>NC_139217.1:279623784-280223784 GCF_055691185.1 Crinia signifera
TTGAGCCAGAATTCACATAATGCCACAGGGATTGTGTCAAAATTCACATAATGCCACATGGATTGAGCCAGAATTCACATAATACCACACAGATTAAGCCAAAATTCACAATAGGCTTCATAAACAGGGACATTGTGCGCCAAAGGCGTGCATTAAACATTTACACCTTAATGTCCATTACACGTTAAGTTACACGCCATTATGTCCATTACGTATAATGCCAAACACCATAATGCCTATTAAAAATTATGCTACATAAGTGCTGCTTATCTACATGCTCATTGCCAAGGGTTCCATGCTCATTGCCAGAGGTTCCATGCTCGTTGCCATGTGGGATTACATGCTCATTGCCAAGGGGAATACATGCTTACGGTAAATGGGGGACAGCCGCCGCCAGGCAGAAGTTACAGCCACTGACAGTGGCAGAGCCTGGCTGTATTCAGAGCAGATGCAGGTCCAGGCTATTTCAAATAATACCCCTTTCACACCAGAAAATGCATTCCCGGGTTGGCCCCTTTTACACCAGCCTAGGCCCTGCATTTTCTGGTGTGAGGGGGAGAGAAAACCACCCATCCCCCTCTTTAACCAGTTATCTAATTTAACCGGCTATATCTTTGGAACCAATTGACTCATTTACATGAGACAAGTATCATATTGAAGAACTTTTGAGTGGGCTTTGAATGACTTTGGTCCCGTGAAACTGGAACGTTTGGTTCCAGAGTAATCTGCCCTCAAAGAACATTAACAGCCATGAAATTACATTTAAAAAATAAAAAAAATTGGTGTACCCGCAATATCTCTGGAACCAATTGACCGATATGGACCTATCTGGAATCATATTGAAGGCCCAGTGATTTGGAATTGAATAAGATCAACCACAAGCTTCTGTGATACCAGGGGGGTCAAAATTAATGGGTCCCATATTATCCCATGGAGAAAACTTTACAGCTTTGCCAGGCAATATCTCGGGTTCCCAGAGGGCTAGAGACACCTGGGTTCGTTGGAAAGCCCTGGTCCTCAGCTACAAAAGAAAATGACGGAGGGGGAGGGGGGCCGCACGTGCCCAGGTGCCCCCCTGAATCCACCAATGTCCCTGGAGTGAATAGATGCTGTGCTAACTGCCCCCTTTGCCTGCGGGGCAGTATCCAATTAGTGGGACTGTCCTGGCTGTAATCCATTCCATCTTGCACCTCTTTTATTTTGTCAGTTTGTGCTTTTTCGGGCCTAGTTTTTAAAACTGCCATCCTGTCTGTCGATGCAGTGCCACTGCTAGATGAGCCGGGTGTTTGGGCTGCCCACTTTGTATAGTCATCCAGCTACTTGGATGCAACCTGTTGGCCTAAAAACAATATTATGAGGTGTGAGGTGTTCAGAATAGACTGGAAATTAGTGGAAATTAATGTTATTGAGGTTAATAATAGCGTAGGAATTAATAAAACCTCATTTTCTGTGATTTTAGCTGTTTTTATGTTGTATATTATCTGGGGTATATTTCCCCACAGCAAACTAATACTGGACATGTAGCCTTCAGTAGCAGTGAAAGGCCCCAATGCACCAGAAATCGGAGGGATTATTCCAGGGTGCAACCTGGAAACAGGAATATGTTTATTTAGTGGGATTTCACCTATAAATATAATCCAGAAAGCCAGGAGTGTACATAGTGCAGGGGACAGTTTAGAAAAGTGTATAAAGTTTGTTAGAGGATGCTTATCCATGTCTAGAATTAGGATTTAATGACTGAAGTGTTTGTGTGGTATAAAATCCCCTCTATGATCATTTTGTCAAGCTTAGTGAATATTGTGGATCTACCTCTGTTTCTGGATTAGGAGCAATGGCAATCTTAGCTGGTAGAATATAATACTCAACTCCCAAGCAGGGGCGCAGAGTCTTACTGACCAGCGGAATTCACCAGAGACCCCTGCAAGGTCCCCTGCTAGAAGTAATCACCGTTAGACTGGAGTATGGTTGGCTGAGCTGTAGCTAAGGAATAGTATGATTCAGAATATCTGACTAGACAATAGAACTGATCAGGGAACGCCAGTGTGGATCAGGATCACTGATAGAGAGCATTAACTGGATCCGGCAATTAGGGGGTCCCGGAATAACTTGGTCCGCCTTGGCAAATTATTGGCAAATAACTTGGTCCGCCTTGGCAAATAACTAGATCTGTGAATGCCTGAATGATGTTAGGGATGCCTGCTATTGGATTGTATAAAAAAAAAAAAAGTATTTGAAAAACAAAACTTAAACACACCTGTCCTGCACTTTAGCAGACAACCACATGATTGGTCAATTAAAGACGTCCACCTTTTATGTTTTTTATGTTAATTTTAATAGGAGATCTGACACTTTTTATAATTGATAGAACCATTTATAATTATGATATACTGCAAATCTGCAAATGTAATACATAAGCTGTGGAAGGAAACAATTCACCTACAATGGCATAATAATGCTACAAATGCAATTGGAGATATTAGCATTATGATGGGGTAGAAAGTAGTTTGCATATACTCTATGCTCGGCCAGACATGGTTCTAAACTTGTACCATTCAGAGATGGAGAAACAATGTATTTATTCTCTATGTCAGTTATGCAGCAAATAGTACCTTCATTTTCTTAAATTAGGGATCAGCACTCAAGCACCATGAATGTTTTCTTAAGGGAGATCCCTCATATGAAGAGCACATGCCAGGGGATTTCACAGGCTCAAAAGGGCTTGTGAGAATAGCAATCCTTAAGGCCAATTAAGCTATTACGTGGTCCAAATAAAGACTGCTTTCTGGTATCAATACAGCTCATATATAACTGTTCTGTAAGTATTTTCATGATAGATAATTCGGTGTGAGAACAGTGCAATTTTATCTTTATATTAGAAACTTTTCACTGATCTTGTCTGTAAAGTGAAAAATACTCCTTGTGTCATGTTATTGTATCCAATACACAAATAAGAATTCTTGATTTAAAAAGTATGTAGCTAAGCCAAAATAAATCTTATGTATGTGTTGTTGTTGGGGCTATACACTGGCCATTATTTACAAATTCCCTATTCTGCACTCCACATTGAATAGAGGAGCCTTCTTTGCCAGCGCATAGAAAGTAGCCAAATGTACTGGTCCACACATGCCTAGAATATGCTAGACCAACATTGCCAGGCTAATAACAAAATTTTGGCATGGGGCCCAATGAGGGGGGGGGGGGGGGGAATGTGTCACTCCAGGTAGGCGGGAGATGCGGCGATTGAAAGGCTCCACCGGGGGGGGGGGGGGGAGGGGGGATAGGTTTCGGAGTTGCATGGGGGAGTTGCTCATCCTCCCTCCCACCTCTGTCACTCCAGAGGGGGAGAAGCTCCACAGGGGGCTTATCTTTTGTTAAAGGTTAATACATCTGCCCCACTGGTAGAAAAAAAACAGAAATTTGCCCTTATTTAAAAGTATTGATGGTTCGAGATGGTTAAAACTCAAAATATAGCTAAAAATTCTAGTTCTGGATAAGTACACAAATTCTCAAATCGCAACAAATAGCCCCATTTAGCACACCACAAACTTTGTGGCTTAATCATGCCAAAACACTAGGGATGAAATGTAATAGGGTGAGAGAATCAGAAAATGAGGTTTGGTAAGAAATCTCCGGTACTTTTTTCCTAGCACGGCGCCCATCGCATCATATACAATAAGCCTTCAAATGGTATGCGATGCGATGTTGCGCAATGGCATCCAGGGGCAAATGCAGGAATTTCAGAAGGGGGTTTCCAGAGAGGGGCGGAGCAAAGCACAGACATGGGCACTTAGGTGACCCAGTATATGCCAGGACAGTTAAAGTATTATAGATAGACCAAATGTATATAAATAATAATAATATACATATATATATATATATATATACACACACACACACACACACACACACACACACACACACACACATAACAGCAGTGTAGACCCCTGGGTATAGCAATGTATTGGGGCCCCTACCTATCCTCCAGCGGTAGGGGTGGGGGGTGCTATGAGCGGAAGCTTTCATGTCCCCCGGGTGGTAGGGGGTATTATATCAACTGCTCAGCATGTAGGGCCTGGATGAGTAATTTTTACTAATAACCCCTTTACTGCACAGATGGTGAGAGATGAGGTGGGAGAAGGGGGCATTGGGCTGAATGAAGGGGTCCTGATACATAACTTCCAGGGTGGTAGAGGATGTATAATATGCAGAGGAGAGGTGTATAGTGGAGTGGGCTTATTATTCATAATTTTCTGGTGGAAGGACTACTTGCTTGACTGCAGATATCTCCAGTTCCCGGAACTAGATTTCTTAGCTTTTAATGGAATTAAAAACTAGAGAATCCCTCCTACCAAATGGTACTGGGGACTAGGGGATCAGAGTTCAGGAGGCAGAGCAATCTGCCAACGAGTATATAAAACTACATATCAGGTGTGTGGAGCTGGAGCAGTAACCAGCTGCTGAAAGGCTGATATATTTGGTTCTGGGCAGAGTAGAGACAAGCTACTAGTGTCCGTCAAAGGGGGAGAGTCCCAGGTTTTGGAATATATCCTCAGAAAAACTCTTAGTCAGACAGAACTTGAAATATATGCCTGGGAAGAGCAATTAACAGGCTTGGATTGGGACCACTGCTTTGAAGTCAGATATCTCCGGTTCCCCAGGGCCGATTTTTAAAATTCTTGTACCCATGGAAAGAGGGGACCCTCAGCTTTCAGTCCTTAGTTCCTGGGGGGTTCTGGGTACTCAGAAACCTCCCCTGCGTGCGCTCCTGGCACCCGATGTTATACAATTTAAAATCATATACCATTGCACTGTATGATTGTATGAGCACCCTAATGGGTGTTTTTAATGTTAAATTGCCCCCCTATAAGATTATTAATTATATAAGCACCGTAATGGGTGCTTACAATGTTAAAAGCACCTCCATGCCACCCCCAGTATCAACGCCAACCCGAAGCGTTGGGAGCGCAGCCGCCCGCGAGGGGCGGCGGTACGTGTCCTCCGACCTTTTCATACCCCCACTATCCACGTCGATGTGGAGTTGATGCCAGATAGTGTGGCAAGCGTGGCGTGCCACCGAGCCAAAATCATGGCGAGCGCAGCAAGCCCCGCGAGGGGCCGCAGAATACATATAAAGTAATACGCGTCCCCTCGCGGGGCTCGCTGCGCTTGCCACGCTTCGGCCTCACTATTTCAAATCAACTCCACGCCAACGTGGATAGTGGGGGTATGAAAAGGTCGGAGGACGCGTACCGCTGTGCTCGCCACGCTTCGGGTTGGCGTTCATAATGGGGGTGGCATGGGGGTGCATTTAACATTGTAAGCACCCATTAGGGTACTTATACAATTAAAAAAACATATAGGGGGGCTCGTGAGCGCCGTGCTAGGAAACAAGTACCAAATCTCCATTTATTTTTTAAGCGCCAATCATTTACATTGCAAAATCAAACTGGTTTTATAGTGTAATACCCCTTTTAGACATACTACCCGGGATTTTGGCCAGGTTTACCCGGGATTTTCAACCAAGGTCACTCCCGGGATTTTAGTAACAGACCCCCTTTCATACTACACCTCAGACCCGGGAAAAACCCGGGTATACCCCTTTCACACATAAGCCAGGCTTTTCAAGCATTTCAGTGTTTCATCATTAAAATGGGACACTTTGCTGGCTCACAAGAATGACATCATGCAAAGGTGGGGGCTGACTACAAAAGGGCCTGTGGGGAGTTCCCACAATACATTGCTGTTATGGCTGCTGAGAACATGTGGAGGATGGAGAGTTTGTATGCTCTTGTGGATTTGCTGTGTTTTGCAGGCTGTGATGCTTGGATTAAGCTACACATGCTGTTCATTGTTGTACAGTGTGAGATGCAGAGAAGGAGGTACCATTTTTTGGTGGAGAGGGAGGCCAATCGCCGGCATTACTGCAATACAGGTTGAGTATCCCTTATCCAAAATGCTCGGGACCAGGAGAATTTTGGATAACGGATTATTCCGTATTTCGGAATATTTTAATATTTCAATGATGTATTTTGAAGTATCTTGCATTTATGCTGTATAAACACATAATATACACACAAATATATTTTATTACCACATAAAATACACACAAATATATTTTATTTGTTCAAAAAACAAGGTTTCAAAACTTGAAACAAAATGTGTGTACTATCTCAGCACTGAATTTGAATGCCAAGCAATCTTTGTCTTGCACATATATAGTGCCAGTTACATATCATGTCCCCAGTGATGCTGTTACAAATGTCCCCAGTGAGTTTTTAGCAAAAAAAAATTTTTTCTTCACTTTCTGGAATGTCTGGTTTTCGGAATAATTCGGATAACGGATATTCGGATACGGGATACTAGACCTGTATTTCCATAAACTATGGCATCCTTCACAGTGCCTGTGATTTGAGATTTGATCTCCTCTTCTCCACGGACATGTAACAGCTCCCTGACCTCCTCATCCTTCCAATGCTGTGCCATAGCACCTGTCTTCCCACAGGAGTCTGCACCCTGTTGCTGGAAAGGGAGCACAGGAGCAACATGCAGCCACTGCCTCTGCTTGCTCCGCCGCACGTGTGCCTGAGGCGTCTTCCGCGGCTGCAGCTGATGACCTCATCAGAAGACGCCCGGGCAGCAAAAAAAAGCGTTGTCACATGTGTAAAACTGAAAAACCCGGGTAAACCCATTCAGACATAACCCGGGTATTATACCCGGGAGTTAAATACCGGGAAAAACCCTGGTCAATTGCAGGTGCTCAGTATCCGGGAGTGAAATCCCGGGTATACCCTTTCAGACATACGCTAGTCCTGGGTTTGGGCGCGTTCATGTGAAAAAACCTGGGATTTTCGCGTATGTCTGAAAGGGGTATAAATGATTGCCACTTTAAAAAAAAAAAACGGGAGATTTCTTCAAAATCTCTCACTTTCTGATTATCTCATCCTATTACAATTCACCCTAGTACTAATTACCTAGTACGCTAGAAGATAAGTAAAGCTGGCCATGCACCTCAAGATTTATTGTCCGATCTCACTTATTGGAGCAAAAATCTGGTAACTGACAGTGGACCCGTTGCTTCAAAATGCTGAAGAACTGACATCATGCACATATTACCAGATTTTAGTTTTAACCAGCTAGATCGGACAATACATCTTCAGGTGTATGGTAGGCTTAAGATGCTAAATTATGCAAAAAGTGCACAATATATGCTAAAAAGACAAAAGACAGGCCATATACAAGTGACCTGCGCCATGCATTGTAATGTTTTATCCTGTATACTAATTATTTTGTTTAAAAAAAAAACTAATTGTAAGTACCTAGCATACACTATGGCAGTGGTTCCCAAACTTTTTTGGATCACGGCACTCTAGAGTGTCAGATTTTTTTTCATGGCACCCCTTGGCAAAAAATTAGATACCAAAAACTTCAGAAAAAAATATATAATTAAATAAGTTGCGCTTATATGTCCTCTTTAGGTCCAGTTATGTGAGTAATGAGGAACATGATTCACTTCTGTTTATCCACATGTTATAATTGGCAGTCACAAGTACTGATTTTCCTTATTACTTTGACCATATATCATTTGAATTTGTCCTGGACCACCAACCCAGGGCACCCCTGCAAGTGCTCCGTGGCACCCCTGGGAGCCACAGCACACAGTTTGGGAACCACTGTCTTAGTGAATGTACAGATGTAGTTGGAGGTGTTATTATTGCTTCTACTTTGTAAGCAATAATATGTTTATGCAGCAGGGGGTTGTGCCAGGGCGGATTTAGGGATGATGGCGCCCCTAGGCACAAAAATAACGCCCCCCCCCCCCCACCCCTGTCTAATTAAATTATTTTCATTGATTACTTATAAGCCCTCATTTGATAATAGCCAATATAATGGATTTATTTAAAAAAGCCACTAACTGTGACATGTTCTTTTTTTATGAATACATATTTACTAAGTAGGACAACTTACAGGGGCATTATCTGCATGTCCTATCCATTTACACTCTATTTAAGATGGAATATAGTACAGTACAGTGGATATTTAGCAGTTATTGGTACATTTTGGCCTCACATGCCTAATGGGAAATTTGGCTCTGGGTTGTGCACTGCTGAAGATCCAACAAAGAGGCCAGCAAATCTCAGTCTTCTGTGGTGCTAATACACCTCTACTTTGGTAAAAAAAATATATATATACCGTCACTGTCCCCATCCCACACGGCAGCAGACTTCATTTACTGTCAAATGGAGTGGAGGACAAATGTGAGGAGTAGTTAGCCTTTTATATATATAGATGGGGGAATTCAATTGTTCCCAATACATTTTCATGAGAAAAACATGGGCTTTATTCTGATTTTTTGCCTGTTTTTTTTGGGAGCAATTCAAAAGCCAACTTTTTTTCGTGCAAAAACACATAGGGGAAATTTACTGTGGCCCTGGTTCCCAAAATATCATGTCATGCCACAGCCTGTGGACACTTTGTACATTAGGTCCCATGGCCAAAGCCTGAGCGGCTGGTCAGCCCGGGCCAGGTCCATGAGGGAGTGGAGACCCCCCCAATTAAGGGGTTCCGTCCCCCCTCCAAGCTACCCCCGGTCCAGGCTGTCCCCAGGATGATAGCAAATAAAGGGTTAAATAAGTGTAAAAAATATATATTGGGTTTTGTAGTAGAACTGCAGGGCCCAGCAAGCCTCCCGGTATGCTGAGACATGGAGAACCACAAGTCCCAGCATAGGGGCATTAATGGGCACACTGTGACTACTACAGAACCAATAGCTCAATAACTGATACACACCTGGATTAAAATAAGTGTATTACACCCCACATACATCCATACTCACCTATCTTGATCACTTAGGTTCGGTCCACTTCTCTATGTAGAATCCAAAACAGTTACTGTGAAAAAAATATATACTTACCATCCATCAGGTGTAGATTGCATACTCTTCTTTGCCTGTAGGCATCCACGGGTTAAAAAAAACTGCATCCAAATGAACTCAGGGAAGCCCATGTATACAGAATGGCTTCCTTCCAGTGACTCCTGTCACTGCAGGACCCGGTAGTCAATCAGGGAGCAATGCAGTAGCAGCGCTCCCTTGATTGACTGAGCTCCGCTGACCTGTTAGTCATGCGGAGCTCTGTTTCTATTTAGAACGGAGAGGGAATACCCATTCTAAATTGGCGTGGGAACTTTGTGGTTTCCTAAACCACATGGGTTAATTAGGTCAGACCACATGCTTGACCTAATGAACCTTTGTGGTTCTGGAAACCACAAAGATTAATTAGGTCAGACCACACACTTGACCTAATTAAGCTTTGTGGTTTTGGAACAGCCAAATACGAATCACTTCACCATTGGAAAATACGAATCTGGAGAATATGGCAGCTGTGTAAATTAGCTGTATTCTCCGTTCATATTTTCATTCGATTCCGGAAGATTCCGGTCGTACCCGTTCATGCATGGAATCGGCCATAACCAGCCTTCTTAGTAAATTTTCCCTATAGTGCCAGTAATAAGTTCACGGATCCATGTGTTTTTGCTACAAACTGCACTTCTCAGAAAGTTTTTAGCATGAAAACAGGTGAAAAAAACCCTGATAGTGCCAGCTAGGGGGATCAATTAGCTGTGGTAAAAGAATTTCTCCCATAGTACAGCATATTTAACACAAAAAGCACAGATTTAATAATACATATTAAAAAATTACAGACAATTCATTAAGAACCTTTTCTAAATTCAAGCGTAAGTTTAAATATAAAACAGATGTCTTGCACCAAGTGGTGCAAAAAGTATAGGTGTATGAGGAGATATCTGAAGGAACACATAAAATACATATCAATTTACTCTATGCAAAGATGGTTTGTTTTGTAGAACTGCCATCAATATTACACTTTGAATAACTGTATGTTATTCATAACTTTATACAATCACATCTCATACCTCATTTAACCCTGCACTTTCATTTACATCTCCACGTCGAATATCCATGGCTACCCCCTCATGCTCTTGTGGAGTTCTTGGTTCTTCTTGAAGTACAAGAATGTTGGGTTGCTCTCTTTGCTCCTGTAAAAATACAATGAATGGATATATTATTAAACGGTGATTATTCACCTTAGGCTTATTACATACAGTATTTGAGCCAAATAAATTGATAATTTAGACAAGTGGTAAGCATAATGCACAATACAGTAGTCTGTAATAATAAATATAAAACTAGGGCACAAGACTTGAAAAGGTATACCAGATGGATGGTAAGTAAAGCTATTTTCTACACTAACCAGAAAAATTGTGGAAAGCCCTCTTTTGTTTGTCAGTAGAAACTAGGGATATGCAGTATGTACAATACCCCATGGTAACAATCATCAGGGGTTGATGCATATTGCAGCAAAACATCCAATTGTATCCCTACCCTATAGCTCAGTAATTTCTGTATCACAATTTCAATTGCTCTATCAGGGGCAGATGTTGCACCATCTTTTTCCTATTGTTTTTTGGAAGATTGCGGTTCTCCTATATGTATCAGTTGCAGATTGAGGACCCTATTTTGGTCCATTTGCTCCCCTGATTGTTCACGCAGAGGAGCGATTATGTGTGACTGCGCATGCACATGCCACGGGGAATTGAATATTCACCATGCACTACCAACGGCAGGTGGCGTTTGGTGGGCTAGCAAGGCTGTGAAGTTCGCCAGCCTTGCGAGTCAACCAGAATAAGGTCCTAATTGGGTTATTCAGAGTTGATTGCCGATGTGCACATTTGCAATGTTAGATTATCGAATGACTGCGCATGCGCACGGATCATAGTTAAAATAGTGACAAATATAGCAAAAGGATCTTTTCTCAATCCCCTCACAATTTTACTGACAGGAAGTCGGCATTTCGGGGTGGACACGTGCCTTTTTCTGCGAGTGTCAGAAAAAAGCAGGCATGTTAAGGAAAGGTGTGTGAGGTCAGTGCCGGCCTACTCACATTTGCACAGACTGGACTAGCTTTGTTAGCAAAGCAAAAAAGTAGACAAATGGGCAAAACCATGCTGCACTTCCTGGTGGGCAGATGTAACATGTAACATGTACAGAGATATTTAGGGTGGGTTATATTTTTCTGTGCAGGGTAATAGCTGTCTGTTTTATTTTTACACTGCAATTTAGATTTCAATTTGAACACACTCTACCCAAATCTAAAGCTCTCTGCACATGTTACATCTGCCCCACCTGAAGTATAACATGGTTTTGACTAGGGGTGTACACTGGGCAATTATTCATATTTTTTTTTAATCATAAAAACAGCTAAAATCACTAATTTTGCAACTAGTTTGTTCCTACAGTATTATTATCCTCTATGACAGTGGTTCCCAAACTGTGCGCCTAGGCTCCCTGGGGTTGGTCGTCCAGGTCCAATTCAAATTATTTATGATCAATTATTTCTGGACAAAACCAGTGCTGGTGGCTGCCAATCATAAAATGTGTACAATCAGAACCAAATCACATATAAACAAAATCAACTTAATTTGATATATATAATTTTCAGGGCCTAGGGGTGCCTTGGAAAAATTCTGATACTCTAGGGTGCCGTGATTAGAAAAAGATTGGGAACCCCTGCTCTATGATATTCAGTTCCTCTCATTTCCAATCTGCTCTATGATATTCATTTCCTCTCATTTCCAATCTATTCTGAACACCTCACAACTCACAATATTGTTTTTAGGCCAAAAGGTTGTACAGAGGTAGCTGGATCACTAAGCTAAAGGTGCGTACACACGGGGAAGATATATTGCTAAGCAATATATTGCTGAGCAATATTTTGCTCAGTTTCTCCTTTTCATCAAGCTCCTGCGACCAGCGATTAGAACGAGGCTGAAAACGGGAGCGCGCACCCGGCAATTTATCGCCAGGGCACACTCCCATCACTGGCAATATGGTCCCCAGCGACCATATTTCCAGCGATTTCAGCCCCTATCGCCCCCGTGTGTACACAGCTTAAGAGACAGGAGTGGCACATCAAAGAGTGACACTGCAGTGGCAGACAGGATGGCAGTTTTATAAGTATGTCAAAAAATGCTTTAAAGAGCACATAATGGAAAGAAAAAAGGTGCAAGATGGAATTGTCCTTGGGCACTCCCATCCACCCTTATGTTTTATAAACAAGACATGCACAGTTTAAACAAACAATCATTTCAGTGACGGAATGCCACACTTGTGGTTGAAATTATTGGTTTGTTTGGACCCCAAAGACAAGCTGGCAATGGTACTTTATAACATGTCGACATCATCCACCGATTTAAGGACTTAGCAGCACCTGTGGACTGATATGGCAGACTTAGCAGTACCCCTACACTGATACAACACACAAGGCAGCATCCCTGGAATGATAGGAGAGGCTAAGCACCACCCCTGGAAAGATATGGCACACAGGGCAGCACACTATGAATTATAGGACAGACTTATCAGCACCCCTGGAATGATATGGCACATAGGGCAGCACCCCTGGAATTATATGCATGCTTAGCATCACCCCTGGAATGATATGTCCCATAGGGCAGTACCCCCGGAATTATATGCCTACTTAGTAGCACACCTGGAATGATATGGCACACAGGGCAGAACCTCTGGAATTATACAGCAGACTTAGCAGCCCCCCTGGAATTATACGGCAGACTTAGCAGCCCCCCTGGAATTATATGGCAGACTTAGCAGCACCCCTGGAATGATATGGCACACAGGGCAGACATAGCAGCACCCCTAAACTGATACAACACACAGGGCAGCACCCCTGAAATGATATGGCACATAGGGCAGTACCCCTAGAATTATATGCCTACTTAGCAGCACCCCTGGAATGATATGGCACACAGGGCAGCACCTCTGGAATTATACAGCAGACGTAGCAGCACCCCTGGAATTATATGGCAGATTTAGCAGCACCCCTGGAATTATATGGCAAACTTAAAAACACCCCTGCTATGATACGGCACAATTAGCATTCCTGCAGTAAAAAAACCCGTATTTTTTCCTTTTTATATGCTTAATATTTTTTCACGTACTTATATAGAGTCCGAACCTTGCGAGAAACCGACAACGGGAAGGTGATGTTCAGCCTCGATTTGGATCTGGAAAATGGCACTATGGATCGAGCTGCCTGGAATCTGGTAAGTTTGAGATGAGTTCCACTCATCTCTAGTTTTGACCTGTTGTGTGCTTTTTGCTTTGCTAACAACCCTAACTTCATTAACCACATGCCAAAAGTTCCTCAGCTCAACATAGCACACTTTTTTCTTTCGCTAATAACAAACATGGAATTTCTTTGAAATAAGTTTAAAGAGAGGACCTTTTACGTAAACTAAATTATTTAATAAATATTTTCATCAATGTAGAGGGAGAGTGTAATAAGGACGTACAATAAAACTGCACCCTATTTTTATAGTGAGGCTGCTAGGCTGGGTGTAGTGGGAGATGCAGTGCTCAGCTCCTTCAGGTATTTCCAAGTTGGGCTAGCCGAATAAGGCCTTGATTGCTTAATGAGAGACAGTTATTTTGACTGTGTGTATGTATACTATGTTTTTTTTTCTGGTTGATTCGCAAGCCGTACCGCCTGCCCCTCCTCGCAGCGTGTGTTCGCAGGGCATGCAAATGGATGTTTAACATAAACATCCATTCGCTGACCATTGAATGATGCGGAAAGTGCACACATATCTAAGTGACTCTCTGGTCCGTCTACACACGGTGCAATATCGCTGGCAATATGGTCGCTGAGTGACCATATTGCCAGTGATTTGTTTGCGCTGCGGCGAAAAATAGTGTGGTGCGCGCTCCCGTGTTCAGCCTCCTAATGGTCACTGGTCGCAGGAGCAGCTGCAACCAGCTGTTTCCCTCTGCGGCTTCCCCAGCAGAGTCTCCTTTTCATCAGCGATCATCTCATGAAAAGGAGACACTGAACAATACAGTATATTGCACTGTGTGTACACAGCTATATATTTGCGTGCACCCTCGGGAGGAAGTGGGCGGGCAGCTGACATTCGGCGGGGTGAAGGGTGGCGAGTGTACGCAACCTAAAGTACAGGTCTGAATCAGGCCTTACAGCATACCGATACAGGTATGGGCGGCGAGTATATGCAGCCTAGAGAACAGGTCTGAATCAGGCCTTACAATACTACTGATACAGGTATGCACATTTACTACAGCATAACAATGTACAACCCATTGTGATAGAACTGGAGAGAAGCCATGGAAGTAGGCATGCAGCTTTCATCCTAAAACTAGTCCCCTGGAAACACAGTATCTGTATTACTCAGACAGTTATATCCCATCTGGCAGAGGTGGACCTGTACAATAAATCAAAGACTGGTACGGATCTTTGTGGTGTTATAAATTACTTTTTCCATGTACTAAAATGCTTGTACTGTACTGCAAGGTTTTTATTCCACTTCTAGATAAATGTCCTTAGTGGCCCAGAATTACTGCCGGGTACAGTATTAGGCTCTGTCATACTTTGACTGGAAAGGAATTTGAGAGTTAAATGATTATTTTATGCACTAATGACATTTTAATGAGACAAGGATTTTGTCTTCAGTTTAGTGAAATATTTGACATCTTTACTTACAAAATCGAGATGAGCCTGCAAATGTATAACTTACTAACTGGTTTACATGTATACTTGCAATCTAACAGCAATGATACATTTTAATATTAAGGATTGTAGGGACAGCTTCAGGTCATGATAAGAAGCACAATGGCACTGTGCTGTCCTCTAATACCCCTTTTTACATCGCACCTCTGACCCAGGTTATTGCCAGGTTGCTGATGTGTCGACCTGGGTCGATGTGTGATGTGAAAGCACCAAAGCTTACAATCTGGGGTGACCAACCCAGCGATTCGACCTGGGTTATAAGAACCCCTGTATAATGAGCAACCGGGGTTTAATGTGAAAGTGCCAGACCCAGGTCAGAGGGTATCAGTGATACTGTTGTAAAAATATAAGTTTTGCTTTTTGCTACTTTTACCATGGCCAAATATATTTGTTAAAATTAGCATTCAACAAGCTATACATTTCCTAACATCCTGAATTAATGGGTCTGTCTTTCTACATTAGATTATCATAAATGAACACTGGCTAAACTCCATGTGATGCCAAAAGCCAAGGCAGTGTGAGTGTTGGCACAGCAGACAGGAGCAGGAGGAATAACGTGATAAATAAGATAGCAGAAGAGAAGATTGATCTGACTACTATATTCCCGGTAACTTTGTAATATGAGGGGGAGCAAAAATGGAACAGTAAGTGCCCCAGGCCCAGGTGTTTTAAAATTCAAATAACTTCTATTGTAAATACATATACTTATATACAGTTATAATCAATAACTACCTATTACAGTAACCTTATAATAGACAACAAGCACTGAGCTAAAATATAAATTAATTTTAATATGAAAGCAAAACAACTTAATAATTAAATAAATTAAATTATTACAGGTAGAGTCTCCCGTATCCGGAGATCTCTTATCTGAAATATTCCAAAAACTGGATTTTTTTGTTTTGGTTCCTCTCCCCCCTGCTCTTTTTTTTCATAAATAAAAAGATCTTCTTCAGCGGTCCCAAGAGTGCATTGTGCGGGTGCGCCAGTGACGTCACCGACACACCTGCAAACTCACGCAATGCACCCCAAAAACCATAAAAATCCCGGTACTTATATGTTAGTTGGGTGCCCACTAAGCTATTTGCTTAGTTTTCCGCGTCCCCTCGCAGGGCTCGCTATCCCTGCTTCATCGTTACCAGTGTACCTGAGCACCTGTGATCTGCTGCTGTTCCCTGGTTAACTAGCCATTTGCTAGATTCTCTTCAGGCTAATATCATCTCCAGATTTCCACCAGAAGGAGTCTGTGCTTGGTCCAGGTTATCCTTAGCAGAGGTTACTACTGGCTCCTAGGCCAATAACCCAATCAGTGCCCAGATCGATTGTCACCATTGACTCCCAGACTAATTGTTCCCAACATTCCCAGACCAGTTTACCAGCATCCCCAGCTGCCAAGCCAAATTACAAACATCGCTCCCGGCTCCCAGGGAGAAGAATGCATAAGTTCCCAGACCGATAGTAAAACATCACCATCGGCTCCCAGGCCACATCTCCTACCGACTCCCAGGCCACGTCTCCTACCAGCTCCCAAGTAGCATCCCCATTGGCTCCCAGGCCGCATCACCATCGGCTTTCAGTCTGCGTCACCTATTGGCTCCCAGGCCTCGATGTCGGTTCCCAGACCGACAGCTGTTCATTAATACACATGACCATCCGTTCCCTGACAGATAAATGTCACCATTGAATATCCTCTCTCTCAAGTCATCCAGTATACATTCTTCTGTATATCCTGTATCCCCAGCATCTCAACCCACAAGACAGCATAACATAGAGGACCAGGGCAGGGGGCCGCAACCTGCTTGTCGGGAACAGCAAAGACCAAAGCCCCTTGCAGGGTTCCCTGGTGAAGACCACTGGTGAGAAAGATTTCACACCCCTGTTCCTGGTTATAGTCCCAGCTGCTCCCTTGTGCAACAGTCATCTTCAGTTGCTGTACGCAAATCAGCTTCCTAAGGCCGCCTCACCTTCTGGCTGCCAGGCCACCTTGCCTACTGGCTGCCAGGCTGCCTCACCTACTAGCTCTCAGGCTGCATCACCCAGGGGCTTCCAGGCCTTCAGTAATCCCAGGCCGGATACCTCCCAGACTGAATCCTACTGTTACCAGTTCTCCAGTCACATTGCTCCAGTGAGCAATTCACTTACTGTCTAGTATGCAGCGCCCTCCACTGGCCCTCCAAGGTCACTGCTGGGAAGACAGATTCCTCTAGTGTTGACAGGGAGATCTCATTGGAGAGAATATAAGGTACTTGTTTCCTAGAACGGCGCCCATCGCGGGCATCGCATGTACATCGCATGTCATTATAATGCGATGGCCACGATTTTACATAGAAACGCATGGTAAAATGTAAATTGCGCCGGTCGCATTGCAAGCGGCCAAAAAATCGCATGCGATGCGACCAACGCGATTACCGCGATTTTACATAGGGAACAATGTTAAATGGCCCAATTGACCCGATTTTACATAGGGAACAATGTTAAATGGCCCAATTGACCCGATTTTACATAGGGAACAATGTTAAATGGCCCACAGACCCCAAAAAGCCACCCTGAAGTGTGAAATGGCCCCCCCCAATTGTTAACGCCACCCCACCATCAACGTCAACCCGAAGCGTGGCGAGCGCAGCTAGCCCGCGAGGGGCGGCGGTACGCGTCCTCCGACCTTTTCATACCCCCACTATCCACGTCGGCGTGGAGTTGAGAATAGAAAATGTGGCGAGCGCAGCGAGCCACCGAGCCCGAAGTGTGGCGAGCGGACGCGGAATACGAGCCCGAAGCGTGGCGAGCGCAGCGAGCCCCGCGCGGGGACGCGGAATACATGTTAAGTAATCCGTGTCCCCTCGTGGGGCTCGCTGCGCTTGCCACGCTTCGGGAGCGTGTTACGCGTCCCCACGCGGGGCTTGCTACGCTCGCCACACTTTCTATTCTCAACTCCACGTCGACGTGGATAGTGGGGGTATGAAACGGTCGGAGGACGCGTACCGCCGCCCCTCGCGGGCTTGATGGTGGGGTGGCGGTAACAATTGGGGGGGCCATTTCACACTTCAGGGTGGCTATTTGGGGTCTGTAGGCCATTTAACATTGTTCCCTATGTAAAATTGGGTCAATTGGGCCATTTAACAATGTTCCCTATGTAAAATCGCGGTAATCGCGTCGTTCGCATCGCATGCGATTTTTTGGCCGCATGCGATGCGACCGACACGATTTTTTTCCTTGCGATGCCTAAGATCAAAATCGTGGGCGCCCTTCTAGGAAACAAGTACCAAATATAAATAAATGGTGAAACCTTTGTTTCAACGCATGTAGTTGTATACCCCCTAAATGTGTAACTCCAAAAAAAAAAAAGAGAAGAGAAAGAGAGGCACTTTTACTAATGTAATAAGAAAGCGAGTTTATAAAACAATGCGCCGGATCTAGGGTGCGATTGGAAAATTGCACCAAATCATGCATTTCAAACACACGATTTGTTCTTTAAAATCACAAATGTAATAGCCTGCAAGCTTGTTAGCTTAAGGCTACTATACTGTGTAATGTATGGCAAGCGTGACCTTAATTAATCTTGTGGTTTACCGCAGATCCCCGCTACCCCAAACAGAGTCTTATGGGGATTTCCCTCAATAAAACTGAACGGGAGTGGCTGATTGACAATGCAGTATCTCACAGACAATCCAGAGAGCCATATCTGCAGTATAATCTTAATAAGCAGAGATTTCTCTTTATTATAGATTTTTGATAATAATAAAAACACGATTGCAAATTTAAATGCACTTATAATTCCAAAATTGCATTCTTTAGGAACAGACTATATCAAAACTTGTAAAGCAATAACGTGGGGAAGTTGTCTATAAAAACCAATCAGATTGTAGTTGTCATTTTTTTAGAACAATCTTTAAAATGATGATTACCAGCTGATATGAGCATCTTCTCCATTTTTATGTTCATTTTCTAGGATACAATAGAGAAATTCTATGGGCAACATCACTACTTTTCAATTAGAAGTTTTAGTAAATTTAACCCTATCTCTCTAGAAAAGTTGATCATTTGAGAGCCCCATATGCTCTCAGTTCTCTTCTACAGGAAGAGATACAGTAAGTGGCATTATTAATCGACATTCAATCATAATTAGTATTTTACATTAAAACCAATAGCTTGAATAAAAAGTTTTAGATTGTTTCTAAAATGAAATCTGTAATGTCAAAATGTAGGCAGATTGTTGTCAAACTAATGTGAAACATTTGGCACTCCCAAGGTTTTTCAAAGATTAATATTCATTGATTTCCACAAACATTTTTGTTGTAAACCCATATCCTTCCTACATTGTTTGTCAATTAATCACCATCTGGGTATGTGCAAAGATTTCCAAATGAATCCAAATAAGCATACATTCATTTCTTATAATAACTCATGTATAAGAATAACATATTTGATTTAAAGAATAAATACTACTGCATACCCCACCAAATAAAGCTACTGTACATACAACAAACAATTCTTAACCCAGTGGTTCCCAAACCTTCTCAAACCACAGCGCCGTAGAGTATCATAAATATTTTTCATGGCACCACTAGGTGTTAGGAGCTGCACGGGCAGCGCCTCCGCTCGCCCGGCAGTCTCCTCTAAAGTTCTTCCGGCGGTTGCCGGGTTACCTCGACGCCGTCGCGTCATCAGCCGGGAGCTTCCGGCGGGCGATGACGGGCATCAGGCTGCCGGCGTACAACCTCTCCCTCCCCTGCCGCAGCGGTTGCCAAGGCGACGGGGGACGCCTGGCGGACGCAGGGAGGAAGGGGTGTGCATAACGCCGCACGCAGCGTCAGGATAGTGCTTGGCGCGCTATTTAAACTGGATTGCTGGGGCACTCAGACGCCGGCTATAGCTCTTGATTTGGCGTCCTGAGTGTTTCCGGTTCCAGGCTCCTGTCTACGCTTGGCTCCTGTTTCCAGTACCTGTTCCTGGCTGCCTCCAGGATCCTTGCCTGTGTCTGCCTGCTGATCTCTTGGTTTTCAGATAAGTTGGGAGATTCCCACTCCTTGTCTCCCTACTTGTCATTTATCTATTGTACCATCTTATTGTGTATTGTTACACCCGTCAGCAGTTCTTATTGTGTCAGCATATTGTGTATTGTTACACCCGTCAGCAGTTCTTATTGTGTCAGCATATTGTGTATTGTTACACCCGTCAGCAGTTCTTATTGTGTCAGCATATTGTGTATTGTTACACCCGTCAGCAGTTCTCATTGTGTCAGCATATTGTGTATTGTTACACCCGTCAGCAGTTCTTTGGTGTCAGCATATTGTGTATTGTTACACCCGTCAGCAGTTCTGATTGTGTCAGCATACCGTGTATTGATACTCCTGCTTAGCATCTGGGTTCACCTCGTGTAGAGTGATACTGGTCAGCTTGGCCACGGTACTTTGTCTTACCCGTTGCCAACAGCATTAGCACAGCGGGCCCCAGCTTAGACTGCTATCCACTGGCACCCCCCCTCCGTGGGGCAGGGTGGTTCTCGCCTCCTTGGTTGTTAGGTAGATTTCCCCTTGTTTACCTCTGGCCTTGGCGGCTGCGTTGTCACTAGTAAGACCAGGTGGCATCGGGGTGGGAGCCTGACTAACGGGCTCCCACGAACGCGGCTATTATTGGTGAAGGTTAGCTTAGCACGCATCCGCCAACTCCAAGGGGTGACAACGGAGTTAGGGTAGGCGAGATCTCCCTGTTCCTAACATTATAGCCGGCCACATACTTCACCCAGCTTCCTGTCAGCTATCATGGATCCGGCCCAGCAGGCTGCTAATCACGCTTTGGCGGGGCAGATGCATACCCTGACTCAAGAGCTTCAGAAATTGACCCTCCGGGTAAACTCACAAGAGGAACGGGTACAAGGGGTCTTATCCTCATCCAGAAACCCTGAACCCAAGTTGAGTCTCCCGGACCGGTTTTCCGGGGAGCGTTCCCAGTTTTTTAATTTTAGAGAGTCGTGTAAACTTTATTTCAAACTCCGCCCGGCCTCCTCCGGCTTGGAATCCCAACGTGTGGGAATGGTTATCTCCCTGTTACAAGGGGACCCACAGACCTGGGCTTTCGGCCTTCCCGCAGGGTCCGAGGCCCTTACCTCTGTGAATGCTTTTTTTTCTGCCATGGGGTTGCTTTACGACGACCCAGACCGTGCTGCCTCAGCCGAAGCCAACCTAAGGGCACTACGGCAGGGTCAGAGTAACGCAGAGGCTTATTGTACCCAATTCAGGAGGTGGGCCATTGACTCTGGTTGGAATGACCCAGCACTCCGCAGCCAGTTTCGCATTGGTTTATCTGAAACGTTAAAAGATGCATTGGTTCACTACCCTACCCCGACCTCCCTTGATGAAATTATGGAATTAGCCATCAAGGTAGATCGGAGGTTCCAGGAACGCCAGAGGGAAAGGGTCTCCGGGATATATCCCTCATCATCACTGGGGGAGACCTCGGAGGTTGCTTGTGACGAACCCATGCAGATTGGGGCTACACGTTTATCTGCCGCAGAAAAGAATCGTAGGAGGCTGAAGGGTCTCTGTCTGTATTGTGGAGGTCAGGGTCACCGTGCAGTGGTCTGTCCATTGAAGGCGGGAAAAGACAGGGCCTAAGTGGGTTTGGGGAAACTCACTTGGGCCTATCTTGTTTTTCTCCCCTAGACTCGATCATTATTCAGGTTTCTGTCACCTGTAATAACTGCACTATCGCTACCACTGCCTTTGTTGACTGCGGTGCAGCCGGCAATTTTATTGACAGGGGTCTGGTTTGTTCGTTGGGGCTCAAACCCATTCCCCTGGTCAATTCCTTGTCGGTTTGTGGTCTGGATGGTCAGCCACTCTCCAACGGCAGTGTTACCGCGTGCACCCCTTCTCTTCAGCTTTCGGTGGGGGCTCTTCATTCGGAAGAGATTTCTTTTCTGTTGTTTCACTGTCCGCTCACGCCACTCGTCCTGGGGTTACCATGGCTTAGGAAGCACAATCCCAGTATCAACTGGACCACAGGAGAAATCACACGTTGGGGCTCTTCCTGTTCTGATCATTGTCTCTCTCTTCGTCTTGTCCTTCCCGTTTTTTCTTCTATACCCGTACCCTACAGAGACTTTGCCGATGTGTTTTCCAAGAAGGAAGCAGATACGTTGCCCCCTCACCGTCCCTTTGATTGTGCCATAGACTTAGTTCCCAATGCCAGATTGCCCAAGGGACGTCTATATGCCCTCTCAGCACCTGAATCCCAGGCCATGGATTCATACATAAGTGAGAGTCTTGAAAAAGGATTCATTCGTCCTTCTAAATCTCCCGTAGGTGCAGGGGTTTTTTTTGTTGAAAAAAAAGATGGATCTTTACGTCCCTGTATAGACTATAGGGCCTTGAACAAAATTACTGTAAAAAATTCCTATCCGTTACCACTCATCTCTGTTTTATTTGATCAAATCCGGGAGGCGATGGTGTTTTCCAAGATTGATTTTAGAGGAGCATATAACCTCATCCGGATTAGAAAAGGAGATGAGTGGAAGACAGCCTTTAACACACATTCAGGTCACTACGAATATCTTGTGATGCCGTTTGGCTTGGCCAACGCTCCTGCAGTCTTTCAGGATTTTATCAATGAAGTACTCCGGCCGTACCTGGGGGTATTTGCTGTGGTTTACTTAGACGACATTTTGATTTTTTCCAAGTCACTTCCTGAACATCGGCAACACGTCCGCCTGATCCTTCAGAAGTTGCGTGAGAATCAATTATACGCCAAACTCGAAAAGTGTGAATTCGAAATTGCTCAAGTCTCATTTCTGGGTTATGTCATCTCTCCTAAGGGTTTTTCCATGGACCCCAGCAAGGTTCAGGCCATCATATCTTGGGCCCGTCCAAACAATCTTAAGGCCATCCAAAGATTCTTAGGATTCTCCAATTATTACCGGAGATTCATCCGTTCCTTTTCGGACATTGTTGCCCCCATTGTGGAACTGACTCGCAAGGGAGCCAATCCAGAAGTTTGGTCCCCACAGGCCATCGAATCCTTTCATAAGTTAAAGAAGGCCTTCTGCTCAGCTCCTGTCTTACATCACCCGGATCCCAGAATTCCTTTCCTTGTGGAGGTTGACGCCTCGGATGTAGGGGCTGGAGCTGTCCTTTCTCAGAAGGACATTTATGATCAGAAAGTTCATCCATGCGCCTTCTTCTCCCGCAAGTTCTCCACAGCCGAAAGGAACTATGATGTCGGGAATCGTGAATTGTTGGCCATTAAGTGGGCTTTCGAGGAGTGGCGTCATTGGCTTGAAGGGGCCAAACACATCATCACTGTGATCACTGACCACAAAAACTTAGCCTACATTGAGTCGGCTAAACGATTAAACCCACGACAAGCCCGGTGGGCGTTGTTCTTTACCAGGTTTCAATTCATCATTACATTCAGACCCGGCCCCAAAAATGTCAAAGCTGATGCGTTATCTCGTAGTTTCCAGACTTGTCAGAGTGCTGGACTTAAAGATACACCCATTGTCCCGTCTTCTGTCATTTTTGCGGGTCTGACTCAGGACTTGGCCTCCCGTGTCCTGGCTTCCCAGCCTTCTGCTCCTCAGGGGACTCCACATAATAGACTGTTTATTCCAAAACATCTCAGAAAATTGGTCCTCAAAGACTTTCATTCCAGTAGGGTCACTGGACACCCTGGCGTTACCAAGACCCTTGAGCACTTGTCCAGAGCGGTTTGGTGGCCCACCATAAAACAGGATGTTGCTCTGTTTATCTCTTCTTGTCCGGTCTGTGCTCGACATAAGTCTTCTAGATCATCACCAGTGGGTACACTCCTGCCGTTGTCCATTCCAGAAAGGCCATGGTCCCATATTTCTATGGACTTCATTGTCGACCTTCCTTCTTCTACTCGTTTTACCACCATTTGGGTCACGGTCGACCGCTTTAGCAAAATGGCACATTTTATACCCTTGCGTAAACTCCCCACTGCTAAAGAGTTGGCACAGCTCTTTATCTCTCATATTTTCAGACTCCATGGCCTTCCCTTGGATATAGTTTCAGACAGGGGGTCTCAGTTTGTGGCCAGGTTCTGGAGAAGTTTTTGTTCCAGTTTAGGAATACAGGTCAGTCTTTCTTCCGGACATCACCCACAGTCCAACGGACAGACCGAAAGGGTCAATCAGGCCCTGGAGCAATATTTACGCTGCTTCGTCTCCAAATGTCAGAGCAATTGGGCTGAGCTGGTACCTTTGGCAGAATTTACTTATAACAACTCTTATCATGTGGCCTCCAAGAGTTCGCCTTTTTTGTGTAATTTCGGGTTCCATCCCAAGTGCAACTCCTTCTTTGTTCCAAGGGATTCCTCTCGGTCGCCCTTCTCCACAGTGTCCTTCCTTAGGAAGTCATGGCAAAAGGTTCATTTGGCTCTTAGGCAGTCTTCGGCACGTTCGAAAAAATTTTTTGACAAACATAGGAGACCATGTTTTTTCCGAGTGGGGCAAAAGGTGTGGTTGTCTACTCGCCACATCAAGCTTCGCCAGAGATGCCCAAAATTAGGACCCAGGTTCATCGGTCCATTTCTGATCACGGCTCAAGTCAATCCGGTGACATTTAGGTTGCAGCTCCCCAGAGCACTGCGAATCAATAATGTCTTTCATTGTTCTCTTCTTAAACCAGCCTTGATGGCTCCCCAATCAGGGCCTGCTCCGAACCGCAAACCAGTCCTCATTCAAGGGCACAAAGAATTCATAGTAGAGCAGATATTGGATTCCAAGGTCGTTCGGGGTCAACTGAAGTTTTTGGTCCATTGGAAAGGGTTCGGAGAAGAGGAGAGGTCTTGGGTGCCTGAGCGATTGTTACATGCGCCCAGGCTCAAAGCAGAGTTCTTTAAGACCTTCCCGTTCAAACCTGGGTCTAAGGGTTCGGTGACCCCTCCTCAAGGGGGGGGTACTGTTAGGAGCTGCACGGGCAGCGCCTCCGCTCGCCCGGCAGTCTCCTCTAAAGTTCTTCCGGCGGTTGCCGGGTTACCTTGACGCCGTCGCGTCATCAGCCGGGAGCTTCCGGCGGGCGATGACGGGCATCAGGCTGCCGGCGTACAACCTCTCCCTCCCCTGCCGCAGCGGTTGCCAAGGCGACGGGGGACACCTGGCGGACGCAGGGAGGAAGGGGTGTGCATAACGCCGCGCGCAGCGTCAGGATAGTGCTTGGCGCGCTATTTAAACTGGATTGCTGGGGCACTCAGATGCCGGCTATAGCTCTTGATTTGGCGTCCTGAGTGTTTCCGGTTCCAGGCTCCTGTCTACGCTTGGCTCCTGTTTCCAGTACCTGTTCCTGGCTGCCTCCAGGATCCTTGCCTGTGTCTGCCTGCTGATCTCTTGGTTTTCAGATAAGTTGGGAGATTCCCACTCCTTGTCTCCCTACTTGTCATTTATCTATTGTACCATCTTATTGTGTATTGTTACACCCGTCAGCAGTTCTTATTGTGTCAGCATATTGTGTATTGTTACACCCGTCAGCAGTTCT
The DNA here is from genome assembly GCF_055691185.1 of Crinia signifera. Taxonomy (NCBI): domain Eukaryota; kingdom Metazoa; phylum Chordata; class Amphibia; order Anura; family Myobatrachidae; genus Crinia; species Crinia signifera. Next base: position 279,648,887 of record NC_139217.1, read on the forward strand.
TATTGTGTCAGCATATTGTGTATTGTTACACCCGTCAGCAGTTCTTATTGTGTCAGCATATTGTGTATTGTTACACCCGTCAGCAGTTCTCATTGTGTCAGCATATTGTGTATTGTTACACCCGTCAGCAGTTCTTTGGTGTCAGCATATTGTGTATTGTTACACCCATCAGCAGTTCTGATTGTGTCAGCATACCGTGTATTGATACTCCTGCTTAGCATCTGGGTTCACCTCGTGTAGAGTGATACCGGTCAGCTTGGCCACGGTACTTTGTCTTACCCGTTGCCAACAGCATTAGCACAGCGGGCCCCAGCTTAGACTGCTATCCACTGGCACCCCCCCTCCGTGGGGCAGGGTGGTTCTCGCCTCCTTGGTTGTTAGGTAGATTTCCCCTTGTTTACCTCTGGCCTTGGCGGCTGCGTTGTCACTAGTAAGACCAGGTGGCATCGGGGTGGGAGCCTGACTAACGGGCTCCCACGAACGCGGCTATTATTGGTGAAGGTTAGCTTAGCACGCATCCGCCAACTCCAAGGGGTGACAACGGAGTTAGGGTAGGCGAGATCTCCCTGTTCCTAACACTAGGCTTCTTATAGAGAAGAATCTATCTATCTATCTATCTATCATCCTTAGGTTAAATTTTAGGCTGAAAAAGACACGTCCATCAAGTTCAACCTTCAAGTTAGAGTGTATGTTCTGTTTGTTATATCCCTGTATATGAATGGTGTATTTTGATTTAGTTTTGGACAAATTACGATTGTTGATTGTACCCCTGGATGTTTTTAATTAATAAATGTCTATCCAACCCTATTTTAAATGTAGTTATTGTGTCTGCTGACACCACCTCTCCCGGAAGAGAGTTCCATAATTTAACTGCCCTGACCGTAAAAAAGTTTTTCCTTCTAAGGGTACAAAGTCTTCTCTCCTCATGTCTGAATACATGCCCACATGCCCTAGACTCCTTCCTTAAATCAAAAAGGGCACCTGACAGTTCGTTATATTGGCCCCTGATATATTTGCACATTTTAAGCATGTCTCCCTTTAAACGTCTCTTTTCCAGCGTAAACAATTTTTTAGCTTAAAATTCTCCTGTTTTTTCCTGCTCAGTAACCCCCAATTCGGCCTGTTTTCCATAGATGTTTCCCTCGTGTGAATCCCTGCTAAATGAATCATGCAGGATCATTAGTTAGGTTTATTGCTTCTTCTCGTCTCCCCAATGAGAGCGGCGCAACACTGATATATATAAATCTGACAACAATACATGATCTTTTATCGCACATGTGCAGAACTTTGTACTGTACTTATGAGTGGGACATGTGTCCAACGCTACATCAGCCCCTAAATGCAGAGGTGGGTTATGAGAGGGTTATGAGAGGAGAGGGTCCATGTGCAGGTTCTATGCTGGCCCCCTTCTCTTTGGCAGCAGTGCTATAGACTTTGGCAGCAGGCTTTGTTCCAGAGACTTGTGCAGGGCTATGCATGTGTACATCACCTGGAAAATTGTGTGACGGTGGTGATATCGGTCAGCAGCACTGGTGGCCAACTCTCCTGTGGGGTAAGTATAATTATAAGGGTGCATTGTGCAGGCCACCCTGGATCAAGGGGCACGTGTGAACCCATTATAAATACACCAATGATGTACAGGTGGTTTAAACTCACTTCTCTTACTTCATTGTTAACTCTTAACAACTGGGGAATTATCAATTTTACAATTGCAAAATATTTTTTGCTAGATCATAATATCTAACATATTTTACAACAGTACAGAATCTTTTGTTTCCGCTGGCAAAATGTGTAAGAACAAAGTGCACTGCGCACAGCACATAACTTGAATGCAGTGCAGACTTATCTTTCTCCTTTAAGATGCCAACTGATGGCAGCATAGCATAGAAATAATAGTTGAAAGAAATGTTTGATTGTGTTCGTAAAAAAAGCGAGTTTGAAGTTCCTGCCTTGCTAGGGAAGACATAAATGAAAGCATAAGGTATGATGTGACCTTTTTTTATTGGAAAGATGTCTTCTAAAAATGCTCACTGAAATATTTTTACAGCATATAGATTTTTCTGAGCATTATCTCTGTTACAGAGATATGTACAAACTAATAATGATACTATTCTCATTTAAAGTTAAACCACAGAGTCAGATCTTTGAAATATCATTTAATGAACTACCAAGCTACCAGTACCTGTTAAATTCTTCATGGCCATATGTATTTTATACATTAATAGCTAGACCACATTCCACAGTTTACTGTGTTGGTCAAAGTGATTTTTCTATTATTTTTTATTGTTTACTGCTTTTTGTAACTTTTAGTCTGGCGGGCACACACAAGTCGGTGGCCCGCCATTTTCTGCCAGCACATGTAATGTAAAAATGGGCAATACAACGCTGGGGGCATGGCTTGCTTAATGTGGGTTTGGAGCGACGGGAGGCAAAGGTAGGACTGAGTGAAGAAGGAGGATGTGGAACAGAATGATGGGGACACACTTAAAATAAACTCACAGGAAAGCATATGCATCTGAAAACATTGCTCTTTCTATTGCCTCACATGGGCATCGCACTGATATAATTGCATAAAGGGCCGCCGACAGGGAGGGTCTGGGGGTACTTGAGTCCCGGGCCCCACCGCTCTGACAGAGGGTAGGGCCCGGGCAGCTTCCCCAGCAGTACGCTCACTTACCCCCGCCCCTTCACTGTCCTTGCCGCCCGACTCCGAGATCATCACGATCACGACTGCGCACCTGCACATTGCGACTGCGCACCTGCATCCTGGCTCCAGCAACAAGCTGGCCGCCGGGACTCTGGAGTCTGCACAGGAGAAATCCCCCACCGTGCAGCGTGACGTAATTAAATTAATTAATTAAAAGTGCCTGGAAGGGGGAGGGATTTGAGGGGGAGGTGGGGGGGAGGGAATGTGAAGTGTGCCCACTGCCCACCAATGTGTATATATTTATACATCCACTGCCCACCAATGTTTATTAACAATAGGTGGTAACGTATAAACTAATGGTGCAGGCCAGCAATATATATGTTACCGCCTATTATTAATAAACATTGCTGGGCAGTGGTGTTTAAATAAATATACATTGGTGGCAGTGGGCATATAAATATATAAATATTGGTGGGCAGTGGGCATATAAAAATATATACATCAGTGGGCATATAAAAATATACATTGCTGGGCAATGTGCATATACAAATATATACATTGCTGGGCATCAAACAATATATACATTGGTGGGCATATAAAAATATATGCACTGCTGGGCAGTGGGCATATAAAAATACATAAATATTTTTTTAACAATGGGGGGGGGGGGCGCCTTCCTATTTTGTCAGTCCTGGGCCCCACAATTTCTGATGGCAGCCCTGATTGCATATGCACTAGCATATAAGTTTATAACCGCAAAGGACAGATCTTCCAATAAGAGCTGTCCTTTGCATGCTCGACTGTCACTAGCCCTCCAGGTCCCGCGAGTGTATCTGCGCATATGCATGGTTATGCCAGCAGCGGCGTAGCTAGGGTGGAGCACAAGCTCCGGGCGCCGAAATATCACAGGGCATCTGAGCCGTGCACTCTGCCACTGGCTCCCCCACCCTGCTCCCCCAGCTTGTTCCCCGCTGTGCCAGGGTTCGAATAAACACTGACCGGGGACTCAGTTTTTAGAAATGGGCGAGTACCCTGGGACGCGCCCCGCGCGGATTGGTTGGGCAGGACAGGATGGACATGGATTTCTGTGCGGCAGCAGCGAGGCAGCAGAGGGGACGGCAGCATCACAGGAACACGGCAGCGCAGGAGTCACCGGCTGGGAGGGGAAGCCGGGAGCAGCAGATGGGGAGGACGGCAGCCCTGTCACAGGTCAGTGGCCAGAAACCAACCACAATCCCCCCTCCCCGGCTCCTATTCATTACCTCACGCTGTGGTCCCATCTCTTTCCTCTCCCTCGGGCTTTGAGCATGCACTGCAGTGCAGTGAGAGTGACTGGCCTGCTTCTTTGAACACTCCAACCCCCTGTCGCTTTTTTTGTATTATTTTTAAATCCCTACCTAACCTGCCAACCATTTTACCAGCCCTCTAAGTGCCAGTGTTTTATCTCTCTCTGGGCAGGATGTACTAAACTAAAAATGCGGTAAACCCCACGGGGGGTTTACCGCATTTTCTAATGTATGAATATCTGGCTGCTACATCACAACATAGCAGGGTATCATCACCTTTGGGTAAGAAGCCTATGGGCTTCTTATATCCGCACGTAGTCTCTGCCGCAAACCTGCTGCCTCCGTCAACCCCCCTCTCCCCCTCCCTCTGACTTACCTTCCTGTAGGTCCTCCTGGACCCGGAAGGTAAACCCCTCCTCCCCCTAGCAATTCGGCCGGGTGTCTTTTCGGCTGCAGGGGGGGGGGGGGGAGCAGGTGGGCTGGGAGGGATTTGTGTCAGATCCCCTAAACAGCAATTTGGTAATATGATGGCATTACTCTCTGCACTGAAGCTCCAATGTATGGGGTTAAGTGTATTCAGAAATGCTCTGTCCCCCCCACCACTACCAAAAAAACCCAGCAACTTTTTTTTAACCTACTGTTATTTCTCCGTTAATGCATCAGGCCCTCTGTGTCCCCAATTTGAGTGCTACCTAATGTGATGCCAACTCAGGGCCGATACTTTCACTAATAGCCAGATTAAGGCTCGGGGGACCCAAGGTACTTAAGACAAAGGCCCAGAGGGGGAGGGGTGTTTTAGGACTAAATAAACACAGCACAAACACAAATCCAACAATCACACAGCATACATATACCCAACACACATACAAACATCATACATACACATACATCGCACACACACAAAATACACAGCATACATTTTCGCATTAGCACAACCATTGCTTATTAAGGCAGAATGCGTACTTGCTGAGAAAAGCCATATTGTTACATAATGACCTTCTTACATAAACCATAATTTATACAAAGTCCCCACACACATTGTCAGTTAAAACACAATATCAAATTGCTTAAACGGCCATTGTGAACATACAATGTAGTGTTCTTTACTTATAGGCTTTTCTTTGTGTGGAAGGTAAATACCTTTCGTACGTCTAACTGTAAGCATGAAAAATGGAGAGTTGTGTGTTGAGTCAATAGATCCTGGATTGTCATTGATACACTATAGCTCAGAACAAATAAGAACACAATGGGAGAAATTTACTAAGAATACGAATTTGAATCAGTTGGTCATATTTTATCTAAAATACAAATCGTATAGAACCAATCTCAAATATTTACATATTCGTATTTTTCTGATGATGTAGGCAGTCATATACTGGTGTATTTGTATTTAGTGGCCGAATATATGGCAGCTAAACACAAATACAAGTCGGCAGCCTGCACGGATCAGTCAGCAAACCAACAATAAGGTAGGGGTACTGGGACAAGGGAGCCCCTTGTCTAAGTACCCCTACCCAATTGTTGGTTTGCTGTTTACTGCTGCTTGTATTGCCATCGCCTTGGTAAAGCATTTGGCTGCCTCCAGTCCAGTCCTCCAAGGCTACTCAACTGTTCTGTATACAGCAGCAATCACAGAGTTTCACCACAATTAAGTCTAGTGACTGTTTCTGAAGAGTCTGACTCAGGACCCTATCTAAGTAAGAGTAATGGCCGGGCTGCAGGGTGAAGGAGGAATACAGGCTGCATAAGCCGGTTATTTGACAGCATCATAACTTTTTAAACTTTATAAACACACACACAATCAGATATAGTAATTGGTAGGGTGTCGCAAAAGCTGTCTTAACAGCATTGTGGGCACTAGGCAAAGCAATGCACTGGGGCCCCTAATAACTTTTTTTTTATTCTAACTTCCTTGGTGTCTCTCCACCTGCTATCAGCCATCCAGCATTTAGCATGCTTCATACTTGCCTACCATCCCGGAAATGTCGGGAAGCTCCCAAAAATCAGGGTGTGTAAGCCTTCCGCCTTCTTCTGGACCTCTGCATCCCCCTCCCTCCCCACAGTATCTTCCTGACCTGACATTTAAATACTGGCATTCGCGGGTTTACACGGAGGGGTGGAGCTAAAGTATGCAAATTGCAGCCTTTTCGACCCCGGGCTTTATGACATCAGGCTCTGGCCCCGCCCCCAGAAGCACTACTGAAAATCTCCTCTTCAGGTTTCTCACAGAGAGGAGATACTAAAAGATGGCAAGTATGGCGTGCTTAGAGCCATTAACTGTTTGGCTGCAGGCCTGTAGAAATTGTTTCACAGCAGCTCTGATTTTGTGTAATTCACAAATAAAGGAGCCAGGCAGCAATCATACTAGCCTCACAAGAAATTCCAGAGGCACCAGCAAACCCCTGCTCGAAAGCCTATAGAATTGTGGGGCCCTAGAACAGCTGGCCAGTAAGCCCATGTGTTAAGATTGACCTGGCCCAAGGGCCCTCACAGATCTTAATCCAGCCCTGCAAGCAATAAGCATCTTTATCATCTCCAGTCAGAAACAAATTCCTGATATCTTTCTGGCTAGTGAGTGCATTATAAGTGCATTTTAACACGAGTTCTGATCATGCATGATAGACATGATGTTGGTCATCTTCATCAAAACAGTTTGTAGCACACAGCGGTACAGTACATAATAAGGCAGTTCAACTTAAGCTATTTTCTAAATATATTTCCAGCTTTATTTATCAGCAACTGAACTCAACACATTCAAAAAGTGCAGGGATTTTAGTTTGGATGAATGAAAACACCTTGACCTTGCTGATTCATAGGATCTTCCATGTAGGTTTTCATTGTAAAAAATCAAAAGGTTCCCTTTTCATAGCAAGTCAAAAGATTAAAGGGTTTTCCAGCAATTGTTTATATCTAACAGTCTGTGAAATCTTTTCTTTGTAGTTCCAGATTTTCACAACCGTCATCTTTCATTTAATACAAGAAATACAAACCAGCAACAGATACCTAGCTCATGTGTACTAAGCAAAGAAATTGGTAAGAAACTAAGAATGTATCACAGTATTTCCATTGGACAAGCAAGTAAAAAAACAAACAAGTGAATTTGATACTGGGTCTAATTGCAATATAATGTTCTCAGAGTCAAATTACTGATAAAAATAAATAAATATTTTTAGCATAATTAAAAGTACAGAGACGTATGTTATTGGACCTGTGCTTCCTATAAGCAAGTTCCATGCTTGGATAGGACAGCGATGGGGGTGAGCAGTGTAATCTCCCGACCACAGTGACATATACAATCAGAAAGTATAGTCCCATCCCCCTTTTTCCCGGCAAACCACTTTTTCTCGACAACAGCAGCTTTATTTTGCAAGTGGCATTGGGCATGCTATGAAAAACAATGGAGAGGGAGGGAGGGAGGATGATGACATGGGGTGTATATTGATAGATTAACAGTATATAGATAGGCCATCAATAGGTCGACAATCAATAGGCCGGTGGCGGTCAAAAGGTCAACAATAAAATAGATGACAGGCTTACGTTGACAGGGTCAAATGTATGCAGGGTATGCAAATGTTGACACAGAAAATAGCTATTTTAATCCTAACCCAGGGGTTCCCAAACTTTTTTGAATCACGGCGCCCTAGAGCATCAAAATATTTGCAAGGCACCCCTAGGCCAAATGCTTGTTATCGAGAAATTCAGGAAAAAAATATTAAATTGTGTTTATATGTCACAGTTATCTGGTGAGGGACAGGATTTGCTTCTGTTTGTGAACATATATTATGATTGGCAGCCACTAGCACTGGTTTTGCCTGGTACATTGACCATAAATAATATGAATTGATCCTGGTCCACCAACCCAAGGCACCCCTGCAAGTGTCCCGAGGCACCCCAGGGTGCCTATGCACACAGTTTGGGAACCACTGTCCTAACCATAAACCTAACCCTCCACTTAGTGCCTAAACCTAACCCTCCCCCCCCGGTGACTAAATGCAACCCTATCCCTGGTGCCTAACCTTAACTGTCCCCTTCCCCAGTCTACCCCTGACACCTTATCAAAACAGTGGCCTAAGTCCCCGTTGTCTCGTATTATTGCGGGTCCCAGCAGCAACTCATAGAGGAATACTCCTGGCTAAGGAACACCAGCATCGATGCTAATAGGATGCTGTAAGTGCCTATCATCCTGCTTTCATATGACAGTAGGATGAAGCTTTGCATAGGGTGCCTGGAACCCTTGCACTGGTCCCTGTTGCTTCTACGGCAGGGGTGGGGAACCTCAGGCCCGGGGGCTGTATGCCCATGAGTGGCCCATTGCCGGGAGTAAAGTACAAGGGAATTCTCGCGAGAGGTCGGTAGTTCTCGCGAGATTCCTCTTAATCAACAGCAGCCGGAGACTGTCAGTCCTATTCAGCGGCAGCCGCCGGAGCGTGGGACGGCTGCAGCAGGACAATTGGTAAGAGAAATATTTACATATGGCCCCCAAAGGATTTTTTCCCCATACAGACGGCACAAAAAAGGTTCCCCACCAGTGGCAAACGCAGGATTTTCAGAAGGGGGTTTCCAGAGGGGTGGAGCAAAGCACGGAGATGGACACTTAGGTGACCCAGTATATGCCGGATCAGTTAAAGTAGTATAGATAGACCAAATGTATATAAATAATAATAATAAAAATATATATACACACATATACATATATATATATACATACAGGGGCATCAACAGCAGTGTAGACCCCTGGGCATAGCAATGTATTGGGGCACCTACCGATCCTCCAGCGGTAGGGGTGGGGGAAGCTTTGATGTCCCGCGGGTGGTAGGGGGTAATATATCAACCGCTCAGCATGTAGGGCCTGGATCAGTAATTTCCACTAATTACCCCTTTACTGCACAGATGGTGGGAGAAGGGGGCATTGGGCTGAATGAAGGGGCCCTGATACATAACTTCCAGGGTGGTAGAGGATGTTTAATATGCAGAGGAGGGGTGTATAGTGGAATGGGCTTATTATTCATCATTTTCTGGTGGGAGGACAGCTTGCTTGACTGCAGATATCTCCAGTTTCCGGAACTAGATTTCTTAGATTTTAATGGAACTAAAAACTAGAGAATCCCACCTACCAAATGATATTAGGGACTAGGGGATCAGAGTTCAGGAGGCAGAACAATCTGCCAACGAGAATATAAAACTACATACCAGGTGTGTGAAGCTGGAGCTGGAGCAGTAACCAGCTGCTGGAAGGCTGATATCTCTGGTTCTGGGCACAGTAGAGACAAGCTGCTAGTGTCCATCAGAGGGGGAGAGTCCCAGCTTTTGGAATATACCTTCAGAAAAACTCTATGTCAGACAGAACCTGAAATATCTGACTGGGAAGAGCAATTAACAGGCTTGGATGGGGACCACTGCTTTGAAGTCAGATATCTCCGGTTCCCCCAGGCCGATTTTTAAAATTTTTATACCCATGGAAAGAGGGGACCCTCAGCTTTCAGACTAGGGTCCTTAGATTCCTAGGGGGGTTTCTGGGTACTCAGAAACCCCCCCTGCGTGCGCTACTGCCCACACCTGTTCTACGGTTTTCAAGGCTTCCTCCAAAAGTCTAAAGGACATACTTGTAGATGAATGTTACTGTTTGTGTGGCAGAGAACTTTTACACTTTTATGGCACTGGTATTGGTGGAAATAATGACAACATACGAAAAATGGATACTAAATAAAGCATTCCCAATGTTTGCACAGTACTGTAATATAGTGCATACTGTATGCTTTATAAATGATTCATGTATACTTCCCATTAAGGCATGAGGAACATATCAAGGATGTATTTTAATGTATATATTTCTTGAATTTCTTGTATATTGTAAATTGTAAAGCAAAAGATCATTTGAATAAAATATATTGATAAAAAAAAAAAAGGATGGTTGGAACAGTATATCAAGGATGATATATCAAGATTGTTTTCACAGTAACCCATTCACAAATACATGCCAATAGGCAATTACCAGTGCAAGTCACCCAGACCGAAATTTTCTAGTCATCTACTATTTATATAGTGCTGGTCATTACACTAAACTGATGCTACTACGCAAATACAATAACTCACTGATATGAATACTCATGCTTGTGACATAATGACATGTTTGTGTAATTGGGTAAGTAAAACAAGACATTTTTTCCCTCAGTACACTGAACAATGCTTGTAACCAATCTAGAACACTACATGATAATAGAATTCAGAGATATTGGTTACATATACCTGCGCAGGTGTATGCTATGCCCCCCAAGCTGTATGTATGTTTGTGTAATTAACTGACTGCATGCAGATGGAAGAAAACTTGTGAATGGCACATAAATGTGATGAGACAAATGTTTGGTTGGAAGATTTCATTACGAACTTACTATGGCTAATTCAGAAGCACAATTCTGTAACAAGAAAAATAAACATTAAAACAATGAGCTCATAGCATAATCGCAAAAAAATTAGATCACATAATCTATACATAAACGCAGCTAATGAAATGTAAATAGAACAATATATCATTTGTGTCAGGGAGTGGTCATCTACATTTTCTGATTGCAAACATTAAAAATAAGTAATGCAGTTATTCTTGCCAATGGAAATATTGGAGTCAGTTTCTAAATAGGGGTGATAGCTGGCAGGCGCTCCTGATCAACAGTGTCAGGGAAAGAGGAATAGGCAGGTACTCCCAAAAGGGGGCCAATATGAAGCAAAGGAGGGTGCATAAGAGGCAGATGAAGCGGAGTAGCTATCATTTGCTCTACCCTAATGCTCCAAGTATGAAGCAAAGTAGCAAGAGGGGTGCCGACACTACTAAGGGAGACCAAAAGATACTCCATGCTGGCTATTTGAGAGATAGAAGACAACCAAAAGTGAATTAGCAGTGGGTTTTGTAGAAGGTATGGTGATGTCTTACTAAAGCTGGCCATACATCAGGGAGGCCTGCATACAATCTGATCATGTGTAGGTCATGGAGTGGTCGAACGAGCGATCATATGTGTAGAACATCTCATATGAGGGCCAACCCGTGGGACCGTGCATCGTGTGATCGTGTGCACACAATCCGTTGCACGACCCGACGAGATTGGACGATCGGCTCCAATGTCATTCTGGTGTATGGTGGCCTTTAAGTCATAGGACTAGAAGCCATTAAATTGGAAAAACAAAGACATTTTATTAAAACCCCAGGGGAAGGGATCTCAGTACACAGAAGCAAGGAAGTCTGAAATAATTGGTTTCTCCTTAATGATACACACTGCACAATGTTATAATGTAGTTTTAAGTGTAGGCTATGCAAGAAAGGATGCACAAAAAAAGCAGTTAGGTGGTCAGACTACCTGGAGCAGAAGCAAATGGCTTGGTATTGTAGATCAGTTTTAGAACCAGAACCAGCCTAAGAGCCTAGTGCTGGTTCTTAAAATACATGGGTGTCGGTATTATGCCTTCAGGCTTCTCTGAACATGCAGCTAAGGAGACAGCCATACCTCCCAACTTTTGTGAAGGCGGAGGCGGGAAGGTGTGCGCAGCGAATTTTGCAGGGCTTGGCCTACCGAAAAGGGGGCGTGGCCTATACTAGCGACGCCCCCAGCCCCTCTGCCTGTAAGAATAGACGCTGTGCGCATGCTCACAGCATCTATTCACGGACTACAGGGGGGGACTCCCAACTGCCCCCCCGCCGCAGGACACTGCCGGCGGCGGGAAGGAATGCGGGAATGTCCCAAAATAACGGGACGTTCCCGCGATAAGCTGGACAGTTGGGAGGTATGGACAGCTATTTAAAAAAGTGCATATCAATCCAAGTTTGTATCACTCATGGGTGTTCACAGAAACGATTCTAGGTAAATTCCTGTGTTTCAGTGTTGTTTATAAAAATTACATCAAAGTTTGGCCGATGGTGTATTTGATCATATGTCCCTGTCCACCTGTGTTTTTATGTTTAAACACTCTCATATTTGTTTTTTTAGTAATTTCCATGATTCCAAAATCCCCAAACACTCGTGTTGTAGTGTGTATTTTATACTTGATGATTGGGCTATGTTGGACGGTATTATTTATGCCACAACTTTGGCTCATAACAAAGATATTGCAGTACTGCTGTCAGGGCTGGTAATTTATGCTATTTTAGTTTACATTGTCTGTGTTGTGGCTTGTGGAAACTAGCTAATCCCGCTGCTTGTGGAAACTAGATAATCCAGACAAACCATTGTTCACAATACTAATGAGCACACAAGTGATGATCCACAGAGAAAATTGTTCTTTTTTTATCAAATCAGTTTCTACTTTTAGAAAGCTGTGATGGAAATTTTTGGGAACATAACAGTCCCATATGAAATATCATTTACAATGGTTTCATTTGCACACCGTTAATCACTTAACCCTTAATTGCGAGTTTAGGACCGGTAGTTTCAACAAGGCTTTTCCTAAAGAATGAAAAAAATAGATATTTTTTTCTGCCCTATACCTAGATTTTAGATCACATTATAACCATAATGATTGCGTAAATGAAAATATATAAATTTAGTAACTGGTGATCTGGTCTTGGACACAACCTTAATGCATCTTTTATTGAATAGTTTTAGTACTCTAAAAGGGCCTATTTATTGAGCTTCAGTTTCTGCAACATTTAGGTATTAAGCCTATTTAGGAAAGGAAAAGCCTAACTGTAAATATCGCTGATGTCGCCGACAATTGTCAGCTCATAATAATCATTAATGTAGACTGCAGACAATTTACCAAGATCTGTAAAGCCTTTACTGTTTACAAAAGCTAGACCCAATAGGATTTCCCAAACATGTGCGAAGAACAAATACTTCCTTCTTCAGGCAATAAGCAAGTTTTTAATGGCGCCAACTGATCGGCAGAACAACCTTCTTTCGACATGCTATATAGGGTTGCCTTCAATGGTAAATTGCTCCATTCATTTATTTACCACCACTAAAATAGCAAATAGCATTGATAACATATGTTAATTTAATAGATTTGTATTCAGCCATTGATAAGTAAGCTTCCATATTCCTATTTTGTGAAACAAAAAGTTTACCCAAAAAATTATTGTTTTTTCCTTCTGCCTCTGGTTGATGTCAGATTATACCCTGTGTTCAATAAATGCCAATGTGGCATGAGTATTTGCCATAAAAAATTACTCAATGTTAAAAAAAACTCTATTTTGTTGGAATTCAGATTTAATTCGGATTTAGATGTGTTTGTGAAATAAAAGAAAAAATCTCAGGCACTCAGGCAGTTATAACCAGCATGGGTTCGTGAAAAATCGTTCATGCCAAATTAATCTACTTGGTTTCTATGAAGTTAGCAAAAACCTTGATAATGGAAATGCTGTAGATGTGATTTTCCTAGATTTTGCTAAAGCCTTCGACACCGTACCACACAAGAGGTTGATAAATAAAATGGAGGACCTGGGATTAGGGGCAAATATCTGCAGATGGGTAGGGAGCTGGCTGTGTAATAGATAACAAAGAGTGTTTGTGAACAGTGCAGTTTCAAATATGATACCAGTACTAAGTGGAGTGCCACAGGGTTCGGTTCTAGGGCCCATTTTGTTTAACATTTTTATTAACGATATTGGGATAGGGTTTCTCAGCAATGTATCCATCTTTGCGGACGATACAAAACTGAGCAGAGTTATTAAATCATCAGAAGATGTCAAGACGCTTCCATAGGGAACAATGTTAAATGGCCCACAGAGGCCAAATGGGCACCCTGAAGTGTGAAATGTCCCCCCCAATTGTTAACGCCACCCCACGATCAACGTCAACCCGAAGCGTGCCGAGCGCAGCGAGCCCGCGAGGGGGCGGCGGTAAGCGTCCTCCTACCTTTTCATACCCCCACTATCCACGTCGGATAGTGGGGGTCGTAGGACGCGTACCGCCGCCCCTCGCGGGCTCACTGCGCTCGCCACGCTTCGGGTTGACGTTGATCGTGGGGTTGCGTTAACAATTGGGGGGGCCATTTCACACTTCAGGGTGCCTATTTGGCCTCTGTGGGCCATTTAACATTGTTCCCTATGGAAAATCGGGTCAATTGGGACATTTAACATTGTTCCCTATGGGAAATCGGGTCAATTGGGACATTTAACATTGTTCCCTATGGGAAATCGCGGTCATCGCGTCGGTCGCATCGCATGCGATTTTTTTTGGCCGCATGCGATGTGACCGACGCAATTTTTTTTTCCATACGATGCCCACGATCAAAATCATGGGCGCCCTTCTAGGTAACGAGTATCCATTATAATACATTATAATATGTTATAATATGTTATAATATATTATAATATGTAATAAGGACATCATAGAATTAGAAAAAATCCAAAGGCGAGCAACAAAGCTTATTAGGGGAATTTAAGCTACGAGGAGAGATTAAGCAATTTGGGACTATTTACATTGGAAAAGAGACGTTTAACAGGGGACATGCTCAACATGTACAAGTATATCAAGGGCCAATATAAGGAACTGTCACACACCCTCTTTTCTACTAGAAAGGAATCTAGGACACGAGGGCATGAGTATAGATTAGAAGAAAAAAAGATTTCATTCAGCTAGTAGAAAGAATTTCTTTACGGTCAGAACAGTCAAACTCTGGAACTCTCTTCCCAGAGAGGTGGTAACGGCTGGCTCATTAAATGCGTTCAAGGCAAAGTTGGACAAGCATTTACTGGATAAAAACATCCATGGGTACAAAAAAGAAATATAATCTGTCTGTAAAATATCAGAACCTACCAAGCCAGCAATGGATATCTATACCAGGTTGAACTAGATGGATGCAAGTCTTTTTTCAGCCTTAGCTACTATGTAACTATGTAATATGCAGTGCCCCAATTATATAATGCCACATTACTGTGCCCCTAATTCAAATTAAGCCACACAATAGTGCCTCCACTTCATATTGTGTCATTTTAAAATACCCCACTTCATATTATATAATATTTGTCTGTCCTGCAGTTCATTTTATTCCACATTGCAATGAGCAGGCCCAGGAGCCTAACTAGATACATTGTAGGCCCAGAGGAAAAGGTATGTACTGTAAAGGCCCCATAGGTACCATCTTTTGGGGAAAAATGTATATAATGCATGTAACTTTGACAGCAGACATTGTACATATGGCAGCTATGCTCTTGGGGAGAAAGGTTTTATCCATCCATCATCTATCCAAGTTTCATTATCCAAGTGTTCCCTTCCATTTGCAGTTTTATCACCAGGCCAGGCTAAATTTCCCTCCAGCACTGCAAGATTTATACTCTCACTGACCTCACCATACTTAAGGTGCCCATACACTTGTCCGGAAATCGACCAAATCAAATGTGTTTGACATCCCAATACGTGGTCCCGTGCGCATCGGGTCGGAGTGGGGAGGTCGGACTGCTATCGAATCAGACCCATCAGTGGCACATGGCGGATGCTTTGTAGCACCCACCATGTGACCAACCGAGCCACAGCTCCCCGGTATTACATGCAATAAATTGCATGCGATTTATTGAATGTAAAAATGGCACATCCAGTGGTAAATCGCAAGCGAGCCACCTAGGGAGCTGCCGGGGACTTTCAAGGGCAAGTTGGTCATCGGCAACCCCTTTTGGAGCTCCACTGATCTGCTCTTCATCGACCAACCCTGGTCAACCAATCCACCTGTTCTCTGTCATCATCGTAAGTGATTCCACTGATGGCTTTTACTATGGCAATAAATTATATTTTCATGGGCATTGGGGTTTATTTCCTAATTTTAAAGATTTACTGAAGATGGAATGTTGTTGTGGGCAACCAATCAGATTCTAGCTATTATATTCTAGAAGGTGGTAAATAAATAAGATGTAAACGCTGATTGGTTGCTATAGGCAACATCCCATCTTCAATAGAACTCCCATCTTAGTAAGTACACGCCATAGCTAAAGAAATATTGTTCGATATTGCAAATTGAAACATTTGCCTATTTTCATTGGAACACCAAAATAGGGTGTATCTCGATACAGTGACCTTAGATTTCCTACCTCACATGCACACTAGCATTGTCAATGGAACTAAAAGAATACAATGACAGATAAATGTTAAACTCCAATGGAGACATGGTCCACTAAAAGCCCAAGTGTCTATAGGCCCTCTTACACTTGTCCAACTTGTCTGAGGGATAAGTTGGACCTGATTGACTTGAATTTTATCCTATGTGCAGGAGGATCTATCTCTTGGTAACACCCAATGCGCACAGAAACGTGCATATGGTCCTACAGCATCATGCACATCAGATTTGGTCAGACAGGCACATCAGATTTTGTCAGATAAATTGGCCCAATCAATCTGAATTGGGTCAAATTTAACAAAATCTAACAAGTGTAAGGGACCCTTATCTTATGCATTATGCTTGCATATTGTCAAGAAACCAAAGTACAGTATACAGACTATAAAACATTGACAGGTAAATGTCACAGTGTTTCATGAAAAGTTTTCAACCAAAGACAAGCTGGGTGTTACAACACCACTAAAATTTGTGAAACTAGATATGCCAACAACTGGAAGCATGTCAGAAAATGAAACCACAGATACATGTGATCAATCATAGTGCAGCAAAGGTAAGCCACCTAGACTATACATTCAGGATTTTAATAAATGTGTGGGCTGCGTACCTCAATCTATACAAGACCATGCCCCTTGCCAGACTTCCATCAGACTTGTAGATCACCTTGTTATGGTCTATTGACACTGGTCCATGTGGCATGGTCCTTTAAAGCATTAACCTCTTTGACTGTTGTTTGACTTTGCATTATACACAGAGCAAAGTCAAGCAAGTTTTGAGAAAATGGAAAAATCAGCCAGAGATATAGAGGTTAATGCTTTAAAGGCCCATGCCACATGGACCAGGGTCAATAGAACATATACAAGGGGATCTTCTGCAAGTCTGATGGAAGTTTTGTAAGCTACCAATCCCAATTTGTTGCCAAGGGTTACACCCAGATGGAGAGATCATCTCACCTGTTGCAAGGTACAGTATATTATTTATGATCATTGCTTAAATCGACTGTGTATGACTTTCTGCTGTATCAACTGAACTTTGTTTCAGCCTTCTTAAACAATAATATTTAGGGAAGAGATGTACATGGAGAAACTGGAGAATTGCAATGTTGGCGCATATACAGATGAAAAGGTATGTCTGTTAGAAATCATTGTATTACATAAGGGAAGGTTCCACTGCTGGTACTTTGCTGAAATTCGTCTTTATACAAAAACTGGTCACAGATTTTATTACATGTGAAAGTAGAAAAGGTTGTTCATAATATTGGTGATAATGTATTGGGTCATGCCATGTAGTGACATTCCATGTTGTTGTTTTTTTTTACAATTTTAAATGCACCACACATAAAAATTATGCCGAAATTCAACATTTTAAAAATATGATAATATATGGGGTAAGTAATCATAATTAATGCTTAAGGGCCCCATACATCAGCAATTAATTGTGACAATTTTCAGATATGGAGATGATTGCCACAATTAATTTTAGATGTGTGGGCTCCCCCTTTTGGCAATCCCAATCAAAATTGCCAATCGATTGCTTAATCAGGTTTTTAAACATGTTTAATAATCTAGTATTATCTGCAGATCTTTTTTAGATGTGTAGGCATTCCCAATTCGTCGTCTTCATGTATTTACATTAAGAACAGCTGAAATGACAATCGATTGGGGCAATTTCCAGATATGAAGATGCAATTTCCAGATATGAAGATGCAATAAATCTGCCGATCACTGAAATAAATCTGTAATGTGTGGGCAAAGTCAGATAGATTGTAAAATCCATTTATCTGGACAAAATATCCCTATATCTGAAAATCCATAAATTGTGATTGCTGATGTATGGGGCCCATTAGAAGCAGGAAAAAAATGACACTCTCATTTACTAAAGATTCTACAAATGAAAAAAAGGTGATGTTCCCCATAGCAACCAATCAGATTCTGTCTTTTATTTTCTAGGAGAAAATATAGACAGAATCTGATAGATTGCTATCGGCAACATCACCTCTTTTAATTTTTGAAAGCTTTAGTAAATGTACCCCTTAGTAGTTACAGTTTATTATTTATATGCATGACTTATATAAACGGGTTCAGTATGATTTACTGACAATTGAGATACCAACAATCAAAGCAGGGTATAAATACAGATGGTCAAAATCCCAAAGGGTATATAACACCAACAGTTTAAATGCTGTATATATACCTTCATGATCACCATGGCCTTTAGGAAATATAAGCAGATGCAGAATAATGAAAACAAAGCAGTGTATCTTGTTATACAGAAGGGGGCTAGGAAGATAATCAGATGTGCAAAAGCACAGGCCATTTTTAGGTACATAAGTGAAAGGAGAAAAACAAAAAATTGGGTAATAAGACTAAAGGCCCCCATACACTAGCCGATTTTGGTCAGATTTCGGCCAGATCAGTCGGATCTGGCCGAAATCGGACCAAAATCGGCCAGTTTTGATGTCCCCTCAGATCCGATGCGCGGTCCCGTGCGCATCGGATCTGCGTCGGGTGGTCGGACCTGCTGCACGTCCGACCACCCGACTTGGGACCTAGTGGGGCGGCGCGGCGGTGGAGGGAGTAGGGGGGGTCTGGGGATGCTGCGGGGGACACGGGTCTTTTACATGTGATAAATCGAGACGATTTATCACATGTAAAAAATGGCACATCAAGTGCCAATCTAAT
This sequence comes from Crinia signifera, assembly GCF_055691185.1. Classification (NCBI taxonomy): domain Eukaryota; kingdom Metazoa; phylum Chordata; class Amphibia; order Anura; family Myobatrachidae; genus Crinia; species Crinia signifera. Next base: position 279,667,531 of record NC_139217.1, read on the forward strand.
CAAGCTCCCCCGGGGAGCAGACGGGGAAGCTCAGGGGGAAGTCGGGGGCGACTTGTCGTCCTAGTGTATGGGGACCTTAAAGACAGAGAGTGCAAGTCTGCTTGAGGGGGATATGGTAATAGCAGATCATATTATGATATTAATGATTTATTCTGCTGAGTACTCACCGCTGAAAGAGAGCGAATAAATCAATGGGGGCAGATGGGATACATCCAAGGATGCTAAAAGAGCTTAAAGGGGAGCTGGTAAAATTCAGCCAGTCACTAGCTACTGGACTGGAAAATAGCAAATGTAGTCCCACTGCACAAAACTGGAAGCAAAGAAGAGGTAAGCAACTACCGACCAGTGAGCCTTACATCAGTAGTAGGGAAATTGATGGAAACCCTCTTAAAATAAAGAGTTGTAGAATATCTCAAAACCAGCAATTTACTGGATCCTAAACAGCATGGGTTTACTGGGGGGAGATCATGTCAAACAAATCTTATTGAATTTTTTGACTGGGTGACTAAAGTAATTGATCAAGGGAGGGCTGTAGATGTACCTTATCTAGACTTTAGTAAAGCTTTTGACACTGTCCCACATCACAGACTGTTAAACTTGAAAGTTTGGGATTGGATTCTAAGATGGTTGAATGGATAAGATCATGGTTGCAGGACAAAAAACAGAGAGTTGAAGTAAATGGAGTGCAGTTACAGGAGGGAAAGGTTACCAGTGGAGTACCCCAGGGATCTGTGCTTAGACCAGTGCTTTTTAATATCTTTATTAGGGACATTGCAAATGGAATTGAGGGTAAACTATGCCTTTTTGCAGATGACACAAAGGTATTCAACAAGGTAGACACAGACACACCAGGAGGGGTAAAACAAATGATTGATGATCTAGGTAGATTAGCGGAAATTGTCAATAGCATGGCAACAACAGTTTAATGCCAAAAAATGCAAAATCATTCACTTGGGTCTCAAAAAATCCAAACACTAAATATAGCATAAATGCCACTATAATAGAAACTACTGAGGAGAGGAATCTAGGTGTCACTATTTCAGGTGACTGAAAGGCAGGTAGACAATGTAACAAAACAATGAAGAAGGCAAGTCAGATGCTTGCTGGCATAGGCAGAGGAATCAGTAGTAGAAAGGAGGAAGTAATAATGCCACTGTATAGGTCATTGGTACTAGGGATGACAATCCCGGGGCATTTTTTCAGTCCCGGGAATCGGGATAAAAAAATGCTCAATACCAGGATTCCCGGTATTGGCATCCCTAAAAGATAACTGCCCCTGTCCCCCACATTGCCTTACTTTTGTGGAGCAGTGGAGTGGGGCAGGCAGCAGTGAAATGTAGGCAGGCGGCGGGTGGGACACCAGAGGGAGGTGATTTTGTCATGTGCGGCCAGGAGACAAGCAGGTTCCGGCTCTGTAGGTGCAGCGATGCAGCCTGCACAGCATGACATAGGCGCCAGAACCCCCTCGCCACCCGACCTTTCCCCGCTGTGAGTCACACACACTGTGCAGGCCGGAAACCGCTCGCCGCCCGACCTCTCCCGGCCGCACACAGTAACATAAGTCAAAGTGAGTGACAGTGAGCCCGGAACCCGCTCACCGCCAGACCTAACCTGGCCGTACACAGTGAGTCACGCTGTGAGTCACGCTGTGTGGGCCGCATGCCGGGTTGGGAACAGCGTCTGTGTGGGTGCTCAGACTCCAATCCCAGAATTCAAATTCCTGACATTATGGGGCCAAATTCCAGGATCCCGCGATCCCGGGATTGGCCACCCTAATTGGTACGTCCTCATCTAGAGTACTGTGTTCAGTTCTGGAGGCCATATCTCCAGAAGGCTATAAATACATTAGAGACTGTACAAAGAAGAGCAACTAAAATGGTGCATGGTCTACATCACAAAACGTACCAGAAAAGACTAAAAGATCTTAATATATATAGTTTAGAGCAGAGAAGGGAAAGAGAGGACATTATAGAAACTTTCAAATACATCAAAGGTTTTAACAAGGTACAGGAGGGAGACATTGTTCACAAGAGGAGCAACAGAACACGAGGGCTTGAACTGAAACTAGATGGAGGAAGATTCAGGGGAAATTTGAGAAAAATTACTTCACATAAAGGGTAGTGGATAACTGGAATAGCCTCCCATCAGATGTGGTAGAGGTAAATACAGTAGAGCAATTTAAACATGCTTGGGATAGGCATATTGATATCCTTACAACGAAATAAGGATCACATATGGTTTGAGAGAACATGTTTAAAAAAGGGGAAGACTAGATGGGCAAGTGGTTCTTATCTGCCGTCAAATTCTATGTTTCTAATGCTGAACATGTTAAAATGCACAGTTGTTATGTCGGCATGAACACTGCATTAGTGTACGGCGCCCTATCACATGGGTCGCTGTGCTCGCCATGCTTCAGGCATACTATTAAATTATCCCTCTATGGTCAGTGGGATATTAAAGTATGAACAAGTCGTTTTTTTTAAAAAAATCATGAAAAACTGTATTTAGTATAATTTGTGTCAACATTTTGGCTGTGGGCATTGTGGTTCGTCTGTATTTTGTACCTGTTATTGTTTTGATTTTTGGTATTTTGATGTTGTAAGTATTTTGTTTGTCATGTTCTATACCTGTCGGTATTTTGTTTGTCTGCATTTGGTTGTGGGGATTCTGACGATCAGTATTTTGTCTTACCTACATACCATAGCATAACAACTCAGGGGACTTATATATTTATTTAAATCTGCTCTCCTAATTAATTTTAGAATAGGATTTTTACACTGATTAGACCCTAAACTTAAAATTGACATGCAAAAAACTGAATGTTACTCAAAATATACCTAAAATCACTTTACATTTCTGTCCCCAGTCAAAGGGTTCTGATACAAATGACTTAAACCTGTTGAATCCCCATGAATTGATCAGCGAAGGTCTGTTTATCTTCCTGATGTATAAATATTTGATCTGGTGATGATAGTATTTTCTAGTCACTGCCAGCTTGCACTATCCTGATCACTAAGTATTTACCATATCTGAAGTCACTGATCTCCCCAGGTGCCCCCGAAGCACTGCAGCATGGGTTGTTGACACTTCCTTACATCCAAGTAGATTGTGAGTTTGCTATATTAACTTCCGGAAGATGAATTGGAAGACGAAGATGGAGATGGTATTTCAAGTAACAGTGATTCTAATTATGATGCAAATGAGAATGAAGCAGGGTGTTCAAATGAATCAGGGGAGAGTAACGATCCTTATGATACTCCACCTCTGTGTGATTGCAGTAAAGGTAACAATTTTGTTGATCAAATATCTCCAATTCCATGTACCAGGTTTTTGGCATTATGATGTTACAAAGAAGTTCCATATGTGCTCCAAATAATATCTGCTGCATAATGCTGGATGGGAAGCTGCTACATAGTGATTCTTAAACTGCAATGCAGTTCCATCTGTCCAAATAAAAACCTCTCTGATATTTTCAGAGATAATTTTAATGATGACATCTATGGAGGCTAAAACTGTGTCTTAGACATGGGTAAGATTCTCTGATACCAGTACAAAATGTTGGAGCTCTCCAGTAATGGGCCCCATACATCAGCAATCACAATTTATGGATTTTCAGATATTGGGATATTTTGGCCAGATAAATGGATTTTACAATCTATCTGACTTTGCCCACACATTACAGATTTATTTCAGTGATCGGCAGATTTTTCCATCTTCATATCTGGAAATTGCATCTTCATATCTGGAAATTGCCCCAATCGATTGTCATTTCAGCTGTTCATAATGTAAATACATGAAGACGACGAATTGGGAATGCCCACACATATAAAAAAGATCTGCAGATAATACCAGATTTTTAAACATGTTTAAAAACCTGATTAAGCAATCAATTGGCGATTGTGATTGGGATTGCCAAAAGGGGGAGCCCACACATCTAAAATTAATTGTGGCAATCATCTCCATATCTGAAAATTGTCACAATTAATTGCTGATGTATGGGGCCCTTAAACCCTACTGCTGAAGTTAAAAAGGCTACTTGAGACTGTTGCAAGTTGGCTGATTGGATCTTGCCTTTCGTATGTACAAGTGTAATATTTTCAATTGACTCTCTGATCTTTCTGTAGCCCTTATCTTGAAGTATTTCTCACATAATGGGCCCCATACATCAGCAATCACAATTTATGGATTTTCAGATATAGGGATATTTTGGCCAGATAAATGGATTTTACAATCTATCTGACTTTGCCCACACATTACAGATTTATTTCAGTGATCGGCAGATTTTTCCTTCTAAAGATTGCATCTTCATATCTGGAAATTGCCCCAATCGATTGTCATTTCAGCTGTTCATAATGTAAATAGATGAAGAAGACGAATTGGGAATGCCCACACATCTAAAAAAGATCTGCAGATAATACCAGATTATTAAACATGTTTAAAGACCTGATTAGGCAATCGATTGGCGATTTTGATTGGGATTGCCAAAAGGGGGAGCCCACACATCTAAAATTAATTGTGGCAATCATCTCCATATCTGAAAATTGTCACAATTAATTGCTGATGTATGGGGCCCTTAACAATGTTCAAGAAACTATGGAATGATGTTTTGAAGGTATTAATAACCTCGGTTGTTTTTCTTTTTAAGAAATCTATTATTGCATTTCTTCCATGTGTATCATTTCACATCTGTTTCTTCCATATTTCCAATAAATTAAAAAAAACTTTTGCTTTATTACATGTGTCACATTTGTTTGTCCCACACTCCAACTATACTCTTGTATATAGAGCCTGCCCGTCTGCTCCACAGGAGGTTTCTGTCCTCCATGAACTCCCCTAGGACACCTGCATTACTGTTTGCAAGGTGTATCGCCCATAATATACAGTAAGTATTATCTACAGCTTCAAATGCAAGGGCAAGGTTCTAATGGATCTTACATAAGCAGACATTATGAGGTAACTTACTGATTTACAATACACTGGAAGGTTGAAGTTCTGCAAATTTACTTTTGGTAATTGACAGGTTTGGATTTTTTTCCTTGAACTGCTCATAGACTTCAGAGATTGAACACTTATGTCGTACCTGTACTTTGCTTCTGCTGCCACTGTTGTCACATATATAAATGGCATCTTTCCGACCTCGAGACCTATGACTAACATCATCCTGAACATAGAAGTTCTTGGCAGCACGTACAACCTCTTCACTAAGTGAATTTCCATGGTACACATGACAATCCGATCCAAATTTAGTGGAGAACAATTCACTTTAGGTAGAAATAGTTTTTTTTTTTGAAAATAGCACTACAGGGATGATGAGTCAATGGCACTGCACTTTTCACTCTTGAAACTGCTATTTCTAGGGCCTGTGCAATTCCATATACAGGAAATGAATAAGTATCAGTGCTTTATCTTTTCTTCAGTAATCTGTGTTTTGGCTACTATTTTTCTCACTTCTTCCCGTCTCTTTCTTTTTAATTATAACTTGCTCCTGTTGCTACCAGGATTGTCTCTTAAAGAAACCATTACACATTCATAACAGCACACAAAGTGTGAGTAGTGGTACGACTTCCTCTTTTGGGTTTATTTTACCCCAGTCACCCGATTTATTTATTTGTGTCACTCATACACATTTTTTCTTGTTTCATATCCGCACGAGAAAAACCCACATTGGAACATACAAGTCCAGTGCTAACAATTGCTATTTGTTTTGGAGGATTACCTCTGCCCTTTGATTTTAGATCCTTTTTAACACTCTCGCCAATAGCGGGAGCGGAGCAAAAAGGTATACCAGCCGGTATGTCCAAGGCCAAGTTAGGGCGTCCACTGCTTCTGAACAAGGATCCCTGGTCCGTGAGCAGTACCTGTTCACCTTGTGGTTTTGTTGAGAAGCCATGAGGTCTATCTGTGGGATCTGTGGGACTTGAGTGTGGTTTCAAGTCTCCTATCAGCTCCGTCCTTAAGAGTGGAGACACCTGGGACTGGGAGTAATACCTTCTTAGACAGGCGAGAAACAGAGGAGACTACAACAGGAGGTTCCTCCCACAATTTTCTACCCGCAGGCTCAAAAGGATATGCGTTTGAAAACCGGTTTATTAACTGGAACCTCTTTTCAGGGTTTTTCCAAGCGGCTTTAAAAACACCCTCTAATTCCGCTTGTTCCGGAACATACACAGATTGTTATTTCTGTGTCATAAAGAAGGGGTCCCCTTCAGTGGTTTCCTCCAGAGGGAGGTCCAAAACTTCCCTAATGGCTCTAATCAAAGGTTCAGGGCCATGGGCTGGTGCCTGTTCCTGGACAGGCTACTGATCCTGCTCCTCCTCCACCTCATGAAGGATATCATTCTCATCTGTATCAGGGGCAACTGCCGTTAAGGGCCTTTTCTGAGGATGGCTGGACTGGGGTGATGATATCCAACCTAGCAGTTAAGATGGACAAATCTCCCTGTACCCTCTGAGTCTGCTGTGAATTAGCAGCAAGCTGGGAAGAGACAAAATCCAGCAGTGTTTTAATGCTGCTGGCCCATGCGGGCTCCTGGTCACCTTGTGACGCACTGCTGAGTTGTGGGGGCACACCACTAGCCGGAGGGGTAACCCCACTGGGCTGTGGAGACATACACGGTTCACAGGTAACCTGCCACTGTGATGCCAGAATAAACTTGGTGCTGCACACCATACAGGTCAATTTCTTTACCATATTGAAACCTGTGTTCTGCCACACTACACACACGCACACACACTGTCTTTTGTATAGTTGTCTACAGCGTGTAATACAGAGGCTATGTGTTAAGGTTATACAGTATTGTAACAAAACTTAACTAGCCAGTGTGTGGAAGAAATCAAAGCTACTTGGGAACCAGTGCACCCTGTAACCTTAGCTCACTGATTTGAGAGCTGGTGTGCACAGAAAAACACAGTGATTTAGATAACATAGAATGTCATACAATATTGCATATATGCTAGGCAACGCAACTAAACGTTAAATAGCACTATAACTTGCTGTCTCTGCCGGCAAAAGGATCCAGGATCCACCACAACCAATGAGGAGCTGCGTAATGGCAACCTCAGATGCAGAAGAAGCAGGAAGTAATGTTAAAAGCACGCCCAGCAGAGCCTGGTCCCGCTCTGAGCTAAGCCCCACCCCCTACACGGAGCTGGCGCCATTAACAAATAAAACTGTAAATTTTACCGTTATCTGTATTAACAACCAGATATAGGAATAGCCCTGGTGGTCCAGTGGCTATCTGTATATGTCACATTGAAGATGGGGGTTCGTGCGGTCCCTGCGCGAGGTTCACGCTACTGCAGCCGCCTTCTTGCCGCACATGAAGTCGGGGTACCCCCTGTGAGGAACCCTGACTGGTACTCACCACTCAATGTCTTCAGACCTTGCCAGAGGTGTGCGGCAGCTGGGGGGTCTGCTCGCCCCAGCGCAATGCTGTGCAGTGACAGAAAACCCCACTCAGGACAAAGTCCTGCAGCAGGGCAGCTCTGCGCCTGAAGAGGCCGGTGACTGACCCTTCCCCTGGCATCCTCGAATCAGGACTACTGCTTTGGTCCAAAAGCAGCGCCCCAAAAAAATCAACTAAAACAAATCTGTGAAAAATCCTCTGGAGCTTCCAGAAGTGCAGCCTCTCCTGAGGCACATTTTTCTAAACTGACTAGTGGAGGGGAGATAGAGGGAGGAGCCAGTGCACCCACACTTAAAGATCTTATGTGCCTTTCTCTCCTGCGGAGGATCTCTATCCCCATGGTATGAAACACCAGTATCCCATAGGACGTTAGAGAAATTAAAATATGCACACCCAGGGCCAAGGGGGTACAGACTGCCTGCCATTGACTTGTATATGTTTTGTTTTTAAATAGTAAAGGCAGGGCGGGGGGGGATGGGGGAGGGGGTATGCTGCCTGCCTGCAACTGGCATACTTACACTTTTCGTGTACCGCAAGCCACTACTCCATCCAGTGTGTGTGTATATATATATATATATATATATATATATACAAAAGAAAAAAGTTTGGTACCGTGTTAGCCAGTTGATAAGAAAAGTTTTATTGTTCCTCAGTGAGAAAAACAAAATAGCAATCTAGCACATCATCTCTGCTACAGGACTTCTGAGAGACTGCGAAACCACCTTATTCATGTCTTCTACAGCACCAAGAGAAATGTCCAAATGGAAATACAAATTTTAAAGCGCTCCCTCACAAAGGACTCAATACAGATACTACAACAATATTATAAAACACTACAGCTATGTCTAATCAATAACAAGAAAAAGAAACTTCACAGACTTCGCATAAAAGCAGGACTTTATTCAAGCACACAGAAAGTCCACCCCAAGTCTGGAGGGTTAGAACAGAACTCCCAGCAAGACACAGGTAAATTTAACTGTGTGATTAATTTGTCATCTCACAAACCCACTAAAGTAGAAGTCAGTGTGCTATCTAGAGGACTTACATTTTGTCCGACCAAGCCTCTCGACAAAACAGAACTATGTAGTGACATGGAAGAATATTTTAGGAAACTAAGACTGAAGGAGTTCTTCCATGACAGAGAGGAGACAGAACCTACAAATAGCCAAACACAAATTAGACCAGTCCACAAGAAGAGTTCTGTCTGGACACCACCACCTGGCCGCAGTACCATTTTGGACCTATATATTGACTCTTTTAGAAATGTGGTCCAGTCAACAATATTGGAAAAACATAAAAAGGAATACTTTAACATCAGTGTGCAAGAAAGAAGAGCTATTCACACCTTAAGAAACAACAAGAAAATCACCATCAAGCCTGCAGACAAAGGTGGGGCCATAGTCATCATGGACACATCGGACTATACTAAGGAAGCAAATAGACAGCTGATGGATATCCAATACTATACCAAACTAGACAAAGATCCAACTCAAAAATATTTAAGGGAGTTGAGAAGGCTTATCAGGGGGCTGTCAGCAGAGTCTACTGAACTTTTGGACTTGATACCCGACAGTCCCAGAATTGGAATATTCTACATGCTTCCCAAAATACATAAGCCCGGCAACCCAGGGAGGCCAATCATCTCATGCGTGGGAACCCTCACTGAAAAAATCTCAGGATGGGTAGAGGGTGTCCTGAAACCACTGGTGAGACATACAACCAGCTTTCTCCAAGATACCACGGACCTACTGAATAAATTATCAACCCTAGGTCCCCTCCCTAATGGAGCCATCCTTGCCACCATGGATGTGGAATCCCTATATTCCAATATCCCCCATGAAGATGGACTGACAGCATGCCAGATATATCTTGAGTCCAATGGGATTGCTCCTGGTCCTGCAACACAGCTTACAAAATTCATCCTTACACACAATTATTTTTCCTTTGGCAAAGAAATATTTCTACAGCGCACCGGGACCGCCATGGGCAGTAAAATGGCACCGCAATACGCCAATCTGTTCATGGCCAAACTCGAGAGTGACTTCTTGGCATCCTGCTCAATCAAACCCTTGGCTTACTTCCGTTACATCGATGATATCCTGATCATCTGGACTGATTCTGAACAAGAACTCATACATTTCCATGAAAAATTTAACAGATTTCATCCAACAATAAACCTGACAATGAATTACTCATATACCGAGATAAACTTCCTTGACACCACTATAACAATTCAAAACAACGCAATACAGACAACCCTATACCGAAAACCCGTGGATCGGCCTTCATACCTCAGATGGGACAGCTTCCACCCGAAACACATCAAAAAATCCATTGTCTACAGCCAGGCCATCAGATATCATCGCATCTGCTCCAGCCCAGCAGATAGAGATGTCCACTTAAAACAACTTAAAGGGACCTTTTTAAATCAGGGATATCATCCCACATCAATCAACGATCAGATTATCAGAGCCATCAGGATACCCAGAAATCAACTTCTCCAATATAAAGAAAGAGAAAGAAACAACCGTGTACCTCTGGTAGTCACCTACAACCCACAGCTTGAGGTGCTAAGAAAAACTGCAAAAAAACTACATCACATCATACACAAAGATGACCGCCTGAAAACAATATTCCCAGACCCTCCACTACTATGTTACCGACAACCTGCAAACCTGAAAAATATTATAATCCGAAGTTCACTGCCATCCATTACACAAAGAGGAACCTATCCCTGCAATGTAAGGAGCTGCAAAACCTGTGCCCATATCCTCACTACAGACAGTGTACGGATCCCCAACACACAACAGGACTATAAGATCCCAGGGACATTCACATGTTCTACTACCAATGTAGTGTACCTGATTCTGTGCACCAAATGTCCTATTGGGGGTCTGTATGTTGGAGAAACAGGACAAAAAGTTAAGGCAAGGATGAGGTCCCATCGCCACACAATAAAGGAAAAAAAGACACACTTTCCTGTGGCCAAACATTTCTGCAGCCCAGGACACAATCAGGATCATATGAAAGTGATTATACTAAAAGGAAATTTCAAATCACAAAGAGACAGGAGGGTCTGGGAATACAAATTAATGACAACGTTTGACACCCTTAACACAGGACTGAATCTATCCGAGGGATTTATGGCCCACTACGACATCTGAGGACACTGGCCCAGAGAGAGTGAGGGCATCGGAGCTCTAACTCTGGTCTGTCATCAACTTAGAGACAATAAAACTTTCACACTACTTATCTACAAACCAATTAAGGACTCAATTTACAAGCTCATTCTGTTATTTTGTTTTGTTTTGATCTTAAGAATGTCCATCTATCACATCTTGTTCCTACTCTGCTGTGTATATATATGTGGTTCTTCACACACCTTGTTATACCATGCCTGAGGAAGAGACCTAAGAAGTCTCGAAAGCTTGCATTTTAACAACATTTATTTTTGTTAGCCATTAAAAGGTATCATATTTGCTAGATTGCTATTTTGTTTTTCTCACTGAGGAACAATAAAACTTTTTTTATATATATACACACACACACACACACACACAGTATATATATACTATAGCTTCAGCCCGGCACTCCTCCTAATATACCTCCACAGCCCCTGGTGCCCTCTCGGAAAATACACAGCAGGTGGTCCAAAAACAGGCAGAGGCACTCGGTGGACTTTACAAATAACGTTTATAGTGCAAGGTAGAAAACCAACGTTTCGGGGTACTTAGACCCCTTTTTCAATTTGTACCCTTTGGACCACCTGCTGCTATATATTTTTTTCAAACACTACACACACAGTATATATGTATGACAGATTTTCACGGGTATTTCTTTCAAAGTAAAGGCAGAATAGGGGGGGGGGGGGGGGGGGAGACAGTCTACCTGCCTTGAAACTGAAAGCACTGAACACTGTGTAGACATACACTTAAATTTTCAAGCCGCCCAAGCTCTCAACCCCCCTGGCGCCGCATGCGTCTTCAACCATGGAGCAGGGGGAGGACGGAACAGATGGAGGGAGCCGTCCGTCGCTCACGGCTCCGCAGTCGAACATGCACGGAGCCCTCCCGTGGCCATGTCTATGTTCCAGAAGCAGAACACGGCCGCGGCTACAGGAAAATGGCCGCCGGCCCCCTGCACTGAGGACATGTACTCAGTGCAGGAGGCAGGTGGCCATTTTCCTGTAGCCGTGTCCGTGTTCTGGAAGCCGCGGCCAGCGCAGGAGGGCTGGAGGAGGTCCAGCACGGGCCGCAGACAGGGACTGGGTAAGCGCTCCCCCCCTCCACGCTCCCCCCAGCAATATCTAGCACTGTGGGGGCATATTTCCCCCTCCCACCTGCAATATCTGCCACTGTGGGGGCATATCTGGCACTCCACGCTCCCCCCCGCAATATCTATCACTGTGGGGGCATATCTCCCCCCCTCCCCCCAGCAATATCTGCCACTGTGGGGGCATATCTGGCACTGACACCCACAGTGGCAGACACATATTCCCCCACAGTGCCAGATATTCCCCCACAGTGCCAGAGACACATATGCCCCCACAGTGCCAGACACATATGCCCCCACAGTGCCAGATATTCCCCCACAGTGCCAGAGACACATATGCCCCCACAGTGCCAGACACATATGCCCCCACAGTGCCAGACACATGCCCCATGTGTCTGGCACTGTGGGGGCATATGTGTCTGGCACTGTGGGGGCATATGTGTCTCTGGCACTGTGGGGGAATATCTGGCACTGTGGGGGAATATGTGTCTGCCACTGTGGGGGCATATGTGTATCTGGCACTGTGGGGGCATATGTGTCTCTGGCACTGTGGGGGCATATGTGTCTCTGGCACTGTGGGGGCATATGTGTCTCTGGCACTGTGGGGGCATATCTGGCACTGTGGAGGCATATGTGTATTTGGCACTGTGACGGAATATCTGGCACTGTGGGGGCATATCTGGCACTGTGGACATCACATTGTGTGGTGTAATGGGCATCATGGTATGGGGCGTAATGGGCATTATGGTGTGGGCAGCATTGGGTAATTGCCATCACTGTATGGGGTGTAATGGGCATCAAGGTGTGCGGCATAATGTGTCATTAGCATCACAGTGTGCTCTTATTTTAATGGGGCATAGCCCCCTACGATGGTGTGAAGAGCGCACGTAGGGCGCGATTAATCACCTAGTATATATATATATTCTCTCATGTCTGCGCTATATAAGAAACTGTAAATAAATAATACCTCTTTCCAAAGGGTTAATGGGGGGGGGGGATAGAGTTGGCAGAGGTTTTGCCTAGAACACTTGCACCGGCCCTGATGTAAGGTTTAACAATGAATGATACATGATCCCATTAACTATATCAGCAGTGGCTGGAAACACCCAAAGAGTGTATGAATGCACATTTTAAGACCTACAGTAGGCCCATTCGCCAAGTGCTTTGCCTGCTTATCATACAAAATGTTAATGCCAGGGCTGTAATTCAACAATAGGTTGAGTCAATACTCATAAAATAAGCTATGGCAAACGTACAGTAACTGACATAAGTACGAAATTAACAAAATCTATGTGTTCAACAATAGCCTCAGGAAGGAAATGAGGAGAATTCCTTATCACAGTGCCATTGGAACTTAGATATCACACATGAGGACAGTCATGTTAGCCAATTTGTAATCAATTCCAGAAGGGAGCACTGGACTGCAGTTAAATCATTTTCTTTTTAGATACCTGAAGGGTACAAGCTCCATAATACTCTAGTTTTCAATAGCTGAAGGGTTGGAGTTACAAGCCTTATGAAATGTCAATTGGGGATCAATTGGGTATCCATTTTTGTAAACTGGGCTAGCAAGAAGCACCTTGCCTTGTCCTACACGTTATATTGTACTCACAGAAACAGCCAAAGAAGTGTTGTGGCCAAAGGAGACTTTGTGTAACCTTGTTGCCATAAAACATCAATTCATAAATTGGTAGATAACACTTTATACTCATGTGTTTTTGTTTACAGGCAACACATTCAAATTTAGACATTCTTGTATTGTCATGCAAACAGAGTCAGTCTTGAATAAGGGGGGTGTTGAGGAGAGCAAGTTGGAATATTATGTGCTAAATACTGACACTCTCCATGTCGATATATCATACCCAATCCACCATGGAGGTACTAAAAATACCTATCTAGGCAGCCATGGGTAATTGGAAAATTAATATAAACAAATGTGTATTTTGAGTACAAAAGCAGGTACAAAATGCATTGAAGAACTGCTTTTGAATATTTGTAAGGGCCTCTACTATCTCACTAATATTTGAGAAACAGAAAAGAGGTTTTGACAGTCATTCTCAAAATGGCCTTGTTGTTGTACAAAAAGTAGTTTACATAAATTAATATTGAACACTGTATGCAATTAAATCATTACAAAAAGTAATATATATTTTTTAAATGACATTTTTAAGAGCTGAGCCCATCTAAGTTTAATATAAAAGACATTGTTACTGAGTATTCTGAACTTTGATGAGTCAGCAAATGGCCGCAATAAATTAAATTTCCAAATAAAATTGAGCAGACATCCTGAAAAGGTCTAATAATAGCTCTAGTCAAAAAATGTCCCCAGTGCAAATATTTAATTCATTCGTCCCTCAGGGAGGACAGCAGACAGCATAACATAAGTATATTAGTATCTATTACAGAAAAAACTATCTTAGGCTTGTATTCATTGGAATATGAATGAATGAGAAAAAAACATAATTGGCACATTAGTTGACCCAACAAATAAACCCACAACAGAGCATTTTCATAACATCAAAATTAGTCCGCTAGTAAATACAACAGACATGATTTTTTTTTGCCATGACAACAATTGCATCATCCTCTCACCTCAATGTGTATTCAAAGCTCCTGTGAGATTTGCTTGTGAGAACAGGAAGTAACAAGCTACACTACTTTATTTTCCACTTGTTAATGGTTTTGTTTCTACATGTATACAACTACACTGATAAGCATTTCTCATATGCCTCTCATACCAAATGTACAACAGAAACATCACTACATACAGTACATGTAGCAGGTTACTATAGTCTTGTTTGAGCAATGACCACGAAATTGCGTTAACCAGAAGCCAGACTGTAAAACATGTATTAATTGAAGTATTTTTGCTTAAATTTGACAAAGCATCTTGAGAGTTGTAGTTTAGCTATAGTAACAATGGAACGTATTGTTTCCTTGTATATACAATAGGTTCCTTGTATTAATTTCTTGTTCAGAACCTCTGTGACCACCTGGAGCTGCAGTATTATTTTTGTGAATTGAAATTTATTAACTGTACTGTCCTAAAGGCATAGATCTCTCAAAGCACTGTTTTGATCACTCAAAGCATTGTTTCATAATAATTTGCATGGCAATCAACGTTTAGGGAACAAATGGTACAAATACTTCCAAACCCAAGAACAATTTTTTCACTATTTTCAGAATACTGTTGTAATCTAGTCCCGACTGGCACTTAGCTAATAAGCAGTACTGGAGGGGCTATGATTTATCTTTACACCTACAAATTCAGACTGCATGTACTTTACTTTCAGTTCAAACTACATTATTATATGTAACTGTCAGATCACACAACTGTATATGAACGTAGCTGGGCGACAGGGGAGGAGGACTCCTTGACAGATGAGTGCAATAAAATGTGCATTTATAAGCATGTGAGAGTTGCTTGGACAGGAAGTGGCACCAGAGCCTGCCAAGTGCTGAGAGCTTGATGAAGAGAATTGCAAGACCATAGTTGCCACTGTCATACTGTACCTTGGGAAGGCCAATGAGAGACAAAATGCAGCTCAGTAATAACTACTGAATCCAAACTGAAAGAGTAAAGGCCCCCATTCACTGACCCGATATGGGCAGATTCCGATGAATCGGGCCATCAAATCAGCCCAAATCAGGACAGGTTGATGTTTTTGATGAAGTTTCATGTCCCTTCAGATGCCAAGACAAGACTAGCCAAGTGAATTCCAGAGAGTAAATTGTCAGATATCCTGTACATGTTGCTAGATATACCATGTCAGTCCAGATCCAGTTCGGTATTTCAGGGAAAGTTTAGGTCCATCAAAGAGAAACAGATTGTGTACAGGCCTATCCATAAGGAACAAAGGGGTTGATTTACTGATAGAAGTTCTATTAAAGATGGGATGTTGCCCATAGCAACCAATAAGAATCTACTTATTTATCTAGCACCATCTAGAAGATAAGGTATGCCCAAAGGAAAAGGAGACTTTTGCTATAGCAGCGTTGTATCTAATAACAGTGGGTTAATGTGTTTGCCGATAGATGGCATGGGGTTTTTCCCAGTTGCGCATGTTTAGTGAACAGCTTCGCCTCAGTTTCTTCCTTCCTGGAAAGTTGTTTTGTGCAGTTGGATGCATGATTGATTCCTCCAGATCAGCGCAAAGAGCTGTAATCCAATTTTTTCATGCAAAAGGGGAGCATGCTTCACAAATCAATCGCAGGATGAAGGCAGTGTACGGAGAGCAGAGGCTGAAACAAGCCACCATCAAAAACAAGCGCAGAGGCAAGCTCTCGAAAGGGCTTTCGAGAGCAAGCGCCAGAACAACGCTATGCCACATGTGACCAATAAGACCCTTGAACTGCTGGCAAAAGTTTGATGGGCGATCCAGAAACATCCTACATATAGGAAATGCAGCAAGTAGGACAGTGCTGTAAGGTAAGCAATAGAGTATGGGGCAGACGGATCCAAGAAATGATTATGTAAGCACACAGGGTAAAATGCCCTAATTTCTTTAATGCCAGCCAAGATAGTGCCAGTGCAGTAACTCCCTATTTGAAAAGTTCAATAGTAAGCCCTGTAGCTGCTGCTTTAAGTGCCTATGCCCTCTATGCTATTTGGAAATGGGAATAGGGTCAGAGGCTACAGGAAAAGGTAAGTATGCTGGCTAATGATTTTAAAACTGGGGCTGGGTGGAGATTGGCAGGGACCCTGGAGCCAACAGAATATGGTCATATTCTAGTGATGTTATTAAGAATTATTATGTGTACTGTAAATATGCCAGCACCACAAATGTGTTGAACACATTGCCCCCAATTCCCATTGCCCAACATGCTGGTGATGTAGCTATGTGTGGGGGCCAATGTTCCCTCTAATTTTATGAAGGCTGTGTGCGGCTAAAGATTTTGGCTGTGCAACTTTGGAATGTAATTTACATTTTTGTGCGTCACATATATATAACTGGAAAATGACGTTCAGCATTTGTGTTAACTTTACTTCAAAATGATATTAAACATTTAAACATTCAAAATACAGTACACAATGTAGTTAATGGGTAAAACACATTAATTGAGTCCACAACTGCAAAAAGGGACCACTGCTGCTTTGTGCTCTCAATTGTAATGTCTGTGCGCACGCTCGTCAAGGTGTGTGCGCGCGCACGTGCGCACAGCTTAGAGGGAACACTGGTGGGGGCCCCTTGGGGTGATCACTCTGGGTGCCCTGTTGTTAACATAGCAGACCACATGATGATGTGCAGCGCACATTTCCTTGCTTTTGTACAAGCGAGCCCTTTTGGAATATCAAAATGCAGACCTACACTTTGTTCTCAGGACAAGCCACACCCAAACTAGAAATATACCTAGAGTTGCAGAAAAGAAGAAACATCTGTATAGGTACACTGTGCAAAAGGTGTAATGAGCTATCAAAAAAAACATCACTTCAATACAGCGCACAGGCCGCACCGAGTGCTCCAGACCACTCGGACATGTTTCCGTATGAAAGCAGCGATATGGGCGGGCAGCTGACATCCAGATAAATCAGTTGTCCGCCCTCCACACGTGCGTCACGGACGGATTACCATCCATACGCCCAGCATTTACATGGGAACGCCCATGAAACTCGGGGCGTACGCATATGGTAATGAGCCCATACAGCCCTTCACGCCCCTGCTCAGATGGTTCCATACGATTGTTTTCTGCACGGACCTCACTCCGTGTTCGGACATGCGAGGCATTTGCACATGCGCAGATACGCCTCTGCACATGCGCAAATACCACACACACGGAGCCGTCCGACTCAATCAGAATTAGGGCCAGTGTTCATTACATTTTCTGTCTTTTTCCCAAAATATTTCTCAGTTTATCCTCGTTAAACTATTCAATTATTAGTAATAGGGAAAGGACTTCGGTAGTGTCTCTAGTGTTTTTACTATGAACTGTATTTTGCTTTGTGTATTTAGAGACATTTTGCACTTTGTATATTTAAAGAAGCACCTTGAAAACTGCTTCTCTGCCAAAGTCCAATTTGAAATATAGGACAAGGTCATTTCGGCATTAGTTCAAAGAGCAAGGCCATTTGCAGAGTGTAAATAGCTGTGTTTATCAAAATGACAGTAAAACCAAGGGGTATATTTAATACCAAGTGTTATACTAGTCACATGTAGAGTCTCCCGTATCTGGAGATGTTTTAACCGAAATATTCCAAAATCCGTGTTTTTATTATAATATTTCAGATTTCTTCCCCCGCCCCTTTTTTCATACTTACCAAGTCCAAGTCCCCTGATGTCCATGACGGACTTCAGGATCTTCTTCAGCATCTTCTGTGGTCCCAGGAGTGCATTGCGCAGGTGACATCACCAGCACGCCTGCAAACTCGCACAATGCACCCCTGGAACTCCGCCGAAGAAGATCCTGAAGGCCGCCGTGGAGGCCGGGGGACACCGTGGGGACCAGGTAAGTATGCAAAAAAAAAAGTAAAAATCCCTTATCCGAAATGCTCATGGTCCCAAGCATTTTGGATAAAGGATACTCAACCTGTATTACTCTTAACTATTCTTAAAATGCTGAGGCAACCAATCAGCTCCAGTAATTTTTCACATGACAGGAGATGATTGGTTAGAGTACCATTTAATACAAGTAACAGGAATGCCACTACTTATTAAATATGGCCCTTCTTTACTCCTTTATCTAATTTAACTCTGAGTGCCAACATCTCTTTGAGAGATGAGCAAAAAGTCCACAAAAAATTTCAGCGTCGCTCACATTTGTTTTATAAATTAAAATAAAAAAATATTATATTCCCTATATAAGGTAAACATTACAGGTCATTATGATGAATACAAATGTTTGCTTGGGCAATTTTCACATCCATTTTGACAAATTCACTTGGCACTGAAAGGGTTAAATAATTTACTTTCTGCGCTACTCGACAATGCCTTCTCCAAACTGTGCATATAACGCCCTAAACCAACTCAGCTCTTCCCATCAACTGTTATGCACTTATGGTTCAACAGCAATGCTTCCATTCTGCATAAAAACTGTACAAAGAACATAGCGCATGCTTATGACACCAGGGTCATATGAAGGGATATACAGATAGTGCCGCCACTTAACAGGATGCCAACGGATGCAGCGGCGTAGCTTTGTTTCGGGCGCCCCCCCGCCATTAATGGGGGGGCGCCCCCCCTCCCCGCCCGTCCGGCCTACCGTGCCTGCCCCCCGTGCCCCCTCCCCCCATTGCCGCATGCTTACCTGTCCGCGCGTCCCGGCTCCCCTCTTGGCTTCAATAAATTCTATGCAGATGGACCACGATAAAATGGCCGCCCCCATACCGCAGACAGTTTCAGAGAACAGTCTGCTTTATGGGGCGGCCATTTTATCGTGGTCCGTCTCCATAGCATTGTTTGAAGCCGGGACGCGCGGACAGGTAAGCATGTGGGGGATGGGGGGCGGGGGGATTACTATAGCACCCCCGGCGCCCCATATGCACAGCGCGACCACGGGGGCTGCGGTGCTATAGTTTCGCCACTGAAAGGATGCCAAAGCCAACCAAGCTCTGCTCATGGTATGGAACTTGATTTTATAAGGCACCAGTTCAGGGGCTGGAAAAGGAAGCAGCATATGTGGCTAGTGCTGGATGATACATCAAGAGAATTCAGCACAAGGGTCAAGTAGTATTCAAATTTTGAAAATGGAGCAATATTCTTTCTAAGATATTAAAACTAACCAAGACCATCATGTATATACAATGCCTTCAAACTTCAGAGTGATATTTATTTTTACAGCAAGCCAGAAAGATTGTGCAGCATAAATGTTAGTTGTAGGGGCTTGTTATTACTATAACATTATTGAATTAAAATATGAAATAGAATTGTTGTAGCAGGACATTGAATAGAATATTTGGAAATAATGCTTAATTTCCATTTCCCAGATACAGTGCGGACAATGTTTAATTTCACTCAATGAATTGCTTTTTGCGTTTGGATCCCTGTTCCTCTATTGTTCTTTGCATTGTCACAGACAATGCAACAGTTTATAGAATAGGAGCATTGGTATGCTACAGAAAAAAACATTGCTTGGTACTTGCAGGACAATGTTAAGATTATTATAACATTGCTCGCTGTACATATACTATTGGTCTACATTGCTAAATAATATGTAGAAACCCACACTTGGCTAAAAGATTTTTCAATTAAAAAGCATGAACAATATTCCAGCTGACGTGGCACAGAAGCTGGATGTGATTACGGAAATACTTCACACCTGGGATGTATCACGCTGTGACATGTTTGAAAAAATATATCACTTGTCATTTTCTATCTATAGTTCAGATAGAACAGTGTAGAAAGATTTTGGTGATTGATGTGTTATTGTGTTGTGAAAGAAGATGCAATCACTTTTTATGTTTAATCAACAGCAGGAGAACCAATAAAATACCCTCGCAAGCATGGCAAACCAGTATATCACTGGGTCTCACAGCAAAATCTTGTAGGGGCCCAGTTGATGAGATGCTAACATCCCAAATTCTCTGAATTTCCTTTTTGATAAGGTCTTTTTTTTCTTTTGAGAGCAGAGAGGGTCTTTGGAGAAGTGTGTGGGCCTAAAAAGGGAGGGGTGATAGCCTTACATTGCCAGGCGCAACTCATCCCTGGATCCTGTAGTGGTTACACCAGGGCTCGACAAATCCCGGTCGCAAGGTCGCCATGGTGACCAGATTCTGCTTCCTGGCGACCAGACCAGGGAGGTAGCAGAATCTGGTTGTGGGCCAGTGTTGACTGACCGACCTCCTAACAGAGCAGCACTGCGGGCAGCGTTGCCAGACTCCCCCTCCTAATAGAGCTGAGTAGCAGTGGCAGCCCAACCCCCCCTCCCTCCTAACAGAGCAGCGGCAGGGCACCGTGGCCAGCATTGCCCGACCTCCCCTACCCTCCCTCTCCTAGCAGACAGCTGTGTTGTCCGGCGTCCCTCCCCTCCCACTCTACCTCCCAAGAGAGCAGAGGCAGCGCACAGACAGAGAAGCGCGGGCAGTGTTGCCCGACCCCACTCCCTCCCTCTCCCAACAGACAGAGCAGCGTGGGCAGTGTTGCCTGACCCCTCTTCCTCCCTCTCCCAACACACAGTGCAGCACGGGCAGCGTTGCCCGACCCCTCTCCCCCCCCTCTCCCAACAGACAGCAGCGCGGGCCTGACCCCACACCACCACCACCAATTCTTATAGAGCTGAGCAGAGGCAGCAGCAGCGCGGGCAGCGTTGCACAATCTCTCCCTCCTAATAGAGCTGAGCTGTAGCAGTGCCAGCAGTGGCAGCCCAACCCTCCCACTCTTAACAGAGCAGCGGCAGTGCGCCCTAGCCAGTGTTGCCCGACCTCCGCTACCCTCCCTCTCCTAACAGACCACAGCGGCAATGCAGGCAGCATTAGCCCCCCCTAACAGTAGCAGCAGCGCACCGCGGCCAGCGTTGCCCGACTCCCCCTTTCCCCCCCAGCCTA
Organism: Crinia signifera; assembly: GCF_055691185.1. NCBI lineage: Eukaryota > Metazoa > Chordata > Amphibia > Anura > Myobatrachidae > Crinia > Crinia signifera. The sequence goes on from NC_139217.1 coordinate 279,688,687, forward strand.
GCGGCGGCTGGCACCGAGGAGCAGGGGATAAAGAGACCAGCAATGGCCAGAAAGCAGGTGCTGAGCAGTGACCAGGAGACCCGCTGATGTTGGTGAGCCCCCCTTTCTCACCTATTTACTAACTCTTCCCCTATCACTTCATGCCGATCATCTCACTCCCTCTTGCCCCTTATCATTGGCCCTCCAGAACCTCACCCTCTCTATCCTCCCACTCTCAAGTAACCCCCTCTCCATCACCTCACCCTCTATATTGCTCCCTTGTTGCCTCATCACCACTCACCAACCCCGTCACCTCTACCTCCATGACCTTACTGATTCGCCCCCTGGCACCTCACCATGTATCACCTCACACCATCTTGCACTGTCACCTCACCCCAGTCACCTTCCCCCTCTCATCTCATCCCTCTCTCACCTCTTCCCTACCCTGTCATATACCCCACATCGCACCGTGTATGGGCATCCTTAAGTTTGTCTGGCTCCTATACTTTTGTCCCAGCTCCTAGATTAAAAAAAAAAATTGTCAAGCCCTGGGTTACACCCATGGCACCCAGTATTGTTCACCCACTGTTCACAAGCACAAGTAAGTGATGCAGCATGACCAGGAATGGCAAGTTATTTATTTTACTGCACATTTAATGCCACACCCATAGCAATTACCTACTAGCAAATTGGCCTGTTATTGGTTACTAGTGCCACCTTACTTATCCTGCAGTGATATTTGCAAAGGTTACCATTCATTGTAAGGAGCAATGCAACATGGGCAAACTATCACAATGCAGGTTGTCTGAGCACAATTAAAGAAAAAAAAAAGAATAAATACTCAAAGATTTTATGACAGCTCTATACTTCACCCATTTTGTTTAACACAACTCAATCAGTGAAGGATTACCACTCTCCAGTCTCCCTGCTAAATAGGCTTTGGGGCACTCCACTTTATTATACACCCATCACAACATCTTAAAGCTCCTTCAATGTCAGGTTACATAACAGGATGAGAGCATAAACCTACAACAACTATCAACAACATCTTATAAATGATATATGAACTACAGTACAAGCACTGTTCAGGTGGATATGGTCTACAATCAAATGGTTCTTCAAAGACTATTTGCTGATATGGAAAGTGAAATTCTGGAAATCAAAATTACAATTCTGATGTGCGATGAGCTTTACATGGAAGTGTTTTATAAAGTTGATATCTCAGTAATAAGCATTTTTTTTTTCAGTGCAGAAAGCTTCAGTAGCATTACCGTCATACATATATATAGACCATGGGATGGGTATGCTCCTTCAACACAGCTGATGATCAGATTCAAGACACCACTAAATTGCTGTGGCCTGTCATCCAACATGACAAAGAATTAAAATCTTTGAAGAATACCAGGTTGATGTCCTGTTTTACAAGAGGAAGAAATATCAGAGATTGGGTGGTCCGCACTGACATCTCAAATAGAACCCCCCCCCAGGTACTCAACGCAAACCAGCCGGTTGCTACCGTTGTACTGCTTGCACGACGTGCAGTGCACTTATTGCTAGCAAATCTTTCAATCACCCACATACGGGGCGGAGGATCCCGATTCGACATGTCCTCACTTGCTCCACATCCTACGTTGTGTACCTTATTACATGCCCGTGTGGTCTCGGGTACGTGGGTAGGACTATTAGAACATTCAAGGAGCGCATTGCTCTACAACGCACCGCCATTCGTGCCGCCTTAGCCCTTAAACCCATGGACCAACCAGTTGCAAAGCATTTCGTGACTGCTCAACACAGTCTGGCCAATCTACGCTATATCATCATAGATCACGTTCCGGATGATATGCGGGGCGGAGATAGAGGCAAACGTTTGTTACAAATCGAGACACAATGGATATACAAACTGGACACTGTTAATCCCAGAGGATTAAATTAACAATTATCGTTCAATATGTTTCTGTAATTCCCTATACCCTCTGCCCACCTGAATTGCTTTTTCAGACCATTGAATTCATTATTACTGTTTAACATGTTTTTTCATGCCAATCTGACTTGCATCGCTTCCAGTATCATGTTCTTTTCCACACTTGTCTCTCTCCCCGTCCTTCTCACTTTATCTTTCTCACTATTCCCCTTGTCTCTCTCCCCTTCCTTCTCACTTTATCTCTCTCACTATTCCCCTTGTCTCTCTCCCCTTCCTTTTCACTTTATCTCTCTCACTATTCCCATTGTCTTTTTGATAACTGTTTGACACTGTATCTGCAGATGTTCTCAAACTGTGACCGGCCAGCAGCTATCTCCTACCCAGCGCCACTGTCACTTAGCAACGGACGCTAACCAGGGAGTCCCGGCGGATGTCAGACACCAGCTCTGAATCACGTGACCTACCCAGAAGCACCGAACAGCGAGGAGTGTGTGACGGGGGAGCAGCGCGAGGTCAGGTACCGGTCCGTGGCTATATATGTAAGTGCTGTTATGTCTTTCTGTGTTCTCTACCTTGATAACAGATTAAACTCCGAAACATCGGTTACAACTTTGGTTGTCCTTCTCATTTATGAAATCCGAGCGAGTGCCTCTTTATCAATTGCTATATATATATATAGCAGGGTATTTGGTCCGGCACTCGCTTTCTCTGTGAAGTAATGCTGCGGTGCCTTCCCCAGGATTTGAGGACCAATATGTAGCGTGGTTGTAAGGGCGGCACTCACCAGACTTCTTTTTGATGCAATTAAAAAGCCTTTATTGTCCGACGGTGTTTCGGGATAGCACCCGTTTTCAAGGACATACAAAGATGCAATACTTGGAGTCTAACATGGCAATCTACAGTATGTTTAACTTTGCCTATAATGTTAAGAAGTTTAACAAGCAAAAGTGAAACATAGATTGCCATGTTAGACTCCAAGTAACCCCTTTATAGGATTATATATGTTTTTTATCTATTTGTATGTTATTATGTTGCAATGGCTATTTCATTGCAACATGTTTTATAGTGTTCTTTTAATTGTGAGGTGGTTGCTAAGCAACACAGACGAAGTCCCGGGACTCGAGTGAAGGACGCACATTGGCCGGCGAAACGGAGGAGTTTACTACCGGAACATGCTACTTCCGGGCAGCAGGGACCAGTACGAACAGTCTCAGTTGCCGGGGGGAAGGCAGTGAGGAAGAGCTCACTTACTGAAACCGGACATGGCGCCAGCACACCGGAGGACCGGGTAAGTTCAGCTGTGAGCTGATTAATGTGGGGGGGGGGGGGTACTGTTCTGTCTATAAATGTAAATGTGGAGTATTGCATCTTTGTATGTCCTTGAAAACGGGTGCTATCTCGAAACGCTGTCGAACAATAAAGGCTTTTTAATTGCATCAAAAAGAAGTCTGGTGAGTGCCGCCCTTACAACCACGCTATATATATATATAGCCGCCGGACAGACAGCAACCAGCCAGGACTTCCACAGGATCTTCGTCAGGGGGTCACACCCCCTGACGAAGACCGTAGTCGAAACGCGTTGGTCGTGGTTGCTGTATCCCGACGTGGTGACGTCCTGGCTTGGTCCATGCTGATCCTGTGGAAGTCCTGGCTGGTTGCTGTCTGTCCGGCGCTACGTCTGCAATTGATCACTGCTGTGAGGTTACTATCTGTGCCTGGTTCTACTGTACCGCCTGGTCCCCATGGCAAGCTTTTATTCTTATACCCCATGTATGTCAGCTTATATTCAGTAAAATTGTACATATATCTGTTGCTGACTGGTGCGCTTCATTTTTTTCCCCTTGCAAATATATATATACTGTATATATATATATATATATATATATATATATATATATATATATATATATATATATATATATATAGGTCTACTAGACTGTTTTGGCAAAATGTTCCCCACTATTTACCATTATTGTAAATACTTGAAACTCCCCTCCCCCAAGACTGCATAAGTGTTGCAATGCCAGCAAAGACAGTAGTGAGACGAAAAAATAAACTATTCAATTGTTGTGGGTGCTCATTAATTACAGCAGTTTTCATACTCAAAGGTAAAGGGTTTAGCTGAGTTAACCCATCTAAAGCCCTGATTAGTGCACACAAATTTTTGGCTTGCCACTGCAGAAATATGTTATCTGCCACATATTACTAAAGGTGGCCATACACATGCAGATTTATCTTCAGATCTGGCTGGTTGGAACAAAAACATGACAGTTGACCATTTGCTTAGAAATGTTGGAAAACTGACAAACTGTCACTCATCCATAACCATGTTTTTGTTCCAACCAGCCAGATCTGAAGATAAATCTTACTAGTGTATGGGCACCTTAAACGCCCAAAAACATTTGGATCCCTGCTAATAATCGAAAGGACCAAAGTAAAAAAAAACAATATTTGCTGAATTTCTATAAATAATTATTACTAATGTGCAAAAAGACAGGTTTACCTATACAAATATGCTGTTATATAGAAAGTTCAGAAAGCAGTAATTAATTTGCACTTTTCATCAATATCATATACCAAGAACTGATCATTAAGAAATTAGTCAGTTTCTGCTGAAACTTTGCTGCTGAGCCTTCATTAGAAGGAAGGTTTTGACAAATACTATTTGCCTGCCTTTATTTAAGGTGTCTACTGTATGTTATCATTTCACTTTGGGATGAAATTATGCAGTGGCGTAACTATAAAATCAGCATCCCCCCGCTGCCAGGCAGCTGCCCCTCCGCCTGGCCCCGCTGCCGGGACCGCAGATCTACATGTCTGCGGTCCCGGCGCTTCTAATGAAAAATGACCTTCAGAAAAATGGCTGCACTAAACAGCAGACCATAATGTGTCTGCTGTAAGGGGGCGGACATTTTGATAAGGTAATTTTTCATTAAGAAACAGAGCAGAAGACACTAGCAGCGCCGGGAACGGCACTGACAAGTAAATCTTTGGGTCCCGGCGATGGCGGCGAGCAGGGGTGGGTGGAAGGTAAGCAGGTCCCAGCACCAGTGCTGCACAGCAATAGCTCCACTGTTGGGGGTAATTGAGACCAGGGTTGGGAACCACTTTTCTAATGGAATAGTTTGAGGCATTTAACCCAGCTAAATGATTCTTTCCCAAGCCTAAAATGTATAACAATTCCTGTATTTGCCAAACCCTCCTTGGAGCCAGTGAAAGTCTTTTGTAATCCCGCTTCCACAAATGAAACAAATATTCACATTTAGATAAACAAATGATAAAAAACAACAACTGACCTTTGCATCAGAATTAGCTGACGATACCTTAACAACCTGGTTCCTGTTCAGTTTGCTCTTCACCCAGCTTTCTACTTGGACATTGAACTTCATAAAAGTAACATAGGTTAAGTATGCCATGAGGAGCATGAGGCTTTCATACCATAGGATCACATTGTCCAAAAAAAAGGTTATGAGCATAATCAATCCCAGAATATAAAATGACACATCTCGAAACAGTGGCCACCAGGTGAGATTTAATACCTCCTTAGAAAATAGAGCGCACATGCCAATCACAAAGAGGATATTGAATACTGCTGATCCAACGATGGTCCCAATACCAACATTGCTATGAGATATAAATACTCCTATTAATGATGTAAACAGTTCCGGGGCAGATCCCCCAGCAGCCATAAAAGTCGCCCCTGCCACATCGTCAGAGATCATCAGTTTTTCAGTGATAACTGTCAACGAGGGAACAAAAAATTCATCACAAACTACAGCTAATGCTATAAACATATAAATCATCCCAAATATATGGAGCACAACAGCACCCCTCTTTCTGTCTTCTAAAGAAAAAATATCTTCTGGGTATTCACCCTTGGAAACTGATTTATTTCCTCTTCGGTAGTTCATGGAAATAGTAGATCCTGGGGTATCATTCTGGTTTTGTTCTGCAAACTCCATCAGATTCCGTTGATGCCGCTGCAGTAAATTATGGCTGTTTGTAGCACTGATCCTTTCATTGCTGTAAAGTTCTGTCTTTAAAAAGGCACCAATTGAAGTGGACAAAGTGCTTATGGCTGTTATGCTGAGGAATAGACCAAGTATTCGAATAAGTCGCAGTTTCTTGTGGACAAAAGGATACTTCTGTTTGTGGCGAGGCAGTGTTTTCACCATACACCAACTTTCGACGATGTCACCAGTAGATTTTCTATGGTGGCCCATTTTGTTCTTTTTAAGATACAAAATATTAGCACTTAGAAATACAACAGAATCCAATGCACTGGCATGCTTTTCCGTTCCCAATATTACTTTAGGGGCTCTTCAAGAGACTTGAAGGCTTATTCTTGCACAGAAAGTTCTTCATCCATGCTTAAAAAAAAACAGAAAATAAAAATGTGTAAATATACTTGATTAATCATGAAACCACACTGCATAAGATGTGCAAATGTCAATACAAAGTTCACACTTAAGGAAATGAAAACATATGTAGTAAAAAAAAATTGAAATTATCACCAGTTCACATTTGCAGGGTTATTTTGGTTCACTCTTTCTGACAAAATCATTCTTAGATGGACAAAACCATATGCACTGCAGGGGGGCAGATGTAACATGTGCAGAGAGAATTAGATTTGGGTGAGTTATTTTGTTTCTGTGCAGGGTAAATACTGGCTGCTTTATTTTTACACTGCAATATAGATCTCACTTTGAAGTAAAACCCCACCCAAATCTAATTCTCTCTGCACAAGTTACATCTGCCCCACCTGCAGTGCACATGGTTTTGTCCATCTAAGAAGGATTTTGTCAGAAAGAGTGAACTAGAATAACCCCTTGGTTTCCGCTCCACACTTTTACACATTTAGATTTCTCAAACAATAATATTAGGACATGAAACTTTTAACATTTCTAAAGAATATGATTTTTCTTTACAACTGCAAAGAGGTGAGTGGATGAAGGGATTATTTTACGTTACCGTTAGGAGAAACTGTGATGTTTATATTACATTTTTAATTAAGACTTAAGAATTCTACAAAGAACTTTTATTCACAAAATCTACCAGTAAATAGACTACCAACTTAAAAATAACATTCTTAAGACCCCCATACACTATGCGATTTCGGCCTGATTTCACCCAATTCAGATGGATCGGGCTGTTAAATCGGCTCAAATCCCATCAAACGTGTTGTCCCATGCGCATTGGATCAGAGTTGGGAGGTCGGACCGGCTGTACATGAGATTTGCAAAATCTTATATGCAGCTGGAGCCGGACGGAGGACACAGAGAAGCAGCGGGCAGGGGATGCTCCGAGCGGAGCAGAGAGGTGGCCAGGGGAAGCTGGGTAGCATGGCGGCGGACACAGAGGCGGCCGGCGGTGGGCCGGCAAGGGGAACAGAGAGCCAGGCAGGCGGAGCAGGGAGCCAAGCTGCAAGAAGTAAAAAAACAAAAAAAACAATACAAATGAATGGGCAGCCAGTGATTGGCTGAGAGTTCTCTCAGCCAATTGCTGATGCAATGAGAGAGCTCTCAGCCAAACAGTGGCTTCCCATTAATTTGTGTGGGCTTTTTTTTTCTTGTAGCTTGGTTCCCTGCTCCTCCTGCTCTTTGTTCCCCTCGGCAGTGTCCACCACCCCCCTGCTCCCTCCGCCTGCAGCTCCCCGGGAGTTGGATGTGATAAATCCACGCAAATTGTCACATGCAAAACTTGGCACATCAAGTGCCTAATCGTGTGTGATCTCGCCCAGGGAGCTGCCGGGAAAATTAGGTCCGACTTGTCCAAGTCGGACTAATGCATGGGGCTATCTATCGCCTTTAATAAAATCTTCTATCTACTATCAGTAATGCCCTATATCAGTGTTCAGAATCCCGGTCCTTAAGAAGCACTAACAGTCCAGATTTCAAGAATATACATGCTTATGAACAGTTGATATAATCAAACTGGCTGAGGTATTAATTAAGTAACCTATGCTTAAAAGCATATATACCTAGAGGGCGCTCACAATTGTATATGCCATAAATAGCAAAACGGTACTTGTTTCCTAGAAGGGCGCCGCCGCCCATCGCATGTACATCGCATGCCATTATAATGGTATGCGATGTGACCGATGCGATGGCCGCGATTTTACATAGAAATGCATGGTAAAATGTAAATCACGTCGGTCGCATCGCATGCGGCCAAAAAATCGCATGCGATGCGACCAACGCGATTAGCGATTTTACATAGGGAACAATGTTAAATGGCCCAATTGACCTGATTTTACATAGGGAACAATGTTAAATGGCCCACAGACCCCAAATAGCCATCCTGAAGTGTGAAATGGCCCCCCAATTGTTAACGCCACCCCACGATCAACATCAACCCGAAGCGTGGCGAGCGCAGCGAGCCCGCGAGGGGCGGCGATACGCGTCCTCCGAACTTTTCATACCCCCACTATCCACGTCGGCGTGGAGTTGAGAATAGAAAGTGTGGCGAGCGCAACTCTTTATTCATAAACACAGAGACCAGCTGCATTGATCAGGCGAGTGTGATGTTTATTTGGGAAAGTAACACAGAATAAACAGTTTTTCATAAATTACAACCACTCAAATGCACAGGACCAGACACCCAGTCTGTCCAACATAGTCCACCTAACACTAAGGGCCTTATTCTGGTTGACTTGCAAAGCAGGGGGGGCAGGCTGCCCGCACGGCCGCCTGCCCCCCTTGGATGCTGTGTTCCCCTGCACGCATGCAAATTAATGTTTTGCATATACATTTGCGTGTGGGGACAATATAGTTCGATGGTCAACAACCATCGAATGATTTCGCAAGCTCTCGCAGATCTAAGTCACCTCTGTGGTGTCTTAGATCTGCAGACGCCTTGTTCCGGAAGCGGGTGGGCAGTTGATATCCACTGATGTCAGCTGCCCACCCCCGCATGTGCATCACCGGCACATTAGCATAGGAATGCCAAGCTTTTCATGGGAACGCCTATGAAATGCTGGGCATTCCTATGGGCGCAGCCAGTCACCGCCGCCCTCACTGCTAGGTGTGAACGGGACAGTGAACAAGCAGTTTGCTGCGCCTGCTCACATCAAGCAGCTGCACATGCACATAAAAGTATATGCACATGTGCATTCGCGAAACAGCACTCCCCTGCACGTATACGCAGGGCAGGTGACAGGGGGGGTCAAAGGGGACCCTTATACCGGGCCCCAACTAGTTGAGGGGCCCCAAAGCTTTGAGGAACTCAGGGTCTGTAAGCATGACTGCCTAATCACCTGTCTGGCTACCCGTACTAATGAGTTTAATGACACAACACACCAAACCACACAACGCACAATGCTGTGCCCTCCCATCTGCCCTTCCCTATTATATTGCATTGTGAATATTAATATCTGTTTATTTCTATTAATAAAAAAATACATTCAATATGCAATGTAATAACAATCCGCGTTCGGTGTTGGGGGCCTCAGAGATATCAGTGTTCCGGGCCCCAAGATTTCTGTTGCCTGCCCTGCGTATACGCAGGGAAGCAAAATGACCAGAATAAGGCTCTAAGTGTACATGGCCCTAACTATTGCCTGGCCGGCTGTTCCAGCATCAGAAGACGCAGAAACAATGCAGTTACTTCCTGGAGCAGCTAAGGAATCGCCTGTAATGTGCTCCTTGGAAAACTTGGATTCTGGACTATACCCAGGTTGTAATCCTAAAACTATGGCTTCTCCAGGGATCCAAGCTCAAACCGTGTCACCTGAGACTCTCGGCACAATATATATACTATTTACTACTTAGATAAACTGCCCACAACTCCAGGAGTGCTTGGTGCAAGACACGTTCATGCTAAATTAAACAAAAAACAGCATATTCACTCATTGGCATATTCATATTCAGCTATATGGGGATGGCATGCAATCGTTACACTGTAAAGGTGCGTACACACGTACAGATTTTTCTGTCTGATCTATCCGGTGGGAACAAAAACCTGGAAATGTGTGGGAGCAACTGACAATCAAACAATTGTTCCCAAACACTTGAAAACAGACAGTGATCAGTCAGATAAATAGTTTAAATAATTCTGATTAGGGAAGCCAATCCTGGAGCATTTTTTCAATCCCGGATTTCGGGATTGAAAAATGCCCAATCCCGGGTTTCCCGGGATCCCGGGATTGGCTTCCCTAATTTAAAAAACGCACCCCGGCCGCCCCACATATTTACTTACATGTGGGGTGGGGTGCGGTGCGGCCGGGTGTGTGGGTGGGCAGCCGGCCAGGTGTCTGTGGAGCCGGGCAGTCGGGTGTGTTGGCGGGCGTCAGGGGATCCGGCGGGTGGATGGGCTGGGAGCCGGCGGGTGGATGGGCAGGGAGCCGGCCGGGTGGATGGGCGGGGAGCTGGCCTGGAGGGTGGGTGGATGGGCGGGTAGCGGCTAGCGGGGCGGGCAGCGAGCCGGGGGTGGGGGGGAGGGCTTCTGGGGAGCCAGCCGGTTTGGTGGGTGGGGGCGAACGCATGCTGCACAGAGCCACACTGGCTCTGTGCAGCTGCTTGGCCTGCGCAGCGTGACCTCTGTACTTGTCACGCTGCGCAGGGATGCACTGCCGGGGAAGGGAGAAGCCGGGCAGCGCCTGAGCAGACGCTGGCCGGCATTAGACTGCGCATGCGCAGTCTAATCCCGGGATTGGAAACTCCAATCCCGGGATTGAAATCCCTGCGTTTTAGGGGCCAAATCCCGGGATCCCGCCGATCCCGATCCCGGGATTGGCCACCCTAATTCTGATATAACAGATTGGTACTTATGTATTATCTGGACTCCCATGTTAAATGCACCCCATTTTTTCATACCCCTACTATCCAACTACGCATGGAGTTAATTTTATATAGTGTGGCGAGCGCAGCGAGCCACCATGCCCGAAGCGTGGTGAGTCCAGATATTACATAAGTACCAACAGATTTATTAAAGCATATATTTTATTCTGTTTTCCTGCATTTGGTTGGAAATTTTTGATTGTCATATGCTCCCATACATTTCCAGGTTTTTGTTCCCACCAGATAGACTGGACAAATAAATCTGTTCGTGTGTACACACCTTTACAGTGATATTTATATCAGTGATATTATATCAATAATATCAGTGAAGATCCTGGCAGATGGGATTCTGGCAGTCATAATACCATCGGTGGCATACCAGCTCACAGTCAATTGATGAGGATGCCGACACCAGAGTTAAGGCACATGGTGTGATGTGCTCTGTGAATTTTGTACTAGATTGCATTGCATCTAGTTCAAATCACATGCGATACACTACAACGGTGTACATTATGAACAAGATGCGATGCAATATAGTACAAAAAGTACGGTCAGTATTTTCTTTTATATCGATGTGATGTATGTGGGAGCATGCATTGCATCTTAATGCAAAAATGCACTGTGTATGGGCACCTTTAGAAGGGAGGTTAGTGTTAGGCTGTGGGTGGGAGGGTTAGGTTTGGGCTGCAGGGCAGGAGGGTTGGCATGACGTACTAGCAGGATTAGGCTGCAGTTGAGAGAGGGTTATGCTGTGGGAAGGGAGTATTAGTGTTAGGGAAGGGGTAAGCAATTATTATTATTTCAGCTGGGGGGCCACTTAACACTTCCAGTAAATATTTGAGGGCCATGCTCAGGAAAAGGGGGTGTGGCCACTCAAACAGGGGGGGGGGGGGTGTCCTTGAGGTACTTCACCATATACCCCTTATACAGATTATGCAACACAATAGTAGAACCCCTTATACTTGCCCCTTACACATTATGCCACACGGAATGAGCCAAAATTCACACTGAAGGAGTCAGAATTTACATTATGCCACATGGAATAAGCCAAAATTCACACAGAATGATCCAAAATGCACATTATGCATCCCGGATTGAGTCCAAATTCCCATTATGCCACCAGGATTGAGCCCCAATTTTCGTTATGCCACCCGGATTGGGCCAAAATTCACTTTATATGACCGGGATTAAACCAAAAAATCCCATTACGCCACACAGTGTGAATCAAAATTCACATGATATAATCCAGTAATAAAAAAACAGTGCTGAAAACCAACAGCATCCAGTATCATGCTGTTATGAATCATATTTGAAGCTCCTATCTTGCCCTGGGCACAGGTACTAGTTCCCCTCCCTCCTCCTTACCCTGGATCCAGATAGCAGCTTCTACTACCCTAACCCCACCCCCCCCCCCTCCTCTCTCCTGGACCCAGACAGCAGCTTCCACCATCCTCTCCCCTGAACACAACAGCTTCTACCACCCCACCCCCCCTTGTCACCCTGGCAGAGATTGCAGCCTTTGCTTCCTCTCCCCAGCACAGTTTTTACCCCTCCCTGGGCACAGATACCAGTGACCATACAGAGCACACCAGCAACACACACTTTTCATCCTAGGATAGGCTCATGCCATAAAATAAACTTCAAACCTAATTACAAATACCCTAAACCAGTTATGGGTGCCTTATCTCACTTAACTTATTATAGGATTACTAACTCTACGACAAAAAAATTGGATTACTTAGTTGAGCTATGAAAAATGTCCACAAATATATAAGTTCCCATACCTTGCAAGAACTAAAAATATTTTAAATGGTATTAGAATTAGTTATACATTTGTGAGCAAAATATAGTTCTAGGTTTTCAGTCAGTACAGGCTGGAGAAAGATGGCCTCAGATACCTGTTGCTATGGCCACAAATTAGTCACATGATGCTCAGCCATGACTCACACATACTGCACAGTAGGGCTACTAGGGTTGTATTCAAAAGTCAGACTCACAGACATGGGGGAGCAATACTGACTAGTGTGCCTGCAAAACCCATAACAACCTGGGCACACTTTAATCTACATAACATCAAGAAAGTGAGAACAAGAAGTTATTTGTGCTAGAGAAGAACTCCTCCTCCTTGAAGGCCATGGGCTGCTGTGTGCTTCAGTGAGATTATTGGACAGGCAATATCATCTCACACAATCCTGAAATGTTTTCAGTCCTAATCATCTGCTAAATGTTTATGTAAAATTAGGAAATCTATTATTAGCATACTTTTATATAAATCAGTCTGTATGTTAGGTTACATACCTCCCAACTTTCTGAAGATGGGAAGAGGGACACTCGTGCAGTGAAGCGTCGTCTGTGGCGCTGAATAGACACTGTGCGCATCAGGCTGGGGGGACTCCCAACTGGCACCCCCCCTGCCATGGAACACTGCCAGTCCCGGGCAGGAGGTGGGACTGTCCCAAAACAACAGGATGGTCCCAAGAAAAACAGGAACTTTGGAAGGGATTCGGTATGAAATGCCGACAAGGGGGGCCGTGGATCACCCCCCCTTGCTGACCACGCAACGGGCCCGGTACCTCGCTACACTAAAAATAGTCCGACCACCCGTTCCTCCAGGCGACGAGGCGGGCGGTAAGCAGGGACGCATGCGATCCATCACAACGGATCGCATGCGTCACTGTACCGGGAAGGTCCCGGCGGCTGGCAGGGTATCGGGTGTCCGTCCACTGCTGCGAGACATCGCAGGCAGTGTATGGGCACCTTTAGAATGAGCTGTTGTGAAGGTCCGTTGTATGGCATCATACCTCCCAAAGTGACCCATTCTAGGAGGGACAAAATGCTCTGCTTTTAGACTTCCCTCTTAATGTATGATATCCATCACCTGTGATGAAACACATAACTATCAATTAATTAGTACAACACAACTGACAGCAATCACAAAATAAGAGGGAAGCCAAGGAACAGAGCATTTTGTCCCTACTGGAATGGGTCACATTGGGAGGTATGTTGAATGCTTTCAAATACTAAGGGGTTGATCCTATTAACCCCGATGTGTGCGGATGATTCCCCGAGTGCAAATCAACACAACAACGGGCACACTTTACAACTGGCCGAATTCGCTGAAAAGTGCTCGCACCTCCATAGGGGTGCGAGCAAATTTCATTGAATTCGGCCCTGCGAAGGGTGCAAGTTAAGGTTAATTCGGGTGCCGTTTTCAGCGTGAAAATGGCATCCGAACGGCACATTGCACCCTTTAATAGGATCGACCCCTAACTGTGTTTCATTTATGTTCAGTAACCAACTCTCTCTGTAGGTACAGTATACCGTTGACGTATGCCCAATCTTTCCTTAGATGAATGCTTTAATTACCAAAAATGTTAACATTTTTCAACATACATAGAATATTTTCCTATCTTGCCAAATATTAACATTTTAAAAATCTCATCTCATGTGCAACATAAGAAATAACAGATTTTATTTGTCATTGTTTATTCAACAAAATATGTGCCAACACAATGAAGCCATGTGTTATGAAGTAAGTAAAGCTGTAGTGCTTACAAATCAATAAAGCAAGTAGATTGTGCCAGGTGCTTTCTATTAAGTGCACTTCATTATCTGATCACCAGGAAATACTGCCACCGCTAAATAAAAGCTAAATCTTTGGCATTTTGATCTGGAGCTTTCAGGTTGTTTTAACACCATGTTAAGAAGAAAAGACACCTGCAATGATCTCTGAGAAGAAATTGCTGCCGCTCATCAGTCTGGAAAGGGGTTGAAGGCCGTTTCCAAACAATTTGAAATCTATCAGTCTATAGTGAGAGAGATTATTTTCAAATGGAGTATATTGAAGAGATTTCATATCTGAAGATGGATAATAATCCCAAATCGCAAAATGCTTACGTGTATATAATAATAATATTAATATATATATATATATTTATATATATATATGTCCGGTATGATATGCCGGCGGTCGGAATCCTGTCAGTCGAAATACTGACGCCGGAACCACGACCGCCGCAATGCCGACAATGGGGGGCCGTGGACCCCCCCTTGCGGGCTTGCTGCGCTCACCGCACAGCCGGCGCACTATTTTATTCTCCCTCTATGGACACCCATAGAGGGACAAAGTGCCGGCATTGCAGCGGTCGGGATTCCGGCGTCAGTATTTCGACCACCTGGATTCCGACCGCTGGCATATTGACCGCATCCCATATATATATATCTATATATACAAATACAGGGGGACCAGCACTCACTACAACAAACCAACTCACCTTAACATTCAAATAATCAATAAAATAAATAATGGGGTTTTAGTTCATGAATTGATCAATGCATTTAAGCTTGCAGCCCATCGCCAAGGGGCCCCATTTCACTGCAAGTCCTACACTAACAACTGGTTTTCTTAGGAACCTGGCAACTGCTGTATTTGTATTTACTAGAGTGTGTGGTCACAGGCTACTGCACCCCAGCCTGGGAAATGTGGGTGCTGTTTGCGTAGGAAGACAGTCCAGCCCTCCAAAGAATATGTCAAGACCTCAAAAAAGTGGCATATAATGTAAATAAAGAAATGCAAATATCAATGAACAAAAGTACTGCTATAGGAAAGAGTGGGCTAAACTTACTCATTATATGACACTGATAAACTCATACAGATAACAGTTATTTACATTATCTGCAGCTACAGATAGAAAAGGGTACTAAAGCTTCTAGAGTCAAGTGGTAGTGTTGCCCACAGCAACCAATCAGATTATATCGGTCACTGTCGAAAAAGCAATAGCAAGCACAGGTTCTCAAACTCAGTCCGTATTTTCCATGTCACCTGTGGTTTTGAAAAATGTGACAGTTGGTGATACAAAGTGTAACCTAGAAAACATGATCCACTGCAATAGAGAAATTATAGCATTAGCTACAATCTGATTGGTTGCTCTGTGCAACGTCATCATTTGTCTATTTTAGACACTTTAATTAATCTACCTCTGAATCCTGGGGCATAATTACTTGGTGTAATAGATCTACAATGTATATTTAGATAGTCAACAGGTTGACAACATATGGTCGTCATTTATTTGGTCGACTGGTACAAAATGGGGACATATAAAACAGCAACAGTGGTTAAGGTCCATAGGTACAAAAGCTTGAAAGGGTCAAAAGGTCAATGTGACAAATGGTCAACACCAGTGGCAACTCCTACCTTATGGCAGGAGGGGGGCTGCCGCTGGCTGCGATGCAAGCACCCCCCCTGCCGCCGCCACTCCTCCTGGTCCCTGCCACAGGCATTCCCGGCGCCTGTACTATGATGACAGGCACCGGGACTGACGCATGCGCAGTACAAACATTTGGACTGCGCATGTGGCCAGATTCTAAAGGCTGCTTCGGCAGCAGCACATAGATGGGATGTATAACATAGATGACAGGCACCAGGACCAGCGCGTGCACAGTATCGACAGATTTTATGGGTTGCATCTTGTATATTCCATGTGACTACTATCGGTTACTTATCCCAGTGGTTATCCACATGCGTAACCATAGACCTTAAGCACTGTCAACCTTTTTGTACTTGTCAACCTCAAGTTTGCCAACCGTGTAGTGTCGACCTATTGACTGGCTACCTAGACATTGTGGATCAATCATCTGGATACCAATTACTTTTTCACATATAGCATTATCAGTTGACCATATAAATAATAACTTAATAAAATATCTTATATGTTATTTGTCATATAGGACTTGGGTCTAATTGAGGTGGATGCAAAACCAATGTTTGCTCAGTTTGCTACATTGCAAAAGTAAAATGTCTTGTAGATGCACAAAGTATCTATGACCTGAGACTAATTTTGCGATCCATATTGCAGTTTAATGTTGAGACTAATACTAAAGTCTTTGCAAAAAGAGGAGGCGTCATAAGCCTATAATAGGACTATCATAGACAGTGTCAGTTCACCAACTGCCAGTGAGTCAGTTAGGAATGGCAGTTGGTGTAACTCCCATGTTTGAATTTTGAACTGTGGTGCAGTCTCACCTCTGGAGCCGCCACTGATCAAAGGCCTGTTTCAGCAATAAAATTACAAGAGAGACTCCACACAAGGCAGTGTTGTTAGAGAAGTTGATGTTGAGACTGATGGTGGAACAATGGTGGAAAGATTGGATCCACCAGCGCAATTGAGAATGGCTCAGATAGCAAAGTTAGAGATGTTGCATGGCAGTGCTTAAGGGAAATGTTTAAACTGGCATTTTCATATTTTATCACTTTACTGAAATAGAACTCCCATCTTAGTAAATTTCCCGTGATTAGTTTTAATTATAATGTTTTTTTTTCTAGATTTTGTTTCATCAAAAGGGCCCCAAACAGCTAATGTCCATTTACCCAATTCCATGGCTCCCAACTGTCCAATTTTCACGGGACAGTTCCATTATTTTGGGACTGTTCCGCATCCCACCTGTGGCTGGCATTGTCCCATGGTGTGGGTAGTTGGGAGTCCCATTATCATGCGCGCAGCATCTATTCTGTGGAAGAGAGGGACAGGGGGTATGGCCAGCAGCTACAGAGTGCTGAACATGCACCCACCAGTGACAAATAGCAGGGGCATGGCCTTGAGATTGAGGCACTGTTGAAAAGACACCCGGCTTTATACCAGGCAGCGGCCCCCTTTTTGGGAGCGTGTAACAGAGGCCCAGCTGCCTGAAGTTGACATATTGGGAGATACCTTGACCTGACTAGTACTGCTGATACTTTGGTGGCCACTGATGATTGGCAATCCACCTGGGAAACTGGAATAAAACTTTAAACATGTAAAATTTTCATTTCGCTGACCCATCTGTTGGGGAATCAGGACATTGCCGCAATTTCTTGGTAATGTATGGGGTAGTTAAGCAGATACTTGTACACATTCTGATGTAACATAGTAATTAAGGCTGAGAAAAGACATTAGTCCATCGAGTTCATCCTATCTAACTTGTAACTATTGACTTGAGTAAATCATATCTATAGGATTCCCTTAGTGACCAAAAATGTATCCAGTTTTGATTTAAATTCATTAACAGTTGCTGTAACTGCCCGCACCGGCAATGAGTTCCAGAATTTTACTGCTGTAATGGTGAAGAATCCTCTTAGTACATGCCTGTGGGGCAGATGTATTAAGCCTTAACAAGAGATAAATGCAAGGGTGATAAAGAGAGATAAACGTCCAGCCAATCAGCTCCTTACTGACTTTTTTCAAACACAGCCTGTAACATGGCAGTTAGGATGTGATTGGCTGGATGTTTATCTTTCTTTATCACCCTATCACTTATCTCTTGTTAAGGCTTAATACATCTGCCCCTGTGTGTCCTAAGTATAGGCCTGTTCGTGAACAAATCATGTCCCAGTTCCTTATGATTCCCAATCCTGTATTTGAACATACTAATCATGGGGGGGATGTTCTAACATCCGCACCCCAGCTCCACCCCCCTTTGCCGCCCATCGCATTCATAATTATTGCATATGCACTAACATTTTTTATTAAGAGCTGTCCTTTGCAGTGAGAGTCAGCAGGTCCCATGAGGACCCAGCGGCTCTCCCCTCCCTCCCTTACCCGGTTCTGCTGCTGCGGCGCCGGGCTCTCCTCCTCCCTGCACACGGAAGAGGATCATAGTGCAGGGAGGTGGAGGTCACAGGTCCGGGCAGCAAAGCACTGTGCTGCCCGGACACAGGTGAGGGGGGGTGGTGCGGGGCGGCGGGGGTTTGGTGCGGGGCTGCAGGGGATCACGTTAGAAGCCCATAGGCTTCTATGGGGCATCGCCAGATGTTTATGGTGATGCCCCTGCCGCGGTAACCTGGCAGGGGATGCTTAGAGCATCCCAAAATGCAATAAAACCCCCGATAACGGGGTTTTTACCGCATTTTTAGTTTAGAGAATCTCCCCCCATATCTCTTCTCAACCTCCATTTCTACAGTGAAAACATATTCACCCTGGTTAGCCTATATTTGTATTCTAGTGATTCAAGACCTTTTACTAGTTTAGTCGCCCTTCTCTAAGGTGAAGAGCCATGTTGCTTACCAAAATACAGTATAGCTAATCTCTTATATGACATGCCGACTCCAAGAGGCAGGGTTACCACATTTTCAGCCTGATTCAGGTTTAATCTGATGGGGGCCGAATTCGGCCCCTTTTCCGATGGCGGGGGTCTGCACATGTGCAGATATGTGACAACTTCAGCGACGTGTTCACACTGATAGGGGGCGGTAGCAGGGAGCCCAGCGTTTTATGGGCATCCCCATAAAAAAATGTTGGGCTTTCCCTGGATAAACAGGCCTGCTCAGCCTGCTCGGGGCAGACGGCTCACATGACAGGACCCCAGCGCCCGCCTCGTAGTCAGTGATCATCTGTAGAAATAAGAGTCAGTTTAGACTGACTTTTACTTCCAAAGGGGGCACAAATCATTCAATGGTTGGCGGCCATTGAATGATTTCTGTCTCCTTCGGTCACATGTGAGGGGATGTTCTTGTACACATCCCCTTGCATGCTAGTGAGGGGATGTGGGCTGCAGGGGGGGGGGATTGTTGAAGCAGCGCTGACCTGTTCACTAAGCAGCGAGAATATGCAGCCTATCGATCACTAAGCAGCGAGAATATGCAGCCTATCGAACAGGCCTGAATCAGGCCCTTTGTTCACTGGACTGAGAGCTAAAAGTTTATGAATAAATGTTTACAGAAGTATATTTTCCTTAAATATTCTGAAATTTAAATCTGACTCATTTTTTTACTTAATAGAAACTTTTTCTTGCCAGACCAGGTTGCTTAACAAAATTTCTGTTGGTCAGAAGCGTTCTGGATTGTGGTTGAACAAGAACAACTATAACCAGAAGACACATATAATTTTATTAATGGTGTGTTTTAAAATAAGTAATATTTCTGGAGAAAGGCATAGGTGTAGACCTGTAGGGCTGACGTTTATTGCCGGATGAATGACGATAACAAATATAATGACAGGAGAATGAAGTTTGCAATAAACATGCAACGCAAAATTATAATATTTATAGCACAAGTGAAAGGAGTTCTATAACACTGACTGAGAGTCACATAGTAATTACAACACTGACCAGTGTAAATTATATGGAAGACAAAAATATAACCTCTAATTTGGGGGGAAAATGTAATAGTATGAGAGATTCAGAAAGTAAGATATCTCCAGTTTGTTTTTTTAAGGCGGCAATCATTTATACTGCAAATTCAAATGGGTTTTGCAGTGTAAATGATTGCTGCTTTAAAAAGACTGGAGATTTCTTACTAAATCTCTCACTTTCTTATTCTCTCATCCTATTACATTTCACCCTTTGTATCTAGCTGTTTAACAAACTGTTTTACTGAAATGAGAGTACCCTACAGTACGTGCATTTCTCTTACCAATCTAAATCGATACAAGGAGCCAGGTCTATAACAGTGCACATCATTGGAACAACAGATTTACAAGTAGCTGGACAGATTAGAACAGAAGACAAAACTGCACACATAGACATTCTGGAATTTAACACTTAGAAAACAATGCTATTGTAAATGACATCCACATAAGAATGGAGAACATTCTGTAATGTTTTAAACAACAGGATCCCTAAATTGCCTAGCATGGGAATATCCAGTAGTGGGAAATATAAAGTATCAGTTTACCCAGTACAAGAACCGTGTTAGATATCTATGGCAGGCAGAGAGAAGTAGACAGACTGAAGGATGAGAGCGCCATAACATTTACACAATGATGTATTTGTACATTCATTTACTAACTGTGAGCCTAATTCAGAAATCGGTATGATTCTTTAGGTCAACAGTAACAAGGTGAAGTTGCTCAAGGTCAAAATGAGAAAAGGGCTGATACAAGCAAAATTGAAATAGTTGACACGAGAAAATGTCAATATGTCTTTTTTTTAAGGCTTTTGGGTGTCAATATTTAACTTTTAGCACATAGATCCCCAATAAGGGTACCTCTTTGCTCTCCATGCTTTGGGCAAGGTGCCTAGCTCCGCTACAACGTGAAGTGCAGAGATTAATGTTCCCAAATATAGTGCACGTGGATGGTACAAGGGGCCTTATTTTGGTTCATTCTTTCTGACAAAATCCTTCTTAGTTGGACAAAACCATGTGCACTGCAGGGGGGGCAGATGTAAAATGTGCAGAGAGAATTAGATTTGGGTGAGTAATTTTGTTTCTGTGCAGGGAAAATACTGACTGCTTTATTTTTACACTGCAATATAGATCTCACTTTGAAGTAAAACCCCACCCAAATCTAATTCTCTCTGCACATGTTACATCTGCCCCACCTGCAGTGCACATGGTTTTGCCCATCTAAGAAGGATTTTGTCAGAAAGAATGAACCAAAATAAGGCCCAATATGAAGAATTATAAAAATTTATGTCGACCATATGCTGTTTTGACCATTGTCATGATGACCTATTGAATGTTGACCTTATGAATGTCAACCAATAATGGTTAAACTATTTACTGTTGACCTTCACACCGGGTACCTTCAGAAATGTATGTAAACTTAATGTTTATGTCAAGTATATGTAATATATTTGGTAAGATGCAAAGCATACTGGACATGCAGATCTGGGGATGTAATGTTGTTCACAGTGTCCCAAATGCGAAGCATGACTGATAAGCTTCTGGCATTTCAGGGTAAGAGAAAATAAGGGTATGTTGGCCCCATTTTGGGGGCGTGCTGAGGCCAGCTTCTCTTGCTTCAGCAGTGACGGTTGCCAGGAGCATGCTCCTGTGACCAGCGGCTTCCCCTGGCCATCGCTGGTCGCTGATGAATACGGGACACTCAGCAATGTGGTCGATTGTTCAGTGACTTATCGCTCAGCGACCAATAGCTCTGTGTGTACAAAGCTTTAGGGTTACTTAAATGTTCAGAGACGATCTGATGCTGCATACGCAGCAGCGGATTACAAAAGCAAACATTTGACAGCTTTCTATTACCTCTTTTATGCTGTATATTGTATGTTATGTATTATACTGTATAGTGTATGTATTAAGCTAAGTGAAGTGATAAAGTGTCTGGTCTTTATCACTGGCCAATCAGCTCCTACCTGTCACTTTTCAAACCAAGCCTGTAACTATACAGTTAGGAGCTGATTGGCCGGTGATAAAAACCAGACACTTTATCACTTCACCGAGCTAATAAAGTTGCCCCTCTGTCTGAAGCATATATTGGCAAATGCGAAAGAAAGGACTCTGCTTTTCCCCCACTTTGGCACACCGAGGGGCAGATTCTGGTTGACTCGGTAAGCTGCGAGGATCGCAGTGCCAGAGAGCCCTCCCTGCTGCCCTGCGAATACCCGCCCCCTCACTTTCGTGTCCCATTGCTACCAATGCGAGGGAATGTATAATGAAGACACATCTGCATGCCGCTGCAGGAGAAATCATTTGATGCGCCCCAACCAACTAATAATTTCCCCTGCCTTCGCAAATAAAAGTCAGCGGAGACTTTTATTTGCGGCTGCCGGGACGAAGACATATGTCATCAGCCGCCTGCCCCCGGCACACTTTGTCCTGCACATGTTCCCATGGGAACACCCATAGCTTTCATGGGGACACCCGTGAAATGCATTGCATTCCTATAGGCGACAATAGAAAGGCAAAGTATGAGCGCTAGGGACTGACTGTTTGTGTGCCGTGTACAAATGGCTGCACTGTGGTAGAGGGATGCCGCCCCCAATATGGAACAAGAACAAAGGAAAAAACCACTAGGCACTGTATGTACACACAAAAATACAATTTAATAACAACTAAATAATAAATCACAATAAAATCAATTAATTGCATGCATGCAAGCTAAAAACTGGGGGTACATTTGTTACCAATCAATATCCGCTTCAATTTAAATGTTCATAATTACCAGTACTGGTCCCAGGAATGCAAAAAATTCAAAAAGTAGTTTCACAGATAACACAGCAACTTGCTGTTAATGATGATGAGTGTCCCATCAATTAGCAGGGAGATGGTTTGAAACCCACAGTAAGATTTGCTAAGTATAGATTATTGTATTTCCACCTGTGCGCCCCTGTGGGAACTGGTGGGGCAACTGTGGCACTCCATATTTAAGTGGAGTCCAGAATATGGGGGGATGGAGGTGTGCACAAATGCAGTACTCACTGACTGTCCGCAGGTAGTGTCAGTCTGTCACCAATGGTAATGTCCAGCGGAGCGACATCTGCGCGTACAAGGAGTCTGCTGGCACCTCACACCGCCTGTCCATCTCACGCTGGATCACTAGTCAGCGGGAGGGATGCGAGCTGGAATACGCTAATTCAGCGTATTCAGCTGCTGCTTCCTCTTCAATCTCAGGGATGATTGCGGGGCTGAGCTGTGTTAGCACTCCGCCAGTACTCCGCCTGTGCTATCGGAACCGTGGTAGCTGACAAGTTGAAAAGTTAAAATTGCAAAGTCAGAATGCGGCTTGAATGTCTCTCCGGTCCTCGGCTTCAGGGGGTACAGGGTCCTCAAAAACGCATTTCGCCGCGCTCAGGGCGGCTTTTTCAATTCAGAATCAATTGATTGAATTGAATTAATTGATTTTATTGTGATTTATTATTAAGTTGTTATTAAATTGTATTTTTGTGTGTACATACGGCGCCTAGTGGTTTTTTCCTGTGTTCTTATTCCCATAGGCGACACCTGTCCCTCGTGCCTGCCACACTCCCAGCTGATGGTTCGGCTACTGAAGCCATTTGCAAAAGGGACCTGCACATGCGCAAAAAAGACCATGTGCATGCACAGTCCCCCAACCATCGGAACGGGGCCGAATTTCCATGACCAATGTGAAAGCACACAAGACCGGCCTTGCCGATAAACACATGTTAATCTTAGCATCATCCCCAAATTGGGTACCTGTAAAATTATAAATGTTTCATATTGTTGTAAAATAATCTGTTTGTACTGTATAACTGTAAATAATTAGACAGCACACCCTCTAAATTAATTATTTTACATACAGTACATGAAAACTTTAGTTCATTCCATATGTTAAAACTGCTTTGGAAATATAATGTTAATTTGAATGCTGTAAGTACTTTTGCATAAAGAGCTGACTTCTTAACTCTTAATCAGTGAACAGCATTAGTGGTACATAAGATTTAGGGGGGTATTCAATGTCAGGGTCACGGCAGTCGAGCTTGCTCGACCGTCGTGACCCAGTCCCGTTCTCGGTCAGCTCGACCGAGAACACGCAGGCGGGATTCAATGTCCCGCCTGCCGGGGAGCGAAAAGGGGGTGTGGCCGCGAGTTGCGGCCAGGAAGAGGCGAGCAGCTCGTCACTTCCAGGCTGTTCTCGGCAGAACAAGCCCGACAGCTAGTGATGTCGGGCTCGTTCTGCCGATAAACCCTGCTCAATGCTGTCGGGGAAGACAGCATTGAATAGGGCCCGGTGGGCATCTCCCCGATGGGAGGTGCTCACCGGAGATTGAATATCCCCCTTAGCCATATGTTGCAGTGGCTGCTGCTATTTTTCACGTTGTACTAGAGTGAAGCTGCCCTACAGTTCTGCAGAGCTTCACTTCCCAACTCAGCAGTAATGTTTACAGAATATAACTGTTTCAGCAAAGCTCTGTTCATAAATGACGAATTTACTGAGTAAATCATTATTGTGAAATATAAAAGGAAAGTACTAGAAATATTCTTCAAAAAGCATCTAAACTCTGTAACTGTGGGCCTGATATCGAGGTGGGCACAGAAGCGCGCACAGCAGCATCTACTCTCTGCGACTTAATGCAAATGCCTATACAAGTTCCTCCATTGAGTACACTATGCAAACAAAAGTGCAAGGACTAAGACGCCCACAACACGCAGTACTAAAGATTGGTCTATCCATAAATGCCTCCATCTGTTTCACCATCAAAAACTTGCAGGGTCTCTATCTGACTATGGCCTCCTATGCCTGCGGCTTGTGTCTGTGTACATAGTTGCTTTCCATGGCATGCCCGTCACACTCCTTTAACACATCCATTAAACGTGAGTACATTTCTAGCCACTTCCCAGACCCAGGAAAACACATCAATACGCTGCAATATTTCTGATAACGTGCACCATGATCTTCTTTTTTGTGTGTACACTGTATCTCATGCACCGTTCAAAACATTGCTCAACTACGTTAACATCCGCATCACATTCCTGTGAGTGCACTGCCTTGCATTCCAGAAATAATTTGAGTTATCCTTTAAACCTGTTGATTACAGCGGTGACTTTTTAGTGTTACTTATATTACAATATATAGTTGCAAACACTTGTTTATTTTAAAATATAATTTCCGCAAGTGAAAATCTGTTTGGCTCCATATCATATAGCTGGTTTGACATTGAGCAGGCTTAGATATTTTTTTTTTTTTTTCATTTTTTGTTTAAGCTGGTGTTTCCCAACTGCGGTCCCTAATCCCTCACCACCTCACGCAACACAATTTAATCAATGGTTACATATTTTCAAGGTTGTACGCAGTACTATAAAAATTGGGTACAGTAACAGAATGTGAGAACTTTAGTTTGATGAATAAACATGTAAAAACTTTTCCTAATTTAATCTGAAATTTACAGTACTATTTACAAAACAATGCTGTATTTTACAAGCACATTTTACCTCTTCACATGGACTTTTGGGAACAAAACTAAACAAAATAAAAACGGTCAGTTTAATTACAAAGTGATAAAAGCACAGAACCTTTACAGAAGATAGGCCAGAGCAGGATGTCACACATTAGATGAGAGTTTTAAATGATATGCATGATAATGATATCGTTACCATCTGTATATCCATTCGCAACTCATTCACCATCAAATGATTTTCCCAGTCTGTGCAAGTGTCGCTTAACACTGATCCTTCCACAATTCTGTATCACATACAGCAGGCCTGGCCAACCTGTGGCTCTCCAGATGTTGTCAAACTACAAATCCCATCATGCCTTGCCACAGTTTTGCTCTAAGGGAGTGTTAAAACTGTGGCAAGGCATGCTGGGATTTTTAGTTTCACAACATCTGGAGAGCCACAGGTTGGCCTGTCCTGACATACAGGCTAATTGAGGCTGGAGCCGACGTCACAAACCCTCCCTGAAAACCCTGGATGTTTTTTACGACACGCCCAGAAAACAGCAAGTTACCACCCCAAACACCGACTTCCTGTTGGTCAAATTGCGTGGGAACCCCCTCCCCACCAAAAAAAAAACTGAATGTATCAGTCTTCAAAGACAATTTGTATAGAAGTGGAAAAAAGTTAGGTGACGCTATTGTCACGTTGCCTAGATGAAGATCCCTCTAGATTGAATTATTGAATTTATGAGTATATAGTTGGTGGGCAAAAGAAAACAACCATGGAAACAACTGGTTTAATGAAAGACACCAAGCATATTGGAAGTATAGGCTGCCCTATAATGCTAGACTGCTACTATAATTATAGCCAGAAGAATTTGTATTATCAAAACGTAGAGAGACTGTTGGGGCATTTTTGTCAGGCACTTCGGTGAGCCTTGGCTAGAGATAAAGTGGACCGGGATAAAGTACCAGCCAACCAGCTCCTAACTGTCATCTTTCAACTCAGGGGCAGATGTATTAAACCTTAAAAAATGCGAGGGTGAGCTGATTTTTATAGGTGGAAGGAAAAAAGTTTTTTGCTTGTGCGGTTCTTAAAGTTAACAGACTTATCCAAAAAGCCCATAGTTTTAATAGCTGCCAGGGATGGTTTAACTAAATACTTACGTAAAGGTTTGAGTTCTTATATCATTGTCTTTCATATTTTGGTGGAAATACTGAAGATTACTGTATGATTCACAAACAAAACAGCAGAAGCATTAAATAAGTGCTAGAAGTTGGATACAGGTTTTGTTTTTAGAAGTGTTTATAGAAAGGTCAACTGAAATGCAATCGGACATAAACGCAAACGTTAATAAGGAACTATAAAGACCATAATCAGACAAAACAATCAAAAAGTAAAACAGTAAAGAAACTGGTTGAGTATCCCTTATCCAAAATGCTCGAGACCAGGAGAATTTTGGATAATGGATTATTCTGTATTTCGGAACATTTTAATATTTCAATGATGTACAGATGGGTCTTGTCCCATCCTTGCTGGCGGGTCACCAGAACGTCCGCGCTGGCGACCCGCCAGCAGCCACGCCAGCGAGGAGACTGAGACGCCTCAGGGAGACGGACAGGGTTAGGGGGGGGTGCGGGCAGGCGGCGGGGACCCCGGGTTACCGCCGGCAAGCCGGCGGGGACCCGGGGGAACGGATGGAAGCGCCGTCGGAAGGGGACGCGCGCGCCTCTCGTGCGCGCGCGTCCCCTTCTCACCATCGCCATGGCGCTGGCGGGGGATGGCGGCTGGCGACGCCAGCGCCATCTCCTGCCAAGATGGGACAAGACCCATCTGTATCTTCAGGTATCTTACATTTATGTTGTATAAACACATCAACCACATGAAATACACACGAGTATATTTTATTTGTTCAAAAAACAAGGTTTCAAAGCATGAAACAAAATTTGTGTACTATCTCAGGTTACATATCATGTCCTCGTAGTGCTGTTACAAATGTCCCCAGTAATTTTTCGAAAAACATTTTTTTGTCCACTTTCTAGAATGTATGACTTTCGGAATAATTTGGATAACGGGTATTCGGATGAGGGATACTCCTGTGGTAGCCAAGGAAGTTTGAATTTAACGTGTGGGGAAGGAATGTGGAACAGGAGCAAGGAACAGTGTGGTACACTGTGTGGAATGAAGGAATGCGGAAATGATGGGGGAATGGGTGTGGTAATACAGATGGAGCAGCTCTAATTAGACCTTCTCCTGTGATTCTATCGCCACTCGCCGCTGCTCGCCATCCGCCAGAAGGTAGCGCATGCACGAGAAGCTTGAGCACCGCGTTCTGACGGAGCCCACCGCCTCCCCCGTAGCTGCCTGCACCCCCCTAACCCTGGCCGTCTCTCTAAAGCAGAGACGGGCAGGGATTCCGCCACTCGCTGCCCAGTGAAGGGGACACGAAAGCCATACATTCCAGAAAGTGGACAAAAAAAATGTTTTTCAAAAAAATTACTGGGGACATTTGTAACAGCACTACGAGGACATGATATGTAACCTGAGATAGTACACAAAGATGCTCGTGCGTCCCCGTTAGATGCAGTGCCTCTCCACCAGCGATCACCAGCTCAGGGAATCTGGCGATTCCCTGGACTGACTGAGAGGGGCTACATCTGTAGGAGTGAAAATCCTAAAGGAGAGCACTAAGAATTTCTCAAATAAAATGACATTTATTAAATGGCAATAATTGGTCACAGACTGAAAAATTATTTAGTAGGATTTTTTATAATATTGATCAAGTATTCCATGCAAAGAACATGCATTATTCCGGTTAATGACATATTAGAGTGATTGCATCTTTTACAGTCAGAACCTAGCTGGCAAGTGGCAGCATATAATTATTATTACCTGATATTTATATAGCGCACACATATTCTGCAGCACTTTACAGAGAATAGTTAAACATGTATATCCGTCCCTGCCCCAGTGGAGTTTACAATCTATATTCCCTACCACATGCACACACACACACACACACACACACACACACACACACACACAGACATTCTAGGGTTAATTTGTTGGGAGCCAATTAACCTACCAGCATATTTTTGGATTGTGGGTGGAAACCAGAGTACCCGGAGGAAACCCACCCAAGCACGGAGAGTATACAAACTCCGTGCAGTTAGGGCCATGGTAGGAATAGAACCCATGACCTCAGTGCTATGAGGCAGTAATGCTAACCATTACACCATCCATGCTGCCCAAGAGAATACAGGGTTCTATATATTTTTTCAACATTGTCATAATGTCAACAGTGAACATGGGGAAATGTTTATTATGTCAACAATGGAGTATATGTAAAAAGGGTACTTGTTTCCTAGTATGGCGCATCGTATACCATAAGCCTTACAATGGTATGCGATGCGATGTGATGGCACCCGATGTTATACAATTTAAAATCGTATACCATTGTATATTGCGTACAATGGCATACAATGCGATGGGATACGATTTAAAATTGTATAAGCACCCTAATAAGTGCTTTCAATGTTAAATGGCCCCCCCTATAAGATTAAAAATTGTATAAGCACCGTAATGGGTGCTTACAATGTTAAAAGCACCCCCACGCCACCCCCACTATCAACGGCAACCCGAAGCGTGGCGAGCGCAGTGGTACGCGTCCTCCAACCTTTTCATACCCCCACCACACAAGTCGGCGTGGAGTTGATTTTAGATAGTGTGGCGAGGATGCGGAATACATGTAAAGTAATACGTGTCTGCTTGCCACGCTTCGGGTTCGGTGGCTCGCTGCGCTCGCCACACTATATAGAATCAACTCCACACTGACGTGGATACTGGGGGTATGAAAAGGTCGGAGGACGCGTACCGCTGTGCTTACCACGCTTCGGGTTGGTGTTGATAGTGGGGGTGGCGTGGGGGTGCTTTTAACATTGTAAGCACCCATTAGGGTGCTTATACAATTAAAAATCGTATAGGGGGGCCATTTAACATTGAAAACACCCATATGGGTGTTTATACAATTTAAAATCGCATCGCATGCGGCTATATGGCATGCGATGCGATACAATGCATACGATGCCATACGACTTAGATTAAAACTACTAAAGGAATCCAAATAATTGATTTGGGTGTGTGACAAACTTTTGCATAAATATGGCAGTATCAGGGACTATTTTTGTTGTTCTGGAAAAACCATTCCATGCAATGTAATTCCTTGCAACTATTTTTACATGTACTTGCTCTTTAAATATATTCACTCTGCATACACAACTGCACAGTATAACCTGTCTCGTTCCTTGTATTGTTATCGAATTGTATTTAGTCTTTAGCTAAACCCAATGTATCTATACTATTTTACGATTTCCGGATGACTGCCCGACGAGGAATCCCAGCGGGCAGTATCCCAACGTCGGAATCCTGACTGCCGGTACTCAGATAGGGGAGATCCCGACAGACAGGGGCTATTCTCCCTTGTGGGGGTCCACAACCCCCATAGAGGGAGTATAGAACCTGTGGCGAACGAAGCGAGCCACCTAGACCGCAAGGGTCTTCTTTGCGATTGCCCCCCTGTCGGAGCACCGGCAGTCAGGATACTGACTGTCAGGCTCCCCCACTGTCGAACCACCACACTCCACCCCTATTTTACATTGCAGCAGCTAGGTCTAGGGGCATTATTTTCTCCAGCCAGGCTCAGCTACCTAGGATAAATATTTGTTTATATAAATATGCATTTTATGGTAGACTATAATGAAAATATTATAACAAATAGTATATGTGTGATCTTGAATAGTAAACAAAGCAACCTTTGTGCTGAGAACAAATAACATGTGTAAAATGTGTTCTATGAGTGTATATATGCTATACTGGGCAGTATGTGTAAGAATATAAAGATGAGACTGAGTGGTTTCTGGTTTTTACATTTGTAAATGTGTGTTTAAAACCTTATGGTATAGATTATCGATAATGTCTAGGTCGGCAGTCACTAGTAATTCGGTCGGCACCTAAGAATGGTCTACATACCCTAGGTCGACATTGATAGGTCGACACAATGTCGTCCTGCACATGGTTGACATGAATGAGGTCAACATGAGTTTTTCATGGTATTTTGGTGTCTATGTTGACATATGCTGACATGGACACCGTATGAGTGTACTGCGTCCCCTTGCATGGCTCGCTGCACTCACCATTCTTATATTCTCACTCTATGCACACTTGGATAGTAAAGTATGAAAAACCACCGTTTACATTTTTTTTTTTAAACTCATGTCGACCTTGTGTTGACCTTCTGTCAATGTCATCCTAGGGTATGTGGACCATTCTTAGGTGTCACCTTAGACATTGTTGACCCAGGGACAGCATACTGTTTAAAAAGCCTCAGATCATGTTAAGAAAGATTACAGAGCAAACACCTGCCAATTTTGCAAACATCTCACATTAATGTATGGTATTTTATACAAATTGTCATAGTGGGCAATAGTGTCTGCTGCCAGTTAGTTATCACTGATACATGAACTAAAGCAATACAACACATCTTATTAAGGTGCCTCACTGAACCACCTATAGATGATGCGTTCTTTGTAACCAGTACATTATTACATATTTTATGAAATCAAATGCAAATGATTGACTTGTCTTCTTTATTTTTTTATTTTACAGTACAGGAGATTTACATTTTATGTACTCTAAAATAAAACAAACAAATATTACAATTTCCATATCTACAAATAAATCCATAAAATGCCCACATTTGTTGTTTCCAGGTTTTCATGTGAGGATTTTTGACATGCAGTGTATGACTCTCCCTGATCTCACGTGGACTGCTCAGCACAAAATCAGTAAGCTACTTATTGACTGCAATCTGTTTAATCTTCATCTGTTTAACTTTTAGCCTGCACAAAGCTTCTCACCCAAGAGGGTACATTTTCACTATACACACACACATTCTGCTTTAGATTCTCAAATATAAGCGACAAAGGTATTACATAACTTCATTTTACATTATATTTCATTAATCAATGAAAAAAGGATGCTATTTACCTCCGGACACAAGACTAAAAATCCACTAATAATACATTTAGTTTCAAGGGTAAAAAATATTACAAGGTAAGGGATTAAACGATTATAAATTCACTTTAGGTCAGTCAGTCATTGGGCTCCCAGGACAGTCAAATCCTAAGATACAAAGCTCATGTGAAATAACAGGGGCACACAACATAACACACTGTCCAGCACATGCATCAGAAGCAGGTGGCTGATTATGTCACTTGCATTACCTATGGTTTTATATCCCTTCTTATAGAAATAAATATGAAACAAGTGACAACTCGTTCTGGAAAAATGGTAAAAACATCATTTATCGTATTATACAGTACTTTCTTCATTTATATTAAATGAGATACACGACATCCAGCACTGCCACTATTACTGTACTATATGTGAAAGAATACACGTTATCATCACAGTGACTTACATTAAAGGACACAAAACAAAAACTTTATTGGAATTGCGGATTGGATGAGATGAGCTGCAGGTCACTGCTGTAGGATCAGTAACCAGGAGCCATGTATATATATATATATGGAATAGGTGAGGAAACCATGGAAAAGAGCAAAACACTTACCAGTGGCTGCTGTCTGTGCTGTGAGGGTGGTACTTGGTCTATAAAGTTACAGCAGAAAGGTGTGCCAGTGTGGTGGGCTGCTCATCCTCTCCTGCTCAGGCACTACTGCTGCTGTCACCGGGGGGAGACCTGCTGCCAGCAGCTCAGCACACACACAGGCTGGAGGGAGGGAGCAGCAGCAGCAGCAGCAGCATCAGCAGCTTCATACACAGGGAATCTCTGTGCACTGCTGCTGCCTCCCTCTGCCACACCCTCCTCCTCTCTCCTGTATGCCCAGCTCCCAGCCTGATTACAGCACATCCTCCCCTCCCCTCTGTGCTACACTCTCCATCCACTCTGCATATGGACCAGACTCTCCCGGCGGCTCATCCCTCCTGTGCTGCCACATGTTCAGTAGCTGCTGCACATAACGCAATATACAGTAATATGTGTGCATAATAAGATGTGCTACTGTACATTAGAATTAGGCTACAAAGGAGGAGTGTGCCTAGTCAGGTGTGGTGTCTACCAGGCTGGGAGATGGTGCTGCTATACAATATGTATACTGTATATTCCCTGTACGACAGGACTCTGATGAAGCAGCAAGTGGTCTATCTGCGCTGGTTTTCCTCTTTTCACTCCCTTGTTACCTCACAGCCCCGCATCTTGCACTCACCCGTTACTGCTACTGCCACCCGGGACAGTGTTACCTGCTGGGGCTGGGCTCTGCCCTCTGTGCGAGCAGAAGGTCACATAGAGAAGTAATGGTGCTACTCTTTGGGTCCCTGCTGGCTGCAGCTGATATCCATGCAGCTGGTTCTCCTTGCATACTGCCTCCCAGTACTGTACAGCATATATCATGGAGCTGTTACCATAGCTACAAAGGCGGCAGCTTTGAATCCAGTTTAGTAGGAAGGTATGCTACAGTAGCTCCACTGTGCAGTGTGTGTGCGGAAGCAGAAGTTGGGTTTGCTGCTGTGGGATTGCAGGCAATAAAATAAAACTTGGCTTCAAGTAACATGTGGTGGTAGTTGGGATCATTTGGTCTACAGCAAGTTGGTCGATAGTAATTAGGTCAACACTGTTAGGTCGACATGGGGAAAGGTTGACATGGTTCTAGGTCAACATGGGACAAGGTTGACATGGGTTTAGGTTGACACAAGTATTAGGTCGACAGTGTCTAGGTCGATAGTCAAAAGGTCGACATGGGGTTTTCACAGTTTTTTTTACCCGAATGTCGACATGGACACAGTTTCCAGAGCACCGCTTCACTCGCCGTGCTTCAGGTACACTATTTTTTTCTCCCACCATGCCCTATTGGATGGTAGGGCATGAAATACTGCCTGACGGCACATGTCGGCTCAAAAATCAGTGAAAAACCCCATGTCCACCTTTTGACTGTCGACCTAGACACTGTCGATCTAATGCTTGTGTCGGCCTAATGACCTGTCGACCTAAACCCATGTCAACCTAGAACCATGTCGACCTAACGGTGTCGACCTAATGATTGTCGACCAATTTGTTGTAGACCCAATGAACGTATCCCGTAATATGGCAATAACATGTATGTTGATGAAGTCCACACTAACATTTAAGCTGTAATGTGTATTGGATTGTGACACTCTTTTTACCTGTAATCTAGTTTTGTTATTTATTTACTGTGATGTTACGTTTTTTCTCCCTGTACTGTTCCTTTGTACGGAGCTGCAAAACACTTGTGGCGCCTTATAAATAAAATTATAATAATAATACATGTAATGTTCAGTGCAAGTATGGGTGTGTTGGTGGAAGGAATCAAGTACAGGTACTGTACCAGGGGCGTAAGTTCAGAAGGGGAGCCCGGAGGCGATACAGATCCTGTCGCCCCACACAGAAAAACACGCCCTGATATACAAACTGAATATGATGTATAAATATATATATATTTTTTTTAATAATAAAAATTTACACATCTACTCTATACACCTTTAAATCAGCCATGGGGCGGATTGGCCATTTAAGTTACCGGGAACTTTCCCGGGAGGCCGGCCGCATGTGAGGCCGATAGCTGAATGTGGCTCCACCCACTCGCGGGTGTAGTGCCACCCACACAATTCGGCCAGGGACCGGACACCACAGGAGGAATACAGCAGATGCGCAGCGGAAGGTCAGGTGCGCTCTAGTAATAATGTTGTGCGCTGCTGGCTGCCTTAGCCTGCGCCTGTCATACTGTATGACAGGCAGCAGCACC
This sequence comes from Crinia signifera, assembly GCF_055691185.1. NCBI lineage: Eukaryota > Metazoa > Chordata > Amphibia > Anura > Myobatrachidae > Crinia > Crinia signifera. The sequence goes on from NC_139217.1 coordinate 279,722,749, forward strand.
AGCAGCAGGATCCCCTCACCTGCTCCTTCCCTCTCCTCTGTGCTGTGCTGCCCTGTCAGATATTTCAGGCAGCGTATGTCCCCGGCCCCAGCTTAGGGATGGCCATCGACTATCGATGTTCCCAAAACATCGATGGTTGGGACCTAGTGCTCGATGTTTTGGGCATCGATAGTGCATGGTCGAATAGTTTTATGCCATCGATGGATGGCTTCCGATGGTAAAAGATGTGGGCGCATGCGCACTGAGTGCGCAGCGTCATTGCGTCCAGCGGCATCACTGCGGGCGGCCCTCCCTGCCGGAAGGTGCGCGCATGCGCAAAATAAACTTAAACTAGATTGATGGCTAAAGTTTCTTCTGCGCATGCGTGCGGATCCCAGCCGAGCAGGCTGCCCGCAGCGACCCTTCCCGTTGCTCTGCGCATGCGTGGCTAAGCGATGTCAGGAACCATCGATGGTGTGAGATAGAATGGTTTATAGCCATCAATGGTTCCTGCTCTAGAAGCCATCGATGGCAACCATCGATGGGGGATGTGCCGATGGCCATCCCTACCCCAGCTTCCTGATCTAACAGGAAATCACATGGTGCACACTGTGTGCACTGGAGGAGCCCTGTGCTCAGCCTCAGCCCAGTCTAGTGAGGAGAGCAGCAGCAGAAGCCACCCCTTGGACACTCACAGGAGTAGAGAGAGGCCAGGCAAGTTCTGCTAAAAATCGAGGGGAGAGTATAACAATAAACTTTGGGGAGGGGGGTGGGAGGGGGGAAAGTGTCACATTAAGCCTGGGGGGGGGTGTCACATTAAGCTTTGGGGAGGGGGAGGGAGGGGGGAGAGTGTCACATTAAGCTTTGGGGAGGAGGGGGGAGGTGTTACATTTAGCTTTGGGGGGGGGGGGGGGGACGTCACATTAATGTTTGGGGAGGGGGGGAGAGTGTCACAGTAAGATTTTTTTGGAGGGGAATGTCACATTAATGTTTGGGTAGAGAGGGGGAGAGTGTCACATTAATGTTTGCGGGGGAGTGTCACATTAAGCTTAGGGGAGGGAGGGAGGAGAGAGTGGCGCATTAAGCTTTGGGGGAGTGTCACATTAAGGTTTAGAGGGGGAGGGGCAGAGGGTCACATTAAGGTTTACATTAATATTAAGGGGGAGTGGGGAAAGAGTCACAGTAATATTTGCTTCGGGGGGGGGGGGGGGAGGACAGTCACAGTAATGTTTTCTGGGGTAGGGAGAGAGTGTCAAAGTAATGTGTACTAGTGTTCACTCTAGGATTTTTTTAGGGCAGGGTGTTGGCCACGAGCAGGGCACATTTTTCAATTGGGCTGGTAACAAATTTATAAACAACCCCCCCCACACAATAGCGCCCTAGGCAAAATGCCCACAGTAGTGCAATGCTGCCTACAGTGCCCTGCACAAAATGTCCCCAGCAGTGGCATGGGCATAATGCCCCCAGCAGTGACATGGGCATAATGCCCCCAGCAGTGGCATGGGCATAATACCCCCAGCAGTGACACAGGCATAATGCCCCCAGCAGTGGCAAGGGCATAATGACCCCAGCAGTGGCATGGGCATAATGCCCCCAGCAGTGCCCTGCACAAAATGCCCCCAACAGTGGCACAGGCATAATGCCCCCAGCAGTGGCACAGGCATAATGCCCCCAGCAGAGTCTAGATCGCTCTTCTCTCACCACTGGATGACAGCCCAGCTGTCATTTGAAATATGGCACCAGCTCCTGAGCCTTGTAGCCAATCGCTGACCCCAGCTTCTGGCACCAGTGCTCCAATTGGCAGGCAGCAGCACATTTAAAATATAGAAAATCCCTACAGCTGTGCCCTGTCAGCTCTTTCAATTAGGCTCTTCCAGCGGCGTGAGACATTCCCCTTGGCAACAAGCAATTCCTTAGACGAAACAGCCGGGCAGCGCACAGCGCTCACTGCCCGGCTGTCATTTCTTTAAATTAGGTGCAGTAGTATGACATCCCCCTTGGCAATTAGCAATCCCCCCCCTTGGCAATTAGCAATTCCCTCCCCCCCTTGACAACAAGCTAACCCTCCCCACCTTGGCAACGAGCAATTCTCTCCCCACCTTGGCAACGAGCATTTCTCTCCCCCCTTGGCAATGAGCAATTCCCTCCCTCCCTGGCAACAAGCAATTTCACTCCCTCTTGGCAACAAGCATGTATTCTCACATGGGATCGAGCATGAAGCCCCCTTGGCATAGAGCAAGAACCCCCTAGCAATGAGCATGTAGGTAAGCAGCACTTATGTGTCAAATATGTAATGGGCATAACGTTTTTTTATATAGTATGTAATGGGCATTATGGTGTGTGGCCTTATGTGTAATACGGCATGTTGATGTATGTGTAATGGGTATTACGGAGTTGGCTAAAATGTGTAGTGGGCATTACGGTGTGTGGTCTAAAGTGTAATACCACGTCCCATTTTGTGATGACCCGCCTCCGCCCAATGAGGCCATGCCCCCTTTTCGCTGAGGGTCTGGTGCACCCCCGGACCGCCCCTTAGATTTGCCTATGAGGACTAATGCTGATTAATTGTTAGAGAGACCAATGAGACACTGTACAAGCATTAAGCATCAACATCCTATTTCCTAAAGCAAAGTGACTTTACAGTTTTTTGGCCAAATGCACTAAGATTCAAAAGTGATAAAATGGATAAACAACCAACCAATCAGTCCCTACTTGTCATGTCGCAGGATGTGTTTGAAACCTGTCAGGCAAGAGCTGATTGGTTGGTTGTTTATCACTCTCCATTTTATTACTTTTGAATCTTAGTGCATCTGGCCATTTATATTTTATTAACAATTATATTACACCTAATTTGCATTGATTACAATTTCAAAAGTTCAGTCTCTGGTTTTTATGTGTTTCTGTAGTGTTATTAGTGTTTTATAAATGAATACAATGAGAATATATAAATTCTACATAGATTAATAGAAACATTGGTACTTGTTTCCTAGCACGGCGCCAGCGATTTTAATTGTATCCATCCAGAGGCAGAACTCTGGGAGGCAATGGAGTCATCTGCCGCCGGGCTCCTGCTCCCAAGGGGGTACCTCTCCTCTACCTGGAAGTTTAAATCAGTTATTTAAAAGCCAACGATATTGCTTCTGTGGCTGAGTTCTGAAATATATGTGTGTTATCTATCTATATCTATCTATCTGAACAAAAATATATATTTTATATAAGGTTATATAGGGTTGTGTGTGTGTGTGTGTGTGGCACCAATATATAACTTGCCTCCGGGCAACTGGAACAAACTTACGCCACTGTATCCATCGGATGCGATCGACCTGATTTTTACATTGGAACCAATGTAAAATGGTCCCTGAGACCCGATTTTACATTGGACCCAATGTTAAATGCCCCCCAGACCCCAATTTTCATTGCATAACCACCCTGATGGGTCAAATTCCTTCCATTGTTAATGCCACCCCACAAAGAACGCCAACCCGAAGCGTGGCGAACGCAGCGAGCCTGCGAGGGGCGGCGGCACGCGTCCTCCGACCTTTTTCATACCCCCACTATACACGTCAGCGTGGAGTTGATTTTATATAGTGTGGCGAGCGTAGCGAGCCACCGAGCCCGAAGCGTTAACAATGGAGGGGCATTTCACATACAAATTAGGGTGGGTATACATTCAAAAATCGGGTATGGTGGGCCATTTAACATTGTTCCCTATGTAAAATCGGGTCCATCGCAATGGTCGCATTGTACGCCATTATAATGGCATACAATGGACCCGATTTTACATAGGAATTTAACATTGAATACAATGTATACAATGTTAAATTGCGTCGGTCGCATCGCAAGCCATTATAATGGCATGCGATGGACCCGCTTTTCTAATTGTCAGAAAAGGTTAAAAAAAGCCTGAAATTGCGTCGGTCGGGTCCCATCGCATACCTTAACTTAAGGTATGCGATGGGACCTGATGGGCGCCGTGCTAGGAAACAAGTCCCGAAACATTTTCACTAATCTTACTATTTTTCAGATTTTGCTGCTTTTGCTTTTTGTGTGTATCTAATAAATGTGATGTGATAGAGAAAATCAGATTTTTCCACTGAAGTCAGCATCCCTAAATTAAGCAAAAACACATTCACATTCCAGATGCAGAGATTTGTTTAAAATGTGTTGAGTAAGGTAATTAAAACCCTCCTCTAAACATCATTATAACAACCCCATTCTTTGTAATTAATATCATTATTTTTTTACAATTACCTTTGTAATCCCCATTATTAATTAGCTATGATATTATCTAATATTTCCATACATGTACATTAACCCCCTTGTCAGTTTCATAAAAAAATTCTTAGTGGGGTTATTCAATTAAGTATTTTTTTTTTCCCAGATAGCCAAAAATGGATTTTCCTATTCATTTGCATGCATTTTCGGACGGTTTTTAAAAATGTTTCACCAATGCAGTTTTTCTTTAAATTGAAACTGCATCAGAAAACATGACTTAAATAGTTGAAAACTAATGCAATTTCAACAAAAACACAATGATCCATGAGTATTTGCTGATCCATGTGTTTTTGGACCGTGCCAGATTTTTCGACAGTCGAAAAATCAGCACTTTAGTTGAATAATGAAAATTTGACTTAAAAACTGTGATTTTCGGCTGTTGAAAGATCTGGCATGGAATTCAATACCCCCATTTAATTGTATTTAGGCCCAACTAATCATCTTGCCCTTTTATTCTTAACTAGTACATTGGACTCCCTGCTCTAGCCAGCACAACCACTTTCGGCTATCCCCCCACTACTCCATTTTCTGCATCTCCAACCCCCTAGCGGATTCATCTTTTGTTCAAAGAGCATTCCAGTATACTATGTTTATAAAAATAAAAATAAAAATTCTTTGTAAAAAGGGGGAACTCTGTCTGTGCAATGGGATGTGCGACTAGTGCAACTTCCCAATATGCATTACAGTCTCATGCTGAAGCTATATTACAGTCTCAGCAATGAAAACCGGAGAAGCGGTATAGAGTATTTTATTATTAAAAAGTGTAATCTTTGTTATGGCATTAAATACAGTAAACTGACACTGTGATACGGCTATGTCTCACGTATCTTCAATTTATTGATCGGTAAGTTAAGTAAGTAGGTCATATACAAGGGTACAAGAAAAACATATTAGCTAGGGATCATCCATATGTTTAAATAATACTATTGATTGATAAAATGGGAGAAATGGGAAGTTTATATCATAGAGAGAATATTTTAATTTATTAGAAGGTCTCCTAATTAATTAATTAATTAATACTAATCCTACTCATCAAATGTTATGTTCAGTTATATTCCTGTAATGTTATGGTATAAAGCAATAGGCTGTCACTCTAGAGACCTGTAATGTAATATCGTAGCACAATTCAGATAGAAGGATTCAAATCTAAACCTCAAAATCCAGTGAAGAGAGAGGAACTAACACTGTGATATAGATATGTATGTTGTCTCTTCTATTGATTATTCAGTAATATAAGCTTTATAGTTAAATAAGACAAGGTCATATACATACAAGAAACAGTAAATACCAGAGACCATTCTTATATTTGTAAATAATCATATTGACAGCTATACTAAGGCAAAAATGAGTATTTGAAACTTATTGCTCAGATTGGATTTCCCACTAGGCATGTTATGCATTTGCGTGCTGGGGGCGGCACAGAAGGGTGCCCCCTATAACCTCCACCCTGCTGCCTGTGCCATTGCATCTGTGCAGCTGGCCCTTTTTATTTAGTCTTAGCAGAGTAGAGTGACTTGTGTGCATGGGGGGGGAATACATAGGACCAACAAATTTGTGTGAAAGTCAATCGCACAAAATAGCGTAGTGTTAATGTTGTATAATTATGCAGATAGGCCCTTTAAGAATATCTAGTGTTCCTCACAACAGATAGTTAATCTAGATATGGGGTATGCTACCACTGGACAAAAACGTATATCAGAACAGGGGAAAAAAAGGTTTAAGGTTAGTAGGAGAAAAAGAAGTGGAGGTACTAAAGTGTGGAATATTCTGAAAAGGGTGCACTGTAAAATGGCATAATATGAACGGGAGACTGTGTGGGATATACTATTAGCAGTGGTAGCACTGCTAAAAGTTTCACTTAGCCCCGATGCCAATATCCTTATTCCCCAATACCTAAGCTTATTGGGTATTATGCTTCGCGTACCTCAAATAACACATGGGATCGTCAACTTTCATGTATCCCAATTCTATGTGTTTAGGTATGATCGCAGGCCCATTTTCAGCCAATAAAAATGGACTATAATTGGATACCATGATAATCGCTATCAGTCATAAATCGCAATATCAGGACATTTGTTTTGGTCAAAAATGCTTCATTGCTAATTGGATAACTCTCTTTGTGTGTCTTAATTTTATTTTGCCGCCAGCCCTATGATATAACATACTTTAACATTAATGCGGAGAGTAACACCAGGAAAAGCTAGCATTGAGGCCTAAGGGCTTCTTTCTGCATCCCTGCACATCACACTCCAGCCCCCCAGCACTCCGTCGCCTTCACTCCTGGAAGATTTAATGCACATTCCCTGGATCTAGTGACCGCCTCCTTCACAGTTCCAACAACACAGACTTCCACTTCCAGTTGCAGGGAGGTGGAGCTCAGGAGTAACTGCAGCCGTCAGCAGAGACTCCCACGCGAAGGAGACTCGCAGACACCCTCTCTCACCCAGCGGCATCGGGTTCAAAAAGGACAGTTTTTTTGGAAGACCTGTCCTTTGCGATACTAACTACAAATGTTAATATGATAATACCAAAGGCATAAGCTAATCCAAGTTGCCCGGAAGCTGATTAACTGTGCAGCAGTAGTGGGTGCGCCACAAAGCTCCAATGGAATAACTGAGATCACACTTGTTTCCCATTGTGAACCAGCAGGTGCCCCTTTAGGACTTGGAGCCCAGCAGCAGGAATCCCCATTGCCTCTGAAAGTTGTGCCCCTGGATAATACAATGATAATACATCCCACCCATAATGTAAACTAATACTCTATTCATTCTATATTTATTCATAAAATGAACTAAAGCACTAATATGGGACATAACATTAACTAGGGCATTATTAAGGTTAAAAAAATTAACTATGGCACTACTATGGTTCAGAAAATTAACTAGGGCACTTTTATGGGGTATACAATTAACATCTGCAGCATTGGGACAGTGGCCGCTTTGGTACTTGTGTATTATCTGGGCGCCCGATTTTTTCATCGGGTCGTAATAATTGCGTCGAATCGCATCGCATGCGACCAAATTGGCCGCGATGCGATCGACCCGATTTTTCCATAGGAATCAATGTTAAATGTGCCCAAATGGTCCCTGAGACCCGATTTCCCATTAGGGGCAATGTTAAATGCCCCCCAGGCCCCCCCATTTTGGTGTATGCCCCCTCATTGTTAACGACACCCCATCAACCACCAACGCAAACCCGAAGCGTGGCGAGCGGCGGCGGCATGCGTCCTCTGACTTATTTCATACCCCCACTATCCACGTCGGCGTGGAGTTGATTTCATAAATTGTGGCGAGCACAGCGAGCCACCGAGCCCGAAGCGTGGCGAGCGGCCGCCGAAAACGAGCCCGAAGCGTGGCGAGCCCCGCAAGGGGCCGCGGATTACATGTAGTTCGCGTCCGCTCGCCACGCTTCGGCCTCGTTTTCGTCATCCCCGTGCGGGGCATGCTGCGCATGCAATACTTCGGGATCGGTGGCTCGCTGCGCTCGCCACACTTTTTAAAATCAACTCCACGCCGACGTGGATAGTGGGGGTATGAAATAAGTCAGAGGACGCGTAACGCCACCGCTCGCCACGCTTCGGGTTGCCGTTGATGGTGGGGTGTCGTTAACAATGAGGGGGCAAACACCAAAATGGGGGGGGGGGGCTGGGGGCATTTAACATTGGCTCTAATGGTGAATCAGGTCTCAGGGATCATTTGGGAACATTTAACATTGATTCCTATGGAAAAATCACATCGAATCGCATCTGATTGTATGCCTTAAGTGAAGGCATACAATCTTGATATCGGGCGCCCAGATAATACACAAGTACCGCCGCTTTAATGTGTTGCTATGGGGCCCACAAAGTTCTGGCTACGCCTCGGTCCTGATCTGTTCTTGGCTGCACACCAGTGGTTTCCAAATCATCTAACACTCATGAAAGCTACATGTAGTATTTCCCCCTAGCAAATAATAAGCGCTGAAATCCAGGTAATGTATATACTGAAATAAATGGCTGGAGTCCAAGTTCGTCTGACGTGTGGGATACTGACCAAACCCAGACTTTTTTCAAAGCGGCGATCATTTAAGAGGCAAAACAATGCCTTATAAATTATTGCCGCTTTAAAAAAAAAACAGTCCAAGTTCGTCCGGTATCCCAAATCTCTGGATAATTCACACACAAGCTGAAAAAAAAAAACTATTGTAGAACATAAAAGCAGCTTTTTTTTGTAGCAGAGAAAAAAAATACTCTGACACGCTAATGAAACAGCTCCTAATAATTTACAGATCTTTAATATATAAAACACTGGTGTGACACCAGCCGAAAATATAATCCCAGAAAATCAATGTTTATTAGCTACCCTAGGAAATCATGTTGCCTTTAAATTAAATGTTCAATGTCTATAACATTCTATTTTTTGTGTAGCTAAGAAGTCTTTTGTTAGCTCTAACTTTAGAACAAGATTGTAGGAGAACCAGTGACATCCTGTAATTGCTTTGATGTGCTATCTTGACAGGTTTTGCTGTGCTATTCTATATAAGCACTTTAATCTCATTTCAGTCCCAGCAGTCTTCCTCTTGAAGGAGAGAGGCATGATGTGTCTCTAAGTGACAAGGGAGCTGTGGATGCCATCCTGATGCGTTTTGACTCACACTTTTTAAAACATAATTCCAGCTTTTAGAAAGGAGAAAATATACTAGGTGATTGGTGCTGTACCTGCACTAAAATAAAATAAAAATGTCTTCAAAGGAAATTGACTGCTGCAAGATCAAAGGCATGATGTGGAGGTAATAAATCAAATACTGTATGTCAAAAAAGACTGTTGATACATAAAAATGTTATATAAGACGCATGTTCAAGTTTTCTATTAGCTGTTGTTGTTTTTTTTTCACTTTAGACACTGAACCATGCAATTATAGCAACAAACACCGGTTTACGGGTGCCCCAGAGCCGGGAGCGCGCTCCCACGACCAGCCCTGGGGTGGTCACTGGTGGGAGGAGCATGCTCCTCCCACCAGTGGCTTCCCCAGCCTCTTCCCCCGGCAGTGTCTCATTTTCATCAGCGACCATCTCTGGTTCGCAGATGAAAACGGGACACTGAGCAATATATTGCTCCGTGTGTACGGAGCTTTACAGAAGCTTGGATTTATTTAGAAATGTGCTGCATCTGAATTACACTAGTAAATATAAGCCACGCTTGCAAAACTCATACTGTTCTATACCACAAACCTCTAGATTCCAAATAGATAAACATACATAAATAAATAAATATTAGAATAATGAAGAAGAAAAATATGCACTGAGATATCAGTTAATATTATCAGATATTAGAATACAAAAGGGATATAAAGTACAGTGGGCCCAATTCAGGTCCCTAAGGAGTGATGTTTGTATTGTGCAAGTGCAGTATTGGTCCTGTGTCTATGGTAGTGCTTTGACTGCAGACATCAATAGATTAACAGTCTAGAGCCATTTGGGGGCATGGAAAGGGGCAGTGAAAAAATTCTATATCTAGCCAGTGGCGTAGCTATGGCTAGGCAGTCCCAGCCGTCGCGGGGGGGAGCCGGTGCCACTGGGGCACAGCAGGGTCACGGCACTCTCAAAGCCACAGGACTTTCATCGGGCTGCTCCCATCCTATGGAATGCCCTTCCATGCACAATTAGACTCTCCGCTAGCCTCCAAACTTTCAAGCGTTCCCTGAAAACTCACCTCTTCAGGCAAGCCTATCATATTTAAGTTCTACACGCATAACCCTCTGAGGCACTTATGTATTATATAGCTTCCCTTCTGGACTTGTAACTTGTTGGGACTGCTATGCTATTACTGATGCCTGTCCTTGTGTTTCCCTCCTATATACCTAATAGATTGTAAGCTTGCAGCAGGGCCCTCTAACCACCAAGTCTGTCTGTTACCCAGTTTGTTTTATCACTGTCTACTATTGTAAAGCGCAATGGAAATCTGCTGCGCTATATAAGAAACTGCAAATAAATAATAAATAATAAATAAAGCCGTGCAAGCTCTGCTCAGTGCTCTGCTGGGAGGAAGCTGGGTATATACTATTGAGCCGCCTGTAGATGGCGCTGCAGCGCACACTGAGCTGAGCTCCTCGGCTGTCAGGAAGCTCCTCTCTCTGTCTCCAGGACATGGGGCTGCCTGATAGACGGAGCTAGGAAGGGGTGACATGCTGATTACAGGTTTGTGTCCCTTGTTGTGGGTGCCAGTTGCAGGGGCATGGACAGGGGAGAAAAGTGTGGGCACCATTAATGTAAGCTGGCCCAGTGAGTACTATAGGGGTTATTCTATTTCACTCTCAGAGGAAAATTCCTTCTCAAATGGACAAAACCATGTGCACTGCAGGTGGGGCAGATGTAACTTGTGCAGAGAGAATTAGATTTGGGTGGGGTTTTACTTCAAAGTGAGATCTATAGTGCAGTGTAAAAATAAAGCAGCCAGTATTTTCCCTGCACAGAAACAAAATATCTCACCCAAATCTAAATCTCTCTGCATGTTACATCTGCCCCACCTGAAGTGTACATGGTTTTTTCCATTTGAGAAGGAATTTGCCTCTGAGAGTGAAACAGAATAAGGGCCTATGTCTTGGTAGCTGCAGTGGGAAGGGGGAGGACTGGGTATATGGAAACTGGGTGCCCTCCATTGCTTGTGGGGGGTTATTTGCTTTAGTATTTGTGTTTGTAAATATGCTGTATGTGTGTGTATGTATGTATGTATACTTTTTGTGTATGCTCTGTGTGTCTATAGCTTGTGTATGTTTCTAAATATGCTGTATGTGTGCATGTTGTATGGTATCTGTGGTTGTATGCCATGTGTGTATGCTGTATGTGTGTGTGTGTGTGTGTGTGTATGTAAATATGCTGTGTGTGTGCATGTATGGTAGCTATACCAGTATGCCATGTGTGTGTCCGTGTATGTCCTTTGTGTCTAAGGTATGTGTGCTTTTATGTACTGTGTGTGAATGATATGTGCACGTGTGTGTGTGTGCATGTCTGTATGGCATGTCCTGTGTGTATGTATGGCATGCGTGTGATTACTGTAGTGTGCATGTATGTCCTGTTTGTATATATGTATAGTATGTGCGTGTATATGATGTGTGTCTGTATGGTATATGTGCGTGTTTGTGATGTGTGTCTGTATATATGGTATGTGTGCATGTATGTCCTGTTTGTTTGTATATATATGTATGGTATGTGCATGTATGTGATGTGTGTCTGTATATATGGTATGTGTGCATGTATGTCCTGTGTGTCTGGTATCTATTAGCCCATGGTCCCTGGATGCCAGCATTCAGTATAGCGACACTAGCATCCCTAATGCCTTTAGAAGAGCGGCCGCTGAACTTCAAATGAGTCAGGATGCCAATGCCGTAATACTGACAGCTAGAATCCCGATTGGTGAGTATGAAGGAAAGAGCGTAGCGAGACAGCGAAACACTATGGAGAAAGTGGGGGTGTGAAGGAGAGAGAAATAGAGAGACAGTGACGGAAAGAAAAAGAAAGTGTCAGAGAGAGAGAGAGAGAATCAGACCCTTTATATATTTTGCAATGGGACCCACAAGGTTCTAATTATGCTCCTGCACCCCAATTGTTTGCCCTGAGTTGCTGGCAGCAGCACCAGAGTACCCTGACCTATGATCATCCTTTTTCATCTCCCACAGCAGCAGCGTGTCTCCTGGGCAGCAGAACTTGCTGCTGCAGTGCAGACTCCACCCTTCCTGTCCTAGAGACCAACCAAGCTTTCACACACGCAGAGCCAAGGAGGAGCGACCATCACAAAGCACCCGTCGTGACCTTCAAGATAATGGTTGTGACCCACTGCCATCCCCGCGCTTTAGTGTCCTCTCCTGACTGCAGTTCTAGCATCTGGTAAGATGTGTTTTGCTTGGTTTCGGGTCAGGAGATGGGGTAATTGGCGCTCATTTAGGGCACCCTCATATGTTTGTGTGCCAGGATGGTGCTCCCTTCCCAGAGGCTGCCCTGGTTCCTGCTGCTGGCCGTGCATGGGGTATAGAGGTGGTGTCAATGGTGCCTGCAGCAGCACTGGAAATAACTTTCAATATGGCAGCTTAAAGTGCAATGTATGTACACTTCTAAACCTAGTATGAGCTATACCCCTTCCCTAGCCTCTGCACTGCCTGCCCCTATCCTCCTTCTTGCCCCTGCTCCAGCTGATATTTAACCATACCCCTCCCTACCCCCAGTACTGCCTATCCCTAATCCACCTTGGCCTCTCCCTAACCCGTTCCAGCATACTTACGGCTAATTGTTGGCTGTTGACATCCCGGTGTTGGCATCCTGATGTGTTTAAATGTTCCAGTTTCAGTGTTCTAATGGCAGTTGGGATGCCAGTGTCGATATACTGAACACCAGCAACCTGATTGCCTGGAAGCTGACCTCATTCAATATATATTGGGTTTCACCATGTGTGCATAATGTGTTATATTCTGTAATGGGCATTACGGTGTGTGGCATAATGTGTAATTGACTTTAAGGTGTGTGGTATAATGTGCAATGGGCATTACGTTGTGGCATAATGTGGCATAACTTTGTGTGGCATAATGTGTTATGGACATTACAATATGTGGCATAATGTGTAATGGGCTTTATGGTAAGGGGAATAATGTGTAAGGGTCATTATGGTGTGTAGTATAATATGTAATAAACATTACAGTGTGTGGCATATTGTCTAATAAGCATTGCCACACACCCTTTATGGAATGCTATAGGTTCCAAAAAATGGGAGGGGGGCGCCAGATTTTTTTGGGCTGTGGGGAGCAAAATTTCTAGTTACGCCACTGTATGTAGCTCATACAATATTAACCGGAGCCTGAGGGTACTGGAGTAGGCAGATACTGTAGATCCATTCAGCACTGGAGTGGACAGATAAGGGTCAGTTAACCACTGGAGTGGACAGATAGGCAGGGTAGTAGGGAGCCTGGCCAGGCCCAGGTATTTCTCTCGGGGCATGTCCCTAATCACGGGAGTTGTGACCATGTACCATTAAAATACAATATGTAATAAATAGTACTTTAAGCGCCTTTCTGGATACACTGGACACTGGAACACAGTCGTGTCTGTTGAGTTGAGGAGAAAAGGGGCTGCAGCTCATGCTTCCAGGTAATGGGGGAGGACCAGGGCCCCTCCATCAGACCTGGGTCCAAGTAATTAGAACTCCCACCCCCTTCTTCTTGGATCAGTACAGATACTGTTTATTAGCACAGAACAGAGACCTTTATCACCCAGCTGTACAGCGGTCCTGTGTAAAATGGCACCCGAAAAAATGCTGTAGGGACTTCTGTGAAATCCAGAACCCATTAGATCTTACGCTGGAAAGATGATGTTTTTCCTTGGTTTGAAATCCAAGCCTGTTTAAAGCTCAGATTCCATTGGGTTCAAGAAGTTAAGGCGGGCTTGGTTTTCAGAAAATCAAGCCCGCTCACCTCTAATTTATTTTATTGTAGCGAGTATGTTTGCATTAAACAAACATTCAGTAGCTGAACATAACAAATTAAGAGGATATATATTACCAACTAATAAGTTTCTAACTGTCATTTTACAGGCTGTGCTTGAAAAATTACAGGATCTGATTGGTTGCTACTTTATCTCTCACTCTCCATAAATAAATCTCCCCATAGATATTTACTGTGATGTCAATACAGATTTGTTTTATGCAATGGCCATAGTTTTACAAAACATATAGAGGATACAGTATATGAAGCATCACTAACAGCAAATTATGGGGATTATTCTGGTCCGTTCGCATGGACCAGAAGATTTGCGAGGGGACCGATGGTGGGCGTATGCTCATGCGCAGGGTCATTTCTGCGCATGTGCATATGCCGGGTGCATGTAGCCATGGCAAACAGATTGTTTGCCGGGTGCACGCACCCAAGGCTGCGGCTGGCAGGCATGGGGCGGCGACAGATATTCGCACCCATGGGAACACCTAGAGTTTCATGGGCGTTCCCACGGTAAACGGGCCTTGACTTTGGTGCCGGGGGTAGGCATCTCACATCGGCGACCATTAATTGATGTGGGTGTGAATGGATGTTTATGTTAAACATCCATTCGCAGGCCCTGTGTGCAAACACATGCTGCGAGGGGGGGGGGGCAACCCGGCATTCACCAGGCGGGGTTTGGTAACCCCCTATGGCATTACACACAAGGCAATTGTCTACTGTTTAGTATATCCAGTAAGATTGTTGACATAATCTTGTTGACATTCATGATGTCAACATCAAAATGTTGACATGTTTTAAACTGTTGACGGACACTAGACTGACATTCTAAAACTATTGACAGGGTCACAACATCTGAACTGAGGATACGTGAAAAGACGACATTATGAGGATGCCAACGAACCATGCTGGGAGGGTTAGAGTTAGTTTGAGGGTTAGGAGTAACTGCGTGGGGAGAGGATGCGGTTAGGGTTGGGAACCATGGGGAGAACTCAGGGATAGGGACCAGGAAGTGCAAGAAGGCTGTTGATAGAAGGTAAGAGACCACTAGACCACCAGATCATCTGGGTAGATGTGATTAATATTAATTTGGTCACTGTCTACATGCAGCATGTTGACCGCTTGTCCATGTCAACATTATAATGTCGACCTCATGACTGTTGTCAAGATAACTGTGGACAAGTCATACCCCATTCCTGTTTGATACTGTAGAGCAATGTTGAGAGATTCAATTATAATAATGTAATAAAACACAGACTGGGATGCCAGCATAATTCCCAACAATGATGTCAATGTTTAAATAAATCAGTAACAAATTAGAATTGGAAAGTAAGCTTTTGAATAAATAACTTCAAATCCATTTGAACTTTTGAGTCTGAATTGACCAGATGCTGGTTTCACAATTTGTGCCTTATACTTCAAAATTGTAATTGTCTAATGATCATTGCCAGAAACATGACGTGATTTTTATTGTTCATTGCAGACAAATATAATTAGGATAAGTGCCAGTACGAACACAAGTGCAGAAACTTTTTCTCTTGCCAAATTGGTCTAGTAGCAATAATTTCCATTTAGAATTTTCCACTAAGCTATCTAATAAATTATGTAAAGGAAGAGGATGATTATAAATTGTGTGGCATGCTGTAATGTAAGATTAGAGATGCTAAAATATATCTTGAATTACCAAATATAGTTTTTAAAAAATCAATAACCTTTGAAATTAGAAGTTACTATTCTGAAATGGTCTAATGGGATTTGTTGACTGGTCTTTGCTAGTGTCAAATTGGCGGAACTTGTGGATTGTGGGCCCAAAAATATAATTTGCCCCCACCCCAACTATAGTTCACAATATGCATCACAACTGTGGTTGACAGAGAGGCAATGGTGACAGAGAAAGGCAGGGGGAGGCAGAGTGGGACAGGGATAAACAGTGGGTGACAGGAAGTGGGTGACAGGGGCAGCAATGGACCACTTAGTCCTCGGGGGCCCTGGTGCACTGCACTTGCTGCACAAACGGTACTGTAGTTCTGAAGAATAAATGATCTAAATTAATAATTATAGCAATGATTTAAATTAATAAAAGATGTTTAGAGAGCGCCACACAATTTTGAAAAATTATTACAGTTTATTGTAAAAATACACATAAAAATAGAAATAAAAATAAATATAAAAAATATACACACAATTAAAAATAAATAATAATCTATCTCCTTAGAAATGTACAATTGTACTAATATATGAAACTCAAAATGTATAAAAAAGTCGCAATAAATGACCAAAAGTATAATTGATAATGTCCGGCTCCAAATCACTCAATTTGTAAGAATATAAACTGGGATTTCAAATTTTCCTAAACACACAACCCTGTGTGCACCAGGGTGTGTGTATTGATTGAAAAAAATAGTCCTCCAAATTTCCTTTTGAAAGGTAAATGTATGGCAATTTTGTCGGTGCCAAAAGAACTTATTGCTTTAACTGGTAAAAATACAAGGACACCCTGAGAGTTGGATGGGTGTCTAATCACCATAGGGGACAGACTGCACTATAAATTGGCCGCAATGATCCTTTATGTGTAAATGTAGAAAATACTTATTTGCCGCAGAGGGAAGGTTTTCAATAGGTGGGCTCGCTACGACCCGCTCAGGCTCTAGCTGTATTTGGCGAGCCTCTGCTGTGGGTAGTGCGGGGAGCAAGCCTCACTGACCTGTTGGTGTTTGTGACAGGACCTTCTTCTCCAGTATTTAGCGGCTTGCAGACACTTTAAGTAGGTGGCGGCTGTGCGATGTAGGAGATGCAGTCGTTCCCAGGGATGTCAGGATGTGATGAGTGAGGGCTCTGGATAAATGTAGGTCACAATGTGACAGTCCTTGACGCGTTTCTCCGCAACTGATAACGGCGGTTTCTTCAGCCACAATCCTTCTGACCTACATTTATCCAGAGCCCTCACTCATCACATCCTGACATCCCTGGGAATGACTGCATCTCCTACAACGCACAGCCGCCACCTACTTAAAGTGTCTGCAAGCCGCTAAATACTGGAGAAGAAGGTCCTGTCACAAACACCAACAGGTCAGTGAGGCTTGCTCCCCGCACTACCCACAGCAGAGGCTCGCCAAATACAGCTAGAGCCTGAGCGGGTCGTAGCGAGCCCACCTATTGAAAACCTTCCCTCTGCGGCAAATAAGTATTTTCTACATTTACACATAAAGGATCATTGCGGCCAATTTATAGTGCAGTCTGTCCCCTATGGTGATTAGACACCCATCCAACTCTCAGGGTGTCCTTGTATTTTTAGCAGCTAACCCCTTCCTGACAGAGCTAGTTTTTGCGTTCCTGACAGAGCCATTTTTTTCAAATCTGACATGTCTCACTTAAGTGGGGATAACTTTTTTTTGCTTTTACTTATCCCAGTGATTTTGAGATTGTTTTTTCGTGACACATTGTACTTCAAATTAGTGGTAAATTTGGGTCGATACAGTCTGTGTTTTTTTGTGAAAAATACCAAAATGTCGTGAAAAAATGGAAAATTTAGCGATTTGCAAAATGTTAAATTTTCTGCTTGTGAGACAAATAATCTTACCACTCAAAATAGTTAATAACTAACATAGACCATATGTCTACTTTATGTTTCCATCATTATTTCAACTTCCTTTTAATTTTTTTGGACACTAGGAGGCTTACAATATGAATAGCAAATTCTCAAATTTTCAAGAAAATTTCAAACACTGATTTTTTTAGGGACCAGTTCAGTTCTGATGTAACTTTGAGGGACTTGTATGTGAGACACCCCCATAAATGATGCCATTTCAAAAACTGCACCCCTCACAGTATTCAAAACAGCATTTTGGAAGTTTGTTAACCCTTTAGGTGTTTCACAGGAATTAAAACAAAGTGTAGGTGAAATTTCAAAATTTCATTTTTTTTGCAGATTTGCAATTTTAATACATTTTTCTAAGGAACACAGTACATTTTACTAGAGAAATGTGACTAAAAATTGATTCCCCCAATTCTTTTGTTTTCATAAATATCCTATATGTGGCCCTAGTGTGCACGTTGACCAAACCACAGGCTTCATAATAGAAGGAGCAACTACTTGATTTTGGAGCCTCCTTTTTATGAGATTATTTTTTAGGCACCATGTAGGTTTCTAGGCACCATAAGATGCTAAAATTTAGGAACCCCCCCACAAGTGACCCCATTTTGCAAACTACACCCCTCAGGGAATTCATCTAGGGGTATAGTGTACATTTCAAACCCCCAGGGGTTTCACCAATTGTGGTCCAACTGGGCAGTGAAAAAGAAAAATTAAATTTTTTACACAAAAATGCAGTTCTGGCTCAAAATTTTTCATTTTCACAAGGAAAGAAGGAGACAAAGCCCCCCAAAATCTGTGCCCCAATTTCTACCGAGTACGGCAATGCCTCACATGTGACCAAAAAATACCAGTTGGGTGCATGGCAGGACTCAGAAGGGAAGGAGTGATTTTTGGATTTTGCAGCTCAGATTCTGGTGGAATTTTGGTGGGTGCTATGTCGCATTAGCAAGACCCCCCAAGCACCAATACAGTGGAACCCCCCCACAAGTGACCCCATTTTGCAAACTACACCCCTCAGGGAATTCATCTAGGGGTATAGTGTACATTTTAAACCCCCAGGGGTTTCACCAATTTTGATACAAGTGGGCAGTGAAAATGAAAAATTACATTTTTTTACACAAAAATGCAGTTCTGGCTCAAAATTTTTCATTTTCAGAAGGTATGAAGGAGAAAAAGCACCCCAAAATCTGTGCCCCAATTTCTCCCGAGTACGGCAATGCCTCACATGTGACCAAAAAGTACCAGTTGGGTGCATGGCAGGACTCAGAAGGGAAGGAGTGATTTTTGGATTTTGCAGCACAGATTTTGGTGGAATGAATGGTGGGTGCTATGTTGCACCAATACAGTGGAACCCCCCCACAAGTCACCCCATTTTGCAAACTACACCCCTCAGGGAATTCATCTAGGGGTATAGTGTACATTTCAAACCCCCAGGGGTTTCACCAATTTTGATACAAGTGGGCAGTGAACATGAAAAATTACATTTTTTTACACAAAAATGCAGTTCTGGCTCAATATTTTTCATTTTCACAAGGAATGAAGGAGAAAAAGCACCCCAAAATCTGTGCCCCAATTTCTCCCGAGTACGGCAATGCCTCACATGTGACCAAAAAATACCAGTTGGGTGCATGGCAGGACTCAGAAGGGAAGGAGTGATTTTTGGATTTTGCAGCTCAGATTCTGGTGGAATTTTGGTGGGTGCTATGTCGCATTAGCAAGACCCCCCAAGCACCAATACAGTGGAACCCCCCCACAAGTGACCCCATTTTGCAAACTACACCCCTCAGGGAATTCATCTAGGGGTATAGTGTACATTTTAAACCCCCAGGGGTTTCACCAATTTTGATACAAGTGGGCAGTGAAAATGAAAAATTACATTTTTTTACACAAAAATGCAGTTCTGGCTCAAAATTTTTCATTTTCAGAAGGTATGAAGGAGAAAAAGCACCCCAAAATCTGTGCCCCAATTTCTCCCGAGTACGGCAATGCCTCACATGTGACCAAAAAGTACCAGTTGGGTGCATGGCAGGACTCAGAAGGGAAGGAGTGATTTTTGGATTTTGCAGCACAGATTTTGGTGGAATGAATGGTGGGTGCTATGTTGCACCAATACAGTGGAACCCCCCCACAAGTCACCCCATTTTGCAAACTACACCCCTCAGGGAATTCATCTAGGGGTATAGTGTACATTTCAAACCCCCAGGGGTTTCACCAATTTTGATACAAGTGGGCAGTGAACATGAAAAATTACATTTTTTTACACAAAAATGCAGTTCTGGCTCAATATTTTTCATTTTCACAAGGAATGAAGGAGAAAAAGCACCCCAAAATCTGTGCCCCAATTTCTCCCGAGTACGGCAATGCCTCACATGTGACCAAAAAATACCAGTTGGGTGCATGGCAGGACTCAGAAGGGAAGGAGTGATTTTTGGATTTTGCAGCTCAGATTCTGGTGGAATTTTGGTGGGTGCTATGTCGCATTAGCAAGACCCCCCAAGCACCAATACAGTGGAACCCCCCCACAAGTGACCCCATTTTGCAAACTACACCCCTCAGGGAATTCATCTAGGGGTATAGTGTACATTTCAAACCCCCAGGGGTTTCACCAATTTTGATACAAGTGGGCAGTGAACATGAAAAATTACATTTTTTTACACAAAAATGCAGTTCTGGCTCAAAATTTTTCATTTTCACAAGGAATGAAGGAGAAAAAGCACCCCAAAATCTGTGCCCCAATTTCTCCCGAGTACGGCAATGCCTCACATGTGACCAAAAAATACCAGTTGGGTGCATGGCAGGACTCAGAAGGGAAGGAGTGATTTTTGGATTTTGCAGCTCAGATTCTGGTGGAATTTTGGTGGGTGCTATGTCGCATTAGCAAGACCCCCCAAGCACCAAGACAGTGGAACCCCCCCACAAGTGACCCCATTTTGCAAACTACACCCCTCAGGGAATTCATCTAGGGGTATAGTGTACATTTCAAACCCCCAGGGGTTTCACCAATTTTGATACAAGTGGGCAGTGAACATGAAAAATTACATTTTTTTACACAAAAATGCAGTTCTGGCTCAAAATTTTTCATTTTCACAAGGAATGAAGGAGAAAAAGCACCCCAAAATCTGTGCCCCAATTTCTCCCGAGTACGGCAATGCCTCACATGTGACCAAAAAATACCAGTTGGGTGCATGGCAGGACTCAGAAGGGAAGGAGTGATTTTTGGATTTTGCAGCTCAGATTCTGGTGGAATTTTGGTGGGTGCTATGTCGCATTAGCAAGACCCCCCAAGCACCAAGACAGTGGAACCCCCCCACAAGTGACCCCATTTTGCAAACTACACCCCTCAGGGAATTCATCTAGGGGTATAGTGTACATTTCAAACCCCCAGGGGTTTCACCAATTTTGATACAAGTGGGCAGTGAACATGAAAAATTACATTTTTTTACACAAAAATGCAGTTCTGGCTCAAAATTTTTCATTTTCACAAGGAATGAAGGAGAAAAAGCACCCCAAAATCTGTGCCCCAATTTCTCCCGAGTACGGCAATGCCTCACATGTGACCAAAAAATACCAGTTGGGTGCATGGCAGGACTCAGAAGGGAAGGAGTGATTTTTGGATTTTACAGCTCAGATTCTGGTGGAATTTTGGTGGGTGCTATGTCGCATTAGCAAGACCCCCCAAGCACCAAGACAGTGGAACCCCCCCACAAGTGACCCCATTTTGCAAACTACACCCCTCAGGGAATTCATCTAGGGGTATAGTGTACATTTCAAACCCCCAGGGGTTTCACCAATTTTGATACAAGTGGGCAGTGAACATGAAAAATTACATTTTTTTACACAAAAATGCAGTTCTGGCTCAAAATTTTTCATTTTCAGAAGGTATGAAGGAGACAAAGCACCCCAAAATCTGTGCCCCAATTTCTCCCGAGTACGGCAATGCCTCATGTGTGACCAAAAAGTGGCAGGACTCAGAAGGGAAGGAGTGATATTTGGATTTTGCAGCACAAATTCTGGTGGAATGATGGTGGGTGCTATGTCGCATTAGCAAGACCCCCAAAGCACCAATACAGTGGAACCCCCCCACAAGTGACCCCATTTTGCAAACTACACCCCTCAGGGAATTCATCTAGGGGTATAGTGTACATTTCAAACCCCCAGGGGTTTCACTAATTTTGATACAAGTGGGCAGTGAACATGAAAAATTACATTTTTTTACACAAAAATGCAGTTCTGGCTCAAAATTTTTTATTTTCACAAGGTATGAAGGAGACAAAGCACCCCAAAATATGTGCCCCAATTTCTCCCAAGTACGGCAATGCCTCACATGTGACCAAAAAGTACCAGTTGGGTGCATGGCAGGACTCAGAAGGGAAGGAGTGCTTTTTGGATTTTGCAGCACAGATTTTGGTGGAATGAATGGTGGGTGCTATGTTGCACCAATACAGTGGAACCCCCCCACAAGTCACCCCATTTTGCAAAGTACACCCCTCAGGGAATTCATCTAGGGGTATAGTGTACATTTCAAACCCCCAGAGGTTTCACCAATTTTGATACAAGTGGGCAGTGAACATGAAAAATTACATTTTTTTACACAAAAATGCAGTTCTGGCTCAAAATTTTTCATTTTCACAAGGAATGAAGGAGAAAAAAATCCCCAAAATCTGTGCCCCAATTTCTCCCAAGTACGGCAATGCCTCACATGTGACCAAAAAATACCAGTTGGGTGCATGGCAGGACTCAGAAGGGAAGGAGTGATTTTTGGATTTTGCGGCTCAGATTCTGGTGAAATGAATGGTGGGTGCTATGTGGCATTAGCAAGACCCCCGAAGCACGGTGAAATTATGAACCTAATATTCCATAGATGTGTGGTATATTTTAAAACACTCCTTTATACATAGGCCGGGTTTGTCGGGGCAAGTGTCACACTGGAAAATAGTTTGCTTTCTTATTCCCTTTTTATAGCAAACTTTGCACCTTTTTTGTGTCCTGCCCTTTTTTCCAGTGGAGGGGATTTCATCAGGAAAATGCTGCCCTGGTACAATACGGGGACCAGTACTAGAAGTACTGGGGCCCTCTGCCTGCTGGTTCCCAAATATTAGGCCCTTTATGACTTCCTCTTGAAAGTGCATAAATGTCCCCCTCTGGCCGGTAGAACGGAATAGCACGTAAGCGTTATACAGTGCCATCTGGATGATATACACGGCCACCTTCTTGTACCAGATTTTTGTTTTCCGCAGGGCACTGTACGGCTTCAGTACCTGATCTGAAAGATCCACTCCGCCCATGTACCTATTGTAATCCAGGATACAATTAGGTTTGGAGGTGTGGGTACTGGTACCTCGTACAGGGATGGAGGTGGTACTGTCTCCGTGAATTGTTGTCAGTATAAGGACATCCCTCTTGTCCTTATATTTGACCAACAACATATTTTCGTTGCATATTCCCCTGCTTTCACCCCTTCTCATTACTTGGGCAATGTGCGTTTTTGGGAGGCCTCTTTGGTTCTTGCGCACAGTACCGCAAGCTGCTGTACCTCTTGAACCAAGGGCCTTAAACAGGGGGATGCTGGTGTAAAAGTTATCCACATAGAGGTGATAACCTTTATCCAGGAAGGGGTGCACTAAATCCCAGACAATTTTCCCACTAACACCTACGAGGGAGGGGGGGCATTCTGGCGGTTCAATTCTTGAATCCTTCCCTTCATAAACCCTAAACCTGTGGGTGTACCCTGAGGTGCTTTCACACAGTTTATACATTTTTATGCCATACCTTGCCCTCTTACTGGGAAGGTACTGGCGGAATTTAACCCTTCCTTTAAAATGTATAAGGGACTCGTCGATACAAATAAATTTTTCAGGGATGTACACCTCTTCAAATTTGGCACTGAAATGATCAATGACCGGCCTGACTTTGAATAGCCGGTCAAAGGTGGGATCATCTCTGGGTGGGCACTGTGCATTATCGGTGTAATGTATAAATTTAAGAATTGTCTCAAATCGAGTCCGGGTCATGGCCATACGGTAAAATGGAGTACTGTACAGAACATCTGTACTCCAATATTGCCTAATTTCTGGCTTTTTTACTATGCCCATATGAAACACCAGACCCCAAAACGTCATCATCTCTACTGCATCTACAGGGGTCCACCTAGCAAATGATGACGTGGGGTTTTGAGCAATAAACTGCTGGGCATATAAATTAGTTTGGTCCACCATTAAATTTATAAAATCATCAGAGAAAAATAATTTGAAAAAGTCAATTTCTCTGAGACCTGTGGAATCAAATTGGATTCCTGGCATGGCCAAAAACTCAGGAACCTGGGGCTCAAAATTGTCTGGTGGTGGGGTCCATACGAGATCAATTATTGGGGGGGGGGTCTCAGCTGCTCTACGGGGGCGTCTTTGAGGGGGTCCCTCATCACCAGAGGAGGAAGAGGAGCTTAAGGCAAATCCTTCAAATTCCCCGCTTGCATCACTGGCTGTGTCAGAGTCAGAAGCAAGCATGGCATATGCCTCCTCCACTGAATACATTCTCCTGGATGACTGGGAGGACATTTGGGAGGACATTTGGGAGGACATTTGGGATGCCATTTTTATTTTTGTGTTACTGGTAGTGAAATGTTTCAACACGTGTATAGTGTAGGGGGGGGGTACAAACTTTATTTCAATCCGGGGGGTATGTAGTGTGTAGTGTGTATGTAGTGCAGAAAAAAAAAAAAAATACTTTATACCAAAAAAAAAAAAAAAAATGAAGGGGTTAAAAATAAAAAATTTAAGGGGTTAAAAAAAAAAAAAAAAGGTCCTGCGCCAAAAATTGAGCACAGATGTTGGTCAGTAACGTCTGTCACTGAACAGCGCTCAAAGGCAACAGGAATTTGATCAAAAAAAAAAAAAAAATAGATCAACCCTGTGCCGAAAAAGATGATCAGTGATGTACGTCACTGATCAGCGCACAGCGGCCACAGGACACCCACAAAATCACAGTGTGTGTAAAAAAAAAATTAAAAAAAGACCCCACAGCACACACACAAAAAAAAAGGTGATCAGTGATGCGACACTGATTACCAGTGAGGTGCAGCAGGTGCACAACCTTTGGTGCAACTGACAGGTATATATATAAAAAAAAAAACCTCTGTACCCCCAAAAAAGTTGCTGATCACCTCAGATATAGTGATCAGCACAAAAGGCGGGGGCAGCAGACACAAAATTTAGCACTCTCTATCACTCTCTCTCTCTATCTCTCTATCTCTCACTATCTATCACTCTATGACACTGCAGCAGCAGCACTGACAGGTATATCTATATATAAAAAAAAACCTGCGCCCCCAAAAAGTTGCTGATCAGTTAATTTATACTGATCAGCACAAAAGGAGGGGGCAGCAGTCAGTTATATAAAAAATATATAGCACAATCTGTCACTATCTCTCTCTATCTCTCTCTCTCTATCTCTCTCTATCTCTCTATAACTATCACACTGCAGCAGCACAAAATGGGTTGGGATCATTTGGTCTATTGCATTATGGTCGAAAGTCATTAGGTCGAATCCATTAGGTCGACATGCTAAAAGGTCGACATGACTCTAGGTCGACATGGGAAAAGGTCGACATGATTCTAGGTCCAAAGGTCATTAGTTCGACAGGTCATTAGTTCGACAAGGTCATTAGTTCGACATTGTCTATGTCGACATTCACAAGGTCGACATGGGGTTTTTCACTGTTTTTTTACCTGAATGTCAACACAGTCGACATGGACACAGTTTAAAGTGCACTGCATCCCCTCGCATCGCTCGCTGCGCTCGCTATGCGTCGGACACGGTGCCTCGCTACGCTCGGCACACTATTTTATTCTCCCACCACGCCCTAGTGGATGGTAGGGCATGAAATACCGCCTGTCGGCACATGTTGGCTCAAAAAACAGTGAAAAACTCCATGTCGACCTTGTGAATGTCGACATAGACAATGTCGAACTAATGACCTTGTCGAACTAATGACCTGTCGAACTAATGACCTTTTGAACTAGAATCATGTCGACCTTTTCCCATGTCGACCTAGAGTCATGTCGACCTTTTAGCATGTCGACCTAATGGATTCGACCTAATGACTGTCGACCATAATGCAGTAGACCAAATGACCGCATCCCCACAAAATATAGCACTCTGTCACTAGGCCTCTCTATCTATCTCTCTCTCTCTATCTCTCTCTCTCTATCTATAACTATATCACACTGCAGCAGCACAAAATATAGCACTCTCTGACACTATCTCTCTCTATCTCTCTCTATCTCTCTCTATCTCTCTCTATCTCTCTCTATCTCTCTATCTCTCTCTATCTCTCTATCTATCTCTCTATCTAGCTATTACACTGCAGCAGCACAATTTCACAGCACAGGAAGGCACAAGTAGCAACAGGATCCAGGAAGCAGTGATGAAGCAGCGATCAGGTAAGTATGGAGCAAGGTTCTGGTCAGTATGGCGGCAGGGGGGTACGGTGACCGCACTGCACGCTATTCCAGACCGGAATGGCGTCTGCAGTGCAGTCACCGTTAGTTTAAATCCCCCTCCTTGGCTGTGATTGGTCCGTCGGTCCGACGGACCAATCACGGCCTTTGGGGGCGGGCGGGGTGAGGTGGGGTGACACCAGTGTCACCCTTACACCCCGCGGTGATTGGTGCTGTACTTTACAGCACCAATCACCTCTGATCCCGTGTCACCGGCGAACGTTATTCGCCGGTGACACAGGAAAACGCTGTGAATGGCTGTTCACACTGAACAGCCAATCACAGCGATCGCCGACGGGGGGGCGGCATCGCAGCCCCCCCTGGGCATGCACGGACATGTCTGCTGTCAGGGACAGCAGACATGTTGAAACTGTCACCGCGTCTATAGACGCGGTGACAGTTTAAATCCATGACGTACATTTACGCCATGTGTCGGGAAGTGCTTCCCGACCATGACGTAAATGTACGTCAAATGTCGGGAAGGGGTTAAAGCAATAAGTTCTTTTGGCACCGACAAAATTGCCATACATTTACCTTTCAAAAGGAAATTTGGAGGACTATTTTTTTCAATCAATACACACACCCTGGTGCACACAGGGTTGTGTGTTTAGGAAAATTTGAAATCCCAGTTTATATTCTTACAAATTGAGTGATTTGGAGCCGGACATTATCAATTATACTTTTGGTCATTTATTGCGACTTTTTTATACATTTTGAGTTTCATATATTAGTACAATTGTACATTTCTAAGGAGATAGATTATTATTTATTTTTAATTGTGTGTATATTTTTTATATTTATTTTTATTTCTATTTTTATGTGTATTTTTACAATAAACTGTAATAATTTTTCAAAATTGTGTGGCGCTCTCTAAACATCTTTTATTAATTTAAATCATTGCTATAATTATTAATTTAGATCATTTATTCTTCTGTCTTTATTGACAATTTCCAGAATTGTCTCTGGGAGCGGCCAATATCTCAATTGATCAGATTTGTTTATCTTTAGTGTGTATGTATTTGTGTATATATGTGTACATTTATGCTGAGGCGTAACTAGATGTCCATAGGCCCCATAGCAAAAGTTTGTAAGGGCCCCTATTTACCAGCCAATACTGATACTTATAGAAAGCACATCTAACTTACAGAGGGAAGATGGGCCCCCCAAAGCTCTGGGCCCCGTAGCAGCTGCACCCCCTGCACCTATGGTAGTTACGCCCTTGCATTTATGTGTATATGTATATACACTGAGTAGTGGATTTATTGAAAGTGATCGCGCCCGATTATATTCTTTTTATGTTGGTACTGTAGTTCTGCCTCTGACTCCACAATATTTTTTTAAAGAATGGTTTTGTTTTTATAAACAATGTAAAAATACAGAAAAGGAACACTCAACACTGCCCTTTCTAGTGGCAAGACAGTGTGCACTGCACAGAGCAGAGTTTGAAGATAAACCAAGCTTTATTGGTTAGGACAGTGGTTCCCAAACTGTGTGCCTAGGCACCCTGGGGTGCCTCAGGACACTTGCAGGGGTGCCTTGGGTTGGTGGACCAGGATCAATTCATATTATTTATGGTCAATGTACCAGGCAAAACCAGTGCTGGTGGCTGCCAATCATAATATATGTGCACAAACAGACGCAAATCCTGTCCCTCACCAGATAACTGTGACATATAAACTCAATGCACTTAATTTTATATTTTTCCTGAATTTATTGATAAAAAGCATTTGGCCTACGGGGCCTTGAAAATGTTTTGAAGCTTCAGGGTGCCGTGATTCAAAAAAGTTTGGAAACCACTGGGTTAGGAGGACACATAACAACAACCCAGCATATTAACAGATATACGTTAACTTGTATATTGATGATGATCTAGGTAGATTAGAGGAATGGTCAAGAGCATGGCAACTACAGTTTAATGCCAAAAAATGCAAAATCATGCACTTGGGTTGCAAAAATCCAAAGACTAAATATAGTATAAATGGCACTATAATGGAAAATACTGAGGAAGAGAGGGATCTAGGGGTCACTATTTCAGGGAACTTAAAGGCAAGTAGGCAATGTAACAAAGCAATGAAGAAGGCAAGTCAGATGATTGGTTGCATAGGGAGAGATATCAGCAGTAGAAAGAAATAAGTAATAATGCCACTGTATAGGTCATTGGTACAACCTCATCTAGAGTATTGTGTTCAGTTCTGGAGGTCATATCTCCAGAAGGATATAAACACATTAGAGACTGTACAAACAAGGGCAACTAAAATTTTGCATGGCCTACATCACAAAACATACCAGGAAAGACTAAAATATCTTAATATGTATACTTTAGAGCAGAGAAGGGAAAGGGGGGGCATGATAGAAACTTTCAAATATATCAAGGGTTTAAACAAGGTACAGGTATGAGACATTCTTCACAGGAAGAGGAGCAGCAGAACACGAGGACATGCACTGAAACTAGAGGGAGGAAGATTCAGGGGAAATGTGAGGAAGAATTACTTCACAGGGCAGTATTCAATGAGAAAGTTCTCCGTGCATGGAGAGCGTTTTATTGCGCTCTCCATGCAGTCTCCGTGTTTTTGCGGAGATTCTCCATGTTTGGAGATTCTCCGTCACGGCACTTTACCCACTATTCAATGTGGCTGATGCTCGCCACCACTCGCGGCGAGTCTTAACCCCTGCAGCGGACGAGCGTCCGCGGCAGGGAGCTTTCAGGGAGCCGGGGGACGGAAGCAGCCAGAGAGATTATAGTCTCCCTGGCTGCTCCAGAGGAATGTGGAGGGGAGGGGGGCTCTCCGGGACCCAGGCAGCACAGGCTGCCCCCCCCTATAGCCAGCGGGGGACCCAGTATTCACTGCACCCGATCGTGCATATTAACGATCGGGTGCAGTGAATATATGAATATGTAATGAGCGGCTCGAGCGCTCCGGCCCCCTGTTGGCTGCACTGTGTAAAAAAAAACCTTTTAGTTTAAAAGTTCACATTCCAGCTCCCCATCAAAAGATGGAGAATTGCTACACGGAGAGACACGGAGAAAATCACTTAGAAAGACGGATAATATTTCACATTGAATAGGGTTGCTCGCTTTTGGAGAGCAAAATGCTCCGTCCAAGGCGAACAAAGCACAAATTCTCCACAAAACATGGAGAACTTTTCTCATTGAATACTGCCCACAGAAAGAGTAGTAGATAAGTGGCATAGCCTACCATCAGAGGTGGTAGAGGCAAATACAGTAGTACAATTTAAACATGCTTGAAATAGGCATATTGATATCCTTACAAAAACAATAAGGATCAAATAGGGTTTGAGGTAACATGTTTAAAAAAGGGGCAGACTAGACAGGCCAAGTGGTTCTTATCTGCCGTCAAATTCTATGTTTCTATGTAACTTGACAAAGTGTCAGTATGGTTAATGACAACCCACGCTAAGTAACATTGAAAGGTTTAAGTAGTATTGAGGAAGTAACTTTTACTTTTACTTTACCACGATGGATAGAGAAATGAAGAGGTAGAGACAGTGCTAGATTAAACCTGTGGTCTAGCAAATTATCTCCTAATAGTTTTTAGTTTTACCAAACAACAGTCTACAATCTGGAAACTGTATTTTGAGTCTGATGTCTATTGTTTATGTACTTTAAGTTGTTAAGGGGTACATTATGTTAATACAGTATTTTCTGTGTTGCGGAGACCCTAATAGGCACGTAGCCCATAGGCTTCTCTGCCTATTTAGTAATTGGGAAGTGGGTACCCAAAATAAGAAATTGTAGATTGACCTTGCCCCTATCACTGCCTATGAGATAAAATTGGTTGTATGATTCACCTTTCATTCACAAATGCACGAACAACAGAAAAATACTAATGAACCCTTGGCGCTGATTTTGCTCTCTTTCTTTGCTTTTTAAACCTCATGGTGTTACCCGAAAAAGAGGAAAATTATCACAATAGTGTAATACAGTTACATAAGCAATATATTATGTTCTAAAATAATTAATTTGGTGATGATAAGACTCGTACCTTTTAGAATTTTATTATAATTAAATTTACAATATTCACTTTTGGGGGGAGTGGTATCGTCACCACTGGGTCAGTTGCCTCCAATCCAGAATGTTGCATGTAAAATACAAAGAAGGCCGGATATGGTGCAATACAGTTTTAATAAAAACAGGGTAAATACATAAAAAGTGCAAGAAGTGCGGCAAAGTGGACTCTCATGTTTGGTGGAATTGGGGGAAAGGAGGGTAGCATGGATCACATGGGCCAAAGGAAGGAGGGGGGCATGGCTCACACAGAGGAAAGGGGTACAGACACACCCTCCACCCCCCTCAATTACCAAATCTGACCACCTCCCTCCTTCCTCAAACAAAAACATGCCTCTGATTTGTTCCACCGTAAAATTTTATTTAAAAGCAGACCCCAGATAAGTCGACCCAATACAAATGATTTTAAATTGCAAATTTTCCCTGACCCTAGCAAGGTTTTTAACATTGTGATGTCAGGGAGCAGTTTTTCTACAGAAACCATTGAAGCTTGGATAATAGTTATCTGAAAAGTAGGGAAAAACTTCCAATCATGCCCCTATAGCCTGGAATCCAAAGGGTCAACATGCACAAAGTCGACAAAAGGTTAACATGGTAATGGCTGACACATGAATTATCAACATAACTTTTTTGAAATTTTTCCTTTCTTTGGACTGTTTCATACTTTGCCATCCATGTGGACTACATTTAGGAGTTTATGTTTTTCATGCGTTGACCATTTTTATGTCATCCTTTTGTCTACAGATGTAACGGGTCTCATCTTTGCAGGGGATGGCGATGGCGTCGCCATCGCCATCCCCTGCCCCGCCGCCATCTGTATGCCGGAAGGGGACGAGGTGCGCGCGCGTCCCCTTCCGACAGTGCTGCCCTCGGTCGCCCGGTGCCCACACCGGGCGACCACACCCCCCCGTAGCCTCCTCGGGTCCCCCCCCTGCCCCTCGAGCGGGAGGCGGACAGTAATGCGTCCGTCTCGCCGCCCTGCCGCCCGGATCCCCCACGCACACGCGTCTCAGTCAGATAGAGGCGCCCTGTTACATCTGTACATCAGTGGTTCTCAAACTTGTTCTCAGGTCCCCACACAGTTCATGTTTTCCAGGTCACCTGCCCATTTTAAAAGATCCACAGGTGGAGCTATTTATTTCACTTATGATTCTGTGAGAAAACAAAAGGGGAGAGGAGTGAAAAAAATCACTCAGTAGCGCTGGCTGATTCTACCGAGGGATCTGAGATCACATCCAATTATCCATATTATTATCCAATCATTTGAGTATGGCTGCTGCCACCTTATCAGAGAGATTGTGTTTCTCTGTAAATCAAACAGGACAAGAGGTGTGTGGAGACAATAAATCCCCACTAGATGGAGCTGCCTTTAGAGAAATATATTGTTCTTTATATTATTTAATAAAAAACCATGGTATACATAATAAGATCAAAAAATGCGCATTTTACATATAAAATATTACACTCAAATATGACACACATACAGCACAAAACATATAAGGTAGCTAGACACAGGCTGGCTATGAGGCTTATGGCTGCATGTAAATTTTCATGAGACAATAAAGCTTTTTACTTTTTGAGCAAATAGTTACCAGTCCACATGGAATTGTCACTCTTGTTATGTTGGGTATAGATACCAGGTCCTATATCTGAGCAGGAACTGCTTTATAATTTCGCAGTGGATGTCCACTCCCTTAATGACAGGAGTTCAGCTCCAGGTACTGGTTCCGTCCCCGTTAGTGTCCAAATCCCCAATGGGATATTTGTAATCCACACAGTGATGGTGACTGGCAATAATCTGGTTAGAGCAGGCTCCAGAACGCGTTTCTCCGCCTCTACTTTGCTCAGCGGCTTCCCCAGCCGCCTGTCCTTCCGGGTCTGACGTCCGGTTGCTAGGCAACCAGGGACGCCGGAGGACGCGGCGTTAGGACGCTACTCCCGCCCTCCAAACCAGCGTCTCCCAGCAACCTGGGACGCTGCAGGACGCCGAGGGGACTTCCTGCCCGCGGCAGCGCCGTTGCTTAGCAACGGCAGACGCTGCCAGGCAGAGAGGCAGGACAGCCTATAATAGGCTAAATAGGAGACGGACCGCAGGTGTCCGAGGGGGCAATTAGTACAGGGACTGCTCTCCATTGGCTCCTGCTTTCCTTATCAAGGGAGTCAGCCCAGCAGTCCTTGCCGGTGATAGCTTCCGTTTGGTTCTATCTGCCAGCTCCTGTCCGGTCTGTTCCCAGCTGTTCCCAGTGTTACCCTCGTGGACATCATTTCTTCGGGCTCTCCGAGTACCGTGAGTTGCCCCTCTTGGGGTAGTTTCCTCTGGTCTTTTTCTGTTATTATTCATTGCCTTGTTCCCCATTTTTTCTGTCTGCCGATTAGGCAGGTCCTTTATGTTGGAGCATCTGTTTAGCTCTTATTTGGTTCTTTTTCTCAGTTTCCCAGGCCATCTGGGACTTCCTGTTCCCTTTGATCCGTTGTGCTTCTGTATATAGTATCTTATTCTTTTTGTTCCCTGGGCGACTGGTGTCGCGGGTTGTGGCGACCAGGTCGCTGGCGCTTAGCTGCGTTAGCCAGGGTTTGGCAAGTTGCCGTTTGTTAATTTTAGTTAGGACCCTTAGCCAGCTTTCCTCTTGGCCTTACCCTAGGGGGGTCCCTGGCTCCTTGTCCTTCCTTAACTCCTGGCTGCACCGGAGCTTGGGCGGGCTTAACTCGCCCATTCAAACGTGGCGGCTACAGGCGAAGCCTAGAATATCTGCAGGAGTCGGTCACCCAGCCTGGGGGGTACAACAGAGGCAGAGTAGGGTTTTGCCGTGGCTGTCCTAAACAGCAGTCCCGGCTGCGGGGTCACACCCGAAACCTAACAGCTGGATCATCCAGCTGAGGAAGCCGCCGAGCAAAGTAGAGGCGGAGAAAGGGTTTAACCCCTTCCTGACGCAGCATGTTTTTGCCTTCCTGACAGAGCCCTTTTTTTCAAATCTGACATGTATCACTTAAGTGGGGATAACTTTTTTTTGCTTTTACTTATCCCAGTGATTTTGAGATTGTTTTCTCGTGACACATTGTACTTCAAGTTAGTGGTAAATTTGGGTCGATACAGTCTGTGTTTTTTTGTGAAAAATGCCAAAATGTCGTAAAAAAAAGGAAAATTTAGCAATTTTCTAAATGTTAAATTTTCTGCTTGTGAGACAAATAATCATACCACTCAAAATAGTTAATAACTAACATAGACCATATGTCTACTTCATGTTTCCATCATTATTTCAACATCCTTTTAATTTTTTTGGACACTAGGAGGCTTAAAATATGAATAGCAAATTCTCAAATTTTCAAGAAAATTTCAAACACTGATTTTTTTAGGGACCAGTTCAGTTCTGATGTGACTTTGAGGGACTTGTATGTGAGACACCCCCATAAATGATGCCATTTCAAAAACTGCACCCCTCACAGTATTCAAAACAGCATTTTGGAAGTTTGTTAACCCTTTAGGTGTTTCACAGGAATTAAAACAAAGTGTAGGTGAAATTTCAAAATTTCATTTTTTTTGCAGATTTTCAATTTTAATACATTTTTCTAAGGAACACAGTAGATTTTACTAGAGAAATGTGACTAAAAATTGATTCCCCCAATTCTTTTGTTTTCATAAATATCCTATATGTGGCCCTAGTGTGCACGTTGACCAAACCACAGGCTTCATAATAGAAGGAGCACCTACTTGATTTTGGAGCCTCCTTTTTATGAGATTATTTTTTAGGCACCATGTAGGTTTCTAGGCACCATAAGATGCTAAAAGTTAGGAACCCCCCCACAAGTGACCCCATTTTGCAAACTACACCCCTCAGGGAATTCATCTAGGGGTATAGTGTACATTTCAAACCCCCAGGGGTTTCACCAATTTTGATACAACTGGGCTGTGCAAATGAAAAATTAAATTTTTTACACAAAAATGCAGTTCTGGCTCTAAATTTTTCATTTTCACAAGGAATGAAGGAGACAAAGCACCCCAAAATCTGTGCCCCAATTTCTCCCGAGTACGGCAATGCCTCACATGTGACCAAAAAATACCATTTGGGTGCATGGCAGGACTCAGAAGGGAAGGAGTGATTTTTGGATTTTGCAGCTCAGATTCTGGTGGAATGTTGGTGGGTGCTATGTCGCATTAGCAAGACCCCCGAAGCACCAATACAGTGGAACCCCCCCACAAGTGACCCCATTTTGCAAACTACACCCCTCAGGGAATTCATCTAGGGGTATAGTGTACATTTCAAACCCCCAGGGGTTTCACCAATTTTGATACAACTGGGCTGTGCAAATGAAAAATTACATTTTTTACACAAAAATGCAGTTCTGGCTCAAAATTTTTCATTTTCACAAGGAATGAAGGAGACAAAGCACCCCAAAATCTGTGCCCCAATTTCTCCCGAGTACGGCAATGCCTCACATGTGACCAAAAAATACCATTTGGGTGCATGGCAGGACTCAGAAGGGAAGGAGTGATTTTTGGATTTTGCAGCTCAGATTCTGGTGGAATGTTGGTGGGTGCTATGTCGCATTAGCAAGACCCCCGAAACACCAATACAGTGGAACCCCCCCACAAGTGACCCCATTTTGCAAACTACACCCCTCAGGGAGTTCATCTAGGGGTATAGTGTACATTTCAAACCCCCAGGGGTTTCACCAATTGTGGTACAACTGGGCAGTGAAAATGAAAAATTAAATTTTTTACACAAAAATGCAGTTCTGGCTCAAAATTTTTCATTTTCACAAGGAATGAAGGAGACAAAGCACCCCAAAATCTGTGCCCCAATTTCTCCCGAGTACGGCAATGCCTCACATGTGACCAAAAAATACCATTTGGGTGCATGGCAGGACTCAGAAGGGAAGGAGTGATTTTTGGATTTTGCAGCTCAGATTCTGGTGGAATGTTGGTGGGTGCTATGTCGCATTAGCAAGACCCCCGAAGCACCAATACAGTGGAACCCCCCCACAAGTGACCCCATTTTGCAAACTACACCCCTCAGGGAATTCATCTAGGGGTATAGTGTACATTTCAAACCCCCAGGGGTTTCACCAATTGTGGTACAACTGGGCAGTGAAAATGAAAAATTAAATTTTTTACACAAAAATGCAGTTCTGGCTCAAAATTTTTCATTTTCACAAGGAATGAAGGAGACAAAGCACCCCAAAATCTGTGCCCCAATTTCTCCCGAGTACGGCAATGCCTCATGTGTGACCAAAAAATGGCAGGACTCAGAAGGGAAGGAGTGATATTTGGATTTTGCAGCACAGATTCTGGTGGAATGTTGGTGGGTGCTATGTCGCATTAGCAAGACCCCCAAAGCACCAATACAGTGGAACCCCCCCACAAGTGACCCCATTTTGCAAACTACACCCCTCAGGGAATTCATCTAGGGGTATAGTGTACATTTCAAACCCCCAGGGGTTTCACCAATTTTGATACAACTGGGCTGTGCAAATGAAAAATTACATTTTTTACACAAAAATGCAGTTCTGGCTCAAAATTTTTCATTTTCACAAGGAATGAAGGAGACAAAGCACCCCAAAATCTGTGCCCCAATTTCTCCCGAGTACGGCAATGCCTCATATGTGACCAAAAAATACCAGTTGGGTGCATGGCAGGACTCAGAAGGGAAGGAGTGATTTTTGGATTTTGCAGCTCAGATTCTGGTGGAATGAATGGTGGGTGCTATGTGGCATTAGCAAGACCCCCGAAGCACGGTGAAATGATGAACCTAATAATCCATAGATGTGTGGTATATTTTAAAACACTCCTTTATACATAGGCCGGGTTTGTCGGGGCAAGTTTCACAGTGGAAAATAGTATCCTTTCTTATTCCCTTTTTATAGCAAACTTTGCACCTTTTTTGTGTCCTGCCCTTTCTTGCAGTGGAGGGGATTTCGTTAGGAAAATGCTGCCCTGGTACAATACGGGGGCCAGTACTAGAAGTACTGGGGCCCTCTGCCTGCTGGTTCCCAAATATTAGGCCCTTTATGACTTCCTCTTGAAAGTGCATAAATGTCCCCCTCTGGCTGGTAGAACGGAATAGCACGTAAGCGTTATACAGTGCCATCTGGATGATATACACGGCCAGCTTCTTGTACCAGATTTTTGTTTTCCGCAGGGGACTGTACGGCTTCAGTACCTGATCTGAAAGATCCACTCCGCCCATGTACTTATTGTAATCTAGGATACAATTAGGTTTTGAGGTGTGGGTACTGGTACCTCGTAAAGGGATGGAGGTGGTACTGTCTCCATGAATTGTTGTCAGTATAAGGACATCCCTCTTGTCCTTATATTTGACCAACAACATATTTTCGGTGGATTGTGCCCTGCTTTCACCCCTTCTCAGTACTTGGGCAATGTGCGTTTTTGGGAGGCCTCTTTGGTTCTTGCGCACAGTACCGCAAGCTGCTGTACCTCTTGAACCAAGGGCCTTAAACAGGGGGATGCTAGTGTAAAAGTTATCCACATAGAGGTGATAACCTTTATCCAGGAAGGGGTGCACTAAATCCCAGAAAATTTTTCCACTAACACCTACGAGGGAGGGGGGGCATTCTGGCGGTTCAATTCTTGAATCCTTCCCTTCATATACCCTAAACCTGTGGGTGTACCCTGAGGTGCTTTCACACAGTTTATACATTTTTATGCCATACCTTGCCCTCTTACTGGGAAGGTACTGGCGGAATTTAACCCTTCCTTTAAAATGTATAAGGGACTCGTCGATACAAATAAATTTTTCAGGGATGTACATCTCTGCAAATTTGGCACTGAAATGATCAATGACCGGCCTGACTTTGAATAGCCGGTCAAAGGTGGGATCATCTCTGGGTGGGCACTGTGCATTATCGGTGTAATGTAAAAATTTAAGGATTGTCTCAAAACGAGTCCGAGCCATGGCCATACGGTAAAATGGGGTGCTGTACAGAACATCTGTACTCCAATATTGCCTAATTTCTGGCTTTTTTACTATGCCCATATGTAACACCAGACCCCAAAACGTCATCATCTCTACTGCATCTACAGGGGTCCACCTAGCAAATGATGACGTGGGGTTTTGAGCAATAAACTGCTGGGCATATAAATTACTTTGGTCCACCATTAAATTTATAAAATCATCAGAGAAAAATAATTTGAAAAAGTCAATTTCTCTGAGACCTGTTGAATCAAATTGGATTCCTGGGATGGCCAAAAACTCAGGAACCTTGGGCTCAAAATTGTCTGGTGGTGGGGTCCATACGGGATCAATCATTGGGGGGGGGGTCTCAGCTGCTCTACGGGGGCGTCTTTGAGGGGGTCCCTCATCACTAGAGGAGGAAGAGGAGCTTAAGACGAATCCTTCAAATTCCCCGCTTGCATCACTGGCTGTGTCAGAGTCAGAGGCAAGCATGGCATATGCCTCCTCCGCTGAATACATTCTTCTGGATGACTGGGATGACATTTGGGATGACATTTGGGATGCCATTTTTATTTTTGTGTTTCTGTAAGTGTAATGTTTCAACACGTGTATAGTGTAGGGGGGGGTACAAACTTTATTTCAACACGGGGGTATGTAGTGTGTAGTGTGTATGTAGTGCAGAAAAAAAAAATACTTTATACAGGAATTTGATCCCAATAAAAAAAAAAAAAATTGAAGGGGTTAAAAAAATAAAAAAAAAAAGGTCCTGCGCCAAAAATTGAGCACAGATGTTGGTCAGTAACGTCCGTCACTGAACAGCGCTCAAAGGCAACAGGACACCCACAAAAGCAACGTGGGTGTAAAAACAATTAAAAAAAAAAAAATACCACAGCACTCTCCAAAAAAAAACAATTTAAAAAAACTGCAGAAAAAAAATGATATCAACCCTGTGCCAAAAATGCTGTTCAGTGATGTACGTCACTGATCAGCGGCCACAGGACACCCACAAAAGCAACGTGGGTGTAATAAACCACAGCACTCTCCAAAAAAAAAAACAATTTAAAAAAACTACAGAAAAAAAATGATATCAACCCTGTGCCAAAAATGCTGTTCAGTGATGTACGTCACTGATCAGGGGCCACAGGACACCCACAAAAGCAACGTGGGTGTAATAAACCACAGCACTCTCCAAAAAAAAAAACTGCAGAAAAAACTGCAGAAAAAAAAATTATATCAACCCTGTGCCAAAAATGCTGTTCAGTGATGTACGTCACTGATCAGCGGCCACAGGACACCCACAAAAGCAACGTGGGTGTAAAAACAAAACCCCACTGCACTCTCCAAAAAAAAAAACTGCAGATCAGTGATGCAACACTGATTAGCAGTGAGGGGCAGCAGGCACACACGGGTGCAACCTGACAGGGTATATATATAAAAAAAAAAACCCTGGACCCCCAAAAAGTTGCTGATCAGTTAATTAATTTAAACTGATCAGCACAAAAGGGGGGGCAGCAGGGGGGGCAGCAGTCAGTTGCACAGGCAGCACAACCTTTGGTGCAACTGACAGGTATATATATATAAAAAAAAAAACCCAAAAAAGTTGCTGATCAGCACAGATATACTGATCAGCACAAAAGGGGTGCAGCAGACACAAAATGTAGCACTCTCTATCACTCTCTATCACTCTCTGTCACTCTCTGTCACTATCTCTCACGATCTGTGACTCTATGACACTGCAGCAGCAGGACACAGGAAGTCACAAGATCCAGGAAGCATCCAGCTGCTGGCAGCACGCTACCAGCGGTGATCAGCGGTGATCAGGTAAGTATCAGGCAAGGTATGTATAGCACGACAGAGTGGCCGGTGACCGCTCTGCACGCAATTCCAGACCGGAATGGCGTCTGCAGCGCAGTCACCGTTAGTTTAAATGACGCGCCTTGGCTGTGATTGGTCCGTCGGTCTGACGGACCAATCACAGCCTTGGGGGCAGGTGGGGTGAGGTGGGGTGAGGTGTGGTCATCACCGGTGACCCCCTCATGCCCCCTCACCCCCGGCGGTGATTGACACCTGTGTTACCGAGCGTCTGATTCGCCGGTAACACAGGAAAACTCTGCGACTGGCTGTTCACATTGAACAGCCAATCACAGCGATCGCCGACGGGGGGGAGGCATCGCCACCCCCCCTGGGCATGCAGGGACATGTCTGCTGTCAGGGACAGCAGACATGTTTAAACTGTCCCCGCATCTATAGACGCGGGGACAGTTTAAAGTCATGACGTATATATACGTCATGTGTCAGGAAGTACATCCCGGCCATGACGTATATATATGTCAAATGTCGGGAAGGGGTTTAAAATGCAGAAGGGTTTAGAAATGCAAAAGAGTATTCAGAGGGCGCTCCCCAATAAGACAACAATTTTTGTTAAAAACAGAAATTTATTAATAATTCAGATAATCCATTGGATCAATATAATAATGCTTAGTTCACAGTTGTAAGATGTCGAAAACACATGTGGCCCAACGCGTTTCGTCACACACGTGACTTCATCAGGGGCAATATGGACAGTAGACACTGTAAATTACAATAAACCATAATCAATCATAAATATATAAAAAAACATTATAATGTTTACATGGTATTTTATGAAGTGAGAGTACACCACTGACAATGAGTGAAAAAGGAGGCGGAGGTGAAAAAGAAAGAAAGATGAACTTTTATGCTCCCAACACAATTTTTTAGGAATCCAGTTTTAAAGTAAGAACATACAAAGGGGAAAGCGGACTATGTAGGGGAGCTGATGAATATAGCATACCCTTTCATTTTCTCAAAAATGTTAATAATGTTAATAATGTTAATATAAATTTCCTGGAGTCCGAACAATAACACCTGTTTTTATATGCACAGTTTTTAACACATTTTTCTTATATATCTTTTAACACACATTTTTTCACATACGCCCGACTTATACACTTATTTGACAGTATATTAAGTACACTTAACCTCAGAGACGCTATGCGTTACCACAGCAACCCTTTCCCAATGGATACCACAGCAACCAGAGACGCTGGCGCTGAGCGCTGCACAATTGAATACTATTAGCCCCTCCTGCTACATCCGGGTCTGAAGTGTGCGTCTCACACGTGCGGGTCACGGAGATCTTACACAGAACAATACCCAGCAACATTGTAGTAACCATAGGACGCTAGTGCGCGGCGTCTTGTGAGCCGGCACAATCACCTCTACACATCATTTCCAGGTCCGGTAGCGTGCGTTCCAGGCATGCGGGCCACGGACCTAATTACTTACTGCACTATGTCCACAGCACTTTAACAACTATACAGACAAGCACTTGCACTTTAGATTCGGACTCCACACTAATGTATTTTGTATTATGCATATAACTTTGCACAGATGTACGTTTTAATAGTTAATTGAATAACTGAAGCGCAATAAGCACTTCCGGGTCATGTATGGCATAAATAGAGAGGCTCTAGCCCTAGCATGTTATCTTGAAAAAGGTCCCAGAGGTGGACCGAAACGTCGATGCCCATCACTGTTGCCATGCTGCCTGATTAAAACCCCACTTTTTGAACTATCACAAGACTGGTGAGTGACTCCATTTACTTCTACTATATGCAGTAGCGTTCTTCCAGCAAGCTCCCTACATTGGAATGTCACCCCAGCAACCTGCTGTTATCCGATGTGAGTGCCAGTAACATGGACTATATATATATATATATATATATATATATATATATAGTCAGTAGCGCACGGCGGCACTCAGTGAGTGCTTCCGTGCGCTACTGACTACATATTGACCCAACTGGGTTATTTTGGAGGGCACCAGTACCAGTTGATTTATTTACCAGGTGTGCTGCCTATTGGAATATATATATATATATATATATATATATATATATATATATAGAGATATGTAATCCCGGCACTCGCATAGGAAGTAAGCACTCTGGGTGCCTGACGATATCCTCAAAGGGACAGGTATATGCACAGATGGATGACGGCACTCCGAAGATTTAAGCAATAAGTATAAGATAGCAGTAATAAATGCCAAAACACAAGATTTGTGCCAACGTTTCGGGCGCAATGCCCTTTATCAAGACATGATAAAGGGCATTGCGCCCGAAACATTGGCACAAATCTTGTGTTTTGGCATTTATTACTGCTATCTTATACTTATTGCTTAAATCTTCGGTGTGCCGTCATCCATCTGTGCATATATATATATATATATATATATATATATATATATATACAGAAGTACCAACACACTCGCCATTCCAACCCAGGTCGGGTGCAGTGGCCTGTGACCACACTCTCTAGTAAATACAAACACAGGGGGCCCAGCACTCATTAGAACAAACTAACTCACCTTAACATTCAAATAATCAATAAAATAAATAAATAATGGGGTTTTAGTTCATGAATTGATCAATGCATTTAAGCTTGCAGCCCATCGCCAAGGGACCCCATTTCACTGCAAGTCCTACACTAACAACTGGTTTTCTTAGGAACCTGGCAACTGCTTACACATCATAGCTAAAATGAACATGTGTTTTTTTTTCTTGGGTTAAAGCTCAACTGCCAAGTACCTTATGGCTTTTAAAGGTGAGACCATCCCAAAAACAGCACCTGAATTAGTATTAAAGGGGCAGCTGTCACAGGTTTCAGGTAAATGAGCTTATCTAGGGTGCATGAGAAAGCTATGATCACAGTAACAGAGGTTAATTAAAAATCAACCCAAATATATAGATACAGAATTACCAACACACTCGCCATTCCTACGAATGGGGTGCAAACAGCACCCACTTCCCAGGTTGGGGTGCAATGGTCTGTGACCACACACTCTAGTACATACAAACACTGGGGGCCCAGCACTCGCTACAACAAACTAACTCACCTTAACATTCAAATAATCAATTAAATAAATAATGGGGTTTTAGTTCATGTATTGATCAATGCATTTAAGCTTGCAGCCCATCCCCAAGGGACCCCATTTCACTGCATGTCCTACACTAACAACTATAGATATATAGATAGATAGAGAGATAGATAGATATGGCTAACTACTTTTATACTGGTAAGAAAAACTGACTTCTGCTTTCCTTGCCGCCTCCTCCAAAAATGGCTGCCGCCTTCGAGGAGACAGATACTAGAGGTACCACCATACAGTACCTCTAGTGTGTAGCATGTTTAATGGGCATTACGGTGTGTGGCATGTTTAATGGGCATTACGGTGTGTGGCATAATATATAATGGGCATTAGGGTGTGTGGCAATATGTGTAATGAGCATTACAGTGTGTGGCATTATGTGTAATGGGCATTAAGGTGTGTGGCATTATGTTTAATGGGCAAAACAGTGCGTGGCATTATGTGTAATGGGCATTATGGTGTGTGGCATGTTTAATGGGCATTACGGTGTGTGGCAGGTTTAATGGGCATTACGGTGTGTGGCATTATATATAATGGGCATTAGGGCATGTGGCATTATGTGTAATGAGCATTACAGTGTATGGCATTATGTGTAATGGGCATTAAGGTGTGTGGCATTATGTTTAATGGCCAAAACTGTGTGGCATTATGTGTAATGGGCAGTATGGTGTGTGGCATTATGTTTAATGGGCATAACGGTGTGAGGCATTATGTGTAACATAGAAACATAGGTCCTAAAATGAAAAATAAAGACTCAATTTTAAAAAAAAAACATAGAAACATAGAATTTGACAGCAGATAAGAACCATTTGGCCCATCTAGTCTGCCCCTTTTTAATCCTTATTTCTTTGTAAGGATATTCATATGCCTATCCCAAGCATGTATAAATTGTTCTACTGTCTTAGCCTCTACCACCTCTGATGGGAGGCTATTCCACTTATCCGCTACCCTTTCTGTGAAGTAATGGGCATTACGTGTATGGCATTATGTTTAGTGGGCATTATGGAATGTGACCTAATGTACAATGAGCATTACAGAGTGTGGCATAATGTGTAATTAGACTGCGGCTCACACTGTCCCTGTTTCTACTGTGTGTGTGAGTGATGATTCATCTGAAGCCCATAGACATAAATAAATCACCATCTATTAAGCTTGTATTGATGCCCAGTAGGCGGTGATAGACACGCCCAGTAGCTGGTGATAGACATGTCCAGTAGGTGGTGATGGACACACCCCTCCAATGGAGCAACCCTTATGAAAATGAGCTGTTCACGCCTATGGTGATATCAAAAATACTTGACTGTAAAGATACTATACAATTTATAATGCTGAATAATACATTTATTTTAATGTAATTGTTTGGACAGACGTTTTACCTTTAGTATAGTAAGAGACACTAATATATGGCATATAGGGGGAAATTTACTAAAGGAAATTTGTAAAAAAATAGGTGTATTTGTATCCAGAAATACACTTATTTTTGACATTTACTATCCCGAAAATACGGCAATTCGTATTCGTATTGATAGCACATCAATACGACTACGAATTGCCATATTTTCGGGTTAGTAAATGTCAAAAATAAGTATTTCTGGATACAAATACACCTGTTTTTTTTACAAATTTATTTTAGTAAATTTCCCCCATAATCTCATAACATATGCATTTTGTAAAGCGCTGCAAGCTCTCCACATGTACTGTATAAAATCTGCTTTCCTTCACTTTCTCAAGAAACAACAGATAAGGTAAGGTGACCAGAATACAATCCAAAGTAGGTGGCTTTCAAACCAGAGATGTGCAGAATTACCAAGATTTACTCAGATCTCATATCGGGTTCTTATTGGCTATCGACTGCCACATGTTTTGGTTCCAATACATGTGACAGCCGATAGCTAATAAGATCCTCATTTGAGATCCGAGTAAATCTGAACCTGCACATCTTTACTATCAACCAATATCATTTGTGATGTCACAATGCCTGTGATGTCACAATACCTGTGCAGTTCCAATGCCTGTGATGTCACTACATGCAGCATGACTTCTTCAGTTTGTGAGAAGAACTGCATGGATCAGCTGCCTTAACCAGAGGAAGAGGTGATCTGCAAAACAGTAAGTAATAATGGAATCAGGGGCGGATTGGAGACAAAAAGTTGCCCTGGAAAATTTCTGGAAGTGGCCTCATGTGGGCAGCACCAAATCAACAATGGGTGGAGCCAGCAAAAAATTAGGCGTGGTTACTACATTAGTATAGCTGCCGAACTTGAGGCTGAAAATGCATGTGTTGGAGGAAGTACACCTCTAAGGGAGGGGGAACATGGAACATGTTCATGAGCTCCCCTCCTGAAGCCTTACAAGTGCTAATTAATAAGCTCCTGCAGGCCCCGATTACTGTGCAATGACAGGAGGAGGGGTTTCAAGTAGTCGAGTGAGAACTAAGAAATCAGAGCTGGATGGCCTGCAAGTATTAAGAGTGAAACGCCGACAGCAGAAGCACAACGAGGCAGAGGAGGAGAAGGTCCTGCTCAAGTCG
The DNA here is from genome assembly GCF_055691185.1 of Crinia signifera. NCBI lineage: Eukaryota > Metazoa > Chordata > Amphibia > Anura > Myobatrachidae > Crinia > Crinia signifera. The sequence goes on from NC_139217.1 coordinate 279,766,965, forward strand.
TTACACTTAGTTACCCATGCGTCCCCATTCATCAGCTCATAGCTAAGATGAGGTAATGGGTGGCCAGTGGCAAACTCAGGAATTGTAAGGGGGGTGGGGTCCATCTCCTGACCACCTGGTGTGTACGCAGTGGCCACTATTATGCCCCTGCATAACAGTACTAATAATACAGGTACAGACACGATAAGTGATATCTGTGGGGTATATTGGGGGAAGTGTGGTTAGTGCCCATGGCTGTCATCTTCCTTAGCTGGGACAGTGGGGAGCCAGGTAAGCTCCTGAGTAATAAGCACATCCATCCTGGCTAAGGGAAATATAGGGTCTGATTGGTGAATAGGGAGAAATGTTTGCAGTCAGAGAGTTTGGTTGTATATATTATACAGCAGCAATGAAGTGGCACTCCAGGCACATATACAGAAGACACAGACAGAAAAGAAAAGATGCCCTTCACCTAGTACATAGCGCTTTCAATTACTTCCCTGGTTACGACGGGGTCTTGGTAGTTTCCTTCCGTTGTTTCTCCTTGTTTAGAATATATGAAACAACAAGAAAGAGAAAGGAAGGCCTCCAACCTTGTGTAATACGGTTATTTTTGTAGGTGGTATATCACCGTATGACTGGTATATACCTACATATATATAGGGTATAGATATATTTTCTCGGGGGGTTTCCCCTTTCAGAGTACTCACACTAGTGGTGTGGCAATGCGCATATCAGAAAGGTTCTTTCTATTCTCCTGTTGGTCGCAATGAAATTTGACCTTTACTACAGATATGAATAGAAAATTTTGATCCTTTATTAAAGCTGGGTAATATTATACATTAAAAAAGGAGCTAGAGTACTCATCTCATAGGTTCAGGATATCCAGCCACTCAGATGTCAATTGGATAGGAAAACGGGGCCCCGTTCCTGGTGGAGATCCTGAAATCCCACTTGATGAGGTCTGCTGCTCCTAGATGCTGAGTCCACCACCACCGTTTCGATCCCTGTATTGGGATCTTTTTCAAGGTATCTGGTCTCAGCAAGGCATGGGGTTTATATACCCCTTTGATTAGACAATCCCTCCCACCTGTGTCTGTGTTCAAGTGCCATGTATGAATCATAATCTGGCTATGTTACACAGTGAGTCTTTTAAAGAATTCATGTTCCGTCCATCGGCGTTCATTTGTTTATTTCCGGGATCGCGGCTATATTGTTTCCGCCGGAAGTGATGTAATTCGCTGACGCTATCTTCCTTCCTTCGTTTAACACGATGAATGTGTCTTGTGGCCGCCGTCTTCCTCCTCTCGATGTTCCGGATGTTGATATCAGTGCACCTAAATGTTCTTTTCAAGGAAATGTGTATATTTTTTCGTTATGTTTTAGTCCGGCGGCCATCTTTGTGCTCCTTCTCATTTTCTCTTATGCGGTGGCCATCTTGGCCCTCTCATCTCGCGATTGCTCCGGCGGCCATCTTTATACTCATTCTCCTTTTTTCTTGCGGTGGCCATCTTGGTCCTCCAATCTCGCTGTTTGCAGATGTCTATAAAGTGCTTAGTGCTATTGGATGTTTTCCATCGCAGTGAGATGGTGATGTTTCTAAATAAATAGAATAGAAATGGTAGCAGCAACGATTTTGTAACCCATAAAAAACACAATTTCTAAAATCTCCTTAAACATTAAATATAGCAGCATTTCATTAAAAATGGTTTATATAAAAGGATGTGTGGCAGGATGGTTCATAAAAACCACTTTATTTCGAAATCCTTGTTCAGGCCATTGGGTTCTAAGGTTTTTAAATTAAAAATAAATTCCATCTCTTTTTTTGCTAATCTTTTTGCAATATTTTTATCTCTCTCTGTTGTTTGTACCAATTTTATTCCCCAGAAACCAATGATATGCTGGGTTGAGCAGTAATGGAATTTTTTAAAATGTGCTGCCAGTGGGTGGTTTTCCACTCCTTTTTTCACATTTCTAAAGTGCTCAGCGGGTCTAGTTTTTAGTGGTCGTGTTGTTCGGCCAATATACCATTTATGGCAAGTGCATTGTATTGCATATATTACATTGGGTGTATTGCACGTTAGGAAATCTGAGATTTTTAATTCTTCTCCATTTATATTTAATTTCTCAGTTTTTGATGGATTCTGTTTCTCCGCCGTGTTTCTGCAGTTAATGCACATACCGCATCGAAAAAAGCCCTTTGATCTATTGTATCCTTTCCTGGTTTGATCTCCTGTGTACAGACTATTAGTCAGTTTGGTTTTTAAATTGTCCGATTTTCTATATATATGTTTTGGTTTGTTGGGTAAAAGGTCTCCAATTATTGGGTCTTTTTTGATTATAGGCCAGTGTTTTTTTAAAATGTTTTCTATTTCTCTATGCTGTGAACTGTATTTCGTGATGAAAGCCCATTGTGTATCGGTTTTAATTTCCTGGTCTTTCGGTTTGGAGATTAGTAGATTTTTTCTGTCCACTTTATTGGCTTCATCTAATCCTTTGTTGACTGTTTCTCTATTGTAGCCGCATGCCAAAAAAGATTCCTTCATTGTTTCTGCCTGTTCTTTGAAGGTTTCAATTTCAGTGCAGTTGCGTCTTAATCTTTTAAACTGTCCACCTGGAATGTTGTTCAGCCAATTTGTGTGGTGGCAACTGTCAGCATATATATATGATGTGGAATCTGTGGGTTTTTGAAAGGTTTTTGTACACAGTTTTCCATTTTCAATGTAGATCGTGAGGTCCAGATAATTAATACTTTTTTTGTCGATCATATAACTGAGTTTTATACCGTACGTATTATTATTTTAGACAATTTAATTTGGGAAGAAAACTATATCCTAGTGAGCGCTGATGTCAGCTCATTATATACAATAATTGAACATGAAAGAGGCATCAATTCAGCTAAAAAATTCCTGGAGAGCTCAGATTTAACTACGGAATTACAAGATTTTATACTGGAAGGAATGGCTTTTATTCTAAAGCATAATTATTTTTTATTTAAAGGAGATTTTTATCTGCAAAAAACTGGCACGGCCATGGGCACCAGGTTTGCCCCCAGCTACGCCAATTTATTTATGGGTAGCTGGGAAGAAGAAGTCATTTGGAATAACAATCCTTTTGAGGCAAATCTGGTGTCCTGGTCGCGTTATATTGATGATGTGATTTTTATCTGGAGGGGAGACATAGAAGCCCTCGAAGAGTTTTGCACCTATTTAAACAATAATACGTACGGTATAAAACTCAGTTATATGATCGACAAAAAAAGTATTAATTATCTGGACCTCACGATCTACATTGAAAATGGAAAACTGTGTACAAAAACCTTTCAAAAACCCACAGATTCCACATCATATATATATGCTGACAGTTGCCACCACACAAATTGGCTGAACAACATTCCAGGTGGACAGTTTAAAAGATTAAGACGCAACTGCACTGAAATTGAAACCTTCAAAGAACAGGCAGAAACAATGAAGGAATCTTTTTTGGCATGCGGCTACAATAGAGAAACAGTCAACAAAGTATTAGATGAAGCCAATAAAGTGGACAGAAAAAATCTACTAATCTCCAAACCGAAAGACCAGGAAATTAAAACCGATACACAATGGGCTTTCATCACGAAATACAGTTCACAGCATAGAGAAATAGAAAACATTTTCAAAAAACACTGGCCTATAATCAAAAAAGACCCAATAATTGGAGACCTTTTACTCCACAAACCAAAACATATATATATAGAAAATCGGACAATTTAAAAACCAAACTGACTAATAGTCTGTACACAGGAGATCAAACCAGGAAAGGATACAATAGATCAAAGGGCTTTTTTCGATGCGGTATGTGCATTAACTGCAGAAACACGGCGGAGAAACAGAATCCATCAAAAACTGAGAAATTAAATATAAATGGAGAAGAATTAAAAATCTCAGATTTCCTAACGTGCAATACACCCAATGTAATATATGCAATACAATGCACTTGCCATAAATGGTATATTGGCCGAACAACACGACCACTAAAAACTAGAATCGCTGAGCACTTTAGAAATGTGAAAAAAGGAGTGGAAAACCACCCACTGGCAGCACATTTTAAAAAATTCCATAACTGCTCAACCCAGCATATCATTGGTTTCTGGGGAATAAAATTGGTACAAACAACAGAGAGAGATAAAAATATTGCAAAAAGATTAGCAAAAAAAGAGATGGAATTTATTTTTAATTTAAAAACCTTAGAACCCAATGGCCTGAACAAGGATTTCGAAATAAAGTGGTTTTTATGAACCATCCTGCCACACATCCTTTTATATAAACCATTTTTAATGAAATGCTGCTATATTTGATGGAAGAAGAAAAATACCGACAGAATTTTCAAGCGCTCCTTCTATTCATGTATTTCAATGTCACCCCGTCTCAGATGGTCCTGATGATGACTCGTGTGACATGGAAAGAGAGAAAACCATATAGTGTAATCCCCTTAGGTATAACCTCTGATGTAAATGATTTCTGATGTCAAAAACCGTACCCTATATGGTGGTCCACTAAATGATAGGTGGACAAATCACGCTCAGGTATGAGGGAGAAATGAACCTCCAAAAGATCCTCCAATATCCTCCAAGTTGTTTTACATAGAAAAACCAAAGATAGGTGTCCAAATAGTGAAATAACGTTTTAATAATTAAAAACATGCAATGTACAATTCTTTGGGTGTAAACAATGGACTCTCACCGGATTGATGTGTCTACTAGATAAAAGCAGACATACAGAGCATAAGATGGAATAATTACAGGCGTCCCTGGATGCTGTCTGTAGTTGTTCAAGTCCCAGTGTGATGTCCAAAGTCCACAAGTCCCCTCTGCCAACGCATTTCAGACTTTCTGTCCTTTGTCAAGGCATAGAGACTTATCCCCTTACCTGGGTTTTTATACCCACAATCCCCATTGAGAACCCCAAGCCTATTTCCAGACATGGATTGCTATCCTCTAATACAGTCCTATGTGTCCCCGGAATAACTGTCCGCTTTTTAGAAAAAGCACGCTGTTCACAGGTGCCCTGTCTAATTGCAGGTGTGCTTCTCCGTCCGGCGCCATCCGCCGGAACTTCCTTGCGTTCCATAGGCGTTGGCGCCGGAAGTCACCTGCATGTCACCACCTTCAAACCTAATTCCTTTGTCCGGCGCCGTCCGCCGGAAGTTGTTTATGCGTTCCACGGACCTCGGCGCCGGAAGTCCACTGCGTGTCATTCCGCCCTTACTTCTTCCACCGGTATTTTCTCATCTGGCTTATCTTTATTGTGTATCCGTTATGCAAGATGTCACGTGTGCGTTCCAACGTAGCCTGACAGGAAATATTTGCGGTTCACTGCTGTGTTTTATTTACAGATCTCCGCACCGTGTGGAATATGAGGCGGAATATTTCATCAATATTGCAGGCATCCCATAATAAATAAAAAACAAGAAAGAGGCATTAATATATAATCATGTCACAATATTAAAAATTGAGCGTGATTTGTCCACCTATCATTTAGTGGACCACCATATAGGGTACGGTTTTTGACATCAGAAATCATTTACATCAGAGGTTATACCTAAGGGGATTACACTATATGGTTTTCTCTCTTTCCATGTCACACGAGTCATCATCAGGACCATCTGAGACGGGGTGACATTGAAATACATTAATAGAAGGAGCGCTTGAAAATTCTGTCGGTATTTTTCTTCTTCCATTGGTACTTCAGTGTGTTTGGTGACACACTCACCGTATAGATTCAAGCTTGCACCGAAGCGCAGGACTATATCCCAGAACCCCCCTTTTTTTTGTGTATTATTGTTTTCACCTGGTGGGATATCTTGCAGCTATGTTCAGTCTCCGGGAGGAGAGAATCAACGCTTTTAAAACAGTGTTTGATTCCTCCAGCGGAGATTTAGAGGCTCTAGATGAAAATTTAGACGATGTATTGTTAAAACTAGAAAAAGCTCTCTTAAAAGAAAGCAGAATTTGGTGGGAGGTGGCCACTTTGGAGAAATACATTTCAGCCAATTTAATACCTAGAGGCCTAAAAATAGAAAAGAAAATTAGCCACACCACCCCCACAGAATTATTTCAAAAGAAATGGGATAGTATCCTACAAAACTGCTCAATTGAACTAATACAACTTATCATCATAGAGAGGAAGGAAACTCTTAACAGTTTAGATGGAGAGATAAAGGATTATCGTAACATCGTCCAACCATTTTCCGATCAAAAATATTATAAAGAGCAGGAAGAGATTATAAGTAACAGAATTAACAAAGCAGAAAAAATCCTGATTAATAGAAAAGTAAAAAAAATTCAGAGGGACACTAGAGAGAGTAAAACCTCACTAAATGCAGATAAAATTGAGAAAGATCCAGCTCAGGAAAAAATTCAAAAGGAGATTCCTAGAGAGAAACAACAAAAAATGAATCTTAGAAAAGAGACTTTAGGAAATTATAATAATTTCAATAATAAAAGAAGGGAAAGACAAGAGTGGAGGGGGGATAGAAGGGACCATTCCCTGGAACATCTCCGGGGTAATAATCGAAATAGAACTCCGGTGCGAAGGTTCAAAAATTATAGGGAGTATCATAGGAGGGAATATATAACTCCACGTAAATTTGAGCCACGTACCCCTTTAAGAAGAAGACCCCGCACTCCGTCTAGAAGGAGACCAACTCCAATTGAATATGATAACTCACCCATACCAACAAGGAATAAATTCTCCCCATTAAAAAGAGTCGATTCACCCTACCCTTTTTTAGCAAAAAGAAGGGGGAATTTCGACCACCACCTCCAAAAAAACGGAGGGGAAAAAGGGGAGGTATAATAAAACACAAGGAAAAACTCAAACAAAAAAGAAAGGAAAAACGCCAGAATAAAAAATCAGCCCTTCAAAGTACCATAGAAGATAATTTAACTGAAAAGGTAAAAATCTTCAATTTAAGTGACCACATCTTATTGGAAGAGGAAAGGACACTTTTGGAAAAAGGCCTTAACTTTTGCCCATCCACAGGCATAAATCAATTCAATGTATATGTGGATGTACAAAAATTCCTCAGAAAATTAACTTTAAAAAAAATTTTTGAACAAAAAAAGGAGGAAACAATTGTTGAAGAGGCACAAACACCATTCAGGCCAAAGTCTACATTTTACCCTGCTCATTTGAGGGGGTGCTTTATAGACACATTCGGCAGTCTGGTGGTCGAAGACCTTCAAAAATTAGGAGAAAAACCTAATAACAAAAAGTTAAATTTATCTCATAAAGAAAGACTTGCGATTAAAAAACTCATAGAGAAAGATAATTTAATTATAAAACCAGCGGATAAGGGGGGGGGGATAGTAATTTTTAACAAAATTAACTACGAATCAGAAATCTATAAACAACTGGCCGAACAAAATACTTATAGAAAACTCAGAGGAGACCCAACAAAGAAAATGTCCCTGGCAATGAAAAATATTTTGGATAAATTTCACAAAAAAGGCACATTAACAGATCGGGAATATAAATTTTTAACGGTGGAGGATCCCATTATCCCCACCATCTATATTTTGCCCAAAGTGCATAAGAATTCCACTAATCCACCAGGGAGACCGATCATTTCGGGTGTGGAGTCTCTAACAGCTAACTTATCGTTGTTTATAGATTCCTTCCTCCAACCGTTAGTGACTAAAAATCGCTCACATTTAAAAGATACTACAGAGGTACTACAATTTTTGGAAGAGCTTAGCTGGGATGACAATTTTTATCTCGTAACAGCCGATGTGAGCTCTCTCTACACCATTATTGAACATAACCATGGTGTAGAGGCCACAAGAAAAGCCCTGTTAACTTCTGGTTTAGATACCCACTTACAAGAATTTCTTATTGAGGGCATCTCATTCATTTTAAACAATAATTATTTTGTTTTTAAAGGAGAATATTTTATTCAGAAGCGAGGTACGGCCATGGGCACCAGGTTCGCCCCGAGTTACGCGAACCTTTTCATGGCAGCATGGGAGGAAGAATTCGTGTATAACAACAACTCTTTCGGGGCGGGCCTGGTGTCATGGCGTCGGTACATCGATGATATTTTATTTATTTGGAGGGGCGAGGAGGATATTTTAAATCAATTCTGCAGTTATCTTAATGTCAATAATCGGAACATCATACTGACCTATGAGATTAGTAAAATAAGTGTCAGTTTTCTGGATCTAGAAATCTATATCGAAGGAGGAAAAGTAAAAACGAAGAACTTTATTAAACCAACCGATTCTAGATCATATATAAACAGAGACAGCTGCCATCAGGACACTTGGCTGGACTCTATACCCATAGGACAATTCAAAAGACTCAAGAGAAATTGCTCTGAGCCAGCGGTATACACGAGTCAAGCAGAAGAAATGAAAAGAAATTTCCTGTCCAGTGGTTATAAACCACAGGACCTAGAGAAGTCCATGGCAGTTGTAAGAGATATTGACAGAAAGGATCTGATTAAGAAAAAAACACAATCCGGCACATCAGAGACAGATCTGTTCAAGTGGTCTTTCATTTCGGACTATACCACCCAGCATAGTAAAGTGAAAACCATCTTTAAAAAGCATTGGCCTATTGTAAAGAAGGATCCTGTAATTGGTCATTTATTACCTGACCTACCAAAATGTATTTTCAGGAGGGCACCAAACCTAAAATCAAAACTCACTAAAAGTTTATGCCCAAGCTCGCCAAAAAAAGGCACAATACACACCAAGGGCTTCTTTAGGTGTGGAGCGTGTCTAGGGTGCAAGGGTGTCACGAACACCTTTGGAACAAAGCTTACTGAGCTATTGATTAATGGACAGAAGTACATTATTAGAGACTTTTTAACATGCCATACTGTAAACATCGTTTACATTATAGAATGCACATGCGGAAAGTTTTATATCGGACGTACCAGCAGGTCTCTTAAGATCAGAATCGGAGAACATCTCCGGAATATAAGAAAAGGCCTGGAAGTACATGCACTTTCCCTGCACTTTAAAGAAGAACACCAATGCGACCCCAAACACATTAAAAATTTTGCGGCCCTCAAAAAGATTAATGTGGGGGAAAGGGGAGGTGACTTAGCCACTAAATTAGCTAAAACTGAAATGAGTATGATCTACCAATATAAGACATTAATACCTGGTGGCCTGAATAAGGATTTTGAATGCAAGTGGTTTTTATAAATATGCTTTTTACAAATAAATGTATTTTAAATTTATTTATATTTATATTGATGTACTTGGCACTTTAAATTTCCTCGTTTTTAATGAATATTTTTAATATTGTGACATGATTATATATTAATGCCTCTTTCTTGTTTTTTATTTATTATGGGATGCCTGCAATATTGATGAAATATTCCGCCTCATATTCCACACGGTGCGGAGATCTGTAAATAAAACACAGCAGTGAACCGCAAATATTTCCTGTCAGGCTACGTTGGAACGCACACGTGACATCTTGCATAACGGATACACAATAAAGATAAGCCAGATGAGAAAATACCGGTGGAAGAAGTAAGGGCGGAATGACACGCAGTGGACTTCCGGCGCCGAGGTCTGTGGAACGCATAAACAACTTCCGGCGGACGGCGCCGGACAAAGGAATTAGGTTTGAAGGTGGTGACACGCAGGTGACTTCCGGCGCCAACGCCTATGGAACGCAAGGAAGTTCCGGCGGATGGCGCCGGACGGAGAAGCACACCTGCAATTAGACAGGGCACCTGTGAACAGCGTGCTTTTTCTAAAAAGCGGACAGTTATTCCGGGGACACATAGGACTGTATTAGAGGATAGCAATCCATGTCTGGAAATAGGCTTGGGGTTCTCAATGGGGATTGTGGGTATAAAAACCCAGGTAAGGGGATAAGTCTCTATGCCTTGACAAAGGACAGAAAGTCTGAAACGCGTTGGCAGAGGGGACTTGTGGACTTTGGACATCACACTGGGACTTGAACAACTACAGACAGCATCCAGGGACGCCTGTGATTATTCCATCTTATGCTCTGTATGTCTGCTTTTATCTAGTAGACACATCAATCCGGTGAGAGTCCATTGTTTACACCCAAAGAATTGTACATTGCATGTTTTTAATTATTAAAACGTTATTTCACTATTTGGACACCTATCTTTGGTTTTTCTATGTAAAACAACTTGGAGGATATTGGAGGATCTTTTGGAGGTTCATTTCTCCCTCATACCTGAGCGTGATTTGTCCACCTATCATTTAGTGGACCACCATATAGGGTACGGTTTTTGACATCAGAAATCATTTACATCAGAGGTTATACCTAAGGGGATTACACTATATGGTTTTCTCTCTTTCCATGTCACACGAGTCATCATCAGGACCATCTGAGACGGGGTGACATTGAAATACATGAATAGAAGGAGCGCTTGAAAATTCTGTCGGTATTTTTCTTCTTCCATTGGTACTTCAGTGTGTTTGGTGACACACTCACCGTATAGATTCAAGCTTGCACCGAAGCGCAGGACTATATCCCAGAACCCCCCTTTTTTTTCTGCTATATTTAATGTTTAAGGAGATTTTAGAAATTGTGTTTTTTATGGGTTACAAAACCGTTGCTGCTACCATTTCTATTCTATTTCTTTAGAAACATCACCATCTCACTGCGATGGAAAACATCCAATAGCACTAAGCACTTTATAGACATCTGCAAACAGCGAGATTGGAGGACCAAGATGGCCACCGCAAGAAAAAAGGAGAATGAGTATAAAGATGGCCGCCGGAGCAATCGCGAGATGAGAGGACCAAGATGGCCACCGCATAAGAGAAAATGAGAAGGAGCACAAAGATGGCCGCCGGACTAAAACATAACGAAAAAATATACACATTTCCTTGAAAAGAACATTTAGGTGCACTGATATCAACATCCGGAACAATCGAGAGGAGGAAGACGGCGGCCACAAGACACATTCATCGTGTTAAACGAAGGAAGGAAGATAGCGTCAGCGAATTACATCACTTCCGGCGGAAACAATATGGCCGCGATCCCGGAAATAAACAAATGAACGCCGATGGACGGAACATGAATTCTTTAAAAGACTCACTGTGTAACATAGCCAGATTATGATTCATACATGGCACTTGAACACAGACACAGGTGGGAGGGATTGTCTAATCAAAGGGGTATATAAACCCCATGCCTTGCTGAGACCAGATACCTTGAAAAAGATCCCAATACAGGGATCGAAACGGTGGTGGTGGACTCAGCATCTAGGAGCAGCAGACCTCATCAAGTGGGATTTCAGGATCTCCACCAGGAACGGGGCCCCGTTTTCCTATCCAATTGACATCTGAGTGGCTGGATATCCTGAACCTATATGATGAGTACTCTAGGTCCTTTTTTAATGTATAATATTACCCAGCTTTAATAAAGGATCAAAATTTTCTATTCATATCTGTAGTGGAGGTCAAATTTCATTGCGACCAACAGGAGAATAGAAAGAACCTTTCTGATATGCGCATTGCCACACCACTAGTGTGAGTACTCTGAAAGGGGAAACCCCCCGAGAAAATATATCTATACCCTATATATATGTAGGTATATACCAGTCATACGGTGATATACCACCTACAAAAATAACCGTATTACACAAGGTTGGAGGCCTTCCTTTCTCTTTCTTGTTGTTTCATATATTCTAAACAAGGAGAAACAACGGAAGGAAACTACCAAGACCCCGTCGTAACCAGGGAAGTAATTGAAAGCGCTATGTACTAGGTGAAGGGCATCTTTTCTTTTCTGTATTTCCCATTTTTAAAGGGCCGGTGATCCCTTTCTTGCTCATTTCCACCTTATACTAGCCGCTTGCGCAACAAGATACACCACCTACCCTCTTTACTTAGAAGACACAGACACTCCGATCTGAAAAGCAATGTTTCAATGCTATTGAATTTTCATCACAATATACAAACAATCAAAAAATAATCTTACCATATAACCCTCTTTACCAGGTCGTTATATATATTATATTCACGATACGATTAAGGGTAGCAATCCCAAGATGAATGTAGGGAGCACTGGTGCCCTATTAGGAGCTCCAGATGTCATAGTACAATGCAAGCATAGAGGTGACACTAGGACAGTGCTTCTCAACCTTGTTCCTCAAGGACCCCCAACATTGCACGTTTTCCACGTCACCCAGCAGGTGCATTCATTATTCACTGACACATTTTAAAAGATCACAGGTGGAGCTAATTATATCACCTGGGATTCTGTGTGGAGACCTGGAAAACGTGCACTGTTGGGTGTCCTTGAGGACCGAGGTTGAGAACCATTGCACTAGGATAACGTATAATAGAGGCAGAGGTAGAATCAACATTTTGAAGTTTAATTAACTTGTTTTCAGGATACAAGTGAGATGCAAAATAGGTACAACTATAAAGGCACTGTACACGGAAGTTACAGTCACTGGGCCTCCATCTGATGGCAACAACAACATGTAAAGAGAAATAGATACAATACAATGCAGGATAAGTGATAAAGTTACAAGGTTACAAAAAGCAATGCAAACCCAAGGAGGGGAGAGGGTGCCAAGATGTTGAATCTATTGAGTTTCACACCTCAGGAGCTGCGAGGAGCGATTGTTCCTACAGAGACAACACATTGTCATGATAATATACCTTATGGTGTGTACACACGTTGCAATTTACCCTTCAATTTCGACTATATAGTCAAAATGGAATCAGCATTGCATAGACATCGAATGGTAATTAAACTTGTTATTAAGCTCCCGTTTCGATGCCGATGTGCGTTCCCGTTGAGCTGAAATCGAAAAGTCAAATAGACACTGCATCAATGACTATATTTTTTTATTTACAGTTATATATATATATATTTATATATATATATATATATACTGTAGTGCAGATTGAATGTAGATAGTGTGAATTGAATGTAAAAACACATGAGTTAGCAAAGATTGCATAGCAATTGAATCGTATGGTGTGTACACACGGATACAATCAGCATGAGATTTTGACTATATAGTCAAAATTGCATACAGATTGCATGCAGATTGTATGCAGATCGCACAGGTTTGTATGTAAATAGTACAGAGTTAGCAAAGATTGCAATACACTCGAATCTTAAGTCGAATAGCAAGGGATTCTCACCGTGTGTACACAGCATTAGAGTGGCCACACCCGTCAGCATGAAATTAACATTTTCTTCTCAATGGCCAGTTTAATTCCTGACCAGTGGATCACTATCAGGACCTAAGTCCCTATTTTCAGGACCTAAGTCCCTTCCTCAGATACCGTAGGTATCTGAGGAAGGGACTTAGGTCCTGAAAATGTTCATACCTCCTCAATACAGTTTGTTGTACTATTGCCAAGTCTCCAGAGTGCTCTTTTCTTGGATGCAATATATATATATATATATATATATATATATATATAGAGAGAGAGAGAGAGAGAGAGAGAGAGAGAGAGACGGCCTCTTCCATCCACGGGCTGGCGGTCGGATCGCCAACCGCCAGAAGGTTGACGCACATGCATCCCCATCTAACGGAGCTCCCACGGGTCCCCGCCACATCGCAGCCGGTCCCTGCCGAGGTCCCCCACCTCCCCGCTTGCGTCCCCCGCCGCATGATAACTGGGACGCACGTGCGTGTGGGACGCTCGTGCGTCCCAGTCAGATGAAGCGCCATCTCGCCAGCGGGGGCAATCTAGCGAGCCCCGGCGCTGGGTGAGAGGCAATCCATCCGTATATATAAAAACATTTTTTAACTAGATGCACATGCTGCCTAATACACACACATGTACAATTTGAGACTTGGAGCCTGAAATGCAGGACAGCAGCAGCATAATTTATGTTTGCTCTGTGCTGTGACCAGGCAACTTACATATTTAGGCCCCTCCCCCCACGGCGTTTTACTGCGAATTGCGGTAAAATGCCTGCTGTGCACACCAATACCCTGGCCCTTTTCCTACCTTCTCTGTCGTGCAGGGGCTTCTCTACTCGTCCAGCTGCTGTTTTTCACGAAGGTCTCCATTGCTGCTGTGCCCAGTCCCCCGCTGTCATCCCAGCCGCAGCTTCACTGTCTGATCAGCTGCTGGTGTAGCTCCGGCTCCAGTTAGCCTCCCCTCCTTACACTGCAGTGCGGGGAGCAGCACACTGCTGGAGCCGGGGAACTGGTTCCGGGCACGGCCACCGCATCGCTACCCATTACTCCGCGGTGGCCGGCCCCTTGTTTCCTGCCATCTTAGCGATGGGACAGTGCAGCAGTGGGGGATTTCTAATATCCGGGCCACCTGCAGCTTAATTCGGCGTCAGGGTCGGGCGGCCTCCCGGGAAACTTCCCGGTAACTTTAATGGCCAATCCGCACCTGAATGGAATGAAAACTCAGCTCTTTATTTTATTACTAGCTGACCCGCCCGGCGTTGCCCGGGAAACCCTTGGGGTTTCTTGATTTCCAAAATTGCTGAAAAATGTCATCTTACAATATGCTGTGCCAAAGACCTAAGATTGTAATTTGTTATAGATTCCACCATAATGTTAGAATGTGTTTGCATTGATACTCAATGACGGCAATGAAATCAGGTGTGGTGTTGTTGTTTGAAACACAACGCTCCTGAGTTGATAACTTGTATGTGTTGATGAATTCCACATCCACTCCTGAGATTTAGCACCTACTGTATGACATATCCTCCAACATCTGAGGGCCAGAAATCGGTACAAAATCAGAAAGGGACGTGGCCACACCTCCATTTCTATACTCTCAAATTGTACAGTTTCTAGGGTGTGTAATTACAGGCGCTGAGTGCGAAGGGACCGGGGTGGGCGTTACTTACCCCGCCATAATGAATTAAAAATTCACTGCTCCCTTCCACTGCCACTCCCCTCACCGAACCTGCAGCAGTCTCTGAGGTCTGGGGATCTGTAAAGCACATGCACCGGGCATCTCTACCAAACAGTGGGGCAGCCCCTGAGTGTGGGAGCAGGTCCACGGGCCTGGCCACATGATGTCATGAAGCGACGCATGCTACCCGCACCACTGTAATGCCCCACTGGGAATGGGTGCAATGGGCCAAATTCTTCCCTACACCCGCCAAGCCAATCCACTGATCCAGCCATCACAATCATCAATGGGTGCATTGATAAGGTTTGAGTGTAAGAAGTTGAAGAATAAGACTGAGAAAAAGATTTGCCATGTTACAAAGTGTACAATGTACTCAATAAATCGTGAAAAAAATTTAAATGTACATAGAAGTACAATCAAGAAATGAAAGTAGGATTAAAAAATAAGTTCTGATTCAAACTGATAATTGTTTGGATGGGGTGGGTTGTGAAACAAATCTATAGGTGGGGGTATGGATATTGTGGGCATAATTGGTGTTTTTTACACCTACAGGGGGCCCTCAATTGATGGGATTTTCACTACAGTGTCACGGTCACATTGTCACCATAGGGGGATTCCCAATTGGGGTCCAGGTGGTCTTTTAGGGATCCTTTACAAGCCTGTAGGTCTCTTCTCCTTGAGCTTACGGTCTCCCTTAATGATAGTCAATCACTGAGGGAGACCATAGGCTCCAGGAGAAGAGACCAACGGGATTGTAAAGGGGTCCCTAAAAGACCACCTGAACCCCAATTGGAAATCCCGCTACGGTGACACTGTAGTGAAAATTTCTCATCTGGGTACCCCCTGTAGGTGTACCAAACACCAATTATGCCCACAATATCCATACCCCCTCCACCTATAGATTTGTTTCGCAACCCACCGCCATCCAAACAATTATCAGTTTGAATCATAATTTGTTTTTTAATCCTACTTTCATTACTTGATTGTACTTCTATGTACACATATTTTTTTCACGATTTATTGAGTAAATTGTACACTATAACATGACAAATCTTCATCTCAGTCTTATTCTTCAACTTCTTACACTCATAACATTCAAACAAATGCATGCAGCGCTCATACCCATCGTCCAAACATTATCTATGAACCAAAAGAGTCTGGGAAACCCTTAAGGCAGAGCAGTGCCTGATATCCAACTGACTAACAGGGTGAGTGCAGTGTACCCACTTTGTATTAATCAATGGGTGCATTGGCCAGGACAAAGATTTCTCAGTGCAACTGGAGGACTGGAGAGACGGATATGGGGAACAAAGTAGAAATGGTACATTAGGTACAGTTTTTATTTGCCGGTACAGACTGTTAAATAAACGGCAAATTATTTTTTATGTGTTCTGTGTGTTTGTGTGTGTTGTACTGTTTTTTTGTGTGTGTGATGTAATGTATGTGGTTTTGTGTGTTATATTGTATGTATCTGTCCAATGCGTAAGTGTGTGAGGTGCGCTATGTATATACAGTATGTGTGTGTTGTGTCTTTGTGTATCTGTGCAATGTTTAAATGTGTGTTTTGTGTGTGTTGTACTGTTTTTTGGGTGTGTGTTGTAGTGAATGTTGGTGTGTGTTGTACTGTGAGTTGTGTGTTATGTGTGTGTGTGTTGTGTGTATATCTGCCGAATGTGTAAGTTTGTGAGGTGCGCTACGTATATATGTGTGTGTAGTGTGCTGTGCATATCCTGGCAATGTTTAAGTGTGTGTGTTCTCAGTGGCGTAGCTTGGTTTGGGGCGCCCCCGCCGCCGTTAATGGGGGGTGCGCCTCCCCCCCTCCCCGCCGGCCTCCCCACCCCCGCCGTTAATGGGGGGGCGCCTCCCCCCTCCCCGGCCGCCGGTGCCACCCCCCCCCCCCATCGCCGCAGGCTTACCTGTCTGCGCGTCCCGGCTCCCCTCCTGGCTTCAATTAATAATTCTATGCAGACGAACCACGATAAAATGGCCGCCCCCATACCGCAAACAGTTTCAGAGAACGGTCTGCTTTATGGGGCGGCCATTTTATCGTGGTCCGTCTCCATAGAGTTGATTGAAGCCAGGAGTTGTGTGTTTGTTGTACTGTTTTTGGGTGTGTGTTGTAGTGTGTATGGATTTGTATTGTACTGCATGCGGTGTGTTTCCAGCGATTTCAGCCCCTATCTCCCCCGTGTGTACACAGCTTAAGTGTGTGAGGTGCTCTACGTATAAATGTGTGTGTTGTGTGCTATGTGTGCGTATGTGGTATACTGTGTGTGTGTGTGCGTGTACAATGTGTACGTGTGTGTGTGTTATGTGTGGTCTATGTATAACCTCAATTATTTCCTAATTGTTTAAAGCCTTCACCATAATGTTAGAATGTGTCTGTGATACTCAATGGCAGCAATGAAATCAGGTGTGGAGTTGTTCCTTCGTCCACGGTTTCCCAGATCGTCGATCTTTTCCCCAGATCATCAGAGAAGGAAAATTAAAACTTGGTGTTTTTTAAAATTCTAAGTGAAATTTCCCAAAAACGGCTTCGAGGTGCACACCACCAGGTCCAGAGGTATCTTTTTGCCAAATTTGGTGTCTCTAAGTGCCACGGTGTGTCCGCAATGCAACGGACACGCACACGCACACGCAGACTCTTCAACTTATTATATAGATTTGTAAGTGCAACACTTGTAGTGCAAACATGACGGGTATTACAAGTGATAATATAATCTGGAACTCATATTCTGGTGCTTGCAAGAAAATTATTTGGTTTACATTTTTTTGGACCCCTTAACCTGAGAACATTGTCTGGAATATGTGCCTATGGCAGTAAATACCTAGACACCTATAGTATATACAGTAACTATACCCATCTGTAAATGGCAGCATTAAAACTACTGCATTGCAGAGAGATTTAAATAATATATGCTTGGCATCAGATGATGAACCCATATGGGCCAGGCTGATTCATCCACTACCCCCTCTCTAACCCAGCACATTGCCGTGTGTGCCAGCGCTCTGCCTGCAGTGCAGGGGACATGGGGAGAGAGGGCAGTGGAAGTGCACATACAGTAGAATACAGCAAGCAGGTGGGAAAGACTTGCCTTCTAGCAGGTGTACAGTGTCTGCTGAGGTGAGCGATTGGTGGGCGGCTCCTAGTGGGGGAGCTTCTAGTCGGCACATGAGGTGAGGGAAGATGCTATTTGGGCTAGTGGGCTAATAGACTTCAGATGACATCGCTCCCATGTGACCGGCAAGGGGAGGAGTCTGAAGATCAAATCACGTTGTGGACAGTTACAGCGTGGAATTTCAAGTACTACCAGGTACACATTCACAGGGCCTCCCAAGTTCTCACCCGTGGCACGCCTCCCCCGCTCTCACCCGTGGCACCCATCCTCCCTCTCACCCACAGCAGCCCCAGCTTCTCACTCTCAGGACCTCTCACCTGCGTCCTCCCTCTCACCAGCGTCACCCCTCCCCCGCTATTACCCATGGCAGCCCCAGCTTCTCACTCACAGTACCTCTCACCCACGTCCCCCCCTCTAACCCTTGGCGAGCAAGTGGGTGGGTGGCTTCTAGCGGGAGTGTGAGCGGAGGAGCTTCTAGCCGGCAAATACAGTAGAGTGCGTGAATGGGGGGCGGTGGCAGGTCTCTCCTCACATAGATCATCTGCTGATATTACCGGCTCCGATTGCCAATGATAGCCCGAGACCCGCCCCTTCTCTGCCCTGGCCACCCAATGACAGGCCGGGGGAACCACCCTCTTCCTGCTCCCTGTCAGCGGCAGCAGTGTAATCCCGGGCACCCGGCGGCTTACAAAGCAGCCCATACAGTACATGCTGCTGTGCCCCACTGCCCCCCTATTACTGAACATACTGCTGTGCCCCACTGCCTCCTATATCTCTCCTATACTGTATATTAGCATAGATCAGTGTGTAAAACGCTGGGTGGAGTTTCACTCTATGACTCCGCCCAGTGTTATACACACACTCACAGAGTGACAGTTTTGGGCTATTATATAAGAGATACAGATGTTGCAGTGTGTGTTTGTGTGATAGAGAGTGTGTGGGCATGTGTTGAGGCATGGGGTGCTATCAGAGCCATATTTAGACATTTTTAAAGGTGAGATTAGGCCTAAGGAGCATAAAAAAAGGGTAGTAGTTTACTGATTTATATTCAATATAGAGAACATTTCAGAGAAGAATATACAGGGAACATTCTAGAGTAAAAATTCAGAGATACTCCACAGCTGCCGATCCCCTGTCCCCATGACACTACACACCTGCCTCATCTCCTGTCCCCACACTACACTACTGTCTTATTGTCCCCATGATGCTACACACCTGCCCCATCCCTGTGATGCTATACACCTGCCTCATACCCGGTCGCCATGCCGCTACACACCTGTCACATGCCCTATTATGTTTAAAGGGCATTACAGTTTTTGGCATTATGTGTAATGGGCATTACGGTGTGTGGAATTATGTGTAATGGTCATTATGTGTATGGCATTATGTTTAATGGGCATTATAGAATGTGACCTGATGTGTAATGGGCATCACAGAGTGTGACCTAATGTATAAAAGGCATTAAGGAATGTGGCATAATGTGTAATGAGCTTAATGGAGTGTGACCTACTTTGTAATAGGCATTACGGAGTGTGGCATAATGTGTAATTGACAGTACGGCATAATGTTTTGAAGTGCGCCTTCGGCTCATACTGTCCCTGTTTCTAATGTGTGTGAGTGTGTGTGTGTGCTGGATGATTAATTCTGAAGCCCATAGACAAAAATAAATAACCATCTATTTAGTTTGTATTGATGCCCAGTAGGCGGTGATAGACACACCCAGTTGCTGGTGATAGACATGTCCAGTAGGTGGTGATAGTCACCCCTTCAATGGCCTTATTAAAATGAGCTGTGGATGCCTATGGTGATATCAAAAAGGACTTTGCTATAACGATACTATACAATTTATAATGCAAAATAATAATTTTTAATGTAATGTAATTGTTTGAATAGAAGTTTCTCCGTTAGTATAGTAATAGGCCTTAACATATGACTCTTGTAGTCTCATAACATATGTATTTTTCCTAGCGCTGCAAGCTTACCACATGTATGAAATCTGCTTTCCTTCACTTTCCCAGGAAACTACAGATGCAAAGGAGACGAGAATACAATGCAAAGTAAGTGGTTTTCAACTAGAGATGTGCGGATTTACCGAAATTTATTCAGCTCTCATATCGGGTTCTAATTGGCTATCGACTGCCACATGTTTTGGCTCCAATACATGTGACAGCCGATAGCTAATAAGATCCTCATTTGAGATCCGATTAAATCCGGGTAAATCTGAGCCTACATATCTTTACTATCAACCAATATCATTTGTGATGTCACAATGCCTGTGATGTCACAATGCCTGTGCTGTTTCAATGCCTGTGATGTCACTACATGCAGCATGACTTCTTCAGTTTGTGAGAAGAACTGCATGGATCAGCTGCCTTAACCAGAGCTAGAGGTGATCTGCAAAACAGTAAGTAATAATGGAGGAAAACTCAGCTCTTTATATTACTATTTGTAAGTGCAACACTTGTAGTGCAAACTTGACGGGTATTATAAGTGATATTATAATCTGGAGCTCATATTCTGGTGCTTTCAAGAAAATTATTTGTTTTAAATTTTTTTAGAACACATGATACAATATCCTGCAGTTTGTTTCTGAAAACAGCTTCCAATGTGTGGAATCTGCACACAAAACTTCCTGTAATAATTATCCTCCAATATGTAACCTCCAAAATTATATTGTGATAGATAACAATATATAAACATCATACAAATTAATCTATTATACATTTCTCTACATGACGTCGCGGGCATCGCGGGTACATTTATGTATGGCCGCGACGCGACCGACGCGATGCCCGCGATTTCCCATTGAAACCAATGTTAAACTTTGAAATCGTGTCGGTCGCGTCGCGGCCGGCCATAAATGCACCCGCGATGCCCGCGACGCGATGCTCCCGATTTCCCATAGGAATCAATGTTAAAAGCCGCGATGGACCCGATTTTACTGTTAAATGCCTCAATCCACCCGATTTTGGCATAGGAATCAATGTTAAATGGGCCACAGAGCCCATTAACCCTTAAATGTCCCCCCAAATTTTTAACGCCACCCCACGATCCACGCCAACCCGAAGCGTGGCGAGCGCAGCGAGCCCGCGAGGGGCGGCGGTACGCGTCCTCCGACCTTTTCATGCCCTACTATCCACGTCGGCGTGGTGTGAGAATATAATAGTGTGGCGAGCGCAGCGAGCCACCGAGCCCGAAGCGTGGCGAGCGCAGCGAGCCCCGCGAGGGGACGCGGATACCTTCACAGTTATACGCGTCCCCTCGCGGGCTTCACAGGTGTCCGTGGCGACCCAGACACCTGTGAAGCCCGCGAGGGGACGCGTCTACCTGTGAAGGTATCCGCGTCCCCTCGCGGGGCTCGCTGCGCTCGCCACGCTTCGGGCTCGGTGGCTCGCTGCGCTCGCCACACTATTATATTCTCACACCACGCCGACGTGGATAGTAGGGCATGAAAAGGTCGGAGGACGCGTACCGCCGCCCCTCGCGGGGTATGGCCTTATGTCCCCATAATGCATATTAATAATCTATAAATATCAACAGTTTTATAAGACTTATAAGCAATATAGAGAACAATTCAGGGATCAATATACAGGAAGTATTCCAGAGAAACAATGCAGAGATGCTCCACAGCTGCCCCATCCCCTGTCCCCATGACACTACACAGCTGTCTTATTGTGCTTATGATGCTACTGCCCCATTCCCTGTACCCATGGTGCTACATACCTGCCCATCTCCTGTACCCATGATGCTACGCACCTGCCCCATCCCCTGTCCCCACGATGCTACGCACCTGCCCCAACCCCAGTCCCCATGACGCTACACACCTGTCCTTTTCCCTGTCCCCATGACGCTACACACCTGCCCTTTTCCCTGTCCCCATGATGCTGCACTCCTGCCCCATCCCCTATCCCCATGATGATATGCACCTGCCCCATCCTCTTACCCCATGATGCTATACACCTGCTCCATGCCCTGTCCCCATGCCGCTACACACCTGCCCTATCCCCTATTATGTTTAACGGGCATTACAATGTTTGGCATTATGTAAAATGGGCATTACGGTGTGTGTCATGTTTAATGGGCAATATGTTGTGTGTCATAATGTGTAATGGGCAGTATGGTGTGTGGCAATATGTGTAATGGGCATTATAGGGTGTGGCATTGTGTGTTATGGGCATTAAGCTGTGTGGCATTATGTGTAATGGGCAAAATGGTGTGTGGCATTATATGTGATGGACATTATGGTGTATGGCATTATAGATTGTGACCTAATGTGTAATGGGCTCACACTGTCCCTGTTTCTACTGTGTGTGTGTGTGTGTGTGTGTGAGAGTGTGTGTGTGTGTGTGTGTGTGTGTGTGTGTGAGAGGGATTCATCATTATGAAGCCCATAGACATAAATAAATCACCATCTGTTTAGTTTTTATTGATGCCCAGTAGGCAGTGATAGAAATGCCCATTGGGTGATGATAAACATACCCAGTAGGTGGTGATAGACACCCCTTCAATGGTGCACACTTTATTAAAAAGAGCTGCACCAATGGTGATATCAAAAATTACCTTGCTATAAAGATACTATACAACTTATAATGCTAAATAATAATTTTTTTAATGTAATTGTTTGGACAGGATTTTTTCATTAGTATAGTAATAGGTCTTAATATATGACACTTGTAATCTCATAACATATGTATTTTGCCTAGAGATTCCTGGTTTGATTCTATATATGTAAAAATAATGTATATATGTATATATTTTTGTATAACATGGATGCAATTTTCAATAAAGGAAGCATTGCCTAGCGCTGCAAGCTTCCCACATATATGAAATCTGCTTTCCTTCACTTTCCCAGGAAACTACAGATGCAAACGAGACCAGAATACAATGCAAAGTAAGTGGCTTTCAACTAGAGATGTGCGGATTTACCGAAATTTGATCAGCTCTCATATCGGGTTCTAATTGGCTATCGACTGCCACATGTTTTGGCTCCAATACATGTGACAGCCGATAGCTAATAAGATCCTCATTTGAGATTCGAGTAAATCCAGGTAAATCTGAGCCTGCATATCTTTACTATCAACCAATATCATTTGTGATGTCACAATACCTGTGATGTCACTACATGCAGCATGACTTCTTCAGTTTGTGAGAAGAACTGCATGGATCAGCTGCCTTAACCAGAGGAAGAGGTGATCTGCAAAACAGTAAGTAATAATGGAGGAAAACTCAGCTCTTTATTTTATTATTTGTAAGTGCAACACTTGTAGTGCAAGCATGAATGGGAATTATAAGTGATAGTATAATCTGGAACTCATATTCTGGTGCTTAAAAGAAAATAATTTGGTTTACATTTTTTTGGACCCCTTAACCTGTGATCATTGTCTGGAATATGTACCTATGGCAGTGTATACCTAGACACCTATAGTATATACAGCAACTATACCCATCTGTAAATGGCAGCATAGCAGAGCATATTACATAAGAAAATACACTCTTGCACATCCAGGTTTAAAGGTCATTATTCTGACATACTTGTGGGAGCTTTAATGAATGCACACAAAGGAGAAGGGTGGAGTTTACCGACTTATATTCAATATTAAAAGTACTGCATTGCAGAGAGATATAAATAATATATGCTTGGCATCAGATGAAGAACCCATAGGAGCCAGGCTGATTTATCCACTACCCCCTCTATAACCCAGCATATTGCCCTGTGTGCCAGCATTCTGCCTGCAGTGCAGGGGACATGGGGAGAGAGCAGTGGAAGTGCACATACAGTAGAATATAGGAAGCAGGAGGGAAAGACTTGCCTTCTAGCAGGTGTACAGTGTCTGCTGAGGTGAGCGATTGGTGGGCGGCTCCTAGTGGGGGAGCTTCTAGTCGCCACATGAGGTGAGGGAAGATGCTATTTTCTAGTGGGCTAAAGGACTTCAGATCACATCGCTCCCATGTGACCAGCAAGGGGAAGAGTCTGAAGATCAAAGCACGTTGTGGACAGTCACAGCTTGGAATTTCAAGTACTACCAGGTACACATTCACAGGGCCTCCCAAGTTCTCACCTGTGGCACCCCTCCCCTGCTCTCACCCCATGGCACCCCTTCTCCCTCTCACCCACAGCAGCTCCAGCTTCTCACTCTCGGGACCTCTCACCTGCGCCCCCCTCTCACCAGTGTCACCCCTTCCCCGCTATTACCCACGGCAGCCCCAGCTTCTCACTCACAGTACCTCTCACCCACGTCCCCCCTCTAACCCTGGGTGAGCAAGTGGGTGGGTGGCTTCTAGCTGGGGGAGTGAGCGGAGGAGCTTCTAGCCGGCATATACAGTAGAGGGCGTGAATGGGGGGCGGTGGCAGGTCTCTCCTAACATCAGAGCCTGATTAACAATGGGCCTGATGGAGCTATTGCTCCAGGCCCACTCACCAAATAGGCCCATTGTAGCTGAGGGTCAGGGCTTTCCAACGAGACCAGCCCCGCGTCGCTAGCCCCCTGGGAACCGGAGATACCGCCAGGCAAACCTGGAACATTTTCCTCATAGGATAACATGGGATTCCGACCTCCACCCGGTTCCAACGGCTGCCAGTTCCCCCTTCGGCATCACAGAAGCTCGTGGTTGATCTCAGTCGAACCCAAATCGCTGGGCCTTCAATCTGATACCTGGTCCATATGGGTCTATTGGTTCTAGAGATATTGCAGGTAAAACTAAGGCATTATGGTGTTTGGCATAATACGTAATGGAGATTATGATGTGAGGCTTAACATGTAATGGGCATTATGGTGTAAATTTTTAATGTGCGCCTTTGGCGCGCAATGTCCCTATTTATGAAGCATATTGTGCATTATTGCTCAATCTGTTTGGTATAGTGCAGGCATGTCCAAACTATGGCCCTCCAGCTGTGAAACTACAAGTCCCATCATGCATTGCCACGCTATGTCAAGGCTTGCTGGGACATGTAGTTTCACAACAGCTGGAGGGCCACTGTTTGGACATGCCTGGTATAGTGTTTATTTTGGCTCAATCCATGTGGCAAAATTTGAATTTTGTCTTAATCTGTGTGGCATAACGAGAATTTTGACTCAATCTGTGTGCCATAGTGTGAATTTTTGCTCAATCGGTATGAATTTTGTCTCATTCCATGTGGCATAATGTGTAAGAAGCAAGTACAGTAGGGGTTACTATTGTGTTGCATGATTTCTATAAGGGGTATATGGTGTGGTAAACTTAGGTTACCACATAAAAGGTGCTGACATATTGTCTACCAAGTTTCGGTTTTCAGTATTTTTTTATGACTGGAGTGCCGCCTCACACTGCAAGTATCTTAGTACATCGGCGTCCTGCGGGTGCACCTTTGGAGTGCACCCGCCAATATATCTCCCTGCATTTTTCTTATGCCAGCCCCCTGCCTTTTCCATGCATATATAATTAGTTGAAAGTATTTACACAAATAGAGACACACCCATGAGCAGACCACCCAAACAGAACACCGGTCACGCCACCCACATTATTAGGTGCTGGCCGCAACCCCTATTATTGCGCATAATAGGCCCTTGATCATTTTCAGCTCCAGGCCCATTTAGACCTTAATCTGGCTCTGCCTAACATAGATCATCTGCTGATATTACCGGCTCAGATTGCCAATGATAGCCTGAGACCCGCCCCTTCCCTGCCCCGGGAGAACCACCCTCTCCCTGCTCCCTGTCAGCGGCAGCAGTGTAATCCCGGGCATCCGGCGGCTTACAAAGCATGCTGCTGTGCCCCACTGCCCCCCTATTACTGAACATACTGCTGTGCCCCACTGCCTCCTATATCTCTCCTATATATTAGCCCAGATCTGTGTGTATAACGCTGGGTGGAGTTATAATCTATGACTCCGCCCAGCATTAAACACACACTCACAGTGACAGTTTTGGGCTATTATATAAGAGATACAGCTGTTGCAGTGTGTGTTTGTGTGAGAGAGAGTGTGTGGGCATGTCTTGAGGCATGGGGTGCTATCAGAGCCATATTTAGACATTTTTAAAGGTGAGATTAGGCCTAAGGATCATGAAAAGAAAGCTAGTAGATTACCGAGTTATATTCAATATAGAGAAACTTTCAGAGAAGAATATACAAGAATATCCTAGAGTAAAAATTCAGAGTTACTCCACAGCTGCCCAAACCCCTGTCTCCATGACACTACACACCTGCCTCATCCCCTGTCCCCATAACACTGCACAACTGTCTTATTGTCCCCATGATGCTACACAGCTGCCCCATCCCCTGTCCCTCTGAGGCTACACACCTGCCCCATCCCCTCTCCCTTGACGCTACACACCTGTCCCATACACTGTCCCCATGATTGTACACACATGCCCCATCCCCTTGATGATACACACCTGCCCAATCCCCTTCCACCATGACGCTACACAAAGATCATTTCCTGACCCCATGACTCTACACACCTGACCCTTCCCCTGTCCCCATGATGCTACACACCTGCCCCATCCCTGTGATGCTATACACCTGCCCCATACCCTGTCGCCATGCCTCTACACACCTGCCATATCCCCTATTATGTTTAAAGAGCATTACAGTGTTTGGCATTATGTGTAAATGGGCATTACAGTGTGTGGCATGCTTAATGGGCAATATTGTGTCTGGCATAATGTGTAATGGGCATTATGGTATGTGGCATTATGTGTAATGGGCATTACGGTGTGTGGCATTATGTGTAATGGACATTATGGTGTGTGGTATATTGTTTAATGGGCACAACGGTGTGTGGAATTATGTGTAATGGTCATTATGTGTATGGCATTATGTTTAATGGGCATTATAGAATGTGACCTATTGTGTAATGGGCATCACATAGTGTGACATAATGTATAATGAGCATTACAGAGTGTGGCATAAGGTGTAATGGGCATTATGGAGTGTGACCTAAAGTGTAATGGGAAATACAGAGGCCCTTATTCTGATTGATGCGGATATTCCCGAATTCTTACGGTGCGGTCCGCACGCCACGCTGTGCTGCCGCGTGCGGCCATCGTCCGTAGAAACGCCCACGTGTCCTCCGCATTCGGACGGACTCACTCTTTAAGAACAGGGCGTGTTTACGGACGACATACAAACCATGCGTGTGCGGGGGAAACACTCAGATTCTGCACGGTATTACAGAGTATGCACGGGAATACCGCATCCGAACGGATGGCAAGCGGTCCGTCCGCACGGAAGCGGTGTATTTACGCAAAACTATCCACTATTATGTCTATTCTGCAATACATCACATGACCCACTTATTCAATTACCTATCCTCATAAAAAAATGTTTATTTGGAATTGGAATCAATTATATGCCAATATATCCTTACAACCATGCCTAACACATGCATTGCACACATTAACCCTTACAGCAATTGAAGTGCAATGGTTTCAATTAAAGCACTGACAAGCGTCCTATTAGTGAGTAATGAGTAAAGGAGTCGATTGTATTGGGTTCAGGTGTTAATGCTTGTAGTCATTAGGCGTTCCGTTCGCCTACCGCAAGACCGAGTGGTTTCCGCAAAGCAATACTTGACTTATGGACACCGCACATTTCTATCGGTTTTGTTCGCGTGCATTCGGAGTGCTATCCGAATGCACGCCCCCCAACATAAGTGTACTCCCCCGTGTCCGCCCATGTTTCCTCCCAGTTTTGCCCACTTTTAAACTACGCCCATGTGTCATTCCGCATGACGCCCATAATACGCCCATATTTCCAGACTGATTGCGGTGCACAGTTTTGTACGGGATTTGGCCGAACAGGTACGGAGTCAATGCGTGGCACATGCGCGTTGCGTTCTCCACGCATGCGCAGACGACGTAAAGTCGCTATCCAAAAGTATGCGGAAAAGTACGCATCAATCAGAATAAGGGCCAGAGTGTGGTATAATATGTAATTGGCAGTACGGCATCATTTTTTGAAGTGCGCCTTTGGATCACACTGTCCCTGTTTCTACTGTGTGTGTGTGTGTGTGTGTGTGTGTGTGTGAGTGTGTGTATGTGTGTGAGGGATTTATCATTGTGAAGCCCATAGACCAGGGGTTCCCAATCTTTTTTGAATCACGGCATCCTAGAGTATCAGAATATTTTCACGGCACTCCAAAAATTAATTAGATTGGGTTTATATACGATTCCTAAGGTCAGTTATGTAGTAAAGGGCAGGATTTGCTTCTGTTTGTACACATTTTATGATTGGCAGCCACCAGCACTGGTTTTGCTCATAAATAATTAACCATAAATAATTTGAGGTGATCCTGGACCATCAACCGAGGGCACCCCTGCATGTGTCCCGAGGCACCCCAGGGAGCCACGGCACACAGTTTGGGAACCACTGCCATAGACATAAATACCTTACCTGTCCGCAGCATCCGGCTCCAATCACCCCACTGCCAAGTCAAGGTCCCGCACTAATTGTGTGATGCTGCGTCCACTGGCGCCCAGGTGATGGAGCAGCAGCACTGGTGTCTGACAAACACCCAGTGCTGCTGCACAGCATAAACAAAGAAATAAAACAAAATAATATCAAGCTGCTTAATGAAGCCTCTGCTATAAAAGGTGCTCTGGCTCCTGCCAGCACCAAACAAGAACTGTCTGCCTAGGGTGGAGGTGAGGCATAGTGGGGAGAAGGAGCCTTGGCTGCCCAGAAGTAAACGGTTTAACCCGTTTGGTGCCAGGCTACTCCAATCCAACACCCGAGCGTCGCCCTGTGTCTCCTATGGAACAAAGAAAAAAGTACATTCTCCCCCATCCCCCACACCCGACGGTGGCAGGACAACCGGCGTCCCCCACCTGGCGACAGTGCTGGGTGTGGGAGATAGAAGGAGAGGGTTCAGCTTTGGGGTATGAACGTGGCTTCCCCCACCGACTCCTGGCAGCAGTACATTCTCCCCTGTCCCCTACATCCGATGGTGGCAGGACACTCAGCGGTGGCAGTGCCGGGTGTACAAGATAGAGGGTTCAGCTTTGGTGTATAAATGTGGGGTGCCTATGATAAATACACCCCCAGGAATGCATACCTGGTACCGCCATTGAACAGCAAACCCCAGACAATGGGGCAGATGTAAAGGCATCGATTAAAGAGTAAGCACAGCAACTGGAGCCTCAGACAGGTAATTATTGATGATTAATTACTGGTATTATCTTTCTAGTGCAGATGGAGCCAGCCTAGTTTTTGCAGGGGCTGGCAAAAGTATCGCCAGCGGCCGGCTCCCGCCAGGGGCACAAGCGCACTAGACGCTTGCGTGCCCCGTGCCAATGGAGCTTGCCCTGGGTCCCCCATGCCATCGTCGCCGCCCGCCTTCCCCCCGAATCCTGCCCATCTCCCTGAAGCGGAGACGGGCAGGGAGACGCTGCCGTGATACTGGGACACGCGTGTGCATGAGATGCACGTGTATCCCAGTCCCTATTCCAGTCCCGGCTCCCAGGGCCGCCGAGAGGGGAGGGGGGCGGGTACATTTTACCGGGGCCCGGGCCTGTCAGGGGGGCCCGGGTCCAGACACACACACACTTTTTTTTTTTGTTTAATTGGTCGGCAGGTGTGCAAGGCGCCGGGTCTGTGAGCAGCTGTGTATCGGCGGCGGCGGGAGCGGCCAGGTGCTGGGTATGAAGGACCTGGGGGCAGGGTCCTTACTCACGTTCGTCTGACTTCGGGAGCTGCAGCGGCGGCAGCAGCATTCAGTCCGCCGCTGCGGAGCTCTGCAGTGACACTCTCGCTGATGTCGGGCGGTGCCGTCTCCCGCCCCGGCTTCCTCCTCCTCCGTCCTCCGTCCGGCTCCCTCCTCCTGCGTCTGCTGCGGCTGGGCTAGCGCGCACACGTGTGTTTGTGTGGCGCAGCAGCCCAGCGCACAACAATAATACTGCTCCCCGGCTCAGCTCCTGCCTCTGGTGACACACAGTGCTGGTAAGTGCAGCAGTGAGAAACAGACTCACTGTTGCAGACAGTGCCTGGCTTTCCAAATGCTTTATATTCTTGACCAGCACCCTGCCCAGTGCCAGCCCAATCTAGAAATCGAAATGTAATCTTTCCCAGTGCCCAGCAATGGCTTTTATTAAAAAAAGGCTGTAATCTTTCTCGGTGCCCTGCCCAGTGCCCAGCAATGGCTTTTTTTTTTTTTTTTAAATGCTGTAATCTTTCTCAGTGCCCTACAGGCCCTGTAGGGCACTGGGCAGGGCACTGGGAAAGATTACAGTTTTTTTTTTTTTAAAAGCCATTGCTGGCCAATGGGCAGGGCACTGGGAAAGATTACAGCTTTTTTTTAAATAAAAGCCATTGCTGAGCTGGCCTGGCACTGGGCAGGGGCCGTGCCCAGCAATGGCTTTTATAAAAAAAAAAAAGGCTGTAATCTTTCCCAGTGCCCTGCCCAGTGCCCTACAGGCCCTGTAGGGCACTGGGCAGGGCACTGAGAAAGATTACAGCATTTAAAAAAAAAAAAAAGCCATTGCTGGGCACTGGGCAGGGCACCGAGAAAGATTACAGCCTATTTTTAATAAAAGCCATTGCTGGGCACTGGGAAAGATTACATTTCGATTTCTAGATTCGCCTATGAACAGAGTATGTAACTCCATGGCAACTAGCATGTTAACCTCATGGCAATGAGCATGTTAACTCCTGGCAGAGCATGTAACTCCTGACAGAGCATGTAAACCCATGGCAATGAGCATGATAACTCCTGGCAGAGCATGATAACCCCTAGCATCAAGCATGAAACCCATAGCAATGAGCATGTAGTTAAGCGGAACTTATTGTATGTGGCATAATATGTAATTATGGCGTGTGGTATTATATGTAATAGGCATTACAATGTGTATCATAATAAGTAATGGGCATTACAGCGTGTGGAATAACATGTAATGGGAATTATGGCGTGTGGTAAAATATGTGACAGTTATTTCAGCATACCCTCCAACTGTACCGTTTTAGCCGGTACAGTACCGTTTTTTAACGGTCTGTACCGGCTAAAATAAAGTGTACCGATTGTACCGATTTTTTTTTACAGCTCTGGCTGAGGGACTGTTTCTGGGAGATGTAGTTCATAACATTGCTGACTGTTCCCCAGGGAGTGTGGGGAAGCAGCCAGCCAGGACTACATCTCCCAGGGTGCACGGTGGTGGGACATGGCAGGCCCGCCTCCCCCTCAGGGAGAGACTCCGATTGGGGGGCATCACGGCTGTGGGAGGCAGCATGTGCAAGGCGCTCCCCCCTCCCGGCGCCCTCTCCCCTTGTAGCTGCGGAACCTACCCGGATCATTGGAGTTTTGACCTGTACCTGCCTGGCCTGGCCGCCGAGCAGGGGAATCCAGGTGTGCAGGGACCGGGGGTGGGAGGACACAGTTCCCGGTGTGTGTGTCTGACTCGTGTGCAGTGCAGCATGTTCTGTGTATATGAGGTGAGGAGCAGCGTGTACTGTGGCATGCAGTGTGTGTGTATGAGGTGAGGAGCAGCGTGTGGCATGCAGTGTGTGTGTGTATATGAGGTGAGGAGCAGCGTGTGGCATGCAGTGTGTGTGATGTCAGCCCGGTTTGGGGTAGTGGAAAGTAAAAGGGTACAGATCACGCCCCCTTTAAAATGGTAACACCCTCTATCTATGGCCACACCCCCTGGCCTGTACCGATTTTTTATTTGGAAATGTTGGAGGGTATGTTTCAGTGTGTGGCATAATGTGTACTGGGCATTACAGTGTGTGGCATAACGAGTAATGGCCATTATGGCATGTGGTATATTCTGTAATGGGTGTCTGACATGTGTAATAGGCATTACGGTGAAATTTTTTAAGTGCACTGTCCCTATTTCTGGCTCTTTCATTCTGTATCCTACATTTTAAAGAAATTTAGCGACAGTGGCAATGCAATAACTGAAACTCAGTAAGCTCCCGCCGCAGACCGACGGTGGCATGGGGGAGCCAGTGCCGGCAGATTGTGCATGGAGCGCCCTCCGTGGGGGCCCCGGGAAATTTTTGTACCGGGGCCCAGGATTTCTCTTGGCAGCCCTGCCGGCTCCATCTGTATTGTGTACATGCACACTAAAAAAAATGGGAGGGTGGGTGTATAGGTAGAAAGAAGGATGTATCGGTAGATAGATGGATGCATGGTTACAAAGATGGATGCATGAGTAGATAGATAGATAGATAGATAGACAGACATAGATGGGTTTTATGTGTCAATGTACACCAGGAACATATTATCACACTTTTTTTCAATTTTTAGGTTATTTTTCCCCATGAAACCAATGAAGAGAGCATAATAGTGACTATTGTGAGATTCTCTGTACTAAAGGCATCGATTAAAGAGTAAGCACAGCAACTGGAGCCTCAGACAGGTAATTAATGATGATTAATTACTGGTATTATCTTTCTAATGCAGATGGAGCCAGCCTAGTTTTTGCAGGGGCTGGCAAGAGTATCGCCAGCGGCCAGCTCCCGCCAGGGGCACGAGCGCACAAGACGCTTGTGTCCCCCGTGCCAACGGAGCTTGCCCTGGGTCCCCCACGCCATCGTCGTCGCCCGCCTTCCCCCTCAATCCTGCCCATCTCCCTGAAGCGGAGACGGGCAGGAATACGCTGCCGTGATACTGGGACGCGCGTGTGCATGAGACGCACGTGCATCCCAGTCCCTATTCCAGTCCCGGCTCCATCTGTATTGTGTACATGCACACTAAAAAAAATGGGAGGGTGGGTGTATAGGTAGAAAGAAGGATGTATCGGTATATAGATGGATGCATGGTTACAAAGATGGATGCATGAGTAGATAAATAGATAGACAGCCATAGATGGGTTCTATGTGTCAATGTACACCAGGAACATATTATCACACTTTTTTTCAATTTTTTAGGTTCTTTTTCCCCATGAAACCAATGAAGAGAGCATAATAGTGACTATTGTGAGATTCTCTGTACTAAAGGCATCGATTAAAGAGTAAGCACAGCAACTGGAGCCTCAGACAGGTAATTAATGATGATTAATTACTGGTATTATCTTTCTAGTGCAGATGGAGCCAGCCTAGTTTTTGCAGGGGCTGTCAAAAGTATCGCCAGCGGCCGGCTCCCGCCAGGGGCACGAGCGCACTAGACGCTTGCGCGCCCCGTGCCAATGGAGCTTGCCCTGGGTCCCCCACGCCATCGTCGTCGCCCGCCTTCCCCCCGAATCCTGCCCATCTCCCTGAAGCGGAGACGGGCAGGGAGACGCTGCCGTGATACTGGGACGCGCGTGTGCATGAGATGCACGTGCATCCCAGTCCCTATTCCAGTCCCGGCTCCATCTGTATTGTGTACATGCACACTAAAAAAAATGGGAGGGTGGGTGTATAGGTAGAAAGAAGGATGTATCGGTAGATAGATGGATGCATGGTTACAAAGATGGATGCATGAGTAGATAGATAGATAGATAGATAGACAGACATAGATGGGTTTTATGTGTCAATGTACACCAGGAACATATTATCACACTTTTTTTCAATTTTTTAGGTTCTTTTTCCCATGAAACCAATGAAGAGAGCATAATAGTGACTATTGTGAGATTCTCTGTACTAAAGGCATCGATTAAAGAGTAAGCACAGCAACTGGAGCCTCAGACAGGTAATTAATGATGATTAATTACTGATATTATCTTTCTAGTGCAGATGGAGCCAGCCTAGTTTTTGCAGGGGCTGTCAAAAGTATCGCCAGCGGCCGGCTCCAGCCAGGGGCACGAGCGCACTAGACGCTTGCGCGCCCCGTGCCAATGGAGCTTGCCCTGGGTCCCCCACGCCATCGTCGTCGCCCGCCTTCCCCCCGAATCCTGCCCATCTCCCTGAAGCGGAGACGGGCAGGGAGACGCTGCCGTGATACTGGGACGCACGTGTTCATGAGATGCACGTGCATCCCAGTCCCTATTCCAGTCCCGGCTCCATCTGTATTGTGTACATGCACACTAAAAAAAATGGGAGGGTGGGTGTATAGATAGAAAGAAGGATGTATCGGTAGATAGATGGATGCATGGTTACAAAGATGGATGCATGAGTAGATAAATAGATAGACAGACATAGATGGGTTTTATGTGTCAATGTACACCAGGAACATATTATCACACTTTTTTTCTATTTTTTAGGTTCTTTTTCCCATGAAACCAATGAAGAGAGCATAATAGTGACTATTGTGAGATTCTCTGTACTAAAGGCATCGATTAAAGAGTAAGCACAGCAACTGGAGCCTCAGACAGGTAATTAATGATGACTAATTACTGGTATTATATTTCTAGTGCAGATGGAGCCAGCCTAGTTTTTGCAGGGGCTGGCAAGAGTATCGCCAGCGGCCGGCTCCCGCCAAGGGCACGAGGGCACAAGACGCTTGTGTCCCCCAAGCCAACGGAGCTTGCCCTGGGTCCCCCACGCCATCGTCGTCGACCGCCTTCCCCCTCAATCCTGCCCATCTCCCTGAAGCGGAGACGGGCAGGGAGACGCTGCCGTGATACTGGGACGCGAGTGTGCATGAGAGGCACGTGCATCCCAGTCCCTATTCCAGTCCCGGCTCCATCTGTATATCTGCATATATATGCAACCAAGATCTCTGTATTATCTGATTAATATGTAGTTATTTTCTCATTCAGTGTGCAATTGGGATACAAAAGGTTTTTTTTTTCCTAGACAGAATTACCCCTCCCTTTTGGCACCTGAATGACACACCTCTGATTGAGCAGCTTACCAACAAAAGTGTTGTGCAGTTGAGAGGCATAGATGGGTCAGCATTAGGAGGGATTGCTGACACCTGAGTGCCATTGGAGAAGCCAGGGGTATCTCCAGGTAAGCTGGCTCTCAGACGTTATACGCCATTATCATGTGGCCTTACACTGGGCTATTTAGCCCAGACATATATGCTTATGGGATGGGTTTGGGAATGTGGTGCCCCCTGTGTTGGTAGGGCTGGTCTGCTCCAGGTTAGCACACCCTAACACTTTATTAACTCTTATTTTTCCTATCACATTGTATATATTTTGTATTTTAATTCCACCTTCACTTCCCTACATAGCACTTATGTGCTTCTTATTAACCCTTACTAATTTTCATTTGTGTGCTGCCCTGGAGTACTCAGCCTGTGTCGGCATGTTGGGGGCCCACACCCCAGACCCATACCCAGTATTAGGGACCCCCAGTGACAGAGAGGCCTTGACGTACGGCCTGGGGGCTTAGCCCTATATCTGCAGATATATGCAACCAAGATCTCTGTATTATCTGATTAATATGTAGTTATTTTCTCATTCAGTGTGCAATTGGGATACAAAAGGTTTTTTTTTTCCTAGACAGAATTACCCCTCCCTTTTGGCACCTGAATGACACACCTCTGATTGAGCAGCTTACCAACAAAAGTGGTGGGTGTATAGGTAGAAAGAAGGATGTATCGGTAGATAGATGGATGCATGGTTACAAAGATGGATGCATGAGTAGATAGATAGATAGATAGATAAACAGACATAGATGGGTTTTATGTGTCAATGTACACCAGGAACATATTATCACACTTTTTTTCAATTTTAGGTTCTTTTTCCCCATGAAACCAATGAAGAGAGCATAATAGTGACTATTGTGAGATTCTCTGTACTAAAGGCATCGATTAAAGAGTAAGCACAGCAACTGGAGCCTCAGACAGGTAATTAATGATGATTAATTACTGGTATGATCTTTCTAGTGCAGATGGAGCCAGCCTAGTTTTTGCAGGGGCTGGCAAGAGTATCGCCAGCGGCCGGCTCCCGCCAGGGGCACGAGCACACAAGACGCTTGTGTCCCCCGTGCCAACGGAGCTTGCCCTGGGTCCCCCACGCCATCGTCGTTGACCGCCTTCCCCCTCAATCCTGCCCATCTCCCTGAAGCGGAGACGGGCAGGGAGACGCTGCCGTGATACTGGGACGCGCGTGTGCATGAGACGCACGTGCATCCCAGTCCCTATTCCAGTCCCGGCTCCATCTGTATTGTGTACATGCACACTAAAAAAAAATGGGAGGGTGGGTGTATAGGTAGAAAGAAGGATGTATCGGTAGATAGATGGATGCATGGTTACAAAGATGGATGCATGAGTAGATAAATAGATAGACAGACATAGATGGGTTTTATGTGTCAATGTACACCAGGAACATATTATCACACTTTTTTTCAATTTTTTAGGTTCTTTTTCCCATGAAACCAATGAAGAGAGCATAATAGTGACTATTGTGAGATTCTCTGTACTAAAGGCATCGATTAAAGAGTAAGCACAGCAACTGGAGCCTCAGACAGGTAATTAATGATGATTAATTACTGGTATTATCTTTCTAGTGCAGATGGAGCCATCCTAATTTTTGCAGGGGCTGTCAAAAGTATCGCCAGCGGCCGGCTCCTGCCAGGGGCACGAGCGCACTAGACGCTTGCGCGCCCCGTGCCAATGGAGCTTGCCCTGGGTCCCCCACGCCATCGTCGTCGCCCGCCTTCCCCCCGAATCCTGCCCATCTCCCTGAAGCGGAGACGGGCAGGGAGACGCTGCCGTGATACTGGGACGCGCGTGTGCATGAGACGCACGTGCATCCCAGTCCCTATTCCAGTCCCGGCTCCATCTGTATTGTGTACATGCACACTAAAAAAAATGGGAGGGTGGGTGTATAGGTAGAAAGAAGGATGTATCGGTAGATAGATGGATGCATGGTTACAAAGATGGATGCATGAGTAGATAGATAGATAGACAGACATAGATGGGTTTTATGTGTCAATGTACACCAGGAACATATTATCACACTTTTTTTCAATTTTTTAGGTTCTTTTTCCCCATGAAACCAATGAAGAGAGCATAATAGTGACTATTGTGAGATTCTCTGTACTAAAGGCATCGATTAAAGAGTAAGCACAGCAACTGGAGCCTCAGACAGGTAATTAATGATGATTAATTACTGGTATTATCTTTCTAGTGCAGATGGAGCCAGCCTAGTTTTTGCAGGGGCTGGCAAGAGTATCGCCAGCGGCCGGCTCCCCCCAGGGGCACGAGCGCACAAGACGCTTGCGCGCCCCGTGCCAATGGAGCTTGCCCTGGGTCCCCCACGCCATCGTCGCCGCCCGCCTTCCCCCCGAATCCTACCCATCTCCCTGAAGCGGAGACGGGCAAGGAGACGCTGCCGTGATACTGGGACGCGCGTGTGCATGAGATGCACGTGTATCCCAGTCCCTATTCCAGTCCCGGCTCCATCTGTATTGTGTACATGCACACTAAAAAAAATGGGAGGGTGGGTGTATAGGTAGAAAGAAGGATGTATCGGTAGATAGATGGATGCATGGTTACAAAGATGGATGCATGAGTAGATAGATAGATAGATAGATAGATAGACAGACATAGATGGGTTTTATGTGTCAATGTACACCAGGAACATATTATCACACTTTTTTTCAATTTTTAGGTTTTTTTTTCCCTATGAAACCAATGAAGAGAGCATAATAGTGACTATTGTGAGATTCTCTGTACTAAAGGCATCGATTAAAGAGTAAGCACAGCAACTGGAGCCTCAGACAGGTAATTAATGATGATTAATTACTGGTATTATCTTTCTAATGCAGATGGAGCCAGCCTAGTTTTTGCAGGGGCTGGCAAGAGTATCGCCAGCGGCCGGCTCCCGCCAGGGGCACGAGCGCACAAGACGCTTGTGTCCCCCGTGCCAACGGAGCTTGCCCTGGGTCCCCCACGCCATCGTCGTCGCCCGCCTTCCCCCTCAATCCTGCCCATCTCCCTGAAGCGGAGACAGGCAGGAATACGCTGCCATGATACTGGGACGCGCGTGTGCATGAGACGCACGTGCATCCCAGTCCCTATTCCAGTCCCGGCTCCATCTGTATTGTGTACATGCACACTAAAAAAAATGGGAGGGTGGGTGTATAGGTAGAAAGAAGGATGTATCGGTAGATAGATGGATGCATGGTTACAAAGATGGATGCATGAGTAGATAAATAGATAGACAGACATAGATGGGTTCTATGTGTCAATGTACACCAGGAACATATTATCACACTTTTTTTCAATTTTTAGGTTCTTTTTCCCCATGAAACCAATGAAGAGAGCATAATAGTGACTATTGTGAGATTCTCTGTACTAAAGGCATCGATTAAAGAGTAAGCACAGCAACTGGAGCCTCAGACAGGTAATTAATGATGATTAATTACTGGTATTATCTTTCTAGTGCAGATGGAGCCAGCCTAGATTTTGCAGGGGCTGTCAAAAGTATCGCCAGCGGCCGGCTCCTGCCAGGGGCACGAGCGCACTAGACGCTTGCGCGCCCCGTGCCAATGGAGCTTGCCCTGAATCCCCCACGCCATCGTCGTCGCCTGCCTTCCCCCCGAATCCTGCCCATCTCCCTGAAGCGGAGACGGGCAGGGAGACGCTGCCGTGATACTGGGACGCGCGTGTGCATGAGATGCACGTGCATCCCAGTCCCTATTCCAGTCCCGGCTCCATCTGTATTGTGTACATGCACACTAAAAAAAATGGGAGGGTGAATGTATAGGTAGAAAGAAGGATGTATCGGTAGATAGATGGATGCATGGTTACAAAGATGGATGCATGAGTAGATAGATAGATAGATAGATAGATAGACAGACATAGATGGGTTTTATGTGTCAATGTACACCAGGAACATATTATCACACTTTTTTTCAATTTTTAGGTTCTTTTTCCCCATGAAACCAATGAAGAGAGCATAATAGTGACTATTGTGAGATTCTCTGTACTAAAGGCATCGATTAAAGAGTAAGCACAGCAACTGGAGCCTCAGACAGGTAATTAATGATGATTAATTACTGGTATTATCTTTCTAGTGCAGATGGAGCCAGCCTAGTTTTTGCAGGGGCTGGCAAGAGTATCGCTAGCGGCCGGCTCCCGCCAGGGGCACGAGCGCACAAGACGCTTGTGTCCCCCGTGCCAACGGAGCTTTCCCTGGGTCCGCCACGCCATCGTCGTCGCCCGCCTTCCCCCCGAATCCTGCCCATCTCCCTGAAGCGGAGACGGGCAGGGAGACGCTGCCTTGATACTGGGACGCGCATGTGCATGAGACGCACGTGCATCCCAGTCCCTATTCCAGTCCCGGCTCCATCTGTATTGTGTACATGCACACTAAAAAAAATGGGAGGGTGGGTGGATAGGTAGAAAGAAGGATGTATCGGTAGAAAAATGGATGCATGGTTAGAAAGATGGATGCATGAGTAGATAAATAGATAGACAGACATAGATGGGTTTTATGTGTCAATGTACACCAGGAACATATTATCACACTTTTTTTCAATTTTTTAGGTTCTTTTTCCCCATGAAACCAATGAAGAGAGCATAATAGTGACTACTGTGAGATTCTCTGTACTAAAGGCATCGATTAAAGAGTAAGCACAGCAACTGGAGCCTCAGACAGGTAATTATTGATGATTAATTACTGGTATTATCTTTCTAGTGCAGATGGAGCCAGCCTAGTTTTTGCAGGGGCTGTCAAAAGTATCGCTAGCGGCCGGCTCCCGCCAGGGGCACGAGCGCACTAGACGCTTGCGCGCCCCGTGCCAATGGAGCTTGCCCTGGGTCCCCCACGCCATCGTCGTCACCCGCCTTCCCCCCGAATCCTGCCCATCTCCCTGAAGCGGAGACGGGCAGGGAGACGCTGCCGTGATACTGGGACGCGCGTGTGCATGAGATGCACGTGCATCCCAGTCCCTATTCCAGTCCCGGCTCCATCTGTATTGTGTACATGCACACTAAAAAAAATGGGAGGGTGGGTGTATAGGTAGAAAGAAGGATGTATCGGTAGATAGATGGATGCATGGTTACAAAGATGGATGCATGAGTAGATAGATAGATAGATAGACAGACATAGATGGGTTTTATGTGTCAATGTACACCAGGAACATATTATCACACTTTTTTTCAATTTTTAGGTTCTTTTTCCCATGAAACCAATGAAGAGAGCATAATAGTGACTATTGTGAGATTCTCTGTACTAAAGGCATCGATTAAAGAGTAAGCACAGCAACTGGAGCCTCAGACAGGTAATTAATGATGATTAATTACTGGTATTATCTTTCTAGTGCAGATGGAGCCAGCCTAGTTTTTGCAGGGGCTGTCAAAAGTATCGCCAGCGGCCGGCTCCCGCCAGGGGCACGAGCGCACTAGACGCTTGCGCGCCCCGTGCCAATGGAGCTTGCCCTGGGTCCCCCACGCCATCGTCGTCGCCCAGAGCCGGCCCTAGCCTAAATGACGCCCAAGGCAAGATTTTGGCTGGTGCCCCCTAGCACCGCCACTAGTTCCGCCTCTGACCCTGCTCCCCTTTCCCAGCACCATCAACCCCCATTATAGCAGTCATCATTTTGGTGCTCCTACCTGCAATATTTTAAATAGAAACAGTGCACACATTCGGTGCGCAGCCTAAACAGGAGTGTGTTCTTGCTGGGAAGGGGCATGGCCACACAATAGTACCCCCAATTCAAATTATGCCACACAGTAGTGCAACTTTATTCACATTATATCATGAGATGGTGTCCCTTATTCACGTTACATCACACAGTAGTACCACTTTACCTTATATACATTACTCCTCACATTATTCACATTATACCCTTAGAAAAAAAATCCTTAAAAAAATATTGTATTTTAAGCACCTCCATGGCCACACTGCAACCCAGCACAAAGCAGTGTGTGCTGGGCAGAGGAGAAGAGCTGCAGCTGCTGCTGTCACTTAAGGGGAGAGGGCCCGGGGCCCCCACTGGGCCCTTCCATCAGACTTTGGCCTGGGTAATTTGTACCCCCTACCCCTTTCTCTCGGCACCCCTGATAATACTACACAGTAATGTCCCTTAAACATGACACACATTATTAATGTCCTTATAACCATAATGCCCCTTACA
Organism: Crinia signifera; assembly: GCF_055691185.1. NCBI lineage: Eukaryota > Metazoa > Chordata > Amphibia > Anura > Myobatrachidae > Crinia > Crinia signifera. The sequence goes on from NC_139217.1 coordinate 279,807,765, forward strand.
CATTATGCCAACCTTTATTAATGCCCTTCATACACATAATGACACACATAATGCCCCTTACACATATGTTGCACATTATTATTGCCCTTAAACACATGACACACATAATGCCCATTACACATATGTTGCACATTATTAATGCCCTTATACATGACACACATAATGCCTGTTACACATATGTCGCACATTATTAATGCATTTATACATGACACACATAATGCCCCTTACACATATGCCGAACACTATTGCACAACCAACCCACCCACAGACAGCACTGTGACCTCTGCCTCTGCTTGGATACAGATGTTTCCTCATACATCCTGCCTCAATAGGCCATGCAGCTCCTGGCCAGTTCTGCTAACGTTGGGTGCATTTTTTGCTAAAAATTCATCTTATTTGCATTGTTATGACCAGCACACACAAGGAGCTCCGATGATTAAAATGATATGTGGCATAAATATATTCTGTGTGCAACTGTGGCTGTTCCTGCATACAGAATGCTATGTTACAGTGATTTCCATGAATACACTATTTCATATGCAGATACAGCCTCACTCACACACAGAATATAGGCATGCTGCATATCATTTTAATCAGCAGAAGCTGCTGATGCCCCTAGGCATTCCAAATGCCCTAGGCAATTGCCTAGTTTGCCTATGCCTAAGGCCGGCTCTGTCGTCGCCCGCCTTCCCCCCGAATCCTGCCCATCTCCCTGAAGCGGAGACGGGCAGGGAGACGCTGTCGTGATACTGGGACGCGCGTGTGCATGAGATGCACGTGCATCCCTGTCCCTATTCCAGTCCCGGCTCCATCTGTATTGTGTACATGCACACTAAAAAAAATGGGAGGGTGGGTGTATAGGTAGAGAGAAGGATGTATCGGTAGATAGATGGATGCATGGTTACAAAGATGGATGCATGAGTAGATAGATAGATAGACAGACATAGATGGGTTTTATGTGTCAATGTACACCAGGAACATATTATCACACTTTTTTTCAATTTTTAGGTTCTTTTTCCCCATGAAACCAATGAAGAGAGCATAATAGTGACTATTGTGAGATTCTCTGTACTAAAGGCATCGATTAAAGAGTAAGCACAGCAACTGGAGCCTCAGACAGGTAATTAATGATGATTAATTACTGGTATTATCTTTCTAGTGCAGATGGAGCCAGCCTAGTTTTTGCAGGGGCTGGCAAGAGTATCGCCAGCGGCCGGCTCCCGCCAGGGGCACGAGCGCACAAGACGCTTGTGTCCCCCGTGCCAACGGAGCTTGCCCTGGGTCCCCCACGCCATCGTCGTCGACCGCCTTCCCCCTCAATCATGCCCATCTCCCTGAAGCGGAGACGGGCAGGGAGACGCTGCCGTGATACTGGGACGCGCGTGTGCATGAGACGCACGTGCATCCCAGTCCCTATTCCAGTCCCGGCTCCATCTGTATTGTGTACATGCACACTAAAAAAATGGGAGGGTGGGTGTATAGGTAGAGAGAAGGATGTATCGGTAGATAGATGGATGCATGGTTACAAAGATGGATGCATGAGTAGATAGATAGATAGACAGACATAGATGGGTTTTATGTGTCAATGTACACCAGGAACATATTATCACACTTTTTTTCAATTTTTAGGTTCTTTTTCCCCATGAAACCAATGAAGAGAGCATAATAGTGACTATTGTGAGATTCTCTGTACTAAAGGCATCGATTAAAGAGTAAGCACAGCAACTGGAGCCTCAGACAGGTAATTAATGATGATTAATTACTGCTATTATCTTTCTAGTGCAGATGGAGCCAGCCTAGTTTTTGCAGGGGCTGGCAAGAGTATCGCCAGCGGCCGGCTCCCGCCAGGGGCACGAGCGCACAAGACGCTTGTGTCCCCCGTGCCAACGGAGCTTGCCCTGGGTCCCCCAAGCCATCGTCGTCGACCGCCTTCCCCCTCAATCATGCCCATCTCCCTGAAGCGGAGACGGGCAGGGAGACGCTGCCGTGATACTGGGACGCGCGTGTGCATGAGACGCACGTGCATCCCAGTCCCTATTCCAGTCCCGGCTCCATCTGTATTGTGTACATGCACACTAAAAAAATGGGAGGGTGGGTGTATAGGTAGAAAGAAGGATGTATCGGTAGATAGATGGATGCATGGTTACAAAGATGGATGCATGAGTAGATAAATAGATAGACAGACATAGATGGGTTTTATGTGTCAATGTACACCAGGAACATATTATCACACTTTTTTTCAATTTTTTAGGTTCTTTTTCCCCATGAAACCAATGAAGAGAGCATAATAGTGACTATTGTGAGATTCTCTGTACTAAAGGCATCGATTAAAGAGTAAGCACAGCAACTGGAGCCTCAGACAGGTAATTAATGATGATTAATTACTGGTATTATCTTTCTAGTGCAGATGGAGCCAGCCTAGTTTTTGCAGGGGCTGGCAAGAGTATCGCCAGCGGCCGGCTCCCCCCAGGGGCACGAGCGCACAAGACGCTTGCGCGCCCCGTGCCAATGGAGCTTGCCCTGGGTCCCCCACGCCATCGTCGCCGCCCGCCTTCCCCCCGAATCCTACCCATCTCCCTGAAGCGGAGACGGGCAAGGAGACGCTGCCGTGATACTGGGACGCGCGTGTGCATGAGATGCACGTGTATCCCAGTCCCTATTCCAGTCCCGGCTCCATCTGTATTGTGTACATGCACACTAAAAAAAATGGGAGGGTGGGTGTATAGGTAGAAAGAAGGATGTATCGGTAGATAGATGGATGCATGGTTACAAAGATGGATGCATGAGTAGATAGATAGATAGATAGATAGATAGACAGACATAGATGGGTTTTATGTGTCAATGTACACCAGGAACATATTATCACACTTTTTTTCAATTTTTAGGTTCTTTTTCCCTATGAAACCAATGAAGAGAGCATAATAGTGACTATTGTGAGATTCTCTGTACTAAAGGCATCGATTAAAGAGTAAGCACAGCAACTGGAGCCTCAGACAGGTAATTAATGATGATTAATTACTGGTATTATCTTTCTAATGCAGATGGAGCCAGCCTAGTTTTTGCAGGGGCTGGCAAGAGTATCGCCAGCGGCCGGCTCCCGCCAGGGGCACGAGCGCACAAGACGCTTGTGTCCCCCGTGCCAACGGAGCTTGCCCTGGGTCCCCCACGCCATCGTCGTCGCCCGCCTTCCCCCTCAATCCTGCCCATCTCCCTGAAGCGGAGACAGGCAGGAATACGCTGCCATGATACTGGGACGCGCGTGTGCATGAGACGCACGTGCATCCCAGTCCCTATTCCAGTCCCGGCTCCATCTGTATTGTGTACATGCACACTAAAAAAAATGGGAGGGTGGGTGTATAGGTAGAAAGAAGGATGTATCGGTAGATAGATGGATGCATGGTTACAAAGATGGATGCATGAGTAGATAAATAGATAGACAGACATAGATGGGTTCTATGTGTCAATGTACACCAGGAACATATTATCACACTTTTTTTCAATTTTTAGGTTCTTTTTCCCCATGAAACCAATGAAGAGAGCATAATAGTGACTATTGTGAGATTCTCTGTACTAAAGGCATCGATTAAAGAGTAAGCACAGCAACTGGAGCCTCAGACAGGTAATTAATGATGATTAATTACTGGTATTATCTTTCTAGTGCAGATGGAGCCAGCCTAGATTTTGCAGGGGCTGTCAAAAGTATCGCCAGCGGCCGGCTCCTGCCAGGGGCACGAGCGCACTAGACGCTTGCGCGCCCCGTGCCAATGGAGCTTGCCCTGAATCCCCCACGCCATCGTCGTCGCCTGCCTTCCCCCCGAATCCTGCCCATCTCCCTGAAGCGGAGACGGGCAGGGAGACGCTGCCGTGATACTGGGACGCGCGTGTGCATGAGATGCACGTGCATCCCAGTCCCTATTCCAGTCCCGGCTCCATCTGTATTGTGTACATGCACACTAAAAAAAATGGGAGGGTGAATGTATAGGTAGAAAGAAGGATGTATCGGTAGATAGATGGATGCATGGTTACAAAGATGGATGCATGAGTAGATAGATAGATAGATAGATAGACAGACATAGATGGGTTTTATGTGTCAATGTACACCAGGAACATATTATCACACTTTTTTTCAATTTTTAGGTTCTTTTTCCCCATGAAACCAATGAAGAGAGCATAATAGTGACTATTGTGAGATTCTCTGTACTAAAGGCATCGATTAAAGAGTAAGCACAGCAACTGGAGCCTCAGACAGGTAATTAATGATGATTAATTACTGGTATTATCTTTCTAGTGCAGATGGAGCCAGCCTAGTTTTTGCAGGGGCTGGCAAGAGTATCGCTAGCGGCCGGCTCCCGCCAGGGGCACGAGCGCACAAGACGCTTGTGTCCCCCGTGCCAACGGAGCTTTCCCTGGGTCCGCCACGCCATCGTCGTCGCCCGCCTTCCCCCCGAATCCTGCCCATCTCCCTGAAGCGGAGACGGGCAGGGAGACGCTGCCTTGATACTGGGACGCGCATGTGCATGAGACGCACGTGCATCCCAGTCCCTATTCCAGTCCCGGCTCCATCTGTATTGTGTACATGCACACTAAAAAAAATGGGAGGGTGGGTGGATAGGTAGAAAGAAGGATGTATCGGTAGAAAAATGGATGCATGGTTAGAAAGATGGATGCATGAGTAGATAAATAGATAGACAGACATAGATGGGTTTTATGTGTCAATGTACACCAGGAACATATTATCACACTTTTTTTCAATTTTTTAGGTTCTTTTTCCCCATGAAACCAATGAAGAGAGCATAATAGTGACTACTGTGAGATTCTCTGTACTAAAGGCATCGATTAAAGAGTAAGCACAGCAACTGGAGCCTCAGACAGGTAATTATTGATGATTAATTACTGGTATTATCTTTCTAGTGCAGATGGAGCCAGCCTAGTTTTTGCAGGGGCTGTCAAAAGTATCGCTAGCGGCCGGCTCCCGCCAGGGGCACGAGCGCACTAGACGCTTGCGCGCCCCGTGCCAATGGAGCTTGCCCTGGGTCCCCCACGCCATCGTCGTCACCCGCCTTCCCCCCGAATCCTGCCCATCTCCCTGAAGCGGAGACGGGCAGGGAGACGCTGCCGTGATACTGGGACGCGCGTGTGCATGAGATGCACGTGCATCCCAGTCCCTATTCCAGTCCCGGCTCCATCTGTATTGTGTACATGCACACTAAAAAAAATGGGAGGGTGGGTGTATAGGTAGAAAGAAGGATGTATCGGTAGATAGATGGATGCATGGTTACAAAGATGGATGCATGAGTAGATAGATAGATAGATAGACAGACATAGATGGGTTTTATGTGTCAATGTACACCAGGAACATATTATCACACTTTTTTTCAATTTTTAGGTTCTTTTTCCCATGAAACCAATGAAGAGAGCATAATAGTGACTATTGTGAGATTCTCTGTACTAAAGGCATCGATTAAAGAGTAAGCACAGCAACTGGAGCCTCAGACAGGTAATTAATGATGATTAATTACTGGTATTATCTTTCTAGTGCAGATGGAGCCAGCCTAGTTTTTGCAGGGGCTGTCAAAAGTATCGCCAGCGGCCGGCTCCCGCCAGGGGCACGAGCGCACTAGACGCTTGCGCGCCCCGTGCCAATGGAGCTTGCCCTGGGTCCCCCACGCCATCGTCGTCGCCCAGAGCCGGCCCTAGCCTAAATGACGCCCAAGGCAAGATTTTGGCTGGTGCCCCCTAGCACCGCCACTAGTTCCGCCTCTGACCCTGCTCCCCTTTCCCAGCACCATCAACCCCCATTATAGCAGTCATCATTTTGGTGCTCCTACCTGCAATATTTTAAATAGAAACAGTGCACACATTCGGTGCGCAGCCTAAACAGGAGTGTGTTCTTGCTGGGAAGGGGCATGGCCACACAATAGTACCCCCAATTCAAATTATGCCACACAGTAGTGCAACTTTATTCACATTATATCATGAGATGGTGTCCCTTATTCACGTTACATCACACAGTAGTACCACTTTACCTTATATACATTACTCCTCACATTATTCACATTATACCCTTAGAAAAAAAATCCTTAAAAAAATATTGTATTTTAAGCACCTCCATGGCCACACTGCAACCCAGCACAAAGCAGTGTGTGCTGGGCAGAGGAGAAGAGCTGCAGCTGCTGCTGTCACTTAAGGGGAGAGGGCCCGGGGCCCCCACTGGGCCCTTCCATCAGACTTTGGCCTGGGTAATTTGTACCCCCTACCCCTTTCTCTCGGCACCCCTGATAATACTACACAGTAATGTCCCTTAAACATGACACACATTATTAATGTCCTTATAACCATAATGCCCCTTACACATTATGCCAACCTTTATTAATGCCCTTCATACACATAATGACACACATAATGCCCCTTACACATATGTTGCACATTATTATTGCCCTTAAACACATGACACACATAATGCCCATTACACATATGTTGCACATTATTAATGCCCTTATACATGACATACATAATGCCTGTTACACATATGTCGCACATTATTAATGCATTTATACATGACACACATAATGCCCCTTACACATATGCCGAACACTATTGCACAACCAACCCACCCACAGACAGCACTGTGACCTCTGCCTCTGCTTGGATACAGATGTTTCCTCATACATCCTGCCTCAATAGGCCATGCAGCTCCTGGCCAGTTCTGCTAACGTTGGGTGCATTTTTTGCTAAAAATTCATCTTATTTGCATTGTTATGACCAGCACACACAAGGAGCTCCGATGATTAAAATGATATGTGGCATAAATATATTCTGTGTGCAACTGTGGCTGTTCCTGCATACAGAATGCTATGTTACAGTGATTTCCATGAATACACTATTTCATATGCAGATACAGCCTCACTCACACACAGAATATAGGCATGCTGCATATCATTTTAATCAGCAGAAGCTGCTGATGCCCCTAGGCATTCCAAATGCCCTAGGCAATTGCCTAGTTTGCCTATGCCAAAGGCCGGCTCTGTCGTCGCCCGCCTTCCCCCCGAATCCTGCCCATCTCCCTGAAGCGGAGACGGGCAGGGAGACGCTGTCGTGATACTGGGACGCGCGTGTGCATGAGATGCACGTGCATCCCTGTCCCTATTCCAGTCCCGGCTCCATCTGTATTGTGTACATGCACACTAAAAAAAATGGGAGGGTGGGTGTATAGGTAGAGAGAAGGATGTATCGGTAGATAGATGGATGCATGGTTACAAAGATGGATGCATGAGTAGATAGATAGATAGACAGACATAGATGGGTTTTATGTGTCAATGTACACCAGGAACATATTATCACACTTTTTTTCAATTTTTAGGTTCTTTTTCCCCATGAAACCAATGAAGAGAGCATAATAGTGACTATTGTGAGATTCTCTGTACTAAAGGCATCGATTAAAGAGTAAGCACAGCAACTGGAGCCTCAGACAGGTAATTAATGATGATTAATTACTGGTATTATCTTTCTAGTGCAGATGGAGCCAGCCTAGTTTTTGCAGGGGCTGGCAAGAGTATCGCCAGCGGCCGGCTCCCGCCAGGGGCACGAGCGCACAAGACGCTTGTGTCCCCCGTGCCAACGGAGCTTGCCCTGGGTCCCCCACGCCATCGTCGTCGACCGCCTTCCCCCTCAATCATGCCCATCTCCCTGAAGCGGAGACGGGCAGGGAGACGCTGCCGTGATACTGGGACGCGCGTGTGCATGAGACGCACGTGCATCCCAGTCCCTATTCCAGTCCCGGCTCCATCTGTATTGTGTACATGCACACTAAAAAAATGGGAGGGTGGGTGTATAGGTAGAGAGAAGGATGTATCGGTAGATAGATGGATGCATGGTTACAAAGATGGATGCATGAGTAGATAGATAGATAGACAGACATAGATGGGTTTTATGTGTCAATGTACACCAGGAACATATTATCACACTTTTTTTCAATTTTTAGGTTCTTTTTCCCCATGAAACCAATGAAGAGAGCATAATAGTGACTATTGTGAGATTCTCTGTACTAAAGGCATCGATTAAAGAGTAAGCACAGCAACTGGAGCCTCAGACAGGTAATTAATGATGATTAATTACTGGTATTATCTTTCTAGTGCAGATGGAGCCAGCCTAGTTTTTGCAGGGGCTGGCAAGAGTATCGCCAGCGGCCGGCTCCCGCCAGGGGCACGAGCGCACAAGACGCTTGTGTCCCCCGTGCCAACGGAGCTTGCCCTGGGTCCCCCACGCCATCGTCGTCGACCGCCTTCCCCCTCAATCATGCCCATCTCCCTGAAGCGGAGACGGGCAGGGAGACGCTGCCGTGATACTGGGACGCGCGTGTGCATGAGACGCACGTGCATCCCAGTCCCTATTCCAGTCCCGGCTCCATCTGTATTGTGTACATGCACACTAAAAAAATGGGAGGGTGGGTGTATAGGTAGAAAGAAGGATGTATCGGTAGATAGATGGATGCATGGTTACAAAGATGGATGCATGAGTAGATAAATAGATAGACAGACATAGATGGGTTTTATGTGTCAATGTACACCAGGAACATATTATCACACTTTTTTTCAATTTTTTAGGTTCTTTTTCCCATGAAACCAATGAAGAGAGCATAATAGTGACTATTGTGAGATTCTCTGTACTAAAGGCATCGATTAAAGAGTAAGCACAGCAACTGGAGCCTCAGACAGGTAATTAATGATGATTAATTACTGGTATTATCTTTCTAGTGCAGATGGAGCCAGCCTAGTTTTTGCAGGGGCTGTCAAAAGTATCGCCAGCGGCCGGCTCCCGCCAGGGGCACGGGCGCACTAGACGCTTGCGCGCCCCGTGCCAATGGAGCTTGCCCTGGGTCCCCCACGCCATCGTCGTCGCCCGCCTTCCCCCCGAATCCTGCCCATCTCCCTGAAGCGGAGACGGGCAGGGAGACGCTGTCGTGATACTGGGACGCGCGTGTGCATGAGATGCACGTGCATCCCAGTCCCTATTCCAGTCCCGGCTCCATCTGTATTGTGTACATGCACACTAAAAAAAATGGGAGGGTGGGTGTATAGGTAGAGAGAAGGATGTATCGGTAGATAGATGGATGCATGGTTACAAAGATGGATGCATGAGTAGATAGATAGATAGACAGACATAGATGGGTTTTATGTGTCAATGTACACCAGGAACATATTATCACACTTTTTTTCAATTTTTAGGTTCTTTTTCCCCATGAAACCAATGAAGAGAGCATAATAGTGACTATTGTGAGATTCTCTGTACTAAAGGCATCGATTAAAGAGTAAGCACAGCAACTGGAGCCTCAGACAGGTAATTAATGATGATTAATTACTGCTATTATCTTTCTAGTGCAGATGGAGCCAGCCTAGTTTTTGCAGGGGCTGGCAAGAGTATCGCCAGCGGCCGGCTCCCGCCAGGGGCACGAGCGCACAAGACGCTTGTGTCCCCCGTGCCAACGGAGCTTGCCCTGGGTCCCCCAAGCCATCGTCGTCGACCGCCTTCCCCCTCAATCATGCCCATCTCCCTGAAGCGGAGACGGGCAGGGAGACGCTGCCGTGATACTGGGACGCGCGTGTGCATGAGACGCACGTGCATCCCAGTCCCTATTCCAGTCCCGGCTCCATCTGTATTGTGTACATGCACACTAAAAAAATGGGAGGGTGGGTGTATAGGTAGAAAGAAGGATGTATCGGTAGATAGATGGATGCATGGTTACAAAGATGGATGCATGAGTAGATAAATAGATAGACAGACATAGATGGGTTTTATGTGTCAATGTACACCAGGAACATATTATCACACTTTTTTTCAATTTTTTAGGTTCTTTTTCCCATGAAACCAATGAAGAGAGCATAATAGTGACTATTGTGAGATTATCTGTACTAAAGGCATCGATTAAAGAGTAAGCACAGCAACTGGAGCCTCAGACAGGTAATTAATGATGATTAATTACTGGTATTATCTTTCTAGTGCAGATGGAGCCAGCCTAGTTTTTGCAGGGGCTTTCAAAAGTATCGCCAGCGGCCGGCTCCCGCCAGGGGCACGAGCGCACTAGACGCTTGCGCGCCCCGTGCCAATGGAGCTTTCCCTGGGTCCCCCACGCCATCGTCGTCGCCCGCCTTCCCCCCGAATCCTGCCCATCTCCCTGAAGCGGAGACGGGCAGGGAGACGCTGTCGTGATACTGGGACGCGCGTGTGCATGAGATGCACGTGCATCCCAGTCCCTATTCCAGTCCCGGCTCCATCTGTATTGTGTACATGCACACTAAAAAAAATGGGAGGGTGGGTGTATAGGTAGAGAGAAGGATGTATCGGTAGATAGATGGATGCATGGTTACAAAGATGGATGCATGAGTAGATAGATAGATAGACAGACATAGATGGGTTTTATGTGTCAATGTACACCAGGAACATATTATCACACTTTTTTTCAATTTTTAGGTTCTTTTTCCCCATGAAACCAATGAAGAGAGCATAATAGTGACTATTGTGAGATTCTCTGTACTAAAGGCATCGATTAAAGAGTAAGCACAGCAACTGGAGCCTCAGACAGGTAATTAATGATGATTAATTACTGGTATTATCTTTCTAGTGCAGATGGAGCCAGCCTAGTTTTTGCAGGGGCTGGCAAGAGTATCGCCAGCGGCCGGCTCCCGCCAGGGGCACGAGCGCACAAGACGCTTGTGTCCCCTGTGCCAACGGAGCTTGCCCTGGGTCCCCCACGCCATCGTCGTCGACCGCCTTCCCCCTCAATCATGCCCATCTCCCTGAAGCGGAGACGGGCAGGGAGACGCTGCCGTGATACTGGGACGCGCGTGTGCATGAGACGCACGTGCATCCCAGTCCCTATTCCAGTCCCGGCTCCATCTGTATTGTGTACATGCACACTAAAAAAATGGGAGGGTGGGTGTATAGGTAGAAAGAAGGATGTATCGGTAGATAGATGGATGCATGGTTACAAAGATGGATGCATGAGTAGATAAATAGATAGACAGACATAGATGGGTTTTATGTGTCAATGTACACCAGGAACATATTATCACACTTTTTTTCAATTTTTTAGGTTCTTTTTCCCATGAAACCAATGAAGAGAGCATAATAGTGACTATTGTGAGATTCTCTGTACTAAAGGCATCGATTAAAGAGTAAGCACAGCAACTGGAGCCTCAGACAGGTAATTAATGATGATTAATTACTGGTATTATCTTTCTAGTGCAGATGGAGCCATCCTAATTTTTGCAGGGGCTGTCAAAAGTATCGCCAGCGGCCGGCTCCTGCCAGGGGCACGAGCGCACTAGACGCTTGCGCGCCCCGTGCCAATGGAGCTTGCCCTGGGTCCCCCACGCCATCGTCGTCGCCCGCCTTCCCCCCGAATCCTGCCCATCTCCCTGAAGCGGAGACGGGCAGGGAGACGCTGCCGTGATACTGGGACGCGCGTGTGCATGAGACGCACGTGCATCCCAGTCCCTATTCCAGTCCCGGCTCCATCTGTATTGTGTACATGCACACTAAAAAAAATGGGAGGGTGGGTGTATAGGTAGAAAGAAGGATGTATCGGTAGATAGATGGATGCATGGTTACAAAGATGGATGCATGAGTAGATAGATAGATAGACAGACATAGATGGGTTTTATGTGTCAATGTACACCAGGAACATATTATCACACTTTTTTTCAATTTTTTAGGTTCTTTTTCCCCATGAAACCAATGAAGAGAGCATAATAGTGACTATTGTGAGATTCTCTGTACTAAAGGCATCGATTAAAGAGTAAGCACAGCAACTGGAGCCTCAGACAGGTAATTAATGATGATTAATTACTGGTATTATCTTTCTAGTGCAGATGGAGCCAGCCTAGTTTTTGCAGGGGCTGGCAAGAGTATCGCCAGCGGCCGGCTCCCCCCAGGGGCACGAGCGCACAAGACGCTTGCGCGCCCCGTGCCAATGGAGCTTGCCCTGGGTCCCCCACGCCATCGTCGCCGCCCGCCTTCCCCCCGAATCCTACCCATCTCCCTGAAGCGGAGATGGGCAAGGAGACGCTGCCGTGATACTGGGACGCGCGTGTGCATGAGATGCACGTGTATCCCAGTCCCTATTCCAGTCCCGGCTCCATCTGTATTGTGTACATGCACACTAAAAAAAATGGGAGGGTGGGTGTATAGGTAGAAAGAAGGATGTATCGGTAGATAGATGGATGCATGGTTACAAAGATGGATGCATGAGTAGATAGATAGATAGATAGATAGATAGATAGACAGACATAGATGGGTTTTATGTGTCAATGTACACCAGGAACATATTATCACACTTTTTTTCAATTTTTAGGTTCTTTTTCCCTATGAAACCAATGAAGAGAGCATAATAGTGACTATTGTGAGATTCTCTGTACTAAAGGCATCGATTAAAGAGTAAGCACAGCAACTGGAGCCTCAGACAGGTAATTAATGATGATTAATTACTGGTATTATCTTTCTAATGCAGATGGAGCCAGCCTAGTTTTTGCAGGGGCTGGCAAGAGTATCGCCAGCGGCCGGCTCCCGCCAGGGGCACGAGCGCACAAGACGCTTGTGTCCCACGTGCCAACGGAGCTTGCCCTGGGTCCCCCACGCCATCGTCGTCGCCCGCCTTCCCCCTCAATCCTGCCCATCTCCCTGAAGCGGAGACAGGCAGGAATACGCTGCCATGATACTGGGACGCGCGTGTGCATGAGACGCACGTGCATCCCAGTCCCTATTCCAGTCCCGGCTCCATCTGTATTGTGTACATGCACACTAAAAAAAATGGGAGGGTGGGTGTATAGGTAGAAAGAAGGATGTATCGGTAGATAGATGGATGCATGGTTACAAAGATGGATGCATGAGTAGATAAATAGATAGACAGACATAGATGGGTTCTATGTGTCAATGTACACCAGGAACATATTATCACACTTTTTTTCAATTTTTAGGTTCTTTTTCCCCATGAAACCAATGAAGAGAGCATAATAGTGACTATTGTGAGATTCTCTGTACTAAAGGCATCGATTAAAGAGTAAGCACAGCAACTGGAGCCTCAGACAGGTAATTAATGATGATTAATTACTGGTATTATCTTTCTAGTGCAGATGGAGCCAGCCTAGATTTTGCAGGGGCTGTCAAAAGTATCGCCAGCGGCCGGCTCCTGCCAGGGGCACGAGCGCACTAGACGCTTGCGCGCCCCGTGCCAATGGAGCTTGCCCTGAATCCCCCACGCCATCGTCGTCGCCTGCCTTCCCCCCGAATCCTGCCCATCTCCCTGAAGCGGAGACGGGCAGGGAGACGCTGCCGTGATACTGGGACGCGCGTGTGCATGAGATGCACGTGCATCCCAGTCCCTATTCCAGTCCCGGCTCCATCTGTATTGTGTACATGCACACTAAAAAAAATGGGAGGGTGAATGTATAGGTAGAAAGAAGGATGTATCGGTAGATAGATGGATGCATGGTTACAAAGATGGATGCATGAGTAGATAGATAGATAGATAGATAGACAGACATAGATGGGTTTTATGTGTCAATGTACACCAGGAACATATTATCACACTTTTTTTCAATTTTTAGGTTCTTTTTCCCCATGAAACCAATGAAGAGAGCATAATAGTGACTATTGTGAGATTCTCTGTACTAAAGGCATCGATTAAAGAGTAAGCACAGCAACTGGAGCCTCAGACAGGTAATTAATGATGATTAATTACTGGTATTATCTTTCTAGTGCAGATGGAGCCAGCCTAGTTTTTGCAGGGGCTGGCAAGAGTATCGCTAGCGGCCGGCTCCCGCCAGGGGCACGAGCGCACAAGACGCTTGTGTCCCCCGTGCCAACGGAGCTTTCCCTGGGTCCGCCACGCCATCGTCGTCGCCCGCCTTCCCCCCGAATCCTGCCCATCTCCCTGAAGCGGAGACGGGCAGGGAGACGCTGCCTTGATACTGGGACGCGCATGTGCATGAGACGCACGTGCATCCCAGTCCCTATTCCAGTCCCGGCTCCATCTGTATTGTGTACATGCACACTAAAAAAAATGGGAGGGTGGGTGGATAGGTAGAAAGAAGGATGTATCGGTAGAAAAATGGATGCATGGTTAGAAAGATGGATGCATGAGTAGATAAATAGATAGACAGACATAGATGGGTTTTATGTGTCAATGTACACCAGGAACATATTATCACACTTTTTTTCAATTTTTTAGGTTCTTTTTCCCCATGAAACCAATGAAGAGAGCATAATAGTGACTACTGTGAGATTCTCTGTACTAAAGGCATCGATTAAAGAGTAAGCACAGCAACTGGAGCCTCAGACAGGTAATTATTGATGATTAATTACTGGTATTATCTTTCTAGTGCAGATGGAGCCAGCCTAGTTTTTGCAGGGGCTGTCAAAAGTATCGCTAGCGGCCGGCTCCCGCCAGGGGCACGAGCGCACTAGACGCTTGCGCGCCCCGTGCCAATGGAGCTTGCCCTGGGTCCCCCACGCCATCGTCGTCACCCGCCTTCCCCCCGAATCCTGCCCATCTCCCTGAAGCGGAGACGGGCAGGGAGACGCTGCCGTGATACTGGGACGCGCGTGTGCATGAGATGCACGTGCATCCCAGTCCCTATTCCAGTCCCGGCTCCATCTGTATTGTGTACATGCACACTAAAAAAAATGGGAGGGTGGGTGTATAGGTAGAAAGAAGGATGTATCGGTAGATAGATGGATGCATGGTTACAAAGATGGATGCATGAGTAGATAGATAGATAGATAGACAGACATAGATGGGTTTTATGTGTCAATGTACACCAGGAACATATTATCACACTTTTTTTCAATTTTTAGGTTCTTTTTCCCATGAAACCAATGAAGAGAGCATAATAGTGACTATTGTGAGATTCTCTGTACTAAAGGCATCGATTAAAGAGTAAGCACAGCAACTGGAGCCTCAGACAGGTAATTAATGATGATTAATTACTGGTATTATCTTTCTAGTGCAGATGGAGCCAGCCTAGTTTTTGCAGGGGCTGTCAAAAGTATCGCCAGCGGCCGGCTCCCGCCAGGGTCACGAGCGCACTAGACGCTTGCGCGCCCCGTGCCAATGGAGCTTGCCCTGGGTCCCCCACGCCATCGTCGTCGCCCAGAGCCGGCCCTAGCCTAAATGACGCCCAAGGCAAGATTTTGGCTGGTGCCCCCTAGCACCGCCACTAGTTCCGCCTCTGACCCTGCTCCCCTTTCCCAGCACCATCAACCCCCATTATAGCAGTCATCATTTTAGTGCTCCTACCTGCAATATTTTAAATAGAAACAGTGCACACATTCGGTGCGCAGCCTAAACAGGAGTGTGTTCTTGCTGGAAAGGGCCATGGCCACACAATAGTACCCCCAATTCAAATTATGCCACACAGTAGTGCAACTTTATTCACATTATATCATGAGATGGTGTCCCTTATTCACGTTACATCACACAGTAGTACCACTTTACCTTATATACATTACTCCTCACATTATTCACATTATACCCTTAGAAAAAAAATCCTTAAAAAAATATTGTATTTTAAGCACCTCCATGGCCACACTGCAACCCAGCACAAAGCAGTGTGTGCTGGGCAGAGGAGAAGAGCTGCAGCTGCTGCTGTCACTTAAGGGGAGAGGGCCCGGGGCCCCCACTGGGCCCTTCCATCAGACTTTGGCCTGGGTAATTTGTACCCCCTACCCCTTTCTCTCGGCACCCCTGATAATACTACACAGTAATGTCCCTTAAACATGACACACATTATTAATGTCCTTATAACCATAATGCCCCTTACACATTATGCCAACCTTTATTAATGCCCTTCATACACATAATGACACACATAATGCCCCTTACACATATGTTGCACATTATTATTGCCCTTAAACACATGACACACATAATGCCCATTACACATATGTTGCACATTATTAATGCCCTTATACATGACACACATAATGCCTGTTACACATATGTCGCACATTATTAATGCATTTATACATGACACACATAATGCCCCTTACACATATGCCGAACACTATTGCACAACCAACCCACCCACAGACAGCACTGTGACCTCTGCCTCTGCTTGGATACAGATGTTTCCTCATACATCCTGCCTCAATAGGCCATGCAGCTCCTGGCCAGTTCTGCTAACGTTGGGTGCATTTTTTGCTAAAAATTCATCTTATTTGCATTGTTATGACCAGCACACACAAGGAGCTTCCGATGATTAAAATGATATGTGGCATAAATATATTCTGTGTGCAACTGTGGCTGTTCCTGCATACAGAATGCTATGTTACAGTGATTTCCATGAATACACTATTTCATATGCAGATACAGCCTCACTCACACACAGAATATAGGCATGCTGCATATCATTTTAATCAGCAGAAGCTGCTGATGCCCCTAGGCATTCCAAATGCCCTAGGCAATTGCCTAGTTTGCCTATGCCTAAGGCCGGCTCTGTCGTCGCCCGCCTTCCCCCCGAATCCTGCCCATCTCCCTGAAGCGGAGACGGGCAGGGAGACGCTGTCGTGATACTGGGACGCGCGTGTGCATGAGATGCACGTGCATCCCTGTCCCTATTCCAGTCCCGGCTCCATCTGTATTGTGTACATGCACACTAAAAAAAATGGGAGGGTGGGTGTATAGGTAGAGAGAAGGATGTATCGGTAGATAGATGGATGCATGGTTACAAAGATGGATGCATGAGTAGATAGATAGATAGACAGACATAGATGGGTTTTATGTGTCAATGTACACCAGGAACATATTATCACACTTTTTTTCAATTTTTAGGTTCTTTTTCCCCATGAAACCAATGAAGAGAGCATAATAGTGACTATTGTGAGATTCTCTGTACTAAAGGCATCGATTAAAGAGTAAGCACAGCAACTGGAGCCTCAGACAGGTAATTAATGATGATTAATTACTGGTATTATCTTTCTAGTGCAGATGGAGCCAGCCTAGTTTTTGCAGGGGCTGGCAAGAGTATCGCCAGCGGCCGGCTCCCGCCAGGGGCACGAGCGCACAAGACGCTTGTGTCCCCCGTGCCAACGGAGCTTGCCCTGGGTCCCCCACGCCATCGTCGTCGACCGCCTTCCCCCTCAATCATGCCCATCTCCCTGAAGCGGAGACGGGCAGGGAGACGCTGCCGTGATACTGGGACGCGCGTGTGCATGAGACGCACGTGCATCCCAGTCCCTATTCCAGTCCCGGCTCCATCTGTATTGTGTACATGCACACTAAAAAAATGGGAGGGTGGGTGTATAGGTAGAAAGAAGGATGTATCGGTAGATAGATGGATGCATGGTTACAAAGATGGATGCATGAGTAGATAAATAGATAGACAGACATAGATGGGTTTTATGTGTCAATGTACACCAGGAACATATTATCACACTTTTTTTCAATTTTTTAGGTTCTTTTTCCCATGAAACCAATGAAGAGAGCATAATAGTGACTATTGTGAGATTCTCTGTACTAAAGGCATCGATTAAAGAGTAAGCACAGCAACTGGAGCCTCAGACAGGTAATTAATGATGATTAATTACTGGTATTATCTTTCTAGTGCAGATGGAGCCAGCCTAGTTTTTGCAGGGGCTGTCAAAAGTATCGCCAGCGGCCGGCTCCCGCCAGGGGCACGGGCGCACTAGACGCTTGCGCGCCCCGTGCCAATGGAGCTTGCCCTGGGTCCCCCACGCCATCGTCGTCGCCCGCCTTCCCCCCGAATCCTGCCCATCTCCCTGAAGCGGAGACGGGCAGGGAGACGCTGTCGTGATACTGGGACGCGCGTGTGCATGAGATGCACGTGCATCCCAGTCCCTATTCCAGTCCCGGCTCCATCTGTATTGTGTACATGCACACTAAAAAAAATGGGAGGGTGGGTGTATAGGTAGAGAGAAGGATGTATCGGTAGATAGATGGATGCATGGTTACAAAGATGGATGCATGAGTAGATAGATAGATAGACAGACATAGATGGGTTTTATGTGTCAATGTACACCAGGAACATATTATCACACTTTTTTTCAATTTTTAGGTTCTTTTTCCCCATGAAACCAATGAAGAGAGCATAATAGTGACTATTGTGAGATTCTCTGTACTAAAGGCATCGATTAAAGAGTAAGCACAGCAACTGGAGCCTCAGACAGGTAATTAATGATGATTAATTACTGGTATTATCTTTCTAGTGCAGATGGAGCCAGCCTAGTTTTTGCAGGGGCTGGCAAGAGTATCGCCAGCGGCCGGCTCCCGCCAGGGGCACGAGCGCACAAGACGCTTGTGTCCCCCGTGCCAACGGAGCTTGCCCTGGGTCCCCCACGCCATCGTCGTCGCCCGCCTTCCCCCCGAATCCTGCCCATCTCCCTGAAGCGGAGACGGGCAGGGAGACGCTGTCGTGATACTGGGACGCGCGTGTGCATGAGATGCACGTGCATCCCAGTCCCTATTCCAGTCCCGGCTCCATCTGTATTGTGTACATGCACACTAAAAAAAATGGGAGGGTGGGTGTATAGGTAGAGAGAAGGATGTATCGGTAGATAGATGGATGCATGGTTACAAAGATGGATGCATGAGTAGATAGATAGATAGACAGACATAGATGGGTTTTATGTGTCAATGTACACCAGGAACATATTATCACACTTTTTTTCAATTTTTAGGTTCTTTTTCCCCATGAAACCAATGAAGAGAGCATAATAGTGACTATTGTGAGATTCTCTGTACTAAAGGCATCGATTAAAGAGTAAGCACAGCAACTGGAGCCTCAGACAGGTAATTAATGATGATTAATTACTGGTATTATCTTTCTAGTGCAGATGGAGCCAGCCTAGTTTTTGCAGGGGCTGGCAAGAGTATCGCCAGCGGCCGGCTCCCGCCAGGGGCACGAGCGCACAAGACGCTTGTGTCCCCCGTGCCAACGGAGCTTGCCCTGGGTCCCCCACGCCATCGTCGTCGACCGCCTTCCCCCTCAATCATGCCCATCTCCCTGAAGCGGAGACGGGCAGGGAGACGCTGCCGTGATACTGGGACGCGCGTGTGCATGAGACGCACGTGCATCCCAGTCCCTATTCCAGTCCCGGCTCCATCTGTATTGTGTACATGCACACTAAAAAAATGGGAGGGTGGGTGTATAGGTAGAAAGAAGGATGTATCGGTAGATAGATGGATGCATGGTTACAAAGATGGATGCATGAGTAGATAAATAGATAGACAGACATAGATGGGTTTTATGTGTCAATGTACACCAGGAACATATTATCACACTTTTTTTCAATTTTTTAGGTTCTTTTTCCCATGAAACCAATGAAGAGAGCATAATAGTGACTATTGTGAGATTCTCTGTACTAAAGGCATCGATTAAAGAGTAAGCACAGCAACTGGAGCCTCAGACAGGTAATTAATGATGATTAATTACTGGTATTATCTTTCTAGTGCAGATGGAGCCAGCCTAGTTTTTGCAGGGGCTGGCAAGAGTATCGCCAGCGGCCGGCTCCCGCCAGGGGCACGAGCGCACAAGACGCTTGTGTCCCCCTTGCCAACGGAGCTTGCCCTGGGTCCCCCACGCCATCGTCGTCGACCGCCTTCCCCCTCAATCATGCCCATCTCCCTGAAGCGGAGACGGGCAGGGAGACGCTGCCGTGATACTGGGACGCGCGTGTGCATGAGACGCACGTGCATCCCAGTCCCTATTCCAGTCCCGGCTCCATCTGTATTGTGTACATGCACACTAAAAAAATGGGAGGGTGGGTGTATAGGTAGAAAGAAGGATGTATCGGTAGATAGATGGATGCATGGTTACAAAGATGGATGCATGAGTAGATAAATAGATAGACAGACAGACATAGATGGGTTTTATGTGTCAATGTACACCAGGAACATATTATCACACTTTTTTTCAATTTTTTAGGTTCTTTTTCCCATGAAACCAATGAAGAGAGCATAATAGTGACTATTGTGAGATTCTCTGTACTAAAGGCATCGATTAAAGAGTAAGCACAGCAACTGGAGCCTCAGACAGGTAATTAATGATGATTAATTACTGGTATTATCTTTCTAGTGCAGATGGAGCCAGCCTAGTTTTTGCAGGGGCTGGCAAGAGTATCGCCAGCGGCCGGCTCCCGCCAGGGGCACGAGCGCACAAGACGCTTGTGTCCCCCTTGCCAACGGAGCTTGCCCTGGGTCCCCCACGCC
The DNA here is from genome assembly GCF_055691185.1 of Crinia signifera. NCBI lineage: Eukaryota > Metazoa > Chordata > Amphibia > Anura > Myobatrachidae > Crinia > Crinia signifera. Next base: position 279,827,986 of record NC_139217.1, read on the forward strand.
ATCGTCGTCGACCGCCTTCCCCCTCAATCATGCCCATCTCCCTGAAGCGGAGACGGGCAGGGAGACGCTGCCGTGATACTGGGACGCGCGTGTGCATGAGACGCACGTGCATCCCAGTCCCTATTCCAGTCCCGGCTCCATCTGTATTGTGTACATGCACACTAAAAAAATGGGAGGGTGGGTGTATAGGTAGAAAGAAGGATGTATCGGTAGATAGATGGATGCATGGTTACAAAGATGGATGCATGAGTAGATAAATAGATAGACAGACAGACATAGATGGGTTTTATGTGTCAATGTACACCAGGAACATATTATCACACTTTTTTTCAATTTTTTAGGTTCTTTTTCCCATGAAACCAATGAAGAGAGCATAGTAGTGACTATTGTGAGATTCTCTGTACTAAAGGCATCGATTAAAGAGTAAGCACAGCAACTGGAGCCTCAGACAGGTAATTAATGATGATTAATTACTGGTATTATCTTTCTAGTGCAGATGGAGCCAGCCTAGTTTTTGCAGGGGCTGTCAAAAGTATCGCCAGCGGCCGGCTCCCGCCAGGGGCACGAGCGCACTAGACGCTTGCGCGCCCCGTGCCAATGGAGCTTGCCCTGGGTCCCCCACGCCATCGTCGTCGCCCGCCTTCCCCCCGAATCCTGCCCATCTCCCTGAAGCAGAGACGGGCAGGGAGACGCTGCCGTGATACTGGGACGCGCGTGTGCATGAGATGCACGTGCATCCCAGTCCCTATTCCAGTCCCGGCTCCATCTGTATTGTGTACATGCACACTAAAAAAAATGGGAGGGTTGGTGTATAGGTAGAAAGAAGGATGTATCGGTAGATAGATGGATGCATGGTTACAAAGATGGATGCATGAGTAGATAGATAGATAGACAGACATAGATGGGTTTTATGTGTCAATGTACACCAGGAACATATTATCACACTTTTTTTCAATTTTAAGGTTCTTTTTCCCCATGAAACCAATGAAGAGAGCATAATAGTGACTATTGTGAGATTCTCTGTACTAAAGGCATCGATTAAAGAGTAAGCACAGCAACTGGAGCCTCAGACAGGTAATTAATGATGATTAATTACTGGTATTATCTTTCTAGTGCAGATGGAGCCAGCCTAGTTTTTGCAGGGCCTGGCAAGAGTATCGCCAGCGGCCGGCTCCCGCCAGGGGCACGAGCGCACAAGACGCTTGTGTCCCCCGTGCCAACGGAGCTTGCCCTGGGTCCCCCAAGCCATCGTCGTCGACCGCCTTCCCCCTCAATCATGCCCATCTCCCTGAAGCGGAGACGGGCAGGGAGACGCTGCCGTGATACTGGGACGCGCGTGTGCATGAGACGCACGTGCATCCCAGTCCCTATTCCAGTCCCGGCTCCATCTGTATTGTGTACATGCACACTAAAAAAATGGGAGGGTGGGTGTATAGGTAGAAAGAAGGATGTATCGGTAGATAGATGGATGCATGGTTACAAAGATGGATGCATGAGTAGATAAATAGATAGACAGACATAGATGGGTTTTATGTGTCAATGTACACCAGGAACATATTATCACACTTTTTTTCAATTTTTTAGGTTCTTTTTCCCATGAAACCAATGAAGAGAGCATAATAGTGACTATTGTGAGATTCTCTGTACTAAAGGCATCGATTAAAGAGTAAGCACAGCAACTGGAGCCTCAGACAGGTAATTAATGATGATTAATTACTGGTATTATCTTTCTAGTGCAGATGGAGCCAGCCTAGTTTTTGCAGGGGCTGTCAAAAGTATCGCCAGCGGCCGGCTCCCGCCAGGGGCACGAGCGCACTAGACGCTTGCGCGCCCCGTGCCAATGGAGCTTGCCCTGGGTCCCCCACGCCATCGTCGTCGCCCGCCTTCCCCCCGAATCCTGCCCATCTCCCTGAAGCGGAGACGGGCAGGGAGACGCTGTCGTGATACTGGGACGCGCGTGTGCATGAGATGCACGTGCATCCCAGTCCCTATTCCAGTCCCGGCTCCATCTGTATTGTGTACATGCACACTAAAAAAAATGGGAGGGTGGGTGTATAGGTAGAGAGAAGGATGTATCGGTAGATAGATGGATGCATGGTTACAAAGATGGATGCATGAGTAGATAGATAGATAGACAGACATAGATGGGTTTTATGTGTCAATGTACACCAGGAACATATTATCACACTTTTTTTCAATTTTTAGGTTCTTTTTCCCCATGAAACCAATGAAGAGAGCATAATAGTGACTATTGTGAGATTCTCTGTACTAAAGGCATCGATTAAAGAGTAAGCACAGCAACTGGAGCCTCAGACAGGTAATTAATGATGATTAATTACTGGTATTATCTTTCTAGTGCAGATGGAGCCAGCCTAGTTTTTGCAGGGGCTGGCAAGAGTATCGCCAGCGGCCGGCTCCCGCCAGGGGCACGAGCGCACAAGACGCTTGTGTCCCCCGTGCCAACGGAGCTTGCCCTGGGTCCCCCACGCCATCGTCGTCGACCGCCTTCCCCCTCAATCATGCCCATCTCCCTGAAGCGGAGACGGGCAGGGAGACGCTGCCGTGATACTGGGACGCGCGTGTGCATGAGACGCACGTGCATCCCAGTCCCTATTCCAGTCCCGGCTCCATCTGTATTGTGTACATGCACACTAAAAAAATGGGAGGGTGGGTGTATAGGTAGAAAGAAGGATGTATCGGTAGATAGATGGATGCATGGTTACAAAGATGGATGCATGAGTAGATAAATAGATAGACAGACATAGATGGGTTTTATGTGTCAATGTACACCAGGAACATATTATCACACTTTTTTTCAATTTTTTAGGTTCTTTTTCCCATGAAACCAATGAAGAGAGCATAATAGTGACTATTGTGAGATTCTCTGTACTAAAGGCATCGATTAAAGAGTAAGCACAGCAACTGGAGCCTCAGACAGGTAATTAATGATGATTAATTACTGGTATTATCTTTCTAGTGCAGATGGAGCCAGCCTAGTTTTTGCAGGGGCTGGCAAGAGTATCGCCAGCGGCCGGCTCCCGCCAGGGGCACGAGCGCACAAGACGCTTGTGTCCCCCGTGCCAACGGAGCTTGCCCTGGGTCCCCCACGCCATCGTCGTCGACCGCCTTCCCCCTCAATCATGCCCATCTCCCTGAAGCGGAGACGGGCAGGGAGACGCTGCCGTGATACTGGGACGCGCGTGTGCATGAGACGCACGTGCATCCCAGTCCCTATTCCAGTCCTGGCTCCATCTGTATTGTGTACATGCACACTAAAAAAATGGGAGGGTGGGTGTATAGGTAGAAAGAAGGATGTATCGGTAGATAGATGGATGCATGGTTACAAAGATGGATGCATGAGTAGATAAATAGATAGACAGACATAGATGGGTTTTATGTGTCAATGTACACCAGGAACATATTATCACACTTTTTTTCAATTTTTTAGGTTCTTTTTCCCATGAAACCAATGAAGAGAGCATAATAGTGACTATTGTGAGATTCTCTGTACTAAAGGCATCGATTAAAGAGTAAGCACAGCAACTGGAGCCTCAGACAGGTAATTAATGATGATTAATTACTGGTATTATCTTTCTAGTGCAGATGGAGCCAGCCTAGTTTTTGCAGGGGCTGTCAAAAGTATCGCCAGCGGCCGGCTCCCGCCAGGGGCACGAGCGCACTAGACGCTTGCGCGCCCCGTGCCAATGGAGCTTGCCCTGGGTCCCCCACGCCATCGTCGTCGCCCGCCTTCCCCCCGAATCCTGCCCATCTCCCTGAAGCAGAGACGGGCAGGGAGACGCTGCCGTGATACTGGGACGCGCGTGTGCATGAGACGCACGTGCATCCCAGTCCCTATTCCAGTCCCGGCTCCATCTGTATTGTGTACATGCACACTAAAAAAAAATGGGAGGGTTGGTGTATAGGTAGAAAGAAGGATGTATCGGTAGATAGATGGATGCATGGTTACAAAGATGGATGCATGAGTAGATAGATAGATAGACAGACATAGATGGGTTTTATGTGTCAATGTACACCAGGAACATATTATCACACTTTTTTTCAATTTTTAGGTTCTTTTTCCCCATGAAACCAATGAAGAGAGCATAATAGTGACTATTGTGAGATTCTCTGTACTAAAGGCATCGATTAAAGAGTAAGCACAGCAACTGGAGCCTCAGACAGGTAATTAATGATGATTAATTACTGGTATTATCTTTCTAGTGCAGATGGAGCCAGCCTAGTTTTTGCAGGGGCTGGCAAGAGTATCGCCAGCGGCCGGCTCCCGCCAGGGGCACGAGCGCACAAGACGCTTGTGTCCCCCGTGCCAACGGAGCTTGCCCTGGGTCCCCCACGCCATCGTCGTCGACCGCCTTCCCCCTCAATCATGCCCATCTCCCTGAAGCGGAGACGGGCAGGGAGACGCTGCCGTGATACTGGGACGCGCGTGTGCATGAGACGCACGTGCATCCCAGTCCCTATTCCAGTCCCGGCTCCATCTGTATTGTGTACATGCACACTAAAAAAATGGGAGGGTGGGTGTATAGGTAGAAAGAAGGATGTATCGGTAGATAGATGGATGCATGGTTACAAAGATGGATGCATGAGTAGATAAATAGATAGACAGACATAGATGGGTTTTATGTGTCAATGTACACCAGGAACATATTATCACACTTTTTTTCAATTTTTTAGGTTCTTTTTCCCATGAAACCAATGAAGAGAGCATAATAGTGACTATTGTGAGATTCTCTGTACTAAAGGCATCGATTAAAGAGTAAGCACAGCAACTGGAGCCTCAGACAGGTAATTAATGATGATTAATTACTGGTATTATCTTTCTAGTGCAGATGGAGCCAGCCTAGTTTTTGCAGGGGCTGTCAAAAGTATCGCCAGCGGCCGGCTCCCGCCAGGGGCACGAGCGCACTAGACGCTTGCGCGCCCCGTGCCAATGGAGCTTGCCCTGGGTCCCCCACGCCATCGTCGTCGCCCGCCTTCCCCCCGAATCCTGCCCATCTCCCTGAAGCAGAGACGGGCAGGGAGACGCTGCCGTGATACTGGGACGCGCGTGTGCATGAGACGCACGTGCATCCCAGTCCCTATTCCAGTCCCGGCTCCATCTGTATTGTGTACATGCACACTAAAAAAAAATGGGAGGGTTGGTGTATAGGTAGAAAGAAGGATGTATCGGTAGATAGATGGATGCATGGTTACAAAGATGGATGCATGAGTAGATAGATAGATAGACAGACATAGATGGGTTTTATGTGTCAATGTACACCAGGAACATATTATCACACTTTTTTTCAATTTTTAGGTTCTTTTTCCCCATGAAACCAATGAAGAGAGCATAATAGTGACTATTGTGAGATTCTCTGTACTAAAGGCATCGATTAAAGAGTAAGCACAGCAACTGGAGCCTCAGACAGGTAATTAATGATGATTAATTACTGGTATTATCTTTCTAGTGCAGATGGAGCCAGCCTAGTTTTTGCAGGGGCTGGCAAGAGTATCGCCAGCGGCCGGCTCCCGCCAGGGGCACGAGCGCACAAGACGCTTGTGTCCCCCGTGCCAACGGAGCTTGCCCTGGGTCCCCCACGCCATCGTCGTCGACCGCCTTCCCCCTCAATCATGCCCATCTCCCTGAAGCGGAGACGGGCAGGGAGACGCTGCCGTGATACTGGGACGCGCGTGTGCATGAGACGCACGTGCATCCCAGTCCCTATTCCAGTCCCGGCTCCATCTGTATTGTGTACATGCACACTAAAAAAATGGGAGGGTGGGTGTATAGGTAGAAAGAAGGATGTATCGGTAGATAGATGGATGCATGGTTACAAAGATGGATGCATGAGTAGATAAATAGATAGACAGACATAGATGGGTTTTATGTGTCAATGTACACCAGGAACATATTATCACACTTTTTTTCAATTTTTTAGGTTCTTTTTCCCATGAAATCAATGAAGAGAGCATAGTAGTGACTATTGTGAGATTCTCTGTACTAAAGGCATCGATTAAAGAGTAAGCACAGCAACTGGAGCCTCAGACAGGTAATTAATGATGATTAATTACTGGTATTATCTTTCTAGTGCAGATGGAGCCAGCCTAGTTTTTGCAGAGGCTGTCAAAAGTATCGCCAGCGGCCGGCTCCCGCCAGGGGCACGAGCGCACTAGACGCTTGCGCGCCCCGTGCCAATGGAGCTTGCCCTGGGTCCCCCACGCCATCGTCGTCGCCCGCCTTCCCCCCGAATCCTGCCCATCTCCCTGAAGCAGAGACGGGCAGGGAGACGCTGCCGTGATACTGGGACGCGCGTGTGCATGAGATGCACGTGCATCCCAGTCCCTATTCCAGTCCCGGCTCCATCTGTATTGTGTACATGCACACTAAAAAAAATGGGAGGGTTGGTGTATAGGTAGAAAGAAGGATGTATCGGTAGATAGATGGATGCATGGTTACAAAGATGGATGCATGAGTAGATAGATAGATAGACAGACATAGATGGGTTTTATGTGTCAATGTACACCAGGAACATATTATCACACTTTTTTTCAATTTTAAGGTTCTTTTTCCCCATGAAACCAATGAAGAGAGCATAATAGTGACTATTGTGAGATTCTCTGTACTAAAGGCATCGATTAAAGAGTAAGCACAGCAACTGGAGCCTCAGACAGGTAATTAATGATGATTAATTACTGGTATTATCTTTCTAGTGCAGATGGAGCCAGCCTAGTTTTTGCAGGGGCTGGCAAGAGTATCGCCAGCGGCCGGCTCCCGCCAGGGGCACGAGCGCACAAGACGCTTGTGTCCCCCGTGCCAACGGAGCTTGCCCTGGGTCCCCCAAGCCATCGTCGTCGACCACCTTCCCCCTCAATCATGCCCATCTCCCTGAAGCGGAGACGGGCAGGGAGACGCTGCCGTGATACTGGGACGCGCGTGTGCATGAGACGCACGTGCATCCCAGTCCCTATTCTAGTCCCGGCTCCATCTGTATTGTGTACATGCACACTAAAAAAATGGGAGGGTGGGTGTATAGGTAGAAAGAAGGATGTATCGGTAGATAGATGGATGCATGGTTACAAAGATGGATGCATGAGTAGATAAATAGATAGACAGACATAGATGGGTTTTATGTGTCAATGTACACCAGGAACATATTATCACACTTTTTTTCAATTTTTTAGGTTCTTTTTCCCATGAAACCAATGAAGAGAGCATAATAGTGACTATTGTGAGATTCTCTGTACTAAAGGCATCGATTAAAGAGTAAGCACAGCAACTGGAGCCTCAGACAGGTAATTAATGATGATTAATTACTGGTATTATCTTTCTAGTGCAGATGGAGCCAGCCTAGTTTTTGCAGGGGCTGTCAAAAGTATCGCCAGCGGCCGGCTCCCGCCAGGGGCACGAGCGCACTAGACGATTGCGCGCCCCGTGCCAATGGAGCTTGCCCTGGGTCCCCCACGCCATCGTCGTCGCCCGCCTTCCCCCCGAATCCTGCCCATCTCCCTGAAGCAGAGACGGGCAGGGAGACGCTGCCGTGATACTGGGACGCGCGTGTGCATGAGATGCACGTGCATCCCAGTCCCTATTCCAGTCCCGGCTCCATCTGTATTGTGTACATGCACACTAAAAAAAATGGGAGGGTTGGTGTATAGGTAGAAAGAAGGATGTATCGGTAGATAGATGGATGCATGGTTACAAAGATGGATGCATGAGTAGATAGATAGATAGACAGACATAGATGGGTTTTATGTGTCAATGTACACCAGGAACATATTATCACACTTTTTTTCAATTTTAAGGTTCTTTTTCCCCATGAAACCAATGAAGAGAGCATAATAGTGACTATTGTGAGATTCTCTGTACTAAAGGCATCGATTAAAGAGTAAGCACAGCAACTGGAGCCTCAGACAGGTAATTAATGATGATTAATTACTGGTATTATCTTTCTAGTGCAGATGGAGCCAGCCTAGTTTTTGCAGGGGCTGGCAAGAGTATCGCCAGCGGCCGGCTCCCGCCAGGGGCACGAGCGCACAAGACGCTTGTGTCCCCCGTGCCAACGGAGCTTGCCCTGGGTCCCCCAACCCATCGTCGTCGACCGCCTTCCCCCTCAATCATGCCCATCTCCCTGAAGCGGAGACGGGCAGGGAGACGCTGCCGTGATACTGGGACGCGCGTGTGCATGAGACGCACGTGCATCCCAGTCCCTATTCCAGTCCTGGCTCCATCTGTATTGTGTACATGCACACTAAAAAAATGGGAGGGTGGGTGTATAGGTAGAAAGAAGGATGTATCGGTAGATAGATGGATGCATGGTTACAAAGATGGATGCATGAGTAGATAAATAGATAGACAGACATAGATGGGTTTTATGTGTCAATGTACACCAGGAACATATTATCACACTTTTTTTCAATTTTTTAGGTTCTTTTTCCCATGAAACCAATGAAGAGAGCATAATAGTGACTATTGTGAGATTCTCTGTACTAAAGGCATCGATTAAAGAGTAAGCACAGCAACTGGAGCCTCAGACAGGTAATTAATGATGATTAATTACTGGTATTATCTTTCTAGTGCAGATGGAGCCAGCCTAGTTTTTGCAGGGGCTGTCAAAAGTATCGCCAGCGGCCGGCTCCCGCCAGGGGCACGAGCGCACTAGACGCTTGCGCGCCCCGTGCCAATGGAGCTTGCCCTGGGTCCCCCACGCCATCGTCGTCGCCCGCCTTCCCCCCGAATCCTGCCCATCTCCCTGAAGCAGAGACGGGCAGGGAGACGCTGCCGTGATACTGGGACGCGCGTGTGCATGAGACGCACGTGCATCCCAGTCCCTATTCCAGTCCCGGCTCCATCTGTATTGTGTACATGCACACTAAAAAAAAATGGGAGGGTTGGTGTATAGGTAGAAAGAAGGATGTATCGGTAGATAGATGGATGCATGGTTACAAAGATGGATGCATGAGTAGATAGATAGATAGACAGACATAGATGGGTTTTATGTGTCAATGTACACCAGGAACATATTATCACACTTTTTTTCAATTTTTAGGTTCTTTTTCCCCATGAAACCAATGAAGAGAGCATAATAGTGACTATTGTGAGATTCTCTGTACTAAAGGCATCGATTAAAGAGTAAGCACAGCAACTGGAGCCTCAGACAGGTAATTAATGATGATTAATTACTGGTATTATCTTTCTAGTGCAGATGGAGCCAGCCTAGTTTTTGCAGGGGCTGGCAAGAGTATCGCCAGCGGCCGGCTCCCGCCAGGGGCACGAGCGCACAAGACGCTTGTGTCCCCCGTGCCAACGGAGCTTGCCCTGGGTCCCCCACGCCATCGTCGTCGACCGCCTTCCCCCTCAATCATGCCCATCTCCCTGAAGCGGAGACGGGCAGGGAGACGCTGCCGTGATACTGGGACGCGCGTGTGCATGAGACGCACGTGCATCCCAGTCCCTATTCCAGTCCCGGCTCCATCTGTATTGTGTACATGCACACTAAAAAAATGGGAGGGTGGGTGTATAGGTAGAAAGAAGGATGTATCGGTAGATAGATGGATGCATGGTTACAAAGATGGATGCATGAGTAGATAAATAGATAGACAGACATAGATGGGTTTTATGTGTCAATGTACACCAGGAACATATTATCACACTTTTTTCAATTTTTTAGGTTCTTTTTTCCCATGAAACCAATGAAGAGAGCATAGTAGTGACTATTGTGAGATTCTCTGTACTAAAGGCATCGATTAAAGAGTAAGCACAGCAACTGGAGCCTCAGACAGGTAATTAATGATGATTAATTACTGGTATTATCTTTCTAGTGCAGATGGAGCCAGCCTAGTTTTTGCAGGGGCTGTCAAAAGTATCGCCAGCGGCCGGCTCCCGCCAGGGGCACGAGCGCACTAGACGCTTGCGCGCCCCGTGCCAATGGAGCTTGCCCTGGGTCCCCCACGCCATCGTCGTCGCCCGCCTTCCCCCCGAATCCTGCCCATCTCCCTGAAGCAGAGACGGGCAGGGAGACGCTGCCGTGATACTGGGACGCGCGTGTGCATGAGATGCACGTGCATCCCAGTCCCTATTCCAGTCCCGGCTCCATCTGTATTGTGTACATGCACACTAAAAAAAATGGGAGGGTTGGTGTATAGGTAGAAAGAAGGATGTATCGGTAGATAGATGGATGCATGGTTACAAAGATGGATGCATGAGTAGATAGATAGATAGACAGACATAGATGGGTTTTATGTGTCAATGTACACCAGGAACATATTATCACACTTTTTTTCAATTTTAAGGTTCTTTTTCCCCATGAAACCAATGAAGAGAGCATAATAGTGACTATTGTGAGATTCTCTGTACTAAAGGCATCGATTAAAGAGTAAGCACAGCAACTGGAGCCTCAGACAGGTAATTAATGATGATTAATTACTGGTATTATCTTTCTAGTGCAGATGGAGCCAGCCTAGTTTTTGCAGGGGCTGGCAAGAGTATCGCCAGCGGCCGGCTCCCGCCAGGGGCACGAGCGCACAAGACGCTTGTGTCCCCCGTGCCAACGGAGCTTGCCCTGGGTCCCCCAAGCCATCGTCGTCGACCGCCTTCCCCCTCAATCATGCCCATCTCCCTGAAGCGAAGACGGGCAGGGAGACGCTGCCGTGATACTGGGACGCGCGTGTGCATGAGACGCACGTGCATCCCAGTCCCTATTCTAGTCCCGGCTCCATCTGTATTGTGTACATGCACACTAAAAAAATGGGAGGGTGGGTGTATAGGTAGAAAGAAGGATGTATCGGTAGATAGATGGATGCATGGTTACAAAGATGGATGCATGAGTAGATAAATAGATAGACAGACATAGATGGGTTTTATGTGTCAATGTACACCAGGAACATATTATCACACTTTTTTTCAATTTTTTAGGTTCTTTTTCCCATGAAACCAATGAAGAGAGCATAATAGTGACTATTGTGAGATTCTCTGTACTAAAGGCATCGATTAAAGAGTAAGCACAGCAACTGGAGCCTCAGACAGGTAATTAATGATGATTAATTACTGGTATTATCTTTCTAGTGCAGATGGAGCCAGCCTAGTTTTTGCAGGGGCTGTCAAAAGTATCGCCAGCGGCCGGCTCCCGCCAGGGGCACGAGCGCACTAGACGATTGCGCGCCCCGTGCCAATGGAGCTTGCCCTGGGTCCCCCACGCCATCGTCGTCGCCCGCCTTCCCCCCGAATCCTGCCCATCTCCCTGAAGCGGAGACGGGCAGGGAGACGCTGTCGTGATACTGGGACGCGCGTGTGCATGAGATGCACGTGCATCCCAGTCCCTATTCCAGTCCCGGCTCCATCTGTATTGTGTACATGCACACTAAAAAAAATGGGAGGGTGGGTGTATAGGTAGAGAGAAGGATGTATCGGTAGATAGATGGATGCATGGTTACAAAGATGGATGCATGAGTAGATAGATAGATAGACAGACATAGATGGGTTTTATGTGTCAATGTACACCAGGAACATATTATCACACTTTTTTTCAATTTTTAGGTTCTTTTTCCCCATGAAACCAATGAAGAGAGCATAATAGTGACTATTGTGAGATTCTCTGTACTAAAGGCATCGATTAAAGAGTAAGCACAGCAACTGGAGCCTCAGACAGGTAATTAATGATGATTAATTACTGGTATTATCTTTTTAGTGCAGATGGAGCCAGCCTAGTTTTTGCAGGGGCTGGCAAGAGTATCGCCAGCGGCCGGCTCCCGCCAGGGGCACGAGCGCACAAGACGCTTGTGTCCCCCGTGCCAACGGAGCTTGCCCTGGGTCCCCCACGCCATCGTCGTCGACCGCCTTCCCCCTCAATCATGCCCATCTCCCTGAAGCGGAGACGGGCAGGGAGACGCTGCCGTGATACTGGGACGCGCGTGTGCATGAGACGCACGTGCATCCCAGTCCCTATTCCAGTCCCGGCTCCATCTGTATTGTGTACATGCACACTAAAAAAATGGGAGGGTGGGTGTATAGGTAGAAAGAAGGATGTATCGGTAGATAGATGGATGCATGGTTACAAAGATGGATGCATGAGTAGATAAATAGATAGACAGACATAGATGGGTTTTATGTGTCAATGTACACCAGGAACATATTATCACACTTTTTTTCAATTTTTTAGGTTATTTTTCCCATGAAACCAATGAAGAGAGCATAATAGTGACTATTGTGAGATTCTCTGTACTAAAGGCATCGATTAAAGAGTAAGCACAGCAACTGGAGCCTCAGACAGGTAATTAATGATGATTAATTACTGGTATTATCTTTCTAGTGCAGATGGAGCCAGCCTAGTTTTTGCAGGGGCTGTCAAAAGTATCGCCAGCGGCCGGCTCCCGCCAGGGGCACGAGCGCACTAGACGCTTGCGCGCCCCGTGCCAATGGAGCTTGCCCTGGGTCCCCCACGCCATCGTCGTCGCCCGCCTTTCCCCCGAATCCTGCCCATCTCCCTGAAGCGGAGACGGGCAGGGAGACGCTGTCGTGATACTGGGACGCGCGTGTGCATGAGATGCACGTGCATCCCAGTCCCTATTCCAGTCCCGGCTCCATCTGTATTGTGTACATGCACACTAAAAAAAATGGGAGGGTGGGTGTATAGGTAGAGAGAAGGATGTATCGGTAGATAGATGGATGCATGGTTACAAAGATGGATGCATGAGTAGATAGATAGATAGACAGACATAGATGGGTTTTATGTGTCAATGTACACCAGGAACATATTATCACACTTTTTTTCAATTTTTAGGTTCTTTTTCCCCATGAAACCAATGAAGAGAGCATAATAGTGACTATTGTGAGATTCTCTGTACTAAAGGCATCGATTAAAGAGTAAGCACAGCAACTGGAGCCTCAGACAGGTAATTAATGATGATTAATTACTGGTATTATCTTTTTAGTGCAGATGGAGCCAGCCTAGTTTTTGCAGGGGCTGGCAAGAGTATCGCCAGCGGCCGGCTCCCGCCAGGGGCACGAGCGCACAAGACGCTTGTGTCCCCCGTGCCAACGGAGCTTGCCCTGGGTCCCCCACGCCATCGTCGTCGACCGCCTTCCCCCTCAATCATGCCCATCTCCCTGAAGCGGAGACGGGCAGGGAGACGCTGCCGTGATACTGGGACGCGCGTGTGCATGAGACGCACGTGCATCCCAGTCCCTATTCCAGTCCCGGCTCCATCTGTATTGTGTACATGCACACTAAAAAAATGGGAGGGTGGGTGTATAGGTAGAAAGAAGGATGTATCGGTAAATAGATGGATGCATGGTTACAAAGATGGATGCATGAGTAGATAAATAGATAGACAGACATAGATGGGTTTAATGTGTCAATGTACACCAGGAACATATTATCACACTTTTTTTCAATTTTTTAGGTTCTTTTTCCCATGAAACCAATGAAGAGAGCATAATAGTGACTATTGTGAGATTCTCTGTACTAAAGGCATCGATTAAAGAGTAAGCACAGCAACTGGAGCCTCAGACAGGTAATTAATGATGATTAATTACTGGTATTATCTTTCTAGTGCAGATGGAGCCAGCCTAGTTTTTGCAGGGGCTGGCAAGAGTATCGCCAGCGGCCGGCTCCCGCCAGGGGCACGAGCGCACAAGACGCTTGTGTCCCCCGCGCCAACGGAGCTTGCCCTGGGTCCCCCACGCCATCGTCGTCGACCGCCTTCCCCCTCAATCATGCCCATCTCCCTGAAGCGGAGACGGGCAGGGAGACGCTGCCGTGATACTGGGACGCGCGTGTGCATGAGACGCACGTGCATCCCAGTCCCTATTCCAGTCCCGGCTCCATCTGTATTGTGTACATGCACACTAAAAAAATGGGAGGGTGGGTGTATAGGTAGAAAGAAGGATGTATCGGTAGATAGATGGATGCATGGTTACAAAGATGGATGCATGAGTAGATAAATAGATAGACAGACATAGATGGGTTTTATGTGTCAATGTACACCAGGAACATATTATCACACTTTTTTTCAATTTTTTAGGTTCTTTTTCCCATGAAACCAATGAAGAGAGCATAATAGTGACTATTGTGAGATTCTCTGTACTAAAGGCATCGATTAAAGAGTAAGCACAGCAACTGGAGCCTCAGACAGGTAATTAATGATGATTAATTACTGGTATTATCTTTCTAGTGCAGATGGAGCCAGCCTAGTTTTTGCAGGGGCTGTCAAAAGTATCGCCAGCGGCCGGCTCCCGCCAGGGGCACGAGCGCACTAGACGCTTGCGCGCCCCGTGCCAATGGAGCTTGCCCTGGGTCCCCCACGCCATCGTCGTCGCCCGCCTTCCCCCCGAATCCTGCCCATCTCCCTGAAGCAGAGACGGGCAGGGAGACGCTGCCGTGATACTGGGACGCGCGTGTGCCTGAGATGCACGTGCATCCCAGTCCCTATTCCAGTCCCGGCTCCATCTGTATTGTGTACATGCACACTAAAAAAAATGGGAGGGATGGTGTATAGGTAGAAAGAAGGATGTATCGGTAGATAGATGGATGCATGGTTACAAAGATGGATGCATGAGTAGATAGATAGATAGACAGACATAGATGGGTTTTATGTGTCAATGTACACCAGGAACATATTATCACACTTTTTTTCAATTTTTAGGTTCTTTTTCCCCATGAAACCAATGAAGAGAGCATAATAGTGACTATTGTGAGATTCTCTGTACTAAAGGCATCGATTAAAGAGTAAGCACAGCAACTGGAGCCTCAGACAGGTAATTAATGATGATTAATTACTGGTATTATCTTTCTAGTGCAGATGGAGCCAGCCTAGTTTTTGCAGGGGCTGGCAAGAGTATCGCCAGCGGCCGGCTCCCGCCAGGGGCACGAGCGCACAAGACGCTTGTGTCCCCCGTGCCAACGGAGCTTGCCCTGGGTCCCCCACGCCATCGTCGTCGACCGCCTTCCCCCTCAATCATGCCCATCTCCCTGAAGCGGAGACGGGCAGGCCGTGATACTGGGACACGCGTGTGCATGAGACGCACGTGCATCTCAGTCCCTATTCCAGTCCCGGCTCCATCTGTATTGTGTACATGCACACTAAAAAAATGGGAGGGTGGGTGTATAGGTAGAAAGAAGGATGTATCGGTAGATAGATGGATGCATGGTTACAAAGATGGATGCATGAGTAGATAAATAGATAGACAGACATAGATGGGTTTTATGTGTCAATGTACACCAGGAACATATTATCACACTTTTTTTCAATTTTTTAGGTTCTTTTTCCCATGAAACCAATGAAGAGAGCATAATAGTGACTATTGTGAGATTCTCTGTACTAAAGGCATCGATTAAAGAGTAAGCACAGCAACTGGAGCCTCAGACAGGTAATTAATGATGATTAATTACTGGTATTATCTTTCTAGTGCAGATGGAGCCAGCCTAGTTTTTGCAGGGGCTGTCAAAAGTATCGCCAGCGGCCGGCTCCCGCCAGGGGCACGAGCGCACTAGACGCTTGCGCGCCCCGTGCCAATGGAGCTTGCCCTGGGTCCCCCACGCCATCGTCGTCGCCCGCCTTCCCCCCGAATCCTGCCCATCTCCCTGAAGCAGAGACGGACAGGGAGACGCTGCCGTGATACTGGGACGCGCGTGTGCATGAGATGCACGTGCATCCCAGTCCCTATTCCAGTCCCGGCTCCATCTGTATTGTGTACATGCACACTAAAAAAAATGGGAGGGTTGGTGTATAGGTAGAAAGAAGGATGTATCGGTAGATAGATGGATGCATGGTTACAAAGATGGATGCATGAGTAGATAGATAGATAGACAGACATAGATGGGTTTTATGTGTCAATGTACACCAGGAACATATTATCACACTTTTTTTCAATTTTTAGGTTCTTTTTCCCCATGAAACCAATGAAGAGAGCATAATAGTGACTATTGTGAGATTCTCTGTACTAAAGGCATCGATTAAAGAGTAAGCACAGCAACTGGAGCCTCAGACAGGTAATTAATGATGATTAATTACTGGTATTATCTTTCTAGTGCAGATGGAGCCAGCCTAGTTTTTGCAGGGGCTGGCAAGAGTATCGCCAGCGGCCGGCTCCCGCCAGGGGCACGAGCGCACAAGACGCTTGTGTCCCCCGTGCCAACGGAGCTTGCCCTGGGTCCCCCACGCCATCGTCGTCGACCGCCTTCCCCCTCAATCATGCCCATCTCCCTGAAGCGGAGACGGGCAGGGAGACGCTGCCGTGATACTGGGACGCGCGTGTGCATGAGACGCACGTGCATCCCAGTCCCTATTCCAGTCCCGGCTCCATCTGTATTGTGTACATGCACACTAAAAAAATGGGAGGGTGGGTGTATAGGTAGAAAGAAGGATGTATCGGTAGATAGATGGATGCATGGTTACAAAGATGGATGCATGAGTAGATAAATAGATAGACAGACATAGATGGGTTTTATGTGTCAATGTACACCAGGAACATATTATCACACTTTTTTTCAATTTTTTAGGTTCTTTTTCCCATGAAACCAATGAAGAGAGCATAATAGTGACTATTGTGAGATTCTCTGTACTAAAGGCATCGATTAAAGAGTAAGCACAGCAACTGGAGCCTCAAACAGGTAATTAATGATGATTAATTACTGGTATTATCTTTCTAGTGCAGATGGAGCCAGCCTAGTTTTTGCAGGGGCTGTCAAAAGTATCGCCAGCGGCCGGCTCCCGCCAGGGGCACGAGCGCACTAGACGCTTGCGCGCCCCGTGCCAATGGAGCTTGCCCTGGGTCCCCCACGCCATCGTCGTCGCCCGCCTTCCCCCCGAATCCTGCCCATCTCCCTGAAGCGGAGACGGGCAGGGAGACGCTGCCGTGATACTGGGACGCGCGTGTGCATGAGATGCACGTGCATCACAGTCCCTATTCCAGTCCCGGCTCCATCTGTATTGTGTACATGCACACTAAAAAAAATGGGAGGGTGGGTGTATAGGTAGAGAGAAGGATGTATCGGTAGATAGATGGATGCATGGTTACAAAGATGGATGCATGAGTAGATAGATAGACAGACATAGATGGGTTTTATGTGTCAATGTACACCAGGAACATATTATCACACTTTTTTTCAATTTTTAGGTTCTTTTTCCCCATGAAACCAATGAAGAGAGCATAATAGTGACTATTGTGAGATTCTCTGTACTAAAGGCATCGATTAAAGAGTAAGCACAGCAACTGGAGCCTCAGACAGGTAATTAATGATGATTAATTACTGGTATTATCTTTCTAGTGCAGATGGAGCCAGCCTAGTTTTTGCAGGGGCTGGCAAGAGTATCGCCAGCGGCCGGCTCCCGCCAGGGGCACGAGCGCACAAGACGCTTGTGTCCCCCGTGCCAACGGAGCTTGCCCTGGGTCCCCCACGCCATCGTCGTCGACCGCCTTCCCCCTCAATCATGCCCATCTCCCTGATGCGGAGACGGGCAGGGAGACGCTGCCGTGATACTGGGACGCGCGTGTGCATGAGACGCACGTGCATCCCAGTCCCTATTCCAGTCCCGGCTCCATCTGTATTGTGTACATGCACACTAAAAAAATGGGAGGGTGGGTGTATAGGTAGAAAGAAGGATGTATCGGTAGATAGATGGATGCATGGTTACAAAGATGGATGCATGAGTAGATAAATAGATAGACAGACATAGATGGGTTTTATGTGTCAATGTACACCAGGAACATATTATCACACTTTTTTTCAATTTTTTAGGTTCTTTTTCCCATGAAACCAATGAAGAGAGCATAATAGTGACTATTGTGAGATTCTCTGTACTAAAGGCATCGATTAAAGAGTAAGCACAGTAACTGGAGCCTCAGACAGGTAATTAATGATGATTAATTACTGGTATTATCTTTCTAGTGCAGATGGAGCCAGCCTAGTTTTTGCAGGGGCTGGCAAGAGTATCGCCAGCGGCCGGCTCCCGCCAGGGGCACGAGCGCACAAGACGCTTGTGTCCCCCGTGCCAACTGAGCTTGCCCTGGGTCCCCCACGCCATCGTCGTCGACCGCCTTCCCCCTCAATCATGCCCATCTCCCTGAAGCGGAGACTGGCAGGGAGACGCTGCCGTGATACTGGGACGCGCGTGTGCATGAGACGCACGTGCATCCCAGTCCCTATTCCAGTCCCGGCTCCATCTGTATTGTGTACATGCACACTAAAAAAATGGGAGGGTGGGTGTATAGGTAGAAAGAAGGATGTATCGGTAGATAGATGGATGCATGGTTACAAAGATGGATGCATGAGTAGATGAATAGATAGACAGACATAGATGGGTTTTATGTGTCAATGTACACCAGGAACATATTATCACACTTTTTTTCAATTTTTTAGGTTCTTTTTCCCATGAAACCAATGAAGAGAGCATAATAGTGACTATTGTGAGATTCTCTGTACTAAAGGCATCGATTAAAGAGTAAGCACAGCAACTGGAGCCTCAGACAGGTAATTAATGATGATTAATTACTGGTATTATCTTTCTAGTGCAGATGGAGCCAGCCTAGTTTTTGCAGGGGCTGTCAAAAGTATCGCCAGCGGCCGGCTCCCGCCAGGGGCACGAGCGCACTAGACGCTTGCGCGCCCCGTGCCAATGGAGCTTGCCCTGGGTCCCCCACGCCATCGTCGTCGCCCGCCTTCCCCCCGAATCCTGCCCATCTCCCTGAAGCAGAGACGGGCAGGGAGACGCTGCCGTGATACTGGGATGCGCATGTGCATGAGATGCACGTGCATCCCAGTCCCTATTCCAGTCCCGGCTCCATCTGTATTGTGTACATGCACACTAAAAAAAATGGGAGGTTTGGTGTATAGGTAGAAAGAAGGATGTATCGGTAGATTGATGGATGCATGGTTACAAAGATGGATGCATGAGTAGATAGATAGATAGACAGACATAGATGGGTTTTATGTGTCAATGTACACCAGGAACATATTATCACACTTTTTTTCAATTTTTAGGTTCTTTTTCCCCATGAAACCAATGAAGAGAGCATAATAGTGACTATTGTGAGATTCTCTGTACTAAAGGCATCGATTAAAGAGTAAGCACAGCAACTGGAGCCTCAGACAGGTAATTAATGATGATTAATTACTGGTATTATCTTTCTAGTGCAGATGGAGCCAGCCTAGTTTTTGCAGGGGCTGGCAAGAGTATCGCCAGCGGCCGGCTCCCGCCAGGGGCACGAGCGCACAAGACGCTTGTGTCCCCCGTGCGAACGGAGCTTGCCCTGGGTCCCCCACGCCATCGTCGTCGACCGCCTTCCCCCTCAATCATGCCCATCTCCCTGAAGCGGAGACGGGCAGGGAGACGCTGCCGTGATACTGGGACGCGCGTGTGCATGAGATGCACGTGCATCCCAGTCCCTATTCCAGTCCCGGCTCCATCTGTATTGTGTACATGCACACTAAAAAAATGGGAGGGTGGGTGTATAGGTAGAAAGAAGGATGTATCGGTAGATAGATGGATGCATGGTTACAAAGATGGATGCATGAGTAGATAAATAGATAGACAGACATAGATGGGTTTTATGTGTCAATGTACACCAGGAACATATTATCACACTTTTTTTCAATTTGTAGGTTCTTTTTCCCCATGAAACCAATGAAGAGAGCATAATAGTGACTATTGTGAGATTCTCTGTACTAAAGGCATCGATTAAAGAGTAAGCACAGCAACTGGAGCCTCAGACAGGTAATTAATGATGATTAATTACTGGTATTATCTTTCTAGTGCAGATGGAGCCAGCCTAGTTTTTGCAGGGGCTGCCAAGAGTATCGCCAGCGGCCGGCTCCCGCCAGGGGCACAAGCGCACAAGACGCTTGTGTCCCCCGTGCCAACGGAGCTTGCCCTGGGTCCCCCACGCCATCGTCGTCGACCGCCTTCCCCCTCAATCATGCCCATCTCCCTGAAGCGGAGACGGGCAGGGAGACGCTGCCGTGATACTGGGACGCGCGTGTGCATGAGACGCACGTGCATCCCAGTCCCTATTCCAGTCCCGGCTCCATCTGTATTGTGTACATGCACACTAAAAAAATGGGAGGGTGGGTGTAAAGGTAGAAAGAAGGATGTATCGGTAGATAGATGGATGCATGGTTACAAAGATGGATGCATGAGTAGATAAATAGATAGACAGACATAGATGGGTTTTATGTGTCAATGTACACCAGGAACATATTATCACACTTTTTTTAAATTTTTTAGGTTCTTTTTCCCATGAAACCAATGAAGAGAGCATAATAGTGACTATTGTGAGATTCTCTGTACTAAAGGCATCGATTAAAGAGTAAGCACAGCAACTGGAGCCTCAGACAGGTAATTAATGATGATTAATTACTGGTATTATCTTTCTAGTGCAGATGGAGCCAGCCTAGTTTTTGCAGGGGCTGTCAAAAGTATCGCCAGCGGCCGGCTCCCGCCAGGGGCACGAGCGCACTAGACGCTTGCGCGCCCCGTGCCAATGGAGCTTGCCCTGGGTCCCCCACGCCTTTGTCGTCGCCCGCCTTCCCCCCGAATCCTGCCCATCTCCCTGAAGCGGAGACGGGCAGGGAGACGCTGCCGTGATACTGGGACGCGCGTGTGCATGAGATGCACGTGCATCCCAGTCCCTATTCCAGTCCCGGCTCCATCTGTATTGTGTACATGCACACTAAAAAAAAATGGGAGGGTGGGTGTATAGGTAGAGAGAAGGATGTATCGGTAGATAGATGGATGCATGGTTACAAAGATGGATGCATGAGTAGATAGATAGATAGACAGACATAAATGGGTTTTATGTGTCAATGTACACCAGGAACATATTATCACACTTTTTTTCAATTTTTAGGTTCTTTTTCCCCATGAAACCAATGAAGAGAGCATAATAGTGACTATTGTGAGATTCTCTGTACTAAAGGCATCGATTAAAGAGTAAGCACAGCAACTGGAGCCTCAGACAGGTAATTAATGATGATTAATTACTGGTATTATCTTTCTAGTGCAGATGGAGCCAGCCTAGTTTTTGCAGGGGCTGGCAAGAGTATCGCCAGCGGCCGGCTCCCGCCAGGGGCACGAGCGCACAAGACGCTTGTGTCCCCAGTGCCAACGGAGCTTGCCCTGGGTCCCCCACGCCATCGTCGTCGACCGCCTTCCCCCTCAATCATGCCCATCTCCCTGAAGCGGAGACGGGCAGGCCGTGATACTGGGACACGCGTGTGCATGAGACGCACGTGCATCTCAGTCCCTATTCCAGTCCCGGCTCCATCTGTATTGTGTACATGCACACTAAAAAAATGGGAGGGTGGGTGTATAGGTAGAAAGAAGGATGTATCGGTAGATAGATGGATGCATGGTTACAAAGATGGATGCATGAGTAGATAAATAGATAGACAGACATAGATGGGTTTTATGTGTCAATGTACACCAGGAACATATTATCACACTTTTTTTCAATTTTTTAGGTTCTTTTTCCCATGAAACCAATGAAGAGAGCATAATAGTGACTATTGTGAGATTCTCTGTACTAAAGGCATCGATTAAAGAGTAAGCACAGCAACTGGAGCCTCAGACAGGTAATTAATGATGATTAATTACTGGTATTATCTTTCTAGTGCAGATGGAGCCAGCCTAGTTTTTGCAGGGGCTGTCAAAAGTATCGCCAGCGGCCGGCTCCCGCCAGGGGCACGAGCGCACTAGACGCTTGCGCGCCCCGTGCCAATGGAGCTTGCCCTGGGTCCCCCACGCCATCGTCGTCGCCCGCCTTCCCCCCGAATCCTGCCCATCTCCCTGAAGCAGAGACGGACAGGGAGACGCTGCCGTGATACTGGGACGCGCGTGTGCATGAGATGCACGTGCATCCCAGTCCCTATTCCAGTCCCGGCTCCATCTGTATTGTGTACATGCACACTAAAAAAAATGGGAGGGTTGGTGTATAGGTAGAAAGAAGGATGTATCGGTAGATAGATGGATGCATGGTTACAAAGATGGATGCATGAGTAGATAGATAGATAGACAGACATAGATGGGTTTTATGTGTCAATGTACACCAGGAACATATTATCACACTTTTTTTCAATTTTTAGGTTCTTTTTCCCCATGAAACCAATGAAGAGAGCATAATAGTGACTATTGTGAGATTCTCTGTACTAAAGGCATCGATTAAAGAGTAAGCACAGCAACTGGAGCCTCAGACAGGTAATTAATGATGATTAATTACTGGTATTATCTTTCTAGTGCAGATGGAGCCAGCCTAGTTTTTGCAGGGGCTGGCAAGAGTATCGCCAGCGGCCGGCTCCCGCCAGGGGCACGAGCGCACAAGACGCTTGTGTCCCCCGTGCCAACGGAGCTTGCCCTGGGTCCCCCACGCCATCGTCGTCGACCGCCTTCCCCCTCAATCATGCCCATCTCCCTGAAGCGGAGACGGGCAGGGAGACGCTGCCGTGATACTGGGACGCGCGTGTGCATGAGACGCACGTGCATCCCAGTCCCTATTCCAGTCCCGGCTCCATCTGTATTGTGTACATGCACACTAAAAAAATGGGAGGGTGGGTGTATAGGTAGAAAGAAGGATGTATCGGTAGATAGATGGATGCATGGTTACAAAGATGGATGCATGAGTAGATAAATAGATAGACAGACATAGATGGGTTTTATGTGTCAATGTACACCAGGAACATATTATCACACTTTTTTTCAATTTTTTAGGTTCTTTTTCCCATGAAACCAATGAAGAGAGCATAATAGTGACTATTGTGAGATTCTCTGTACTAAAGGCATCGATTAAAGAGTAAGCACAGCAACTGGAGCCTCAAACAGGTAATTAATGATGATTAATTACTGGTATTATCTTTCTAGTGCAGATGGAGCCAGCCTAGTTTTTGCAGGGGCTGTCAAAAGTATCGCCAGCGGCCGGCTCCCGCCAGGGGCACGAGCGCACTAGACGCTTGCGCGCCCCGTGCCAATGGAGCTTGCCCTGGGTCCCCCACGCCATCGTCGTCGCCCGCCTTCCCCCCGAATCCTGCCCATCTCCCTGAAGCGGAGACGGGCAGGGAGACGCTGCCGTGATACTGGGACGCGCGTGTGCATGAGATGCACGTGCATCACAGTCCCTATTCCAGTCCCGGCTCCATCTGTATTGTGTACATGCACACTAAAAAAAATGGGAGGGTGGGTGTATAGGTAGAGAGAAGGATGTATCGGTAGATAGATGGATGCATGGTTACAAAGATGGATGCATGAGTAGATAGATAGACAGACATAGATGGGTTTTATGTGTCAATGTACACCAGGAACATATTATCACACTTTTTTTCAATTTTTAGGTTCTTTTTCCCCATGAAACCAATGAAGAGAGCATAATAGTGACTATTGTGAGATTCTCTGTACTAAAGGCATCGATTAAAGAGTAAGCACAGCAACTGGAGCCTCAGACAGGTAATTAATGATGATTAATTACTGGTATTATCTTTCTAGTGCAGATGGAGCCAGCCTAGTTTTTGCAGGGGCTGGCAAGAGTATCGCCAGCGGCCGGCTCCCGCCAGGGGCACGAGCGCACAAGACGCTTGTGTCCCCCGTGCCAACGGAGCTTGCCCTGGGTCCCCCACGCCATCGTCGTCGACCGCCTTCCCCCTCAATCATGCCCATCTCCCTGATGCGGAGACGGGCAGGGAGACGCTGCCGTGATACTGGGACGCGCGTGTGCATGAGACGCACGTGCATCCCAGTCCCTATTCCAGTCCCGGCTCCATCTGTATTGTGTACATGCACACTAAAAAAATGGGAGGGTGGGTGTATAGGTAGAAAGAAGAATGTATCGGTAGATAGATGGATGCATGGTTACAAAGATGGATGCATGAGTAGATAAATAGATAGACAGACATAGATGGGTTTTATGTGTCAATGTACACCAGGAACATATTATCACACTTTTTTTCAATTTTTTAGGTTCTTTTTCCCATGAAACCAATGAAGAGAGCATAATAGTGACTATTGTGAGATTCTCTGTACTAAAGGCATCGATTAAAGAGTAAGCACAGTAACTGGAGCCTCAGACAGGTAATTAATGATGATTAATTACTGGTATTATCTTTCTAGTGCAGATGGAGCCAGCCTAGTTTTTGCAGGGGCTGGCAAGAGTATCGCCAGCGGCCGGCTCCCGCCAGGGGCACGAGCGCACAAGACGCTTGTGTCCCCCGTGCCAACTGAGCTTGCCCTGGGTCCCCCACGCCATCGTCGTCGACCGCCTTCCCCCTCAATCATGCCCATCTCCCTGAAGCGGAGACTGGCAGGGAGACGCTGCCGTGATACTGGGACGCGCGTGTGCATGAGACGCACGTGCATCCCAGTCCCTATTCCAGTCCCGGCTCCATCTGTATTGTGTACATGCACACTAAAAAAATGGGAGGGTGGGTGTATAGGTAGAAAGAAGGATGTATCGGTAGATAGATGGATGCATGGTTACAAAGATGGATGCATGAGTAGATGAATAGATAGACAGACATAGATGGGTTTTATGTGTCAATGTACACCAGGAACATATTATCACACTTTTTTTCAATTTTTTAGGTTCTTTTTCCCATGAAACCAATGAAGAGAGCATAATAGTGACTATTGTGAGATTCTCTGTACTAAAGGCATCGATTAAAGAGTAAGCACAGCAACTGGAGCCTCAGACAGGTAATTAATGATGATTAATTACTGGTATTATCTTTCTAGTGCAGATGGAGCCAGCCTAGTTTTTGCAGGGGCTGTCAAAAGTATCGCCAGCGGCCGGCTCCCGCCAGGGGCACGAGCGCACTAGACGCTTGCGCGCCCCGTGCCAATGGAGCTTGCCCTGGGTCCCCCACGCCATCATCGTCGCCCGCCTTCCCCCCGAATCCTGCCCATCTCCCTGAAGCAGAGACGGGCAGGGAGACGCTGCCGTGATACTGGGATGCGCATGTGCATGAGATGCACGTGCATCCCAGTCCCTATTCCAGTCCCGGCTCCATCTGTATTGTGTACATGCACACTAAAAAAAATGGGAGGTTTGGTGTATAGGTAGAAAGAAGGATGTATCGGTAGATTGATGGATGCATGGTTACAAAGATGGATGCATGAGTAGATAGATAGATAGACAGACATAGATGGGTTTTATGTGTCAATGTACACCAGGAACATATTATCACACTTTTTTTCAATTTTTAGGTTCTTTTTCCCCATGAAACCAATGAAGAGAGCATAATAGTGACTATTGTGAGATTCTCTGTACTAAAGGCATCGATTAAAGAGTAAGCACAGCAACTGGAGCCTCAGACAGGTAATTAATGATGATTAATTACTGGTATTATCTTTCTAGTGCAGATGGAGCCAGCCTAGTTTTTGCAGGGGCTGGCAAGAGTATCGCCAGCGGCCGGCTCCCGCCAGGGGCACAAGCGCACAAGACGCTTGTGTCCCCCGTGCCAACGGAGCTTGCCCTGGGTCCCCCACGCCATCGTCGTCGACCGCCTTCCCCCTCAATCATGCCCATCTCCCTGAAGCGGAGACGGGCAGGGAGACGCTGCCGTGATACTGGGACGCGCGTGTGCATGAGACGCACGTGCATCCCAGTCCCTATTCCAGTCCCGGCTCCATCTGTATTGTGTACATGCACACTAAAAAAATGGGAGGGTGGGTGTAAAGGTAGAAAGAAGGATGTATCGGTAGATAGATGGATGCATGGTTACAAAGATGGATGCATGAGTAGATAAATAGATAGACAGACATAGATGGGTTTTATGTGTCAATGTACACCAGGAACATATTATCACACTTTTTTTAAATTTTTTAGGTTCTTTTTCCCATGAAACCAATGAAGAGAGCATAATAGTGACTATTGTGAGATTCTCTGTACTAAAGGCATCGATTAAAGAGTAAGCACAGCAACTGGAGCCTCAGACAGGTAATTAATGATGATTAATTACTGGTATTATCTTTCTAGTGCAGATGGAGCCAGCCTAGTTTTTGCAGGGGCTGTCAAAAGTATCGCCAGCGGCCGGCTCCCGCCAGGGGCACGAGCGCACTAGACGCTTGCGCGCCCCGTGCCAATGGAGCTTGCCCTGGGTCCCCCACGCCTTTGTCGTCGCCCGCCTTCCCCCCGAATCCTGCCCATCTCCCTGAAGCGGAGACGGGCAGGGAGACGCTGCCGTGATACTGGGACGCGCGTGTGCATGAGATGCACGTGCATCCCAGTCCCTATTCCAGTCCCGGCTCCATCTGTATTGTGTACATGCACACTAAAAAAAAATGGGAGGGTGGGTGTATAGGTAGAGAGAAGGATGTATCGGTAGATAGATGGATGCATGGTTACAAAGATGGATGCATGAGTAGATAGATAGATAGACAGACATAAATGGGTTTTATGTGTCAATGTACACCAGGAACATATTATCACACTTTTTTTCAATTTTTAGGTTCTTTTTCCCCATGAAACCAATGAAGAGAGCATAATAGTGACTATTGTGAGATTCTCTGTACTAAAGGCATCGATTAAAGAGTAAGCACAGCAACTGGAGCCTCAGACAGGTAATTAATGATGATTAATTACTGGTATTATCTTTCTAGTGCAGATGGAGCCAGCCTAGTTTTTGCAGGGGCTGGCAAGAGTATCGCCAGCGGCCGGCTCCCGCCAGGGGCACGAGCGCACAAGACGCTTGTGTCCCCCGTGCCAACGGAGCTTGCCCTGGGTCCCCCACGCCATCGTCGTCGACCGCCTTCCCCCTCAATCATGCCCATCTCCCTGAAGCGGAGACGGGCAGGGAGACGCTGCCGTGATACTGGGACGCGCGTGTGCATGAGACGCACGTGCATCCCAGTCCCTATTCCAGTCCCGGCTCCATCTGTATTGTGTACATGCACACTAAAAAAATGGGAGGGTGGGTGTATAGGTAGAAAGAAGGATGTATCGGTAGATAGATGGATGCATGGTTACAAAGATGGATGCATGAGTAGATAAATAGATAGACAGACATAGATGGGTTTTATGTGTCAATGTACACCAGGAACATATTATCACACTTTTTTTCAATTTTTTAGGTTCTTTTTCCCATGAAACCAATGAAGAGAGCATAATAGTGACTATTGTGAGATTCTCTGTACTAAAGGCATCGATTAAAGAGTAAGCACAGCAACTGGAGCCTCAGACAGGTAATTAATGATGATTAATTACTGGTATTATCTTTCTAGTGCAGATGGAGCCAGCCTAGTTTTTGCAGGGGCTGTCAAAAGTATCGCCAGCGGCCGGCTCCCGCCAGGGGCACGAGCGCACTAGACGCTTGCGCGCCCCGTGCCAATGGAGCTTGCCCTGGGTCCCCCACGCCATCGTCGTCGCCCGCCTTCCCCCCGAATCCTGCCTATCTCCCTGAAGCAGAGACGGGCAGGGAGACGCTGCCGTGATACTGGGACGCGCGTGTGCATGAGATGCACGTGCATCCCAGTCCCTATTCCAGTCCCGGCTCCATCTGTATTGTGTACATGCACACTAAAAAAAATGGGAGGGTTGGTGTATAGGTAGAAAGAAGGATGTATCGGTAGATAGATGGATGCATGGTTACAAAGATGGATGCATGAGTAGATAGATAGATAGACAGACATAGATGGGTTTTATGTGTCAATGTACACCAGGAACATATTATCACACTTTTTTTCAATTTTTAGGTTCTTTTTCCCCATGAAACCAATGAAGAGAGCATAATAGTGACTATTGTGAGATTCTCTGTACTAAAGGCATCGATTAAAGAGTAAGCACAGCAACTGGAGCCTCAGACAGGTAATTAATGATGATTAATTACTGGTATTATCTTTCTAGTGCAGATGGAGCCAGCCTAGTTTTTGCAGGGGCTGGCAAGAGTATCGCCAGCGGCCGGCTCCCGCCAGGGGCACGAGCGCACAAGACGCTTGTGTCCCCCGTGCGAACGGAGCTTGCCCTGGGTCCCCCACGCCATCGTCGTCGACCGCCTTCCCCCTCAATCATGCCCATCTCCCTGAAGCGGAGACGGGCAGGGAGACGCTGCCGTGATACTGGGACGCGCGTGTGCATGAGACGCACGTGCATCCCAGTCCCTATTCCAGTCCCGGCTCCATCTGTATTGTGTACATGCACACTAAAAAAATGGGAGGGTGGGTGTATAGGTAGAAAGAAGGATGTATCGGTAGATAGATGGATGCATGGTTACAAAGATGGATGCATGAGTAGATAAATAGATAGACAGACATAGATGGGTTTTATGTGTCAATGTACACCAGGAACATATTATCACACTTTTTTTCAATTTTTTAGGTTCTTTTTCCCATGAAACCAATGAAGAGAGCATAATAGTGACTATTGTGAGATTCTCTGTACTAAAGGCATCGATTAAAGAGTAAGCACAGCAACTGGAGCCTCAGACAGGTAATTAATGATGATTAATTACTGGTATTATCTTTCTAGTGCAGATGGAGCCAGCCTAGTTTTTGCAGGGGCTGTCAAAAGTATCGCCAGCGGCCGGCTCCCGCCAGGGGCACGAGCGCACTAGACGCTTGCGCGCCCCGTGCCAATGGAGCTTGCCCTGGGTCCCCCACGCCATCGTCGTCGCCCGCCTTCCCCCCGAATCCTGCCCATCTCCCTGAAGCAGAGACGGGCAGGGAGACGCTGCCGTGATACTGGGACGCGCGTGTGCATGAGATGCACGTGCATCCCAGTCCCTATTCCAGTCCCGGCTCCATCTGTATTGTGTACATGCACACTAAAAAAAATGGGAGGGTTGGTGTATAGGTAGAAAGAAGGATGTATCGGTAGATAGATGGATGCATGGTTACAAAGATAGATGCATGAGTAGATAGATAGATAGACAGACATAGATGGGTTTTATGTGTCAATGTACACCAGGAACATATTATCACACTTTTTTTCAATTTTTAGGTTCTTTTTCCCCATGAAACCAATGAAGAGAGCATAATAGTGACTATTGTGAGATTCTCTGTACTAAAGGCATCGATTAAAGAGTAAGCACAGCAACTGGAGCCTCAGACAGGTAATTAATGATGATTAATTACTGGTATTATCTTTCTAGTGCAGATGGAGCCAGCCTAGTTTTTGCAGGGGCTGGCAAGAGTATCGCCAGCGGCCGGCTCCCGCCAGGGGCACGAGCGCACAAGACGCTTGTGTCCCCCGTGCCAACGGAGCTTGCCCTGGGTCCCCCACGCCATCGTCGTCGACCGCCTTCCCCCTCAATCATGCCCATCTCCCTGAAGCGGAGACGGGCAGGGAGACGCTGCCGTGATACTGGGACGCGCGTGTGCATGAGACGCACGTGCATCCCAGTCCCTATTCCAGTCCCGGCTCCATCTGTATTGTGTACATGCACACTAAAAAAATGGGAGGGTGGGTGTATAGGTAGAAAGAAGGATGTATCGGTAGATAGATGGATGCATGGTTACAAAGATGGATGCATGAGTAGATAAATAGATAGACAGACATAGATGGGTTTTATGTGTCAATGTACACCAGGAACATATTATCACACTTTTTTTCAATTTTTTAGGTTCTTTTTCCCATGAAACCAATGAAGAGAGCATAATAGTGACTATTGTGAGATTCTCTGTAATAAAGGCATCGATTAAAGAGTAAGCACAGCAACTGGAGCCTCAGACAGGTAATTAATGATGATTAATTACTGGTATTATCTTTCTAGTGCAGATGGAGCCAGCCTAGTTTTTGCAGGGGCTGGCAAGAGTATCGCCAGCGACCGGCTCCCGCCAGGGGCACGAGCGCACAAGACGCTTGTGTCCCCCGTGCCAACGGAGCTTGCCCTGGGTCCCCCACGCCATCGTCGTCGACCGCCTTCCCCCTCAATCATGCCCATCTCCCTGAAGCGGAGACGGGCAGGGAGACGCTGCCGTGATACTGGGACGCGCATGTGCATGAGATGCACGTGCATCCCAGTCCCTATTCCAGTCCCGGCTCCATCTGTATTGTGTACATGCACACTAAAAAAATGGGAGGGTGGGTGTATAGGTAGAAAGAAGGATGTATCGGTAGATAGATGGATGCATGGTTACAAAGATGGATGCATGAGTAGATAAATAGATAGACAGACATAGATGGGTTTTATGTGTCAATGTACACCAGGAACATATTATCACACTTTTTTTCAATTTTTTAGGTTCTTTTTCCCATGAAACCAATGAAGAGAGCATAATAGTGACTATTGTGAGATTCTCTGTACTAAAGGCATCGATTAAAGAGTAAGCACAGCAACTGGAGCCTCAGACAGGTAATTAATGATGATTAATTACTGGTATTATCTTTCTAGTGCAGATGGAGCCAGCCTAGTTTTTGCAGGGGCTGGCAAGAGTATCGCCAGCGGCCGGCTCCCGCCAGGGGCACGAGCGCACAAGACGCTTGTGTCCCCCGTGCCAACGGAGCTTGCCCTGGGTCCCCCACGCCATCGTCGTCGACCGCCTTCCCCCTCAATCATGCCCATCTCCCTGAAGCGGAGACGGGCAGGGAGACGCTGCCGTGATACTGGGACGCGCGTGTGCATGAGACGCACGTGCATCCCAGTCCCTATTCCAGTCCCGGCTCCATCTGTATTGTGTACATGCACACTAAAAAAATGGGAGGGTGGGTGTATAGGTAGAAAGAAGGATGTATCGGTAGATAGATGGATGCATGGTTACAAAGATAGATGCATGAGTAGATAAATAGATAGACAGACATAGATGGGTTTTATGTGTCAATGTACACCAGGAACATATTATCACACTTTTTTTCAATTTTTTAGGTTCTTTTTCCCATGAAACCAATGAAGAGAGCATAATAGTGACTATTGTGAGATTCTCTGTACTAAAGGCATCGATTAAAGAGTAAGCACAGCAACTGGAGCCTCAGACAGGTAATTAATGATGATTAATTACTGGTATTATCTTTCTAGTGCAGATGGAGCCAGCCTAGTTTTTGCAGGGGCTGTCAAAAGTATCGCCAGCGGCCGGCTCCCGCCAGGGGCACGAGCGCACAAGACGCTTGCGCGCCCCGTGCCAATGGAGCTTGCCCTGGGTCCCCCACGCCATCGTCGTCACCCGCCTTCCCCCCGAATCCTGCCCATCTCCCTGAAGCGGAGACGGGCAGGGAGACGCTGCCGTGATACTGGGACGCGCGTGTGCATGAGATGCACGTGCATCCCAGTCCCTATTCCAGTCCCGGCTCCATCTGTATTGTGTACATGCACACTAAAA
Source organism: Crinia signifera (assembly GCF_055691185.1). Classification (NCBI taxonomy): domain Eukaryota; kingdom Metazoa; phylum Chordata; class Amphibia; order Anura; family Myobatrachidae; genus Crinia; species Crinia signifera. The sequence continues at coordinate 279,859,207 of NC_139217.1, forward strand.
AAAATGGGAGGGTGGGTGTATAGGTAGAGAGAAGGATGTATCGGTAGATAGATGGATGCATGGTTACAAAGATGGATGCATGAGTAGATAGATAGATAGACAGACATAGATGGGTTTTATGTGTCAATGTACACCAGGAACATATTATCACACTTTTTTTCAATTTTTAGGTTCTTTTTCCCCATGAAACCAATGAAGAGAGCATAATAGTGACTATTGTGAGATTCTCTGTACTAAAGGCATCGATTAAAGAGTAAGCACAGCAACTGGATCCTCAGACAGGTAATTAATGATGATTAATTACTGGTATTATCTTTCTAGTGCAGATGGAGCCAGCCTAGTTTTTGCAGGGGCTGGCAAGAGTATCGCCAGCGGCCGGCTCCCGCCAGGGGCACGAGCGCACAAGACGCTTGTGTCCCCCGTGCCAACGGAGCTTGCCCTGGGTCCCCCACGCCATCGTCGTCGACCGCCTTCCCCCTCAATCATGCCCATCTCCCTGAAGTGGAGACGGGCAGGGAGACGCTGCCGTGATACTGGGACGCGCGTGTGCATGAGACGCACGTGCATCCCAGTCCCTATTCCAGTCCTGGCTCCATCTGTATTGTGTACATGCACACTAAAAAAATGGGAGGGTGGGTGTATAGGTAGAAAGAAGGATGTATCGGTAGATAGATGGATGCATGGTTACAAAGATGGATGCATGAGTAGATAAATAGATAGACAGACATAGATGGGTTTTATGTGTCAATGTACACCAGGAACATATTATCACACTTTTTTTCAATTTTTTAGGTTCTTTTTCCCATGAAACCAATGAAGAGAGCATAATAGTGACTATTGTGAGATTCTCTGTACTAAAGGCATCGATTAAAGAGTAAGCACAGCAACTGGAGCCTCAGACAGGTAATTAATGATGATTAATTACTGGTATTATCTTTCTAGTGCAGATGGAGCCAGCCTAGTTTTTGCAGGGGCTGTCAAAAGTATCGCCAGCGGCCGGCTCCCGCCAGGGGCACGAGCGCACTAGACGCTTGCGCGCCCCGTGCCAATGGAGCTTGCCCTGGGTCCCCCACGCCATCGTCGTCGACCGCCTTCCCCCTCAATCATGCCCATCTCCCTGAAGCGGAGACGGGCAGGGAGACGCTGCCGTGATACTGGGACGCGCGTGTGCATGAGACGCACGTGCATCCCAGTCCCTATTCCAGTCCCGGCTCCATCTGTATTGTGTACATGCACACTAAAAAAATGGGAGGGTGGGTGTATAGGTAGAAAGAAGGATGTATCGGTAGATAGATGGATGCATGGTTACAAAGATAGATGCATGAGTAGATAAATAGATAGACAGACATAGATGGGTTTTATGTGTCAATGTACACCAGGAACATATTATCACACTTTTTTTCAATTTTTTAGGTTCTTTTTCCCATGAAACCAATGAAGAGAGCATGATAGTGACTATTGTGAGATTCTCTGTACTAAAGGCATCGATTAAAGAGTAAGCACAGCAACTGGAGCCTCAGACAGGTAATTAATGATGATTAATTACTGGTATTATCTTTCTAGTGCAGATGGAGCCAGCCTAGTTTTTGCAGGGGCTGTCAAAAGTATCGCCAGCGGCCGGCTCCCGCCAGGGGCACGAGCGCACAAGACGCTTGCGCGCCCCGTGCCAATGGAGCTTGCCCTGGGTCCCCCACGCCATCGTCGTCACCCGCCTTCCCCCCGAATCCTGCCCATCTCCCTGAAGCGGAGACGGGCAGGGAGACGCTGCCGTGATACTGGGACGCGCGTGTGCATGAGATGCACGTGCATCCCAGTCCCTATTCCAGTCCCGGCTCCATCTGTATTGTGTACATGCACACTAAAAAAAATGGGAGGGTGGGTGTATAGGTAGAGAGAAGGATGTATCGGTAGATAGATGGATGCATGGTTACAAAGATGGATGCATGAGTAGATAGATAGATAGACAGACATAGATGGGTTTTATGTGTCAATGTACACCAGGAACATATTATCACACTTTTTTTCAATTTTTAGGTTCTTTTTCCCCATGAAACCAATGAAGAGAGCATAATAGTGACTATTGTGAGATTCTCTGTACTAAAGGCATCGATTAAAGAGTAAGCACAGCAACTGGATCCTCAGACAGGTAATTAATGATGATTAATTACTGGTATTATCTTTCTAGTGCAGATGGAGCCAGCCTAGTTTTTGCAGGGGCTGGCAAGAGTATCGCCAGCGGCCGGCTCCCGCCAGGGGCACGAGCGCACAAGACGCTTGTGTCCCCCGTGCCAACGGAGCTTGCCCTGGGTCCCCCACGCCATCGTCGTCGACCGCCTTCCCCCTCAATCATGCCCATCTCCCTGAAGTGGAGACGGGCAGGGAGACGCTGCCGTGATACTGGGACGCGCGTGTGCATGAGACGCACGTGCATCCCAGTCCCTATTCCAGTCCTGGCTCCATCTGTATTGTGTACATGCACACTAAAAAAATGGGAGGGTGGGTGTATAGGTAGAAAGAAGGATGTATCGGTAGATAGATGGATGCATGGTTACAAAGATGGATGCATGAGTAGATAAATAGATAGACAGACATAGATGGGTTTTATGTGTCAATGTACACCAGGAACATATTATCACACTTTTTTTCAATTTTTTAGGTTCTTTTTCCCATGAAACCAATGAAGAGAGCATAATAGTGACTATTGTGAGATTCTCTGTACTAAAGGCATCGATTAAAGAGTAAGCACAGCAACTGGAGCCTCAGACAGGTAATTAATGATGATTAATTACTGGTATTATCTTTCTAGTGCAGATGGAGCCAGCCTAGTTTTTGCAGGGGCTGTCAAAAGTATCGCCAGCGGCCGGCTCCCGCCAGGGGCACGAGCGCACTAGACGCTTGCGCGCCCCGTGCCAATGGAGCTTGCCCTGGGTCCCCCACGCCATCGTCGTCGCCCGCCTTCCCCCCGAATCCTGCCCATCTCCCTGAAGCGGAGACGGGCAGGGAGACGCTGCCGTGATACTGGGACGCGCGTGTGCATGAGATGCACGTGCATCCCAGTCCCTATTACAGTCCCGGCTCCATCTGTATTGTGTACATGCACACTAAAAAAAATGGGAGGGTGGGTGTATAGGTAGAGAGAAGGATGTATCGGTAGATAGATGGATGCATGGTTACAAAGATGGATGCATGAGTAGATAGATAGATAGACAGACATAGATGGGTTTTATGTGTCAATGTACACCAGGAACATATTATCACACTTTTTTTCAATTTTTAGGTTCTTTTTCCCCATGAAACCAATGAAGAGAGCATAATAGTGACTATTGTGAGATTCTCTGTACTAAAGGCATCGATTAAAGAGTAAGCACAGCAACTGGAGCCTCAGACAGGTAATTAATGATGATTAATTACTGGTATTATCTTTCTAGTGCAGATGGAGCCAGCCTAGTTTTTGCAGGGGCTGGCAAGAGTATCGCCAGCGGCCGGCTCCCGCCAGGGGCACGAGCGCACAAGACGCTTGTGTCCCCCGTGCCAACGGAGCTTGCCCTGGGTCCCCCACGCCATCGTCGTCGACCGCCTTCCCCCTCAATCATGCCCATCTCCCTGAAGCGGAGACGGGCAGGGAGACGCTGCCGTGATACTGGGACGCGCGTGTGCATGAGACGCACGTGCATCCCAGTCCCTATTCCAGTCCCGGCTCCATCTGTATTGTGTACATGCACACTAAAAAAATGGGAGGGTGGGTGTATAGGTAGAAAGAAGGATGTATCGGCAGATAGATGGATGCATGGTTACAAAGATGGATGCATAAGTAGATAAATAGATAGACAGACATAGATGGGTTTTATGTGTCAATGTACACCAGGAACATATTATCACACTTTTTTTCAATTTTTTAGGTTCTTTTTCCCATGAAACCAATGAAGAGAGCATAATAGTGACTATTGTGAGATTCTCTGTACTAAAGGCATCGATTAAAGAGTAAGCACAGCAACTGGAGCCTCAGACAGGTAATTAATGATGATTAATTACTGGTATTATCTTTCTAGTGCAGATGGAGCCAGCCTAGTTTTTGCAGGGGCTGGCAAGAGTATCGCCAGCGGCCGGCTCCCGCCAGGGGCACGAGCGCACAAGACGCTTGTGTCCCCTATGCCAATGGAGCTTGCCCTGGGTCCCCCACGCCATCGTCGTCGACCGCCTTCCCCCTCAATCATGCCCATCTCCCTGAAGCGGAGACGGGCAGGGAGACGCTGCCGTGATACTGGGACGCGCGTGTGCATGAGACGCACGTGCATCCTAGTCCCTATTCCAGTCCCGGCTCCATCTGTATTGTGTACATGCACACTAAAAAAATGGGAGGGTGGGTGTATAGGTAGAAAGAAGGATGTATCGGTAGATAGATGGATGCATGGTTACAAAGATGGATGCATGAGTAGATAAATAGATAGACAGACATAGATGGGTTTTATGTGTCAATGTACACCAGGAACATATTATCACACTTTTTTTCAATTTTTTAGGTTCTTTTTCCCATGAAACCAATGAAGAGAGCATAATAGTGACTATTGTGAGATTCTCTGTACTAAAGGCATCGATTAAAGAGTAAGCACAGCAACTGGAGCCTCAGACAGGTAATTAATGATGATTAATTACTGGTATTATCTTTCTAGTGCAGATGGAGCCAGCCTAGTTTTTGCAGGGGCTGGCAAGAGTATCGCCAGCGGCCGGCTCCCGCCAGGGGCACGAGCGCACAAGACGCTTGTGTCCCCCGTGCCAACGGAGCTTGCCCTGGGTCCCCCACGCCATCGTCGTCGACCGCCTTCTCCCTCAATCATGCCCATCTCCCTGAAGCGGAGACGGGCAGGGAGACGCTGCCGTGATACTGGGACGCGCGTGTACATGAGACGCACGTGCATCCCAGTCCCTATTCCAGTCCCGGCTCCATCTGTATTGTGTACATGCACACTAAAAAAATGGGAGGGTGGGTGTATAGGTAGAAAGAAGGATGTATCGGTAGATAGATGGATGCATGGTTACAAAGATGGATGCATGAGTAGATAAATAGATAGACAGACATAGATGGGTTTTATGTGTCAATGTACACCAGGAACATATTATCACACTTTTTTTCAATTTTTTAGGTTCTTTTTCCCATGAAACCAATGAAGAGAGCATAATAGTGACTATTGTGAGATTCTCTGTACTAAAGGCATCGATTAAAGAGTAAGCACAGCAACTGGAGCCTCAGACAGGTAATTAATGATGATTAATTACTGGTATTATCTTTCTAGTGCAGATGGAGCCAGCCTAGTTTTTGCAGGGGCTGGCAAGAGTATCGCCAGCGGCCGGCTCCCACCAGGGGCACGAGCGCACAAGACGCTTGTGTCCCCCGTGCCAACGGAGCTTGCCCTGGGTCCCCCACGCCATCGTCGTCAACCGCCTTCCCCCTCAATCATGCCCATCTCCCTGAAGCGGAGACGGGCAGGGAGACGCTGCCGTGATACTGGGACGCGCGTGTGCATGAGACGCACGTGCATCCCAGTCCCTATTCCAGTCCCGGCTCCATCTGTATTGTGTACATGCACACTAAAAAAATGGGAGGGTGGGTGTATAGGTAGAAAGAAGGATGTATCGGTAGATAGATGGATGCATGGTTACAAAGATGGATGCATGAGTAGATAAATAGATAGACAGACATAGATGGGTTTTATGTGTCAATGTACACCAGGAACATATTATCACACTTTTTTTCAATTTTTTAGGTTCTTTTTCCCATGAAACCAATGAAGAGAGCATAATAGTGACTATTGTGAGATTCTCTGTACTAAAGGCATCGATTAAAGAGTAAGCACAGCAACTGGAGCCTCAGACAGGTAATTAATGATGATTAATTACTGGTATTATCTTTCTAGTGCAGATGGAGCCAGCCTAGTTTTTGCAGGGGCTGTCAAAAGTATCGCCAGCGGCCGGCTCCCGCCAGGGGCGCGAGCGCACTAGACGCTTGCGCGCCCCGTGCCAATGGAGCTTGCCCTGGGTCCCCCACGCCATCGTCATCGCCCGCCTTCCCCCCGAATCCTGCCCATCTCCCTGAAGCGGAGACAGGCAGGGAGACGCTGCCGTGATACTGGGACGCGCGTGTGCATGAGATGCACGTGCATCCCAGTCCCTATTCCAGTCCCGGCTCCATCTGTATTGTGTACATGCACACTAAAAAAAATGGGAGGGTGGGTGTATAGGTAGAGAGAAGGATGTATCGGTAGATAGATGGATGCATGGTTACAAAGATGGATGCATGAGTAGATAGATAGATAGACAGACATAGATGGGTTTTATGTGTCAATGTACACCAGGAACATATTATCACACTTTTTTTCAATTTTTAGGTTCTTTTTCCCCATGAAACCAATGAAGAGAGCATAATAGTGACTATTGTGAGATTCTCTGTACTAAAGGCATCGATTAAAGAGTAAGCACAGCAACTGGAGCCTCAGACAGGTAATTAATGATGATTAATTACTGGTATTATCTTTCTAGTGCAGATGGAGCCAGCCTAGTTTTTGCAGGGGCTGGCAAGAGTATCGCCAGCGGCCGGCTCCCGCCAGGGGCACGAGCGCACAAGACGCTTGTGTCCCCCGTGCCAACGGAGCTTGCCCTGGGTCCCCCACGCCATTGTCGTCGACCGCCTTCCCCCTCAATCATGCCCATCTCCCTGAAGCGGAGACGGGCAGGGAGACGCTGCCGTGATACTGGGACGCGCGTGTGCATGAGACGCACGTGCATCCCAGTCCCTATTCCAGTCCCGGCTCCATCTGTATTGTGTACATGCACACTAAAAAAATGGGAGGGTGGGTGTATAGGTAGAAAGAAGGATGTATCGGTAGATAGATGGATGCATGGTTACAAAGATGGATGCATGAGTAGATAAATAGATAGACAGACATAGATGGGTTTTATGTGTCAATGTACACCAGGAACATATTATCACACTTTTTTTCAATTTTTTAGGTTCTTTTTCCCATGAAACCAATGAAGAGAGCATAATAGTGACTATTGTGAGATTCTCTGTACTAAAGGCATCGATTAAAGAGTAAGCACAGCAACTGGAGCCTCAGACAGGTAATTAATGATGATTAATTACTGGTATTATCTTTCTAGTGCAGATGGAGCCAGCCTAGTTTTTGCAGGGGCTGGCAAGAGTATCGCCAGCGGCCGGCTCCCGCCAGGGGCACGAGCGCACAAGACGCTTGTGTCCCCCGTGCCAACGGAGCTTGCCCTGGGTCCCCCACGCCATCGTCGTCGACCGCCTTCCCCCTCAATCATGCCCATCTCCCTGAAGCGGAGACGGGCAGGGAGACGCTGCCGTGATACTGGGACGCGCGTGTGCATGAGACGCACGTGCATCCCAGTCCCTATTCCAGTCCCGGCTCCATCTGTATTGTGTACATGCACACTAAAAAAATGGGAGGGTGGGTGTATAGGTAGAAAGAAGGATGTATCGGTAGATAGATGGATGCATGGTTACAAAGATGGATGCATGAGTAGATAAATAGATAGACAGACATAGATGGGTTTTATGTGTCAATGTACACCAGGAACATATTATCACACTTTTTTTCAATTTTTTAGGTTCTTTTTCCCATGAAACCAATGAAGAGAGCATAATAGTGACTATTGTGAGATTCTCTGTACTAAAGGCATCGATTAAAGAGTAAGCACAGCAACTGGAGCCTCAGACAGGTAATTAATGATGATTAATTACTGGTATTATCTTTCTAGTGCAGATGGAGCCAGCCTAGTTTTTGCAGGGGCTGTCAAAAGTATCGCCAGCGGCCGGCTCCCGCCAGGGGCACGAGCGCACTAGACGCTTGCGCGCCCCGTGCCAATGGAGCTTGCCCTGGGTCCCCCACGCCATCGTCGTCGCCCGACTTCCCCCCGAATCCTGCCCATCTCCCTGAAGCAGAGACGGGCAGGGAGACGCTGCCGTGATACTGGGACGCGCGTGTGCATGAGATGCACGTGCATCCCAGTCCCTATTCCAGTCCCGGCTCCATCTGTATTGTGTACATGCACACTAAAAAAAATGGGAGGGTGGGTGTATAGGTAGAGAGAAGGATGTATCGGTAGATAGATGGATGCATGGTTACAAAGATGGATGCATGAGTAGATAGATAGATAGACAGACATAGAGGGGTTTTATGTGTCAATGTACACCAGGAACATATTATCACACTTTTTTTCAATTTTTAGGTTCTTTTTCCCCATGAAACCAATGAAGAGAGCATAATAGTGACTATTGTGAGATTCTCTGTACTAAAGGCATCGATTAAAGAGTAAGCACAGCAACTGGAGCCTCAGACAGGTAATTAATGATGATTAATTACTGGTATTATCTTTCTAGTGCAGATGGAGCCAGCCTAGTTTTTGCAGGGGCTGGCAAGAGTATCGCCAGCGGCCGGCTCCCGCCAGGGGCACGAGCGCACAAGACGCTTGTGTCCCCCGTGCCAACGGAGCTTGCCCTGGGTCCCCCACGCCATCGTCGTCGACCGCCTTCCCCCTCAATCATGCCCATCTCCCTGAAGCGGAGACGGGCAGGGAGACGCTGCCGTGATACTGGGACGCGCGTGTGCATGAGACGCACGTGCATCCCAGTCCCTATTCCAGTCCCGGCTCCATCTGTATTGTGTACATGCACACTAAAAAAATGGGAGGGTGGGTGTATAGGTAGAAAGAAGGATGTATCGGTAGATAGATGGATGCATGGTTACAAAGATGGATGCATGAGTAGATAAATAGATAGACAGACATAGATGGGTTTTATGTGTCAATGTACACCAGGAACATATTATCACACTTTTTTTCAATTTTTTAGGTTCTTTTTCCCATGAAACCAATGAAGAGAGCATAATAGTGACTATTGTGAGATTCTCTGTACTAAAGGCATCGATTAAAGAGTAAGCACAGCAACTGGAGCCTCAGACAGGTAATTAATGATGATTAATTACTGGTATTATCTTTCTAGTGCAGATGGAGCCAGCCTAGTTTTTGCAGGGGCTGGCAAGAGTATCGCCAGCGGCCGGCTCCCGCCAGGGGCACGAGCGCACAAGACGCTTGTGTCCCCCGTGCCAACGGAGCTTGCCCTGGGTCCCCCAAGCCATCGTCGTCGACCGCCTTCCCCCTCAATCATGCCCATCTCCCTGAAGCGGAGACGGGCAGGGAGACGCTGCCATGATACTGGGACGCGCGTGTGCATGAGACGCACGTGCATCCCAGTCCCTATTCCAGTCCCGGCTCCATCTGTATTGTGTACATGCACACTAAAAAAATGGGAGGGTGGGTGTATAGGTAGAAAGAAGGATGTATCGGTAGATAGATGGATGCATGGTTACAAAGATGGATGCATGAGTAGATAAATAGATAGACAGACATAGATGGGTTTTATGTGTCAATGTACACCAGGAACATATTATCACACTTTTTTTCAATTTTTTAGGTTCTTTTTCCCATGAAACCAATGAAAAGAGCATAATAGTGACTATTGTGAGATTCTCTGTACTAAAGGCATCGATTAAAGAGTAAGCACAGCAACTGGAGCCTCAGACAGGTAATTAATGATGATTAATTACTGGTATTATCTTTCTAGTGCAGATGGAGCCAGCCTAGTTTTTGCAGGGGCTGTCAAAAGTATCGCCAGCGGCCGGCTACCGCCAGGGGCACGAGCGCACTAGACGCTTGCGCGCCCCGTGCCAATGGAGCTTGCCCTGGGTCCCCCACGCCATCGTCGTCGCCCGCCTTCCCCCCGAATCCTGCCCATCTCCCTGAAGCAGAGACGGGCAGGGAGACGCTGCCGTGATACTGGGACGCGCGTGTGCATGAGATGCACGTGCATCCCAGTCCCTATTCCAGTCCCGGCTCCATCTGTATTGTGTACATGCACACTAAAAAAAATGGGAGGGTTGGTGTATAGGTAGAAAGAAGGATGTGTCGGTAGATAGATGGATGCATGGTTACAAAGATGGATGCATGAGTAGATAGATAGATAGACAGACATAGATGGGTTTTATGTGTCAATGCACACCAGGAACATATTATCACACTTTTTTTCAATTTTTAGGTTCTTTTTCCCCATGAAACCAATGAAGAGAGCATAATAGTGACTATTGTGAGATTCTCTGTACTAAAGGCATCGATTAAAGAGTAAGCACAGCAACTGGAGCCTCAGACAGGTAATTAATGATGATTAATTACTTGTATTATCTTTCTAGTGCAGATGGAGCCAGCCTAGTTTTTGCAGGGGCTGGCAAGAGTACCGCCAGCGGCCGGCTCCCGCCAGGGGCACGAGCGCACAAGACGCTTGTGTCCCCCGTGCCAACGGAGCTTGCCCTGGGTCCCCCACGCCATCGTCGTCGCCCGCCTTCCCCCCGAATCCTGCCCATCTCCCTGAAGCGGAGACGGGCAGGGAGACGCTGCCGTGATACTGGGACGCGCGTGTGCATGAGATGCACGTGCATCCCAGTCCCTATTCCAGTCCCGGCTCCATCTGTATTGTGTACATGCACACTAAAAAAATGGGAGGGTGGGTGTATAGGTAGAAAGAAGGATGTATCGGTAGATAGATGGATGCATGGTTACAAAGATGGATGCATGAGTAGATAAATAGATAGACAGACATAGATGGGTTTTATGTGTCAATGTACACCAGGAACATATTATCACACTTTTTTTCAATTTTTAGGTTCTTTTTCCCCATGAAACCAATGAAGAGAGCATAATAGTGACTATTGTGAGATTCTCTGTACTAAAGGCATCGATTAAAGAGTAAGCACAGCAACTGGAGCCTCAGACAGGTAATTAATGATGAATAATTATTGGTATTATCTTTCTAGTGCAGATGGAGCCAGCCTAGTTTTTGCAGGGGCTGGCAAGAGTATCGCTAGCGGCCGGCTCCCGCCAGGGGCACGAGCGCACAAGACGCTTGTGTCCCCCGTGCCAACGGAGCTTGCCCTGGGTCCCCCACGCCATCGTCGTCGCCCGCCTTCCCCCCGAATCCTGCCCATCTCCCTGAAGCGGAGACGGGCAGGGAGACGCTGCCTTGATACTGGAACGCGCATGTGCATGAGACGCACGTGCATCCCTGTCCCTATTCCAGTCCCGGCTCCATCTGTATTGTGTACATGCACACTAAAAAAATGGGAGGGTGGGTGTATAGGTAGAAAGAAGGATGTATCGGTAGATAGATGGATGCATGGTTACAAAGATGGATGCATGAGTAGATAAATAGATAGACAGACATAGATGGGTTTTATGTGTCAATGTACACCAGGAACATATTATCACACTTTTTTTCAATTTTTTAGGTTCTTTTTCCCATGAAACCAATGAAAAGAGCATAATAGTGACTATTGTGAGATTCTCTGTACTAAAGGCATCGATTAAAGAGTAAGCACAGCAACTGGAGCCTCAGACAGGTAATTAATGATGATTAATTACTGGTATTATCTTTCTAGTGCAGATGGAGCCAGCCTAGTTTTTGCAGGGGCTGTCAAAAGTATCGCCAGCGGCCGGCTACCGCCAGGGGCACGAGCGCACTAGACGCTTGCGCGCCCCGTGCCAATGGAGCTTGCCCTGGGTCCCCCACGCCATCGTCGTCGCCCGCCTTCCCCCCGAATCCTGCCCATCTCCCTGAAGCAGAGACGGGCAGGGAGACGCTGCCGTGATACTGGGACGCGCGTGTGCATGAGATGCACGTGCATCCCAGTCCCTATTCCAGTCCCGGCTCCATCTGTATTGTGTACATGCACACTAAAAAAAATGGGAGGGTTGGTGTATAGGTAGAAAGAAGGATGTGTCGGTAGATAGATGGATGCATGGTTACAAAGATGGATGCATGAGTAGATAGATAGATAGACAGACATAGATGGGTTTTATGTGTCAATGCACACCAGGAACATATTATCACACTTTTTTTCAATTTTTAGGTTCTTTTTCCCCATGAAACCAATGAAGAGAGCATAATAGTGACTATTGTGAGATTCTCTGTACTAAAGGCATCGATTAAAGAGTAAGCACAGCAACTGGAGCCTCAGACAGGTAATTAATGATGATTAATTACTGGTATTATCTTTCTAGTGCAGATGGAGCCAGCCTAGTTTTTGCAGGGGCTGGCAAGAGTATCGCCAGCGGCCGGCTCCCGCCAGGGGCACGAGCGCACAAGACGCTTGTGTCCCCCGTGCCAACGGAGCTTGCCCTGGGTCCCCCACGCCATCGTCGTCGCCCGCCTTCCCCCCGAATCCTGCCCATCTCCCTGAAGCGGAGACGGGCAGGGAGACGCTGCCGTGATACTGGGACGCGCGTGTGCATGAGATGCACGTGCATCCCAGTCCCTATTCCAGTCCCGGCTCCATCTGTATTGTGTACATGCACACTAAAAAAATGGGAGGGTGGGTGTATAGGTAGAAAGAAGGATGTATCGGTAGATAGATGGATGCATGGTTACAAAGATGGATGCATGAGTAGATAAATAGATAGACAGACATAGATGGGTTTTATGTGTCAATGTACACCAGGAACATATTATCACACTTTTTTTCAATTTTTAGGTTCTTTTTCCCCATGAAACCAATGAAGAGAGCATAATAGTGACTATTGTGAGATTCTCTGTACTAAAGGCATCGATTAAAGAGTAAGCACAGCAACTGGAGCCTCAGACAGGTAATTAATGATGATTAATTACTGGTATTATCTTTCTAGTGCAGATGGAGCCAGCCTAGTTTTTGCAGGGGCTGGCAAGAGTATCGCTAGCGGCCGGCTCCCGCCAGGGGCACGAGCGCACAAGACGCTTGTGTCCCCCGTGCCAACGGAGCTTGCCCTGGGTCCCCCACGCCATCGTCGTCGCCCGCCTTCCCCCCGAATCCTGCCCATCTCCCTGAAGCGGAGACGGGCAGGGAGACGCTGCCTTGATACTGGAACGCGCATGTGCATGAGACGCACGTGCATCCCTGTCCCTATTCCAGTCCCGGCTCCATCTGTATTGTGTACATGCACACTAAAAAAATGGGAGGGTGGGTGTATAGGTAGAAAGAAGGATGTATCGGTAGATAGATGGATGCATGGTTACAAAGATGGATGCATGAGTAGATAAATAGATAGACAGACATAGATGGGTTTTATGTGTCAATGTACACCAGGAACATATTATCACACTTTTTTTCAATTTTTTAGGTTCTTTTTCCCATGAAACCAATGAAAAGAGCATAATAGTGACTATTGTGAGATTCTCTGTACTAAAGGCATCGATTAAAGAGTAAGCACAGCAACTGGAGCCTCAGACAGGTAATTAATGATGATTAATTACTGGTATTATCTTTCTAGTGCAGATGGAGCCAGCCTAGTTTTTGCAGGGGCTGTCAAAAGTATCGCCAGCGGCCGGCTCCCGCCAGGGGCACGAGCGCACTAGACGCTTGCGCGCCCCGTGCCAATGGAGCTTGCCCTGGGTCCCCCACGCCATCGTCGTCGCCCGCCTTCCCCCCGAATCCTGCCCATCTCCCTGAAGCAGAGACGGGCAGGGAGACGCTGCCGTGATACTGGGACGCGCGTGTGCATGAGATGCACGTGCATCCCAGTCCCTATTCCAGTCCCGGCTCCATCTGTATTGTGTATATGCACACTAAAAAAAATGGGAGGGTTGGTGTATAGGTAGAAAGAAGGATGTGTCGGTAGATAGATGGATGCATGGTTACAAAGATGGATGCATGAGTAGATAGATAGATAGACAGACATAGATGGGTTTTATGTGTCAATGCACACCAGGAACATATTATCACACTTTTTTTCAATTTTTAGGTTCTTTTTCCCCATGAAACCAATGAAGAGAGCATAATAGTGACTATTGTGAGATTCTCTGTACTAAAGGCATCGATTAAAGAGTAAGCACAGCAACTGGAGCCTCAGACAGGTAATTAATGATGATTAATTACTGGTATTATCTTTCTAGTGCAGATGGAGCCAGCCTAGTTTTTGCAGGGGCTGGCAAGAGTATCGCCAGCGGCCGGCTCCCGCCAGGGGCACGAGCGCACAAGACGCTTGTGTCCCCCGTGCCAACGGAGCTTGCCCTGGGTCCCCCACGCCATCGTCGTCGCCCGCCTTCCCCCCGAATCCTGCCCATCTCCCTGAAGCGGAGACGGGCAGGGAGACGCTGCCGTGATACTGGGACGCGCGTGTGCATGAGATGCACGTGCATCCCAGTCCCTATTCCAGTCCCGGCTCCATCTGTATTGTGTACATGCACACTAAAAAAATGGGAGGGTGGGTGTATAGGTAGAAAGAAGGATGTATCGGTAGATAGATGGATGCATGGTTACAAAGATGGATGCATGAGTAGATAAATAGATAGACAGACATAGATGGGTTTTATGTGTCAATGTACACCAGGAACATATTATCACACTTTTTTTCAATTTTTAGGTTCTTTTTCCCCATGAAACCAATGAAGAGAGCATAATAGTGACTATTGTGAGATTCTCTGTACTAAAGGCATCGATTAAAGAGTAAGCACAGCAACTGGAGCCTCAGACAGGTAATTAATGATGATTAATTACTGGTATTATCTTTCTAGTGCAGATGGAGCCAGCCTAGTTTATGCAGGGGCTGGCAAGAGTATCGCTAGCAGCCGGCTCCCGCCAGGGGCACGAGCGCACAAGACGCTTGTGTCCCCCGTGCCAACGGAGCTTGCCCTGGGTCCCCCACGCCATCGTCGTCGCCCGCCTTCCCCCCGAATCCTGCCCATCTCCCTGAAGCGGAGACGGGCAGGGAGACGCTGCCTTGATACTGGAACGCGCATGTGCATGAGACGCACGTGCATCCCTGTCCCTATTCCAGTCCCGGCTCCATCTGTATTGTGTACATGCACACTAAAAAAAATGGGAGGGTGGGTGGATAGGTAGAAAGAAGGATGTATCGGTAGAAAGATGGATGCATGGTTAGAAAGATGGATGCATGAGTAGATAAATAGATAGATAGACATAGATGGGTTTTATGTGTCAATGTACACCAGGAACATATTATCACACTTTTTTTCAATTTTTTAGGTTCTTTTTCCCCATGAAACCAATGAAGAGAGCATAATAGTGACTATTGTGAGATTCTCTGTACTAAAGGCATCGATTAAAGAGTAAGCACAGCAACTGGAGCCTCAGACAGGTAATTAATGATGATTAATTACTGGTATTATCTTTCTAGTGCAGATGGAGCCAGCCTAGTTTTTGCAGGGGCTGTTAAAAGTATCGCCAGCGGCCGGCTCCCGCCAGGGGCACGAGCGCACTAGACGCTTGCGCGCCCCGTGCCAATGGAGCTTGCCCTGGGTCCCCCACGCCATCGTCGTCGCCCGCCTTCCGCCCGAATCCTGCCCATCTCCCTGAAGCGGAGACGGGCAGGGAGACGCTGCCGTGATACTGGGACGCGCGTGTGCATGAGATGCACGTGCATCCCAGTCCCTATTCCAGTCCCGGCTCCATCTGTATTGTGTACATGCACACTAAAAAAAATGGGAGGGTGGGTGTATAGGTAGAAAGAAGAATGTATCGGTAGATAGATGGATGCATGGTTACAAAGATGGATGCATGAGTAGATAGATAGATAGATAGATAGATAGATAGATAGATAGATAGATAGATAGACAGACATAGATGGGTTTTATGTGTCAATGTACACCAGGAACATATTATCACACTTTTTTTCAATTTTTAGGTTCTTTTTCCCCATGAAACCAATGAAGAGAGCATAATAGTGACTATTGTGAGATTCTCTGTACTAAAGGCATCGATTAACCCCTTCACGACATTTGACGTATATATACGTCATGGCCGGGAAGTACTTCCCGACCGTTGACGTATATATACGTCATGGCTTAAAACTGTCACTGCGTCTCTAGACGCAGTGACAGAGGGACGATGTCTGCTGTCCCTGACAGCAGACATGTCCGTGCATGCCCAGGGGGGGCGGCGATGCCGCCCCCCCGTCGGCGATCGCTGTGATTGGCTGTTCATTGTGAACAGCCATTCACAGCGTTTTCTGTGTCACCGGCGAATAACGTTCGCCGGTGACACGGGATCGGAGGTGATTGGTGCTGTAAAGTACAGCACCAATCACCGCGGGGTGTAAGGGTGACACTGGTGTCACCCCACCTCACCCCTCCCGCCCCCAAAGGCCGTGATTGGTTCGTCGGACCGACGGACCAATCACAGCCATGGAGGGGGGTTTAAACTAACGGTGACTGCACTGCAGACGCCATTCCGGTCTGGAATAGCGTGCAGTGCGGTCACCGTGCCCAGCTGCCGCCTATACTGACCAGAACCCATCCAAAATACTTACCTGATCATTGATATTGCTTATGCTTGTGACATCTTGTGACATCCTGTGACATCTTGTGCTGCTGCGATTTATTAGATAGAGAGAGAGTTAGAGAGAGAGAGATAGAGAGAGATAGAGAGAGATAGAGAGGCCTAGTGCTATATTTTGTGCTGCTGCAGTGTGATAGAGCTATAGATAGAGAGATAGAGAGAGATAGAGAGAGAGAGATAGAGAGAGAGATAGTGACAGATTGTGCTATATATTTTTTATATAACTGAAAGAGATAGAGAGAGATAGAGAGGCCTAGTGCTATATTTTGTGCTGCTGCAGTGTGATAGAGCTATAGATAGATAGAGAGAGATAGAGAGAGATAGAGAGAGAGAGATAGAGAGATAGTGACAGATTGTGCTATATATTTTTTATATAACTGACTGCTGCCCCCCCTTTTGTGCTGATCAGTATAAATTAACTGATCAGCAACTTTTTGGGGGCGCAGGTTTTTTTTTATATATAGATATACCTGTCAGTGCTGCTGCTGCAGTGTCATAGAGTGATAGATAGTGAGAGATAGAGAGATAGAGAGAGATAGTGACAGAGAGTGATAGAGAGTGCTAAATTTTGTGTCTGCTGCCCCCGCCTTTTGTGCTGATCACTATATCTGAGGTGATCAGCAACTTTTTAGGGGTGCAGAGGTTTTTTTTTTTATATATACCTGTCAGTACCACCAAAGGTTGTGCACCTGCTGCCCCTCACTGGTAATCAGTGTCGCATCACTGATCACCTTTTTTTATTTTTTGTGAGTGCTGTGGGGTCTTTTTTACATTTTTTTTTTTACACACACTGTGATTTTGTGTGTGTCCTGTGGCCACTGTGCGCTGATCAGTGACGTACATCACTGATCAGCTTTTTCGGCACAGGGTTGATCTATTTTTTTTTTTTTTTGATCAAATTCCTGTTGCCTTTGAGCGCTGTTCAGTGACGGACGTTACTGACCAACATCTGTGCTCAATTTTTGGCGCAGGACCTTTTTTTTTTTTAACCCCTTCCATTTTTTTTTTTAACCCCTTCCATTTTTTTTTTTAACCCCTTCCATTTTTTTTTTTAACCCCTTCCATTTTTTTTTTTTTTTAACCCTTCAATTTTTTTATTTTTGTATTTTTTTTTTTCTGCACTACATACATACACACTACACACTACATACCCCCCGGGTTGAAATAAAGTTTGTACCCCCCCCTACACTATACACGTGTTGAAACATTTCACTACCAGTAACACAAAAATATAAATGGCATCCCAAATGTCATCCCAAATGTCGTCCCAGTCATCCAGGAGAATGTATTCGGTGGAGGAGGCATATGCCATGCTTGCCTCTGACTCTGACACAGCCAGTGAGGCAAGCGGGGAATTTGAAGGATTTGTCTTAAGCTCCTCTTCCTCCTCTGATGATGAGGGACCCCCTCAAAGACGCCCCCGTAGAGCAGCTGAGACCCCCCCCCAATAATTGATCTCGTATGGACCCCACCACCAGACAATTTTGAGCCCCAGGTTCCTGAGTTTTTGGCCATCCCAGGAATCCAATTTGATTCAACAGGTCTCAGAGAAATTGACATTTTTAAATTATTTTTCTCTGATGATTTTATAAATTTAATGGTGGACCAAACTAATTTATATGCCCAGCAGTTTATTGCTCAAAACCCCACGTCATCATTTGCTAGGTGGACCCCTGTAGATGCAGTAGAGATGATGACGTTTTGGGGTCTGGTGTTACATATGGGCATAGTAAAAAAGCCACAAATTAGGCAATATTGGAGTACAGATGTTCTGTACAGCACCCCATTTCACCGTATGGCCATGCCCCGGGCTCGTTTTGAGGCAATCCATAAATTTATACATTACACCGATAATGCACAGTGCCCACCCAGAGATGATCCCACCTTTGACAGGCTATTCAAAGTCAGGCCGGTCATTGATCATTTCAGTGCCAAATTTGCAGAGCTATACATCCCTGATAAATGTATTAGTATCGACGAGTCCCTTATACATTTTAAAGGAAGGGTTAAATTCCGCCAGTACCTTCCCAGTAAGAGGGCAAGGTATGGGATAAAAATGTATAAGCTGTGTGAAAGCACCACAGGGTACACCCACAAGTTTAGGGTATATGAAGGGAAGGATTCAAGAATTGAACCACCAGAATGCCCCCCCTCCCTCGTAGGTGTTAGTGGAAAAATTGTCTGGGATTTAATGCACCCCTTCCTGGATAAGGGTTATCACCTCTATGTGGATAACTTTTACACCAGCATCCCCCTGTTTAAGGCCCTTGGTTCAAGAGGTACAGCAGCTTGCGGTACTGTGTGCAAGAACCAAAGAGGCCTCCCCAAAACGCACATTGCCCAAGTAATGAGAAGGGGTGAAAGCAGGGGAATATGCACCGAAAATTTGTTGTTGGTCAAATATAAGGACAAGAGGGATGTCCTTATACTGACAACAATTCATGGAGACAGTACCACCTCCATCCCTGTACGAGGTACCAGTACCCACACCTCAAAACCAAATTGTATCCTAGATTACAATAAGTACATGGGCGGAGTGGATCTTTCAGATCAGGTACTGAAGCCGTACAGTGCCCTGCGGAAAACAAATATCTGGTACAAGAAGCTGGCCGTGTATATCATCCAGATGGCACTGTATAACGCTTACGTGCTATTCCGTTCTACCGGCCAGAGGGGGACATTTATGCACTTTCAAGAGGAAGTCATAAAGAGCCTAACATTTGGGAATCAGCAGGCAGAGGGCCCCAGTACTTCTAGTACTGGCCCCCGTATTGTACCAGGGCAGCATTTTCCCAACGAAATCCCCTCCACTGCAAGAAAGGGCAGGACACAAAAAAGGTGCAAAGTTTGCTATAAAAAGGGAATAAGAAAGGAAACTATTTTCCACTGTGAAACTTGCCCCGACAAACCCGGCCTATGTATAAAGGAGTGTTTCAAAATATACCACACATCTATGGATTATTAGGTTCATCATTTCACCGTGCTTCGGGGGTCTTGCTAATGCCACATAGCACCCACCATTCATTCCACCAGAATCTGAGATGCAAAAACCAAAAATCACTCCTTCCCTTCTGAGTCCTGCCATGCACCCAACTGGTATTTTTTGGTCACATGTGAGGCATTGCCGTACTCTGGAGAAATGGGGGCACAGATTTTGGGGTGCTTTGTCTCCTTCATTCCTTGTGAAAATGAAAAATTTTGAGCCAGAAGTACATTTTTGTGTAAAAAAATGTATTTTTTTCATTTTCACTGCCCAGTTGTACCAAAATTGATGAAACCCCTGGGGGTTTGAAATGTACACTATACCCCTAGATGAATTCCCTGAGGGGTGTAGTTTGCAAAATGGGGTCACTTGTGGGGGGGTTCCACTGTATTGGTAATGCAACATAGCACCCACCATTCATTCCACCAAAATCTGTGCTGCAAAATCCAAAAATCACTCCTTCCCTTCTGAGTCCTGCCATGCACCCAACTGGTATTTTTTGGTCACACGTGAGGCATTGCCGTACTCGGGAGAAATTGGGGCACAGATTTTGGGGTGCTTTGTCTCCTTCATTCCTTGTGAAAATGAAAAATTTTGAGCCAGAAGTACATTTTTGTGTAAAAAAATGTATTTTTTTCATTTTCACTGCCCAGTTGTACCAAAATTGATGAAACCCCTGGGGGTTTGAAATGTACACTATACCCCTAGATGAATTCCCTGAGGGGTGTAGTTTGCAAAATGGGGTCACTTGTGGGGGGGTTCCACTGTATTGGTAATGCAACATAGCACCCACCATTCATTCCACCAAAATCTGTGCTGCAAAAACCAAAAATCACTCCTTCCCTTCTGAGTCCTGCCATGCACCCAACTGGTATTTTTTGGTCACATGTGAGGCATTGCCGTACTCTGGAGAAATGGGGGCACAGATTTTGGGGTGCTTTGTCTCCTTCATTCCTTGTGAAAATGAAAAATTTTGAGCCAGAAGTACATTTTTGTGTAAAAAAATGTATTTTTTTCATTTTCACTGCCCAGTTGTACCAAAATTGATGAAACCCCTGGGGGTTTGAAATGTACACTATACCCCTAGATGAATTCCCTGAGGGGTGTAGTTTGCAAAATGGGGTCACTTGTGGGGGGGTTCCACTGTATTGGTAATGCAACATAGCACCCACCATTCATTCCACCAAAATCTGTGCTGCAAAATCCAAAAATCACTCCTTCCCTTCTGAGTCCTGCCATGCACCCAACTGGTATTTTTTGGTCACACGTGAGGCATTGCCGTACTCGGGAGAAATTGGGGCACAGATTTTGGGGTGCTTTGTCTCCTTCATTCCTTGTGAAAATGAAAAATTTTGAGCCAGAAGTACATTTTTGTGTAAAAAAAGTATTTTTTTCATTTTCACTGCCCAGTTGTACCAAAATTGATGAAACCCCTGGGGGTTTGAAATGTACACTATACCCCTAGATGAATTCCCTGAGGGGTGTAGTTTGCAAAATGGGGTCACTTGTGGGGGGGTTCCACTGTATTGGTAATGCAACATAGCACCCACCATTCATTCCACCAAAATCTGTGCTGCAAAATCCAAAAATCACTCCTTCCCTTCTGAGTCCTGCCATGCACCCAACTGGTATTTTTTGGTCACACGTGAGGCATTGCCGTACTCGGGAGAAATTGGGGCACAGATTTTAGGGGTGCTTTGTCTCCTTCATTCCTTGTGAAAATGAAAAATTTTGAGCCAGAACTGCATGTTTGTGTAAAAAAATGTAATTTTCCATTTTCACATCCCAGTTGTACCAAAATTGGTGAAACCCCTGGGGGTTTGAAATGTACACTATACCCCTAGATGAATTCCCTGAGGGGTGTACTTTGCAAAATGGGGTGACTTGTGGGGGGGTTCCACTGTATTGGTGCTTTGGGAGTCTTGCTAATGCAACATAGCACCCACCATTCATTCCACCAAAATCTTTGCTGCAAAATCCAAAAATCACTCCTTCCCTTCTGAGTCCTGCCATGCACCCAACTGGTATTTTTTGGTCACATGTGAGGCATTGCCGTACTCGGGAGAAATTGGGGCACAGATTTTGGGGTGCTTTGTCTCCTTCATTCCTTGTGAAAATGAAAAATTTTGAGCCAGAACTGCATGTTTGTGTAAAAAAATGTAATTTTTCATTTTCACATCCCAGTTGTACCAAAATTGGTGAAACCCCTGGGGGTTTGAAATGTACACTATACCCCTAGATGAATTCCCTGAGGGGTGTACTTTGCAAAATAGGGTGACTTGTGGGGGGGTTCCACTGTATTGGTGCTTTGGGAGTCTTGCTAATGCAACATAGCACCCACCATTCATTCCACCAAAATCTTTGCTGCAAAATCCAAAAATCACTCCTTCCCTTCTAAGTCCTGCCATGCACCCAACTGGTATTTTTTGGTCACATGTAATGCATTGCCGTACTCGGGAGAAATTGGGGCACAGATTTTGGGGTGCTTTGTCTCCTTCATTCCTTGTGAAAATGAAAAATTTTGAGCCAGAACTGCATGTTTGTGTAAAAAAATGTAATTTTCCATTTTCACATCCCAGTTGTACCAAAATTGGTGAAACCCCTGGGGGTTTGAAATGTACACTATACCCCTAGATGAATTCCCTGAGGGGTGTACTTTGCAAAATGGGGTGACTTGTGGGGGGGTTCCACTGTATTGGTGCTTTGGGAGTCTTGCTAATGCAACATAGCACCCACCATTCATTCCACCAAAATCTTTGCTGCAAAATCCAAAAATCACTCCTTCCCTTCTAAGTCCTGCCATGCACCCAACTGGTATTTTTTGGTCACATGTGAGGCATTGCCGTACTCGGGAGAAATTGGGGCACAGATTTTGGGGTGCTTTGTCTCCTTCATTCCTTGTGAAAATGAAAAATTTTGAGCCAGAACTGCATGTTTGTGTAAAAAAATGTAATTTTCCATTTTCACATCCCAGTTGTACCAAAATTGGTGAAACCCCTGGGGGTTTGAAATGTACACTATACCCCTAGATGAATTCCCTGAGGGGTGTACTTTGCAAAATGGGGTGACTTGTGGGGGGGTTCCACTGTATTGGTGCTTTGGGAGTCTTGCTAATGCAACATAGCACCCACCATTCATTCCACCAAAATCTTTGCTGCAAAATCCAAAAATCACTCCTTCCCTTCTGAGTCCTGCCATGCACCCAACTGGTATTTTTTGGTCACATGTGAGGCATTGCCGTACTCGGGAGAAATTGGGGCACAGATTTTGGGGTGCTTTGTCTCCTTCATTCCTTGTGAAAATGAAAAATTTTGAGCCAGAACTGCATGTTTGTGTAAAAAAATGTAATTTTCCATTTTCACATCCAAGTTGTACCAAAATTGGTGAAACCCCTGGGGGTTTGAAATGTACACTATACCCCTAGATGAATTCCCTGAGGGGTGTACTTTGCAAAATGGGGTGACTTGTGGGGGGGTTCCACTGTATTGGTGCTTTGGGAGTCTTGCTAATGCAACATAGCACCCACCATTCATTCCACCAAAATCTTTGCTGCAAAATCCAAAAATCACTCCTTCCCTTCTAAGTCCTGCCATGCACCCAACTGGTATTTTTTGGTCACATGTGAGGCATTGCCGTACTCGGGAGAAATTGGGGCACAGATTTTGGGGTGCTTTGTCTCCTTCATTCCTTGTGAAAATGAAAAATTTTGAGCCAGAACTGCATGTTTGTGTAAAAAAATGTAATTTTCCATTTTCACATCCCAGTTGTACCAAAATTGGTGAAACCCCTGGGGGTTTGAAATGTACACTATACCCCTAGATGAATTCCCTGAGGGGTGTACTTTGCAAAATGGGGTGACTTGTGGGGGGGTTCCACTGTATTGGTGCTTTGGGAGTCTTGCTAATGCAACATAGCACCCACCATTCATTCCACCAAAATCTTTGCTGCAAAATCCAAAAATCACTCCTTCCCTTCTAAGTCCTGCCATGCACCCAACTGGTATTTTTTGGTCACATGTGAGGCATTGCCGTACTCGGGAGAAATTGGGGCACAGATTTTGGGGTGCTTTGTCTCCTTCATTCCTTGTGAAAATGAAAAATTTTGAGCCAGAACTGCATGTTTGTGTAAAAAAATGTAATTTTCCATTTTCACATCCCAGTTGTACCAAAATTGGTGAAACCCCTGGGGGTTTGAAATGTACACTATACCCCTAGATGAATTCCCTGAGGGGTGTAGATTGCAAAATGGGGTGACTTGTGGGGGAGGTTCCTAACTTTTAGCACTTATGGTGCCTAGAAACCTACATGGTGCCTAAAAAAAAATCTCATAAAAAGGAGGCTCCAAAATCAAGTAGGTGCTCCTTCTATTATGAAGCCTGTGGTTTGGTCAACGTGCACACTAGGGCCACATATAGGATATTTTTGAAAACAAAAGAATTGGGGGAATCAATTTTTAGTCACATTTCTCTAGTAAAATCTACTGTATTCGTTAGAAAAATGTATTAAAATTGAAACTCTGCAAAAAAAAAGAAATTTTGAAATTTCACCTACACTTTGTTTTAATTCCTGTGAAACACCTAAAGGGTTAACAAACTTCCAAAATGCTGTTTTGAATACTGTGAGGGGTGCAGTTTTTGAAATGGCATCATTTATGGGGGTGTCTCACATACAAGTCCCTCAAAGTCACATCAGAACTGAACTGGTCCCTAAAAAAATCAGTGTTTGAAATTTTCATGAAAATTTGAGAATTTGCTATTCATATTGTAAGCCTCCTAGTGTCCAAAAAAATTAAAAGGAAGTTGAAATAATGATGGAAACATAAAGTAGACATATGGTCTATGTTAGTTATTAACTATTTTGAGTGGTATGATTATTTGTCTCACAAGCAGAAAATTTAACATTTAGCAAATTGCTAAATTTTCCATTTTTTCACGATATTTTGGTATTTTTCACAAAAAAACACAGACTGTATCGACGAAAATTTACCACTAACTTGAAGTACAATGTGTCACGAGAAAACAATCTCAAAATCACTGGGATAAGTAAAAGCAAAAAAAAGTTATCCCCACTTAAGTGAGACATGTCAGATTTGAAAAAAAGGGCTCTGTCATGAAGGCACAAACTGGCTCTGTCATGAAGGGGTTAAAGAGTAAGCACAGCAACTGGAGCCTCAGACAGGTAATTAATGATGATTAATTACTGGTATTATCTTTCTAGTGCAGATGGAGCCAGCCTAGTTTTTGCAGGGGCTGTCAAAAGTATCGCCAGAGGCCGGCTCCCGCCAGGGGCACGAGCGCACTAGACGCTTGCACGCCCCGTGCCAATGGAGCTTGCCCTGGGTCCCCCACGCCATGGTCGTCGCCCGCCTTCCCCCTCAATCATGCCCATCTCCCTGAAGCGGAGACGGGCAGGGAGACGCTGCCGTGATACTGGGACGCGCGTGTGCATGAGACGCACGTGCATCCCAGTCCCTATTCCAGTCCCGGCTCCATCTGTATTGTGTACATGCACACTAAAAAAATGGGAGGGTGGGTGTATAGGTAGAAAGAAGGATGTATCGGTAGATAGATGGATGCATGGTTACAAAGATGGATGCATGAGTAGATAAATAGATAGACAGACATAGATGGGTTTTATGTGTCAATGTACACCAGGAACATATTATCACACTTTTTTTCAATTTTTTAGGTTCTTTTTCCCATGAAACCAATGAAGAGAGCATAATAGTGACTATTGTGAGATTCTCTGTACTAAAGGCATCGATTAAAGAGTAAGCACAGCAACTGGAGCCTCAGACAGGTAATTAATGATGATTAATTACTGGTATTATCTTTCTAGTGCAGATGGAGCCAGCCTAGTTTTTGCAGGGGCTGTCAAAAGTATCGCTAGCGGCCGGCTCCCGCCAGGGGCACGAGCGCACTAGACGCTTGCGCGCCCCGTGCCAATGGAGCTTGCCCTGGGTCCCCCACGCCATCGTCGTCGCCCGCCTTCCCCCCGAATCCTGCCCATCTCCCTGAAGCGGAGACGGGCAGGGAGACGCTGCCGTGATACTGGGACGCGCGTGTGCATGAGATGCACGTGCATCCCAGTCCCTATTCCAGTCCCGGCTCCATCTGTATTGTGTACATGCACACTAAAAAAAATGGGAGGATGAGTGTATAGGTAGAAAGAAGGATGTATCGGTAGATAGATGGATGCATGGTTACAAAGATGGATGCATGAGTAGATAGATAGATAGACAGACATAGATGGGTTTTATGTGTCAATGTACACCAGGAACATATTATCACACTTTTTTTCAATTTTTTAGGTTCTTTTTCCCCATGAAGCCAATGAAGAGAGCATAATAGTGACTATTGTGAGATTCTCTGTACTAAAGGCATCGATTAAAGAGTAAGCACAGCAACTGGAGCCTCAGACAGGTAATTAATGATGATTAATTACTGGTATTATCTTTCTAGTGCAGATGGAGCCAGCCTAGTTTTTGCAGGGGCTGTCAAAAGTATCGCCAGCGGCCGGCTCCCGCCAGAGGCACGAGCGCACTAGACGCTTGCGCGCCCCGTGCCAATGGAGCTTGCCCTGGGTCCCCCAAGCCATCGTCGTCGCCCGCCTTCCCCCCGAATCCTGCCCATCTCCCTGAAGCGGAGACGGGCAGGGAGACGCTGCCGTGATACTGGGACGCGCGTGTGCATGAGATGCACGTGCATCCCAGTCCCTATTCCAGTCCCGGCTCCATCTGTATTGTGTACATGCACACTAAAAAAAATGGGAGGGTGGGTGTATAGGTAGAAAGAAGGATGTATCGGTAGATAGATGGATGCATGGTTACAAAGATGGATGCATGAGTAGATAAATAGATAGACAGACATAGATGGGTTTTATGTGTCAATGTACACCAGGAACATATTATCACACTTTTTTTAAATTTTTAGGTTCTTTTTCCCCATGAAACCAATGAAGAGAGCATAATAGTGACTATTGTGAGATTCTCTGTACTAAAGGCATCGATTAAAGAGTAAGCACAGCAACTGGAGCCTCAGACAGTTAATTAATGATGATTAATTACTGGTATTATCTTTCTAGTGCAGATGGAGCCAGCCTAGTTTTTGCAGGGGCTGGCAAGAGTATCGCCAGCGGCCGGCTCCCGCCAGGGGCACGAGCGCACAAGACGCTTGTGTCCCCCGTGCCAACGGAGCTTGCCCTGGGTCCCCCACGCCATCGTCGTCGCCCGCCTTCCCCCCGAATCCTGCCCATCTCCCTGAAGCGGAGACGGGCAGGGAGACGCTGCCTTGATACTGGAACGCGCATGTGCATGAGACGCACGTGCATCCCAGTCCCTATTCCAGTCCCGGCTCCATCTGTATTGTGTACATGCACACTAAAAAAAATGGGAGGGTGGGTGGATAGGTAGAAAGAAGGATGTATCGGTAGAAAGATGGATGCATGGTTAGAAAGATGGATGCATGAGTAGATAAATAGATAGATAGACATAGATGGGTTTTATGTGTCAATGTACACCAGGAACATATTATCACACTTTTTTTCAATTTTTTAGGTTCTTTTTCCCCATGAAAACAATGAAGAGAGCATAATAGTGACTATTGTGAGATTCTCTGTACTAAAGGCATCGATTAAAGAGTAAGCACAGCAACTGGAGCCTCAGACAGGTAATTAATGATGATTAATTACTGGTATTATCTTTCTAGTGCAGATGGAGCCAGCCTAGTTTTTGCAGGGGCTGTCAAAAGTATCGCCAGCGGCCGGCTCCCGCCAGGGGCACGAGCGCACTAGACGCTTGCGCGCCCCGTGCCAATGGAGCTTGCCCTGGGTCCCCCACGCCATCGTCGTCGCCCGCCTCCCCCCCGAATCCTGCCCATCTCCCTGAAGCGGAGACGGGCAGGGAGACGCTGCCGTGATACTAGGACGCGCGTGTGCATGAGATGCACGTGCATCCCAGTCCCTATTCCAGTCCCGGCTCCATCTGTATTGTGTACATGCACACAAAAAAAAATGGGAGGGTGGGTGTATAGGAAGAAAGAAGGATGTATCGGTAGATAGATGGATGCATAGTTACAAAGATGGATGCATGAGTAGATAGATAGATAGATAGATAGATAGACAGACATAGATGGGTTTTATGTGTCAATGTACACCAGGAACATATTATCACACTTTTTTTCAATTTTTAGGTTCTTTTTCCCCATGAAACCAATGAAGAGAGCATAATAGTGACTATTGTGAGATTCTCTGTACTAAAGGCATCGATTAAAGAGTAAGCACAGCAACTGGAGCCTCAGACAGGTAATTAATGATGATTAATTACTGGTATTATCTTTCTAGTGCAGATGGAGCCAGCCTAGTTTTTGCAGGGGCTGTCAAAAGTATCGCCAGCGGCCGGCTCCCGCCAGGGGCACGAGCGCACTAGACGCTTGCGCGCCCCGTGCCAATGGAGCTTGCCCTGGGTCCCCCACGCCATCGTCGTCGCCCGCCTTCCCCCTCAATCATGCCCATCTCCCTGAAGCGGAGACGGGCAGGGAGACGCTGCTGTGATACTGGGAAGCGCGTGTGCATGAGACGCACGTGCATCCCAGTCCCTATTCCAGTCCCGGCTCCATCTGTATTGTGTACATGCACACTAAAAAAATGGGAGGGTGGGTGTATAGGTAGAAAGAAGGATGTATCGGTAGATAGATGGATGCATGGTTACAAAGATGGATGCATGAGTAGATAAATAGATAGACAGACATAGATGGGTTTTATGTGTCAATGTACACCAGGAACATATTATCACACTTTTTTTCAATTTTTTAGGTTCTTTTTCCCATGAAACCAATGAAGAGAGCATAATAGTGACTATTGTGAGATTCTCTGTACTAAAGGCATCGGTTAAAGAGTAAGCACAGCAACTGGAGCCTCAGACAGGTAATTAATGATGATTAATTACTGGTATTATCTTTCTAGTGCAGATGGAGCCAGCCTAGTTTTTGCAGGGGCTGTCAAAAGTATCGCTAGCGGCCGGCTCCCGCCAGGGGCACGAGCGCACTAGACGCTTGCGCGCCCCGTGCCAATGGAGCTTGCCCTGGGTCCCCCACGCCATCGTCGTCGCCCGCCTTCCCCCCGAATCCTGCCCATCTCCCTGAAGCGGAGACGGGCAGGGAGACGCTGCCGTGATACTGGGACGCGCGTGTGCATGAGATGCACGTGCATCCCAGTCCCTATTCCAGTCCCGGCTCCATCTGTATTGTGTACATGCACACTAAAAAAAATGGGAGGGTGAGTGTATAGGTAGAAAGAAGGATGTATCGGTAGATAGATGGATGCATGGTTACAAAGATGGATGCATGAGTAGATAGATAGATAGACAGACATAGATGGGTTTTATGTGTCAATGTACACCAGGAACATATTATCACACTTTTTTTCAATTTTTAGGTTCTTTTTCCCCATGAAACCAATGAAGAGAGCATAATAGTGACTATTGTGAGATTCTCTGTACTAAAGGCATCGATTAAAGAGTAAGCACAGCAACTGGAGCCTCAGACAGGTAATTAATGATGATTAATTACTGGTATTATCTTTCTAGTGCAGATGGAGCCAGCCTAGTTTTTGCTGGGGCTGTCAAAAGTATCGCCAGCGGCCGGCTCCCGCCAGGGGCACGAGCGCACTAGACGCTTGCGCGCCCCGTGCCAATGGAGCTTGCCCTGGGTCCCCCACGCCATCGTCGTCGCCCGCCTTCCCCCCGAATCCTGCCCATCTCCCTGAAGCGGAGACGGGCAGGGAGACGCTGCCGTGATACTGGGACGCGCGTGTGCATGAGATGCACGTGCATCCCAGTCCCTATTCCAGTCCCGGCTCCATCTGTATTGTGTACATGCACACTAAAAAAAATGGGAGGGTGGGTGTATAGGTAGAAAGAAGGATGTATCGGTAGATAGATGGATGCATGGTTACAAAGATGGATGCATGAGTAGATAGATAGATAGTCAGACATAGATGGGTTTTATGTGTCAATGTACACCAGAAACATATTATCACACTTTTTTTCAATTTTTTAGGTTCTTTTTCCCCATGAAACCAATGAAGAGAGCATAATAGTAACTATTGTGAGATTCTCTGTACTAAAGGCATCGATTAAAGAGTAAGCACAGCAACTGGAGCCTCAGACAGGTAATTAATGATGATTAATTACTGGTATTATCTTTCTAGTGCAGATGGAGCCAGCCTAGTTTTTGCAGGGGCTGGCAAGAGTATCGCCAGCGGCCGGCTCCCGCCAGGGGCACGAGCGCACAAGACGCTTGTGTCCCCCGTGCCAACGGAGCTTGCCCTGGGTCCCCCACGCCATCGTCGTCACCCGCCTTCCCCCCGAATCCTGCCCATCTCCCTGAAGCGGAGACGGGCAGTGAGACGCTGCCTTGATACTGGGACGCGCGTGTGCATGAGACGCACGTGCATCCCAGTCCCTATTCCAGTCCCGGCTCCATCTGTATTGTGTACATGCACACTAAAAAAAATGGGAGGGTGGGTGGATAGGTAGAAGGAAGGATGTATCGGTAGAAAGATGGATGCATGGTTAGAAAGATGGATGCATGAGTAGATAAATAGATAGACAGACATAGATGGGTTTTATGTGTCAATGTACACCAGAAACATATTATCACACTTTTTTTCAATTTTTTAGGTTCTTTTTCCCCATGAAACCAATGAAGAGAGCATAATAGTGACTACTGTGAGATTCTCTGTACTAAAGGCATCGATTAAAGAGTAAGCACAGCAACTGGAGCCTCAGACAGGTAATTAATGATGATTAATTACTGGTATTATCTTTCTAGTGCAGATGGAGC
The DNA here is from genome assembly GCF_055691185.1 of Crinia signifera. Classification (NCBI taxonomy): domain Eukaryota; kingdom Metazoa; phylum Chordata; class Amphibia; order Anura; family Myobatrachidae; genus Crinia; species Crinia signifera. Next base: position 279,889,424 of record NC_139217.1, read on the forward strand.
CAGCCTAGTTTTTGCAGGGGCTGTCAAAAGTATCGCCAGCGGCCGGCTCCCGCCAGGGGCACGAGCGCACTAGACGCTTGCGCGCCCCGTGCCAATGGAGCTTGCCCTGGGTCCCCCACACCATCGTCATCGCCCGCCTTCCCCCCGAATCCTGCCTATCTCCCTGAAGCGGAGACGGGCAGGGAGACGCTGCCGTGATACTGGGACACGCGTGTGCATGAGATGCACGTGCATCCCAGTCCCTATTTCAGTCCCGGCTCCATCTGTATTGTGTACATGCACACTAAAAAAATGGGAGGGTGGGTGTATAGGTAGAAAGAAGGATGTATCGGTAGATAGATGGATGCATGGTTACAAAGATGGATGCATGAGTAGATAAATAGATAGACAGACATAGATGGGTTTTATGTGTCAATGTACACCAGGAACATATTATCACACTTTTTTTCAATTTTTTAGGTTCTTTTTCCCATGAAACCAATGAAGAGAGCATAATAGTGACTATTGTGAGATTCTCTGTACTAAAGGCATCGATTAAAGAGTAAGCACAGCAACTGGAGCCTCAGACAGGTAATTAATGATGACTAATTACTGGTATTATATTTCTAGTGCAGATGGAGCCAGCCTAGTTTTTGCAGGGGCTGGCAAGAGTATCGCCAGCGGCCGGCTCCCGCCAGGGGCACGAGTGCACAAGACGCTTGTGTCCCCTGTGCCAACGGAGCTTGCCCTGGGTCCCCCACGCCATCGTCGTCGACCGCCTTCCCCCTCAATCCTGCCCATCTCCCTGAAGCGGAGACGGGCAGGGAGACGCTGCCGTGATACTGGGACGCGAGTGTGCATGAGACGCACGTGCATCCCAGTCCCTATTCCAGTCCCGGCTCCATCTGTATATCTGCAGATATATGCAACCAAGATCTCTGTATTATCTGATTAATATGTAGTTATTTTCTCATTCAGTGTGCAATTGGGATACAAAAGGTTTTTTTTTTCCTAGACAGAATTACCCCTCCCTTTTGGCACCTGAATGACACACCTCTGATTGAGCAGCTTACCAACAAAAGTGTTGTGCAGTTGAGAGGCATAGATGGGTCAGCATTAGGAGGGATTGCTGACACCTGAGTGCCATTGGAGAAGCCAGGGGTATCTCCAGGTAAGCTGGCTCTCAGACGTTATACGCCATTATCATGTGGCCTTACACTGGGCTATTTAGCCCAGACATATATGCTTATGGGATGGGTTTGGGAATGTGGTGCCCCCTGTGTTGGTAGGGCTGGTCTGCTCCAGGTTAGCACACCCTAACACTTTATTAACTCTTATTTTTCCTATCACATTGTATATATTTTGTATTTTAATTCCACCTTTACTTCCCTACATAGCACTTATGTGCTTCTTATTAACCCTTACTAATTTTCATTTGTGTGCTGCCCTGGAGTACTCAGCCTGTGTCGGCATGTTGGGGGCCCACACCCCAGACCCATACCCAGTATTAGGGACCCCCAGTGACAGAGAGGCCTTGACGTACGGCCTGGGGGCTTAGCCCTATATCTGCAGATATATGCAACCAAGATCTCTGTATTATCTGATTAATATGTAGTTATTTTCTCATTCAGTGTGCAATTGGGATACAAAATGTTTTTTTTTTCCTAGACAGAATTACCCCTCCCTTTTGGCACCTGAATGACACACCTCTGATTGAGCAGCTTACCAACAAAAGTTTTGTGCAGTTGAGAGGCATAGATGGGTCAGCATTAGGAGGAATTGCTGACACCTGAGTGCCATTGGAGAAGCCAGGGGTATCTCCAGGTAAGCTGGCTTTCAGACGTTATACGCCATTATCATGTGGCCTTACACTGGGCTATTTAGCCCAGACATATATGCTTATGGGATGGGTTTGGGAATGTGGTGCCCCCTGTGTTGGTAGGGCTGGTCTGCTCCAGGTTAGCACACCCTAACACTTTATTAACTCTTATTTTTCCTATCACATTGTATATATTTTGTATTTTAATTCCACCTTCACTTCCCTACATAGCACTTATGTGCTTCTTATTAACCCTTACTAATTTTCATTTGTGTGCTGCCCTGGAGTACTTAGCCTGTGTCGGCATGTTGGGGGCCCACACCCCAGACCCATACCCAGTATTAGGGACCCCCAGTGACAGAGAGGCCTTGATGTACGGCCTGGGGGCTTAGACCTATATCTGCAGATATATGCAACCAAGATCTCTGTATTATCTGATTAATATGTAGTTATTTTCTCATTCAGTGTGCAATTGGGATACAAAAGGTTTTTTTTTTTCCTAGACAGAATTACCCCTCCCTTTTGGCACCTGAATGACACACCTCTGATTGAGCAGCTTACCAACAAAAGTGTTGTGCAGTTGAGAGGCATAGATGGGTCAGCATTAGGAGGGATTGCTGACACCTGAGTGCCATTGGAGAAGCCAGGGGTATCTCCAGGTAAGCTGGCTCTCAGACGTTATACGCCATTATCATGTGGCCTTACACTGGGCTATTTAGCCCAGACATATATGCTTATGGGATGGGTTTGGGAATGTGGTGCCCCCTGTGTTGGTAGGGCTGGTCTGCTCCAGGTTAGCACACCCTAACACTTTATTAACTCTTATTTTTCCTATCACATTGTATATATTTTGTATTTTAATTCCACCTTCACTTCCCTACATAGCACTTATGTGCTTCTTATTAACCCTTACTAATTTTCATTTGTGTGCTGCCCTGGAGTACTCAGCCTGTGTCGGCATGTTGGGGTCCCACACCCCAGACCCATACCCAGTATTAGGGAACCCCAGTGACAGAGAGGCCTTGACGTACGGCCTGGGGTCTTAGCCCTATATCTGCAGATATATGCAACCAAGATCTCTGTATTATCTGATTAATATGTAGTTATTTTCTCATTCAGTGTGCAATTGGGATACAAAAGGTTTTTTTTTTCCTAGACAGAATTACCCCTCCCTTTTGGCACCTGAATGACACACCTCTGATTGAGCAGCTTACGAACAAAAGTGGTGGGTGTATAGGTAGAAAGAAGGATGTATCGGTAGATAGATGGATGCATGGTTACAAAGATGGATGCATGAGTAGATAGATAGATAGATAAACAGACATAGATGGGTTTTATGTGTCAATGTACACCAGGAACATATTATCACACTTTTTTTCAATTTTAGGTTCTTTTTCCCCATGAAACCAATGAAGAGAGCATAATAGTGACTATTGTGAGATTCTCTGTACTAAAGGCATCGATTAAAGAGTAAGCACAGCAACTGGAGCCTCAGACAGGTAATTAATGATGATTAATTACTGGTATTATCTTTCTAGTGCAGATGGAGCCAGCCTAGTTTTTGCAGGGGCTGGCAAGAGTATCGCCAGCGGCCGGCTCCCGCCAGGGGCACGAGCGCACAAGACGCTTGTGTCCCCCATGCCAACGGAGCTTGCCCTGGGTCCCCCACGCCATCGTCGTCGCCCGCCTTCCCCCTGAATCCTGCCCATCTCCCTGAAGCGGAGACAGGCAGGGAGACGCTGCCGTGATACTGGGACGCGAGTGTGCATGAGATGCACGTGCATCCCAGTCCCTATTCCAGTCCCGGCTCCATCTGTATTGTGTACATGCACACTAAAAAAAATGGGAGGGTGGGTGTATAGGTAGAGAGAAGGATGTATCGGTAGATAGATGGATGCATGGTTACAAAGATGGATGCATGAGTAGATAGATAGATAGATAGACAGACATAGATGGGTTTTATGTGTCAATGTACACCAGGAACATATTATCACACTTTTTTTCAATTTTTAGGTTCTTTTTCCCCATGAAACCAATGAAGAGAACATAATAGTGACTATTGTGAGATTCTCTGTACTAAAGGCATCGATTAAAGAGTAAGCACAGCAACTGGAGCCTCAGACAGGTAATTAATGATGATTAATTACTGGTATTATCTTTCTAGTGCAGATGGAGCCAGCCTAGTTTTTGCAGGGGCTGGCAAGAGTATCGCCAGCGGCCGGCTCCCGCCAGGGGCACGAGCGCACGAGACGCTTGTGTCCCCCGTGCCAACGGAGCTTGCCCTGGGTCCCCCACGCCATCGTCGTCGACCGCCTTCCCCCTCAATCATGCCCATCTCCCTGAAGCGGAGACGGGCAGGGAGACGCTGCCGTGATACTGGGACGCGCGTGTGTATGAGACGCACGTGCATCCCAGTCCCTATTCCAGTCCCGGCTCCATCTGTATTGTGTACATGCACACTAAAAAAATGGGAGGGTGGGTGTATAGGTAGAAAGAAGGATGTATCGGTAGATAGATGGATGCATGGTTACAAAGATGGATGCATGAGTAGATAAATAGATAGACAGACATAGATGGGTTTTATGTGTCAATGTACACCAGGAACATATTATCACACTTTTTTTCAATTTTTTAGGTTCTTTTTCCCATGAAACCAATGAAGAGAGCATAATAGTGACTATTGTGAGATTCTCTGTACTAAAGGCATCGATTAACCCCTTCATGACAGAGCCAGTTTGTGCCTTCATGACAGAGCCCTTTTTTTCAAATCTGACATGTCTCACTTAAGTGGGGATAACTTTTTTTTGCTTTTACTTATCCCAGTGATTTTGAGATTGTTTTCTCGTGACACATTGTACTTCAAGTTAGTGGTAAATTTTGGTCGATACAGTCTGTGTTTTTTTGTGAAAAATACCAAAATATCGTGAAAAAATGGAAAATTTAGCAATATGCAAAATGTCACATTTTCTGCTTGTGAGACAAATAATCATACCACTCAAAATAGTTAATAACTAACAAAGACCATATGTCTACTTTATGTTGCAATCATTATTTCAACCTCCTTTTCATTTTTTTGGACACTAGGAGGCTTCAAATATGACTAGCAAATTCTCAAATTTTCAAGAAAATTTCAAACACTGATTTTTTTAGGGACCAGTTCAGTTCTGATGTGACTTTGAGGGACTTGTATGTGAGACACCCCCATAAATGATGCCATTTCAAAAACTGCACCCCTCACATTATTCAAAACAGCATTTTGGAAGTTTGTTAACCCTTTAGGTGTTTCACAGGAATTAAAACAAAGTGTAGGTGAAATTTCAAAATTTCTTTTTTTTTTGCAGAGTTTCAATTTTAATACATTTTTCTAACGAATACAGTAGATTTTACTAGAGAAATGTGACTAAAAATTGATTCCCCCAATTCTTTTGTTTTCAAAAATATCCTATATGTGGCCCTAGTGTGCACGTTGACCAAACCACAGGCTTCATAATAGAAGGAGCACCTACTTGATTTTGGAGCCTCCTTTTTATGAGATTTTTTTTTAGGCACCATGTAGGTTTCTAGGCACCATAAGTGCTAAAAGTTAGGAACCTCCCCCACAAGTCACCCCATTTTGCAATCTACACCCCTCAGGGAATTCATCTAGGGGTATAGTGTACATTTCAAACCCCCAGGGGTTTCACCAATTTTGGTACAACTGGGATGTGAAAATGGAAAATTACATTTTTTTACACAAACATGCAGTTCTGGCTCAAAATTTTTCATTTTCACAAGGAATGAAGGAGACAAAGCACCCCAAAATCTGTGCCCCAATTTCTCCCGAGTACGGCAATGCCTCACATGTGACCAAAAAATACCAGTTGGGCGCATGGCAGGACTCAGAAGGGAAGGAGTGATTTTTGGATTTGGCAGCACAGATTTTGGTGGAATGAATGGTGGGTGCCATGTTGCATTAGCAAGACTCCCAAAGCACCAATACAGTGGAACCCCCCCACAAGTCACCCCATTTTGCAAAGTACACCCCTCAGGGAATTCATCTAGGGGTATAGTGTACATTTCAAACCCCCAGGGGTTTCACCAATTTTGATACAACTGGGCAGTGAAAATGAAAAATTACATTTTTTTACACAAAAATGCAGTTCTGGCTCAAAATTTTTCATTTTCATAAGGTATGAAGGAGAAAAAGCACCCCAAAATCTGTGCCCCAATTTCTCCCGAGTATGGCAATGCCTCATATGTGACCAAAAAATACCAGTTGGGTGCATGGCAGGACTCAGAAGGGAAGGAGTGATTTTTGGTGGTGGAATGTTGGTGGGTGCTATGTCGCATTAGCAAGACCCCCAAAGCACCAATACAGTGGAACCCCCCCACAAGTGACCCCATTTTGCAAACTACACCCCTCAGGGAATTCATCTAGGGGTATAGTGTACATTTCAAACCCCCAGGGGTTTCACCAATTTTGATACAACTGGGCAGTGAAAATGAAAAATTACATTTTTTTACACAAAAATGCAGTTCTGGCTCAAAATGTGTCATTTTAACAAGGAATGAAGGAGAAAAAGCACCCCAAAATCTGTGGCCCAATTTCTCCCGAGTACGGCAATGCCTCACATGTGACCAAAAAATACCAGTTGGGTGCATGGCAGGACTCCGAAGGGAAGGAGTGATTTTTGGATTTTGCAGCTCAGATTCTGGTGGAATGTTGGTGGGTGCTATGTTGCATTAGCAAGACCCCCGAAGCACCAATACAGTGGAACCCCCCCACAAGTGACCCCATTTTGCAAACTACACCCCTCAGGGAATTCATCTATGGGTATAGTGAGTACTTTGACCCCACTGGTGTTTTGTCAAATTGTTAGGCATCGATACGTGAAAATGAAAAATGTCATTTTTTCCATTAATTTGTAGATTCACCCCATAATTTTATACTTCCACAAAGGGCAATAGTAGAAAAAGCACCCCAAAATTTGTAACACAATTTCTCCTGAGTATGGCAATACCCCATATATGGTTGTAAAACGCTATTTGGGCAGACAGCAGGCTTCAGAAGGGAAGGTGCACCATTTGGCGTTTTTGGCGCAGATTTTGCTGGAATGGTTTTCATGCGCCATGTTGCATTTGCAGAACCCCTGTTGTATCAGAGCAGTCAAAAACCCCAACAAGTGATACCATTTTGTAAACTACACCCCTCAAGGAACTCATCTATGGGTATAGTGAGTACTTTGACCCCACTGGTGTTTTGTCAAATTGTTAGGCATCGATACGTGAAAATGAAAAATGTAATTTTTTCCATTAATTTGTAGATTCACCCCATAATTTTATACTTCCACAAAGGGCAATAGTAGAAAAAGCACCCCAAAATTTGTTACACAATTTCTCCTGAGTATGGCAATACCCCATATATGGTTGTAAAACGCTATTTGGGCAGACAGCAGGCTTCAGAAGGAAAGGTGCACCATTTGGCGTTTTTGGCGCAGATTTTGCTGGAATGGTTTTCATGCGCCATGTTGCATTTGCAGAACCCCTGTTGTATCAGAGCAGTCAAAACCCCCAACAAGTGATACCATTTTGTAAACTACACCCCTCAAGGAACTCATCTATGGGTATAGTGAGTACTTTGACCCCACTGGTGTTTTGTCAAATTGTTAGGCATCGATACTTGAAAATGAAAAATGTAATTTTTTCCATTAATTTGTAGATTCACCCCATAATTTTATACTTCCACAAAGGGCAATAGTAGAAAAAGCACCCCAAAATTTGTTACACAATTTCTCCTGAGTATGGCAATACCCCATATATGGTTGTAAAACGCTATTTGGGCAGACAGCAGGCTTCAGAAGGGAAGGAGTGCCATTTTATCACAGAGTTTGCTGGAATGGTTTTCGGGCGCCATCTTGCATTTGCAGAGCCCATATTGTACCTGTGCAGTGGAAATCCCAAGCAAGTGATACCTTTTTGTTACTAGCCCCCCTCATGGAACTCACTTACGGCCGTAGTGAGCATTTTGACCCCACTGGTGTTTTGTCAAATTGTTATGGGCTGTGAAAATAAAAAAAAACTAATTTTTTCCATTAATATGTAACTTTAGATCAAAATGTGCCATTTTCACAAGGGTTAATAGGAGAAATTGTGTAACATATTATGGGGTGCTTTTTCTCCTGAGTATGGCAATAGCATATATGTGTTTGTAAATTTCTGTTTGGACACATGGCAAGACTCAGAAGGGAAGGTAATGGCATGCGGCTCTTTGTACAAGCTGTGTGGAGTACATTAAAATTCAAGGGAAGTGTGATATATCTTAAAACAATCTTTGATACACAAGCCTGGTTGTGTGGGGCAGGTTTCACAATGGTAAGTTGTGTCCTTTCTTATCCCCTTTTTGTAGCATACTCTACATCGTTTCTGGGACCTTCCTTTCTTTCCAGTGTGGGGGACTTCACTCGGAAAATGTTGCCCTGGTACAATTCGCGAGGCCTCGCTTCCAGAAGTACTAGGGCCCCCCTGTTCCTGGTTGCCAAAAATAAGGGCCTTTATTACTGCCTCTTGGTACTCCAGGAATGTCCCCCTTTGGCCTGCACATCGATGTAGTACAAATGCGTTGTACAGTGCCATTTGTACTATGTGTACAGCTAATTTTTTATACCAGAACCTTGTTTTTCTCATAGCACTGTAAGGCTTCAGCACTTGATCTGACAGGTCGACCCCCCCCATGTACCTATTATAATCCACAATGCAGTTGGGTTTTGTAGTTTCGGTACTTGTGCCCCGCACTGGGACAGGGGTGCTGCTATGGCCATGCACTGTTGTCAAGATAAGGACATCTCTCTTGTCCCTATACTTGACACACAGTACATTGTCGCTGCATAATGCCCTGCTCTCGCCCCTTCTAAGTGTTTGCCCAAGCAGCGACCTAGGGAGGCTTCTATTATTTTTACGTGCAGTGCCGCATGCCACAGTACTTCTGGAAGCGAGGCTTTTGAATAGTGGGACGCTGGTATAGAAATTATCCAGGTACAGGTGGTATCCCTGGTCCAGCATTGGGTGCACCAAATCCCACACTATCTTCCCACTAATTCCGAGTAAGGGGGGGCATTGTGGGGGGTCTATTTTTGTGTCTCTACCTTCATATATCCTAAATTTGTGTGTGTACCCTGATGTACTCTCACACAGCTTGTACATCTTCACGCCATACCTTGCCCTCTTACTTGGCAGGTACTGGCGGAATTGGAGCCTCCCTTTGAAATGTACCAGGGACTCATCTATTGAAATGTGCTTCTCGGGGATGTATGCCTGGGCAAACTTGGTACTAAAATGGTCTATTAGGGGTCTAAGTTTATATAACCGGTCATAATTGGGGTCATCCCGGGGTGGGCACTGTGCATTATCCCTATAATGGAGAAACCTAAGGATCGCTTCGAAGCGGGTCCTTGACATAGCCACACGGAACATTGGTGTATTGTATAAGATGTCTGTGCTCCAGTAGGACCTAATCGTGGGCTTCTTCACTAGCCCCATGCACAGTACAAGGCCCCAAAATATAACCATTTCATTTTTATGTACAGGGGTCCACTTGCGGGGCTGGGCATAATTAGAGGTGGGGTTTTGCTCAATAAATTGTTGGGCATAAACATTAGTCTGGGTGACCATTAGATCAACTAAATCATCACTAAAAAAAATTTTTAAAAAGTCCAGCTCTCTGAACCCTGCTGAATTAAATTGTATTCCTGGATTCCCTGTGAACTCAGGGACCTGGGGTACGTAGTTTTCAGGGGTTGTCCATGTGGGGTCAGAGGACTCGACTACTGCAGTGGGAGTCCTGCGTTGCCTCCTCGGGGGTTCATCAGAGTCACTAGATGATGAAGAGGATGACAAACGGAAATTTGTCTCATCCTCGCTAGCAGACTCAGTTTCAGAGGCCAGAAACGCGTATGCCTCCTCGGCAGTATATGTTCGTTGGGCCATAGTTTTATTGGTGTATGTATTTATGAGGTGCTTCAACACGTGTGGGGTTTTGTAGCACTGACAATGTGCAAATGCACTGCAAAAATTATGGTGTGCGAATGCACTGAAAAATTATGGGGTACAAATGCACTGAAAAATTATGGTGTACAAGTAACGCACAGAAAAAATTATGGGGTACAAATGCACCGAAAAATTATGGGGTACGAATAACGCACAGAAAAAATTATGGGGTACAAATGCACCGAAAAATTATGGGGTACGAGTAACGCACAGAAAAAATTATGGGGTACAAATGCACCGAAAAATTATGGGGTACGAATAACGCACAGAAAAAATTATGGGGTACAAATGCACAGAAAAATTATGGGGTACGAGTAACGCACATAAAAAATTATGGGGTACAAATGCACCGAAAAATTATGGGGTACGAATAACGCACAGAAAAATTATGGTGTACGGATAAGGTACAGAAAAATTATACGGATCACAACACACAAAATTAGGTGGTGACTACAGGGAGGGTGATCACAGCACAGATGACCACAGGGAGGGTGATCCCAGCACAGATGACCACAGGGAGGGTGATATAGGCAGGGGTATTGTGGTGATCAGCGCAATTTTACACAGCCTAAACACAGCCTAAACTCTGACACAGCTCTGACACAGCTTCTCCTTCCAAGGCTCTAACACAGTGAGAGGGTTAGAGCCCGGGAAGAGAAGCAAAACACCCCTTTTACAATAGAAAGGCTGTGATTGGTGTAGTCAGGACTGACTGACCAATCACAGCGATCGGCGGGGCGGGACCACTCTGATTGGTCCGCGGGCGCACTGACACGATCGGCTGCTGTTGATGACAGCAGCCATCTATACTATGTCGCCTTGTCACTTGACAAGGCGACATGACACAGCGGGGACGTACCTGTACGGCAAGGTGCGCGAACTACCCCGCTGCCGTGACGTACAGGTACGTCCGCGGGCGGGAAGGGGTTAAAGAGTAAGCACAGCAACTGGAGCCTCAGACAGGTAATTAATGATGATTAATTACTGGTATTATCTTTCTAGTGCAGATGGAGCCAGCCTAGTTTTTGCAGGGGCTGTCAAAAGTATCGCCAGCGGCCGGCTCCCGCCAGGGGCACGAGCGCACTAGACGCTTGCGCGCCCCGTGCTAATGGAGCTTGCCCTGGGTCCCCCACGCCATCGTCGTCGCCCGCCTTCCCCCCGAATCCTGCCCATCTCCCTGAAGCGGAGACGGGCAGGGAGACGCTGCCGTGATACTGGGACGCGCGTGTGCATGAGATGCACGTGCATCCCAGTCCCTATTCCAGTCCCGGCTCCATCTGTATTGTGTACATGCACACTAAAAAAAATGGGAGGGTGGGTGTATAGGTAGAAAGAAGGATGTATCGGTAGATAGATGGATGCATGGTTACAAAGATGGATGCATGAGTAGATAGATAGATAGACAGACATAGATGGGTTTTATGTGTCAATGTACACCAGGAACATATTATCACACTTTTTTTCAATTTTTTAGGTTCTTTTTCCCCATGAAACCAATGAAGAGAGCATAATAGTGACTACTGTGAGATTCTCTGTACTAAAGGCATCGATTAAAGAGTAAGCACAGCAACTGGAGCCTCAGACAGGTAATTAATGATGATTAATTACTGGTATTATCTTTCTAGTGCAGATGGAGCCAGCCTAGTTTTTGCAGGGGCTGGCAAAAGTAACGCCAGCGGCCGGCTCCCGCCAGGGGCACGAGCGCACTAGACGCTTGCGCGCCCCGTGCCAATGGAGCTTGCCCTGGGTCCCCCACGCCATCGTCGCCGCCCGCCTTCCCCCCGAATCCTGCCCATCTCCCTGAAGCGGAGACGGGCAGGGAGACGCTGCCGTGATACTGGGACGCGCGTGTGCATGAGATGCACGTGTATCCCAGTCCCTATTCCAGTCCCGGCTCCATCTGTATTGTGTACATGCACACTAAAAAAAATGGGAGGGTGGGTGTATAGGTAGAAAGGATGTATCGGTAGATAGATGGATGCATGGTTACAAAGATGGATGCATGAGTAGATAGATAGATAGATAGACAGACATAGATGGGTTTTATGTGTCAATGTACACCAGGAACATATTATCACACTTTTTTTCAATTTTTAGGTTCTTTTTTCCCATGAAACCAATGAAGAGAGCATAATAGTGACTATTGTGAGATTCTCTGTACTAAAGGCATCGATTAAAGAGTAAGCACAGCAACTGGAGCCTCAGACAGGTAATTATTGATGATTAATTACTGGTATTATCTTTCTAGTGCAGATGGAGCCAGCCTAGTTTTTGCAGGGGCTGTCAAAAGTATCGCCAGCGGCCGGCTCCCGCCAGGGGCACGAGCGCACTAGACGCTTGCGCGCCCCGTGCCAATGGAGCTTGCCCTGGGTCCCCCACGCCATCGTCGTCGCCCGCCTTCCCCCCGAATCCTGCCTATCTCCCTGAAGCGGAGACGGGCAGGGAGACGCTGCCGTGATACTGGGACGCGCGTGTGCATGAGATGCACGTGCATCCCAGTCCCTATTCCAGTCCCGGCTCCATCTGTATTGTGTACATGCACACTAAAAAAAATGGGAGGGTGGGTGTATAGGTAGAAAGGATGTATCGGTAGATAGATGGATGCATGGTTACAAAGATGGATGCATGAGTAGATAGATAGATAGATAGACAGACATAGATGGGTTTTATGTGTCAATGTACACCAGGAACATATTATCACACTTTTTTTCAATTTTTAGGTTCTTTTTCCCCATGAAACCAATAAAGAGAGCATAATCAGGGCCGCCGAGAGGCAGGGGGGGCGGGTACATTTTACCTGGGCCCGGGCCTGTCAGGGGGGCCCGGGCCAGGCGACAGTCACACTTACATTTTTTTTATAGCAGCGCTGTAGCAGCGTGGGCTGGAGCACCCGCGCGGGGGGGGAAGAGGGGTTGCGGCTGGCCGGTGAGAGCGGGTCAGCAGCGGCAGGCTGTGTCACTTTCATTAACTGTGTGTGGAGTGCTGCAGACAGTGACAGAGGCCCCATCCAATGCTGAGTGCGGAGCGTCTGCAGAGAAACTCCGTCTCCGTGTGTCTGCACTGCAGACTGCTCTAGCTGCTTTCACAACATGTCAGAGGGGAAGGTCGGAAGGTCAGGTGCACGAAGCGCGGCATGTGACAGGGGAGGCTGGAGCTGGAGGAGCTACTGAATCTGTCTAAGTCGAGTCCTGCCCTGTAAGTGCATTTTTTTTTTCTGCCCTGTAAGTGCATTTCTTTTTCTGCCCTGTAAGTGCATTTTTTTTTTCTGCCCTGCCTGTCTTAATTCATTTTCTCTCTCTCTCTCTCTCTCTCTCTCTCTCTCTCTCTCTCTCTCTCTCTCTCTCTCTCTCTCTCTCTCTCTCTCTCTCTCTCTCTCTCTCTCTCTCTCTCTCTCTCTCTCTCTCTCTCTCTCTCATATTTCTACTGTATTTCTTATTCCTACTGTTTGGACTGTGAGCCTGACTATATCTTACTAATCACAGTAAAGTATACTTGCAAAAAGCTTGAAAGTCATTTAGTATTGGTAATAACTATACACATAGCTGGGGTGCAGTTAACTTATAATGTTGACAGTTACCATGTTGACTCCACCATGTCGTCAGTTATGATGTCAACTTGTTTTGAAATGTCGACAGTCCTCTGCAGATCATCGCCATGTGAAATGTTGATATTCTGCATGGATTGGAGGATTAGGCTTTGGCAGTTCAGGGTTAGTGTAAAGGTGCCCATACACTTGTCCAATTTGGGCGGATTTCACCCAATTCCGATGGATTGGGCTGAGAAATCAGCCCAAATAGGATGTGTATTGTGTCTCCCTTGAGTCTGATGCACGGTCCTGTGCGCATCAGGTCTGAACCCATCCGACCTCCAACACGGCCTCCTCCTAGCAGCAGGGAGCAGGGTCGCATGTGGTACGTTGTGAAAGGACTGCATGCAATGTATCCCATGCGATTCTGCTGCGTGGGAAGGTCTTGGGTGGCTCAGGGTGGTCAGATTGGTTATACACTGCTGTAATACATCGCAGTTAGTGTATGGGCAACTTAAGACTTCAGGAGAGGAGGGTTAGGTATTGGGGCGACGGTTAGGCAGTTCTGTATTTATAATGAGTTCAGTGTGTGTGATCCAGGGGGGCCCACACCGCACAAGCTGCACCATTTCTTTAATACTCCAGTGAAGGGTGTGCCGGATGACTGACCGACATATGGTTTTTCAGCAGACATTACTCCAACATCAGAATTCCCACTGTTAAAACCCCAACAGACGGGCAGCGGCTATTCTCCTTTGTGGGGGTCCATGACCTCATAGAGAGAGAATAAAATAGGTGGCGAGTGTAGCGAGCCACTGTGCCCGCAGCGAGCCCGCAAGGGGCTTCATTGTGCTCGCCCCGCTGTCTGAGTCCCAGCAGTTGGGATTCTGATGCCAGGCTAATGACTGTTGGAATCCTGACTGTCGGTGTGCTATACCGTGAAGGCAGCAGCAGTGATGCACAAATTGTGCCAAACCATCTCTCTCTCTCTCTCTCTCTCTCTCTCTCTCTCTCTCTCTCTCTCTCTCTCTCTCTCTCTCTCTCTCTCTCTCTCTCTCTCTCTCTCTCTCTCTCTCTCTCTCTCTCTCTCTCTCTCTCTCTCTCCCCTCTCTCTCTCTCCCTCTCCATCTCCATCATTGGATCATCAATATATATATATAGATATATATATAGATATATATCTATATATAGATATATATCTATATATATATATAGATATATATCTATATATACACACAGTATATATAGATATATATCTATATATAGATATATATTGATAATCCAATGAAGGAGGCACACAAGGAATTATGCAGAAATGACTGTATTAGCACCTAGCACTTGCAGGGTCTCCCCCTTCCTCAGGGTGATACAGCATAAATACTGTATACACTCAAAAAGACATTCACTTTCCCATATAAATACCCCCACTGTGGTCTCCGCTGGGCGCCCGGGTCCATCCTACTAAAAGTACTTGGCACCCTACTTCCCGTATCACGCACAGTAGGAAGTCAGGGCACACTCGCATTCATTCCACTGCTCCCCCTCCGCGTTCCACTGGCTGGCAGTACCCAGCTCATGACAGGCGGATCCACGGCACCCAGCTGTAACAGAAGAGGCGATTTTAGACCCCAGTGACTGAGTGTAGCTTGGTACTGCCGGCCTGTGGAACGCAGAGGGTGATCAGTGGAATGCAGGTGAGTGTGTACTTACTTCCTATTGGAAGTACGGTGTAAAGCACTTCGGGTAGGTCGGACCCGGGAGCCCGGCGGGGATGGAGAGATGGGGCTACAGTGGGGGTATTTATAGGGGTAAGTGAATGTCTTTTTGTGTTTATATTTATGCTGTATCGCCCTGAGGACAAGGGAGACCCTGAAAGGCGCTAGGCGCTAATACAGTAATTTCTGCATAATTCCTTGTCTGCCTCCTTCATTGGATTACCTGTACAGACTTCTGGAGTACACCAGTATATGATATAAAACAAAGGCAAAGGCCTTTTGTATAGTAAGAAGGATCTGTATGTATATATGCTGTATATACAAATATAAAATATTTTCATCCAAAGACAGCAGCAAAGACATATATATATATATACATATATATATATATATATATATATATATATATATATATATATATATATATATATATATATATATATATGTTCTCTAAAGCACCTTGATAAAGGAGCCTTGAAACTGTTGGTGGACAAAACTGCCTGCTGTCTTCATTCTGAGTGCTGCCGCATCCCCTTAAGATATATATAAATATCTATATATATCTATATATCTATCTATATCTATATATATATATATATATATATATATATATCTATATCTTAGAACCCAGCTGCTGGGAGGCAGGAACATGCCGTGGTCACAACCCCCCCCCCCCCCATGGGGGCCCCTGGAAGTTCATGTACCGGGGCCCAGGATTTCTCTTGGCAGCCCTGAGCATAATAGTGACTATTGTGAGATTCTCTGTACTAAAGGCATCGATTAAAGAGTAAGCACAGCAACTGGAGCCTCAGACAGGTAATTAATGATGATTAATTACTGGTATTATCTTTCTAGTGCAGATGGAGCCAGCCTAGTTTTTGCAGGGGCTGGCAAGTGTATCGCCAGCGGCCGGCTCCCGCCAGGGGCACGAGCGCACGAGACGCTTGTGTCCCCCGTGCCAACGGAGCTTGCCCTGGGTCCCCCACGCCATCTTCGTCCACCGCCTTCCCCCTCAATCATGCCCATCTCCCTGAAGCGGAGACGGGCAGGGAGACGCTGCCGTGATACTGGGACGCGCGTGTGCATGAGACGCACGTGCATCCCAGTCCCTATTCCAGTCCCGGCTCCATCTGTATTGTGTACATGCACACTAAAAAAATGGGAGGGTGGGTGTATAGGTAGAAAGAAGGATGTATCGGTAGATAGATGGATGCATGGTTACAAAGATGGATGCATGAGTAGATAAATAGATAGACAGACATAGATGGGTTTTATGTGTCAATGTACACCAGGAACATATTATCACACTTTTTTTTCAATTTTTTAGGTTCTTTTTCCCATGAAACCAATGAAGAGAGCATAATAGTGACTATTGTGAGATTCTCTGTACTAAAGGCATTGATTAAAGAGTAAGCACAGCAACTGGAGCCTCAGACAGGTAATTAATGATGATTAATTACTGGTATTATCTTTCTAGTGCAGATGGAGCCAGCCTAGTTTTTGCTGGGGCTGTCAAAAGTATCGCCAGCGGCCGGCTCCCGCCAGGGGCACGAGCGCACTAGACGCTTGCGCGCCCCGTGCCAATGGAGCTTGCCCTGGGTCCCCCACGCCATCGTCGTCGCCCGCCTTCCCCCCGAATCCTGCCCATCTCCCTGAAGCGGAGACGGGCAGGGAGACGCTGCCGTGATACTGGGACGCGCGTGTGCATGAGATGCACGTGCATCCCAGTCCCTATTCCAGTCCCGGCTCCATCTGTATTGTGTACATGCACACTAAAAAAAATGGGAGGGTGGGTGTATAGGTAGAAAGACGGATGTATCGGTAGATAGATGGATGCATGGTTACAAAGATGGATGCATGAGTAGATAGATAGATAGACAGACATAGATGGGTTTTATGTGTCAATGTACACCAGAAACATATTATCACACTTTTTTTTCAATTTTTTAGGTTCTTTTTCCCATGAAACCAATGAAGAGAGCATAATAGTGACTATTGTGAGATTCTCTGTACTAAAGGCATCGATTAAAGAGTAAGCACAGCAACTGGAGCCTCAGACAGGTAATTAATGATGATTAATTACTGGTATTATCTTTCTAGTGCAGATGGAGCCAGCCTAGTTTTTGCTGGGGCTGTCAAAAGTATCGCCAGCGGCCGGCTCCCGCCAGGGGCACGAGCGCACTAGACGCTTGCGCGCCCCGTGCCAATGGAGCTTGCCCTGGGTCCCCCACGCCATCGTCGTCGCCCGCCTTCCCCCCGAATCCTGCCCATCTCCCTGAAGCGGAGACGGGCAGGGAGACGCTGCCGTGATACTGGGACGCGCGTGTGCATGAGATGCACGTGCATCCCAGTCCCTATTCCAGTCCCGGCTCCATCTGTATTGTGTACATGCACACTAAAAAAAATGGGAGGGTGGGTGTATAGGTAGAAAGACGGATGTATCGGTAGATAGATGGATGCATGGTTACAAAGATGGATGCATGAGTAGATAGATAGATAGACAGACATAGATGGGTTTTATGTGTCAATGTACACCAGAAACATATTATCACACTTTTTTTCAATTTTTTAGGTTCTTTTTCCCATGAAACCAATGAAGAGAGCATAATAGTGACTATTGTGAGATTCTCTGTACTAAAGGCATCGATTAAAGAGTAAGCACAGCAACTGGAGCCTCAGACAGGTAATTAATGATGACTAATTACTGGTATTATATTTCTAGTGCAGATGGAGCCAGCCTAGTTTTTGCAGGGGCTGGCAAAAGTATCGCCAGCGGCCGGCTCCCGCCAGGGGCACGAGGGCACAAGACGCTTGTGTCCCCCGTGCCAACGGAGCTTGCCCTGGGTCCCCCACGCCATCGTCGTCGACCGCCTTCCCCCTCAATCCTGCCCATCTCCCTGAAGCGGAGACGTGCAGGGAGACGCTGCCGTGATACTGGGACGCGAGTGTGCATGAGACGCACGTGCATCCCAGTCCCTATTCCAGTCCCGGCTCCATCTGTATATCTGCAGATATATGCAACCAAGATCTCTGTATTATCTGATTAATATGTAGTTATTTTCTCATTCAGTGTGCAATTGGGATACAAAAGGTTTTTTTTTCCTAGACAGAATTACCCCTCCCTTTTGGCACCTGAATGACACACCTCTCATTGAGCAGCTTACCAACAAAAGTGTTGTGCAGTTGAGAGGCATAGATGGGTCAGCATTAGGAGGGATTGCTGACACCTGAGTGCCATTGGAGAAGCCAGGGGTATCTCCAGGTAAGCTGGCTCTCAGACGTTATACGCCATTATCATGTGGCCTTACACTGGGCTATTTAGCCCAGACATATACAGATGGGGCTGGGCTCATCTTTGCAGGGGATGGCGATGGCGACGCCATCCGCTATCCCCCGCCACCCGCCATCTGTATTTGCGAAAGGGGACGCGCGCGCACGAGATGCGTGTGTGTCCCCTTCCGCCGGCTTCCCCCGGGTCCCCGCCGGCTTGTCGCCGGTCACCTGGGGTCCCCACCGCCTCCCCGCGCCCCCCCTAACCCTGTCCGTCTCCCTGAAGCGGAGACGGACAGGGTCCCGTTGCCCCGGCGCACGGACACTGAGACGCACGTGCGCGTGAGACGCACGTGCGTCTCAGTCAGATGGCGAGCCGGGCTGCTGGCGGATCGCCAGCGGTGACGTTCTGGCGATTCGCCAGCAAAGATGAGCCCGGCCCCATCTGTATGCTTATGGGATGGGTTTGGGAATGTGGTGCCCCCTGTGTTGGTAGGGCTGGTCTGCTCCAGGTTAGCACACCCTAACACTTTATTAACTCTTATTTTTCCTATCACATTGTATATATTTTGTATTTTAATTCCACCTTCACTTCCCTACATAGCACTTATGTGCTTCTTATTAACCCTTACTAATTTTCATTTGTGTGCTGCCCTAGAGTACTCAGCCTGTGTCGGCATGTTGGGGGCCCACACCCCAGACCCATACCCAGTATTAGGGACCCCCAGTGACAGAGAGGCCTTGACGTACGGCCTGGGGGCTTAGCCCTATATCTGCAGATATATGCAACCAAGATCTCTGTATTATCTGATTAATATGTAGTTATTTTCTCATTCAGTGTGCAATTGGGATACAAAAGGTTTTTTTTTTTCCTAGACAGAATTACCCCTCCCTTTTGGCACCTGAATGACACACCTCTGATTGAGCAGCTTACCAACAAAAGTGTTGTGCAGTTGAGAGGCATAGATGGGTCAGCATTAGGAGGGATTGCTGACACCTGAGTGCCATTGGAGAAGCCAGGGGTATCTCCAGGTAAGCTGGCTCTCAGACGTTATACGCCATTATCATGTGGCCTTACACTGGGCTATTTAGCCCAGACATATATGCTTATGGGATGGGTTTGGGAATGTGGTGCCCCCTGTGTTGGTAGGGCTGGTCTGCTCCAGGTTAGCACACCCTAACACTTTATTAACTCTTATTTTTCCTATCACATTGTATATATTTTGTATTTTAATTCCACCTTCACTTCCCTACATAGCACTTATGTGCTTCTTATTAACCCTTACTAATTTTCATTTGTGTGCTGCCCTGGAGTACTCAGCCTGTGTCGGCATGTTGGGGGCCCACACCCCAGACCCATACCCAGTATTAGGGACCCCCAGTGACAGAGAGGCCTTGACGTACGGCCTGGGGTCTTAGCCCTATATCTGCAGATATATGCAACCAAGATCTCTGTATTATCTGATTAATATGTAGTTATTTTCTCATTCAGTGTGCAATTGGGATACAAAAGGTTTTTTTTTTCCTAGACAGAATTACCCCTCCCTTTTGGCACCTGAATGACACACCTCTGATTGAGCAGCTTACGAACAAAAGTGGTGGGTGTATAGGTAGAAAGAAGGATGTATCGGTAGATAGATGGATGCATGGTTACAAAGATGGATGCATGAGTAGATAGATAGATAGATAAACAGACATAGATGGGTTTTATGTGTCAATGTACACCAGGAACATATTATCACACTTTTTTTCAATTTTAGGTTCTTTTTCCCCATGAAACCAATGAAGAGAGCATAATAGTGACTATTGTGAGATTCTCTGTACTAAAGGCATCGATTAAAGAGTAAGCACAGCAACTGGAGCCTCAGACAGGTAATTAATGATGATTAATTACTGGTATTATCTTTCTAGTGCAGATGGAGCCAGCCTAGTTTTTGCAGGGGCTGGCAAGAGTATCGCCAGCGGCCGGCTCCCGCCAGGGGCACGAGCGCACAAGACGCTTGTGTCCCCCATGCCAACGGAGCTTGCCCTGGGTCCCCCACGCCATCGTCGTCGCCCGCCTTCCCCCTGAATCCTGCCCATCTCCCTGAAGCGGAGACAGGCAGGGAGACGCTGCCGTGATACTGGGACGCGAGTGTGCATGAGATGCACGTGCATCCCAGTCCCTATTCCAGTCCCGGCTCCATCTGTATTGTGTACATGCACACTAAAAAAAATGGGAGGGTGGGTGTATAGGTAGAAAGAAGGATGTATCGGTAGATAGATGGATGCATGGTTACAAAGATGGATGCATGAGTAGATAGATAGATAGATAGATAGACAGACAGACATAGATGGGTTTTATGTGTCAATGTACACCAGGAACATATTATCACATTTTTTTTCAATTTTTAGGTTCTTTTTCCCCATGAAACCAATGAAGAGAGCATAATAGTGACTATTGTGAGATTCTCTGTACTAAAGGCATCGATTAAAGAGTAAGCACAGCAACTGGAGCCTCAGACAGGTAATTATTGATGATTAATTACTGGTATTATCTTTCTAGTGCAGATGGAGCCAGCCTAGTTTTTGCAGGGGCTGGCAAAAGTATCGCCAGCGGCCGGCTCCCGCCAGGGGCACGAGCGCACTAGACGCTTGCGTGCCCCGTGCCAATGGAGCTTGCCCTGGGTCCCCCACGCCATCGTCGTCGCCCGCCTTCCCCCCGAATCCTGCCCATCTCCCTGAAGCGGAGACGGGCAGGGAGACGCTGCCGTGATACTGGGACGCGCGTGTGCATGAGATGCACGTGCATCCCAGTCCCTATTCCAGTCCCGGCTCCATCTGTATTGTGTACATGCACACTAAAAAAAAATGGGAGGGTGGGTGTATAGGTAGAAAGAAGGATGTATCGGTAGATAGATGGATGCATGGTTACAAAGATGGATGCATGAGTAGATAGATAGATAGACAGACATAGATGGGTTTTATGTGTCAATGTACACCAGGAACATATTATCACACTTTTTTTCAATTTTTTAGGTTCTTTTTCCCCATGAAACCAATGAAGAGAGCATAATAGTGACTATTGTGAGATTCTTTATACTAAAGGCATCGATTAAAGAGTAAGCACAGCAACTGGAGCCTCAGACAGGTAATTATTGATGATTAATTACTGGTATTATCTTTCTAGTGCAGATGGAGCCAGCCTAGTTTTTGCAGGGGCTGGCAAGAGTATCGCCAGCGGCCGGCTCCCACCAGGGGCACGAGCGCACAAGACGCTTGCGCGCCCCGTACCAATGAAGCTTGCCCTGGGTCCCCCACGCCATTGTCGTCGCCCGCCTTCCGCCCGAATCCTGCCCATCTCCCTGAAGCGGAGACGGGCAGGGAGACGCTGCCGTGATACTGGGACGCGCGTGTGCATGAGATGCACGTGCATCCCAGTCCCTATTCCAGTCCCGGCTCCATCTGTATTGTGTACATGCACACTAAAAAAAATGGGAGGGTGGGTGTATAGGTAGAGAGAAGGATGTATCGGTAGATAGATGGATGCATGGTTACAAAGATGGATGCATGAGTAGATAGATAGATAGATAGATAGACAGACATAGATGGGTTTTATGTGTCAATGTACACCAGGAACATATTATCACACTTTTTTTAAATTTGTAGGTTCTTTTTCCCCATGAAACCAATGAAGAGAGCATAATAGTGACTATTGTGAGATTTTCTGTACTAAAGGCATCGATTAAAGAGTAAGCACAGCAACTGGAGCCTCAGACAGGTAATTAATGATGATTAATTACTGGTATTATCTTTCTAGTGCAGATGGAGCCAGCCTACTTTTTGCAGAAGCTGGCAAGAGTATCGCCAGCGGCCGGCTCCCGCCAGGGGCACGAGCGCACGAGACGCTTGTGTCCCCCGTGCCAATGGAGCTTGCCCTGGGTCCCCCACGCCATCGTCGTCGACCGCCTTCCCCCTCAATCATGCCCATCTCCCTGAAGCGGAGACGGGCAGGGAGACGCTGCCGTGATACTGGGACGCGCGTGTGCATGAGGCGCACGTGCATCCCAGTCCCTATTCCAGTCCCGGCTCCATCTGTATTGTGTACATGCACACTAAAAAAATGGGAGGGTGGGTGTATAGGTAGAAAGAAGGATGTATCGGTAGATAGATGGATGCATGGTTACAAAGATGGATGCATGAGTAGATAAATAGATAGACAGACATAGATGGGTTTTATGTGTCAATGTACACCAGGAACATATTATCACACTTTTTTTCAATTTTTAGGTTCTTTTTCCCCATGAAACCAATGAAGAGAGCATAATAGTGACTATTGTGAGATTCTCTGTACTAAAGGCATCGATTAAAGAGTAAGCACAGCAACTGGAGCCTCAGACAGTTAATTAATGATGATTAATTACTGGTATTATCTTTCTAGTGCAGATGGAGCCAGCCTAGTTTTTGCAGGGGCTGGCAAGAGTATCGCCAGCGGCCGGCTCCCGCCAGGGGCACGAGCGCACAAGACGCTTGTGTCCCCCGTGCCAACGGAGCTTGCCCTGGGTCCCCCACGCCATCGTCGTCGCCCGCCTTCCCCCCGAATCCTGCCCATCTCCCTGAAGCGGAGACGGGCAGGGAGACGCTGCCTTGATACTGGAACGCGCATGTGCATGAGACGCACGTGCATCCCAGTCCCTATTCCAGTCCCGGCTCCATCTGTATTGTGTACATGCACACTAAAAAAAATGGGAGGGTGGGTGGATAGGTAGAAAGAAGGATGTATCGGTAGAAAGATGGATGCATGGTTAGAAAGATGGATGCATGAGTAGATAAATAGATAGATAGACATAGATGGGTTTTATGTGTCAATGTACACCAGGAACATATTATCACACTTTTTTTCAATTTTTTAGGTTCTTTTTCCCCATGAAAACAATGAAGAGAGCATAATAGTGACTATTGTGAGATTCTCTGTACTAAAGGCATCGATTAAAGAGTAAGCACAGCAACTGGAGCCTCAGACAGGTAATTAATGATGATTAATTACTGGTATTATCTTTCTAGTGCAGATGGAGCCAGCCTAGTTTTTGCAGGGGCTGTCAAAAGTATCGCCAGCGGCCGGCTCCCGCCAGGGGCACGAGCGCACTAGACGCTTGCGCGCCCCGTGCCAATGGAGCTTGCCCTGGGTCCCCCACGCCATCGTCGTCGCCCGCCTCCCCCCCGAATCCTGCCCATCTCCCTGAAGCGGAGACGGGCAGGGAGACGCTGCCGTGATACTGGGACGCGCGTGTGCATGAGATGCACGTGCATCCCAGTCCCTATTCCAGTCCCGGCTCCATCTGTATTGTGTACATGCACACAAAAAAAAATGGGAGGGTGGGTGTATAGGTAGAAAGAAGGATGTATCGGTAGATAGATGGATGCATGGTTACAAAGATGGATGCATGAGTAGATAGATAGATAGATAGATAGATAGACAGACATAGATGGGTTTTATGTGTCAATGTACACCAGGAACATATTATCACACTTTTTTTCAATTTTTAGGTTCTTTTTCCCCATGAAACCAATGAAGAGAGCATAATAGTGACTATTGTGAGATTCTCTGTACTAAAGGCATCGATTAAAGAGTAAGCACAGCAACTGGAGCCTCAGACAGGTAATTAATGATGATTAATTACTGGTATTATCTTTCTAGTGCAGATGGAGCCAGCCTAGTTTTTGCAGGGGCTGTCAAAAGTATCGCCAGCGGCCGGCTCCCGCCAGGGGCACGAGCGCACTAGACGCTTGCGCGCCCCGTGCCAATAGAGCTTGCCCTGGGTCCCCCACGCCATCGTCGTCGCCCGCCTTCCCCCTCAATCATGCCCATCTCCCTGAAGCGGAGACGGGCAGGGAGACGCTGCCGTGATACTGGGACGCGCGTGTGCATGAGACGCACGTGCATCCCAGTCCCTATTCCAGTCCCGGCTCCATCTGTATTGTGTACATGCACACTAAAAAAATGGGAGGGTGGGTGTATAGGTAGAAAGAAGGATGTATCGGTAGATAGATGGATGCATGGTTACAAAGATGGATGCATGAGTAGATAAATAGATAGACAGACATAGATGGGTTTTATGTGTCAATGTACACCAGGAACATATTATCACACTTTTTTTCAATTTTTTAGGTTCTTTTTCCCATGAAACCAATGAAGAGAGCATAATAGTGACTATTGTGAGATTCTCTGTACTAAAGGCATCGATTAAAGAGTAAGCACAGCAACTGGAGCCTCAGACAGGTAATTAATGATGATTAATTACTGGTATTATCTTTCTAGTGCAGATGGAGCCAGCCTAGTTTTTGCAGGGGCTGTCAAAAGTATCGCTAGCGGCCGGCTCCCGCCAGGGGCACGAGCGCACTAGACGCTTGCGCGCCCCGTGCCAATGGAGCTTGCCCCTGGGTCCCCCACGCCATCGTCGTCGCCCGCCTTCCCCCCGAATCCTGCCCATCTCCCTGAAGCGGAGACGGGCAGGGAGACGCTGCCGTGATACTGGGACGCGCGTGTGCATGAGATGCACGTGCATCCCAGTCCCTATTCCAGTCCCGGCTCCATCTGTATTGTGTACATGCACACTAAAAAAAATGGGAGGGTGAGTGTATAGGTAGAAAGAAGGATGTATCGGTAGATAGATGGATGCATGGTTACAAAGATGGATGCATGAGTAGATAGATAGATAGACAGACATAGATGGGTTTTATGTGTCAATGTACACCAGGAACATATTATCACACTTTTTTTCAATTTTAAGGTTCTTTTTCCCCATGAAACCAATGAAGAGAGCATAATAGTGACTATTGTGAGATTCTCTGTACTAAAGGCATCGATTAAAGAGTAAGCACAGCAACTGGAGCCTCAGACAGGTAATTAATGATGATTAATTACTGGTATTATCTTTCTAGTGCAGATGGAGCCAGCCTAGTTTTTGCTGGGGCTGTCAAAAGTATCGCCAGCGGCCGGCTCCCGCCAGGGGCACGAGCGCACTAGACGCTTGCGCGCCCCGTGCCAATGGAGCTTGCCCTGGGTCCCCCACGCCATCGTCGTCGCCCGCCTTCCCCCCGAATCCTGCCCATCTCCCTGAAGCGGAGACGGGCAGGGAGACGCTGCCGTGATACTGGGACGCGCGTGTGCATGAGATGCACGTGCATCCCAGTCCCTATTCCAGTCCCGGCTCCATCTGTATTGTGTACATGCACACTAAAAAAAATGGGAGGGTGGGTGTATAGGTAGAAAGAAGGATGTATCGGTAGATAGATGGATGCATGGTTACAAAGATGGATGCATGAGTAGATAGATAGATAGTCAGACATAGATGGGTTTTATGTGTCAATGTACACCAGAAACATATTATCACACTTTTTTTCAATTTTTTAGGTTCTTTTTCCCCATGAAACCAATGAAGAGAGCATAATAGTGACTATTGTGAGATTCTCTGTACTAAAGGCATCGATTAAAGAGTAAGCACAGCAACTGGAGCCTCAGACAGGTAATTAATGATGATTAATTACTGGTATTATCTTTCTAGTGCAGATGGAGCCAGCCTAGTTTTTGCAGGGGCTGGCAAGAGTATCGCCAGCGGCCGGCTCCCGCCAGGGGCACGAGCGCACAAGACGCTTGTGTCCCCCGTGCCAACGGAGCTTGCCCTGGGTCCCCCACGCCATCGTCGTCACCCGCCTTCCCCCCGAATCCTGCCCATCTCCCTGAAGCGGAGACGGGCAGGGAGACGCTGCCTTGATACTGGGACGCGCGTGTGCATGAGACGCACGTGCATCCCAGTCCCTATTCCAGTCCCGGCTCCATCTGTATTGTGTACATGCACACTAAAAAAAATGGGAGGGTGGGTGGATAGGTAGAAGGAAGGATGTATCGGTAGAAAGATGGATGCATGGTTAGAAAGATGGATGCATGAGTAGATAAATAGATAGACAGACATAGATGGGTTTTATGTGTCAATGTACACCAGAAACATATTATCACACTTTTTTTCAATTTTTTAGGTTCTTTTTCCCCATGAAACCAATGAAGAGAGCATAATAGTGACTACTGTGAGATTCTCTGTACTAAAGGCATCGATTAAAGAGTAAGCACAGCAACTGGAGCCTCAGACAGGTAATTAATGATGATTAATTACTGGTATTATCTTTCTAGTGCAGATGGAGCCAGCCTAGTTTTTGCAGGGGCTGTCAAAAGTATCGCCAGCGGCCGGCTCCCGCCAGGGGCACGAGCGCACTAGACGCTTGCGCGCCCCGTGCCAATGGAGCTTGCCCTGGGTCCCCCACACCATCGTCATCGCCCGCCTTCCCCCCGAATCCTGCCTATCTCCCTGAAGCGGAGACGGGCAGGGAGACGCTGCCGTGATACTGGGACGCGCGTGTGCATGAGATGCACGTGCATCCCAGTCCCTATTTCAGTCCCGGCTCCATCTGTATTGTGTACATGCACACTAAAAAAATGGGAGGGTGGGTGTATAGGTAGAAAGAAGGATGTATCGGTAGATAGATGGATGCATGGTTACAAAGATGGATGCATGAGTAGATAAATAGATAGACAGACATAGATGGGTTTTATGTGTCAATGTACACCAGGAACATATTATCACACTTTTTCAATTTTTTAGGTTCTTTTTCCCATGAAACCAATGAAGAGAGCATAATAGTGACTATTGTGAGATTCTCTGTACTAAAGGCATCGATTAAAGAGTAAGCACAGCAACTGGAGCCTCAGACAGGTAATTAATGATGACTAATTACTGGTATTATATTTCTAGTGCAGATGGAGCCAGCCTAGTTTTTGCAGGGGCTGGCAAGAGTATCGCCAGCGGCCGGCTCCCGCCAGGGGCACGAGTGCACAAGACGCTTGTGTCCCCCGTGCCAACGGAGCTTGCCCTGGGTCCCCCACGCCATCGTCGTCGACCGCCTTCCCCCTCAATCCTGCCCATCTCCCTGAAGCGGAGACGGGCAGGGAGACTCTGCCGTGATACTGGGACGCGAGTGTGCATGAGACGCACGTGCATCCCAGTCCCTATTCCAGTCCCGGCTCCATCTGTATATCTGCAGATATATGCAACCAAGATCTCTGTATTATCTGATTAATATGTAGTTATTTTCTCATTCAGTGTGCAATTGGGATACAAAAGGTTTTTTTTTTCCTAGACAGAATTACCCCTCCCTTTTGGCACCTGAATGACACACCTCTGATTGAGCAGCTTACCAACAAAAGTGTTGTGCAGTTGAGAGGCATAGATGGGTCAGCATTAGGAGGGATTGCTGACACCTGAGTGCCATTGGAGAAGCCAGGGGTATCTCCAGGTAAGCTGGCTCTCAGACGTTATACGCCATTATCATGTGGCCTTACACTGGGCTATTTAGCCCAGACATATATGCTTATGGGATGGGTTTGGGAATGTGGTGCCACCTGTGTTGGTAGGGCTGGTCTGCTCCAGGTTAGCACACCCTAACACTTTATTAACTCTTATTTTTCCTATCACATTGTATATATTTTGTATTTTAATTCCACCTTCACTTCCCTACATAGCACTTATGTGCTTCTTATTAACCCTTACTAATTTTCATTTGTGTGCTGCCCTGGAGTACTCAGCCTGTGTCGGCATGTTGGGGGCCCACACCCCAGACCCATACCCAGTATTAGGGACCCCCAGTGACAGAGAGGCCTTGACGTACGGCCTGGGGGCTTAGCCCTATATCTGCAGATATATGCAACCAAGATCTCTGTATTATCTGATTAATATGTAGTTATTTTCTCATTCAGTGTGCAATTGGGATACAAAATGTTTTTTTTTTCCTAGACAGAATTACCCCTCCCTTTTGGCACCTGAATGACACACCTCTGATTGAGCAGCTTACCAACAAAAGTTTTGTGCAGTTGAGAGGCATAGATGGGTCAGCATTAGGAGGAATTGCTGACACCTGAGTGCCATTGGAGAAGCCAGGGGTATCTCCAGGTAAGCTGGCTTTCAGACGTTATACGCCATTATCATGTGGCCTTACACTGGGCTATTTAGCCCAGACATATATGCTTATGGGATGGGTTTGGGAATGTGGTGCCCCCTGTGTTGGTAGGGCTGGTCTGCTCCAGGTTAGCACACCCTAACACTTTATTAACTCTTATTTTTCCTATCACATTGTATATATTTTGTATTTTAATTCCACCTTCACTTCCCTACATAGCACTTATGTGCTTCTTATTAACCCTTACTAATTTTCATTTGTGTGCTGCCCTGGAGTACTCAGCCTGTGTCGGCATGTTGGGGGCCCACACCCCAGACCCATACCCAGTATTAGGGACCCCCAGTGACAGAGAGGCCTTGACGTACGGCCTGGGGGCTTAGACCTATATCTGCAGATATATGCAACCAAGATCTCTGTATTATCTGATTAATATGTAGTTATTTTCTCATTCAGTGTGCAATTGGGATACAAAAGGTTTTTTTTTTTCCTAGACAGAATTACCCCTCCCTTTTGGCACCTGAATGACACACCTCTGATTGAGCAGCTTACCAACAAAAGTGTTGTGCAGTTGAGAGGCATAGATGGGTCAGCATTAGGAGGGATTGCTGACACCTGAGTGCCATTGGAGAAGCCAGGGGTATCTCCAGGTAAGCTGGCTCTCAGACGTTATACGCCATTATCATGTGGCCTTACACTGGGCTATTTAGCCCAGACATATATGCTTATGGGATGGGTTTGGGAATGTGGTGCCCCCTGTGTTGGTAGGGCTGGTCTGCTCCAGGTTAGCACACCCTAACACTTTATTAACTCTTATTTTTCCTATCACATTGTATATATTTTGTATTTTAATTCCACCTTCACTTCCCTACATAGCACTTATGTGCTTCTTATTAACCCTTACTAATTTTCATTTGTGTGCTGCCCTGGAGTACTCAGCCTGTGTCGGCATGTTGGGGTCCCACACCCCAGACCCATACCCAGTATTAGGGAACCCCAGTGACAGAGAGGCCTTGACGTACGGCCTGGGGTCTTAGCCCTATATCTGCAGATATATGCAACCAAGATCTCTGTATTATCTGATTAATATGTAGTTATTTTCTCATTCAGTGTGCAATTGGGATACAAAAGGTTTTTTTTTTCCTAGACAGAATTACCCCTCCCTTTTGGCACCTGAATGACACACCTCTGATTGAGCAGCTTACGAACAAAAGTGGTGGGTGTATAGGTAGAAAGAAGGATGTATCGGTAGATAGATGGATGCATGGTTACAAAGATGGATGCATGAGTAGATAGATAGATAGATAAACAGACATAGATGGGTTTTATGTGTCAATGTACACCAGGAACATATTATCACACTTTTTTTCAATTTTAGGTTCTTTTTCCCCATGAAACCAATGAAGAGAGCATAATAGTGACTATTGTGAGATTCTCTGTACTAAAGGCATCGATTAAAGAGTAAGCACAGCAACTGGAGCCTCAGACAGGTAATTAATGATGATTAATTACTGGTATTATCTTTCTAGTGCAGATGGAGCCAGCCTAGTTTTTGCAGGGGCTGGCAAGAGTATCGCCAGCGGCCGGCTCCCGCCAGGGGCACGAGCGCACAAGACGCTTGTGTCCCCCATGCCAACGGAGCTTGCCCTGGGTCCCCCACGCCATCGTCGTCGACTGCCTTCCCCCTCAATCATGCCCATCTCCCTGAAGCGGAGACGGGCAGGGAGACGCTGCCGTGATACTGGGACGCGCGTGTGTATGAGACGCACGTGCATCCCAGTCCCTATTCCAGTCCCGGCTCCATCTGTATTGTGTACATGCACACTAAAAAAATGGGAGGGTGGGTGTATAGGTAGAAAGAAGGATGTATCGGTAGATAGATGGATGCATGGTTACAAAGATGGATGCATGAGTAGATAAATAGATAGACAGACATAGATGGGTTTTATGTGTCAATGTACACCAGGAACATATTATCACACTTTTTTTCAATTTTTTAGGTTCTTTTTCCCATGAAACCAATGAAGAGAGCATAATAGTGACTATTGTGAGATTCTCTGTACTAAAGGCATCGATTAACCCCTTCATGACAGAGCCAGTTTGTGCCTTCATGACAGATCCCTTTTTTTCAAATCTGACATGTCTCACTTAAGTGGGGATAACTTTTTTTTGCTTTTACTTATCCCAGTGATTTTGAGATTGTTTTCTCGTGACACATTGTACTTCAAGTTAGTGGTAAATTTTGGTCGATACAGTCTGTGTTTTTTTGTGAAAAATACCAAAATATCGTGAAAAAATGGAAAATTTAGCAATATGCAAAATGTCACATTTTCTGCTTGTGAGACAAATAATCATACCACTCAAAATAGTTAATAACTAACAAAGACCATATGTCTACTTTATGTTGCAATCATTATTTCAACCTCCTTTTCATTTTTTTGGACACTAGGAGGCTTCAAATATGACTAGCAAATTCTCACATTTTCAAGAAAATTTCAAACACTGATTTTTTTAGGGACCAGTTCAGTTCTGATGTGACTTTGAGGGACTTGTATGTGAGACACCCCCATAAATGATGCCATTTCAAAAACTGCACCCCTCACAGTATTCAAAACAGCATTTTGGAAGTTTGTTAACCCTTTAGGTGTTTCACAGGAATTAAAACAAAGTGTAGGTGAAATTTCAAAATTTCTTTTTTTTTTGCAGAGTTTCAATTTTAATACATTTTTCTAACGAATACAGTAGATTTTACTAGAGAAATGTGACTAAAAATTGATTCCCCCAATTCTTTTGTTTTCAAAAATATCCTATATATGGCCCTAGTGTGCACGTTGACCAAACCACAGGCTTCATAATAGAAGGAGCACCTACTTGATTTTGGAGCCTCCTTTTTATGAGATTTTTTTTTAGGCACCATGTAGGTTTCTAGGCACCATAAGTGCTAAAAGTTAGGAACCTCCCCCACAAGTCACCCCATTTTGCAATCTACACCCCTCAGGGAATTCATCTAGGGGTATAGTGTACATTTCAAACCCCCAGGGGTTTCACCAATTTTGGTACAACTGGGATGTGAAAATGGAAAATTACATTTTTTTACACAAACATGCAGTTCTGGCTCAAAATTTTTCATTTTCACAAGGAATGAAGGAGACAAAGCACCCCAAAATCTGTGCCCCAATTTCTCCCGAGTACGGCAATGCCTCACATGTGACCAAAAAATACCAGTTGGGCGCATGGCAGGACTCAGAAGGGAAGGAGTGATTTTTGGATTTGGCAGCACAGATTTTGGTGGAATGAATGGTGGGTGCCATGTTGCATTAGCAAGACTCCCAAAGCACCAATACAGTGGAACCCCCCCACAAGTCACCCCATTTTGCAAAGTACACCCCTCAGGGAATTCATCTAGGGGTATAGTGTACATTTCAAACCCCCAGGGGTTTCACCAATTTTGATACAACTGGGCAGTGAAAATGAAAAATTACATTTTTTTACACAAAAATGCAGTTCTGGCTCAAAATTTTTCATTTTCATAAGGTATGAAGGAGAAAAAGCACCCCAAAATCTGTGCCCCAATTTCTCCCGAGTATGGCAATGCCTCATATGTGACCAAAAAATACCAGTTGGGTGCATGGCAGGACTCAGAAGGGAAGGAGTGATTTTTGGTGGTGGAATGTTGGTGGGTGCTATGTCGCATTAGCAAGACCCCCAAAGCACCAATACAGTGGAACCCCCCCACAAGTGACCCCATTTTGCAAACTACACCCCTCAGGGAATTCATCTAGGGGTATAGTGTACATTTCAAACCCCCAGGGGTTTCACCAATTTTGATACAACTGGGCAGTGAAAATGAAAAATTACATTTTTTTACACAAAAATGCAGTTCTGGCTCAAAATGTGTCATTTTAACAAGGAATGAAGGAGAAAAAGCACCCCAAAATCTGTGGCCCAATTTCTCCCGAGTACGGCAATGCCTCACATGTGACCAAAAAATACCAGTTGGGTGCATGGCAGGACTCAGAAGGGAAGGAGTGATTTTTGGATTTTGCAGCTCAGATTCTGGTGGAATGTTGGTGGGTGCTATGTCGCATTAGCAAGACCCCCGAAGCACCAATACAGTGAAACCCCCCCACAAGTGACCCCATTTTGCAAACTACACCCCTCAGGGAATTCATCTATGGGTATAGTGAGTACTTTGACCCCACTGGTGTTTTGTCAAATTGTTAGGCATCGATACGTGAAAATGAAAAATGTCATTTTTTCCATTAATTTGTAGATTCACCCCATAATTTTATACTTCCACAAAGGGCAATAGTAGAAAAAGCACCCCAAAATTTGTTACACAATTTCTCCTGAGTATGGCAATACCCCATATATGGTTGTAAAACGCTATTTGGGCAGACAGCAGGCTTCAGAAGGGAAGGTGCACCATTTGGCGTTTTTGGCGCAGATTTTGCTGGAATGGTTTTCATGCGCCATGTTGCATTTGCAGAACCCCTGTTGTATCAGAGCAGTCAAAAACCCCAACAAGTGATACCATTTTGTAAACTACACCCCTCAAGGAACTCATCTATGGGTATAGTGAGTACTTTGACCCCACTGGTGTTTTGTCAAATTGTTAGGCATCGATACGTGAAAATGAAAAATGTAATTTTTTCCATTAATTTGTAGATTCACCCCATAATTTTATACTTCCACAAAGGGCAATAGTAGAAAAAGCACCCCAAAATTTGTTACACAATTTCTCCTGAGTATGGCAATACCCCATATATGGTTGTAAAACGCTATTTGGGCAGACAGCAGGCTTCAGAAGGAAAGGTGCACCATTTGGCGTTTTTGGCGCAGATTTTGCTGGAATGGTTTTCATGCGCCATGTTGCATTTGCAGAACCCCTGTTGTATCAGAGCAGTCAAAACCCCCAACAAGTGATACCATTTTGTAAACTACACCCCTCAAGGAACTCATCTATGGGTATAGTGAGTACTTTGACCCCACTGGTGTTTTGTCAAATTGTTAGGCATCGATACTTGAAAATGAAAAATGTAATTTTTTCCATTAATTTGTAGATTCACCCCATA
Organism: Crinia signifera; assembly: GCF_055691185.1. Taxonomy (NCBI): domain Eukaryota; kingdom Metazoa; phylum Chordata; class Amphibia; order Anura; family Myobatrachidae; genus Crinia; species Crinia signifera. The sequence continues at coordinate 279,922,814 of NC_139217.1, forward strand.
ATTTTATACTTCCACAAAGGGCAATAGTAGAAAAAGCACCCCAAAATTTGTTACACAATTTCTCCTGAGTATGGCAATACCCCATATATGGTTGTAAAACGCTATTTGGGCAGACAGCAGGCTTCAGAAGGGAAGGAGTGCCATTTTATCACAGAGTTTGCTGGAATGGTTTTCGGGCGCCATCTTGCATTTGCAGAGCCCATATTGTACCTGTGCAGTGGAAATCCCAAGCAAGTGATACCTTTTTGTTACTAGCCCCCCTCATGGAACTCACTTACGGCCGTAGTGAGCATTTTGACCCCACTGGTGTTTTGTCAAATTGTTATGGGCTGTGAAAATAAAAAAAAACTAATTTTTTCCATTAATATGTAACTTTAGATCAAAATGTGCCATTTTCACAAGGGTTAATAGGAGAAATTGTGTAACATATTATGGGGTGCTTTTTCTCCTGAGTATGGCAATAGCATATATGTGTTTGTAAATTTCTGTTTGGACACATGGCAAGACTCAGAAGGGAAGGTAATGGCATGCGGCTCTTTGTACAAGCTGTGTGGAGTACATTAAAATTCAAGGGAAGTGTGATATATCTTAAAACAATCTTTGATACACAAGCCTGGTTGTGTGGGGCAGGTTTCACAATGGTAAGTTGTGTCCTTTCTTATCCCCTTTTTGTAGCATACTCTACATCGTTTCTGGGACCTTCCTTTCTTTCCAGTGTGGGGGACTTCACTCGGAAAATGTTGCCCTGGTACAATTCGCGAGGCCTCGCTTCCAGAAGTACTAGGGCCCCCCTGTTCCTGGTTGCCAAAAATAAGGGCCTTTATTACTGCCTCTTGGTACTCCAGGAATGTCCCCCTTTGGCCTGCACATCGATGTAGTACAAATGCGTTGTACAGTGCCATTTGTACTATGTGTACAGCTAATTTTTTATACCAGAACCTTGTTTTTCTCATAGCACTGTAAGGCTTCAGCACTTGATCTGACAGGTCGACCCCCCCCATGTACCTATTATAATCCACAATGCAGTTGGGTTTTGTAGTTTCGGTACTTGTGCCCCGCACTGGGACAGGGGTGCTGCTATGGCCATGCACTGTTGTCAAGATAAGGACATCTCTCTTGTCCCTATACTTGACACACAGTACATTGTCGCTGCATAATGCCCTGCTCTCGCCCCTTCTAAGTGTTTGCCCAAGCAGCGACCTAGGGAGGCTTCTATTATTTTTACGTGCAGTGCCGCATGCCACAGTACTTCTGGAAGCGAGGCTTTTGAATAGTGGGACGCTGGTATAGAAATTATCCAGGTACAGGTGGTATCCCTGGTCCAGCATTGGGTGCACCAAATCCCACACTATCTTCCCACTAATTCCGAGTAAGGGGGGGCATTGTGGGGGGTCTATTTTTGCGTCTCTACCTTCATATATCCTAAATTTGTGTGTGTACCCTGATGTACTCTCACACAGCTTGTACATCTTCACGCCATACCTTGCCCTCTTACTTGGCAGGTACTGGCGGAATTGGAGCCTCCCTTTGAAATGTACCAGGGACTCATCTATTGAAATGTGCTTCTCGGGGATGTATGCCTGGGCAAACTTGGTACTAAAATGGTCTATTAGGGGTCTAAGTTTATATAACCGGTCATAATTGGGGTCATCCCGGGGTGGGCACTGTGCATTATCCCTATAATGGAGAAACCTAAGGATCGCTTCGAAGCGGGTCCTTGACATAGCCACACGGAACATTGGTGTATTGTATAAGATGTCTGTGCTCCAGTAGGACCTAATCGTGGGCTTCTTCACTAGCCCCATGCACAGTACAAGGCCCCAAAATATAACCATTTCATTTTTATGTACAGGGGTCCACTTGCGGGGCTGGGCATAATTAGAGGTGGGGTTTTGCTCAATAAATTGTTGGGCATAAACATTAGTCTGGGTGACCATTAGATCAACTAAATCATCACTAAAAAATTTTTTAAAAAAGTCCAGCTCTCTGAACCCTGCTGAATTAAATTGTATTCCTGGATTCCCTGTGAACTCAGGGACCTGGGGTACGTAGTTTTCAGGGGTTGTCCATGTGGGGTCAGAGGACTCGACTACTGCAGTGGGAGTCCTGCGTTGCCTCCTCGGGGGTTCATCAGAGTCACTAGATGATGAAGAGGATGACAAACGGAAATTTGTCTCATCCTCGCTAGCAGACTCAGTTTCAGAGGCCAGAAACGCGTATGCCTCCTCGGCAGTATATGTTCGTTGGGCCATAGTTTTATTGGTGTATGTATTTATGAGGTGCTTCAACACGTGTGGGGTTTTGTAGCACTGACAATGTGCAAATGCACTGCAAAAATTATGGTGTGCGAATGCACTGAAAAATTATGGGGTACAAATGCACTGAAAAATTATGGTGTACAAGTAACGCACAGAAAAAATTATGGGGTACAAATGCACCGAAAAATTATGGGGTACGAATAACGCACAGAAAAAATTATGGGGTACAAATGCACCGAAAAATTATGGGGTACGAGTAACGCACAGAAAAAATTATGGGGTACAAATGCACCGAAAAATTATGGGGTACGAATAACGCACAGAAAAAATTATGGGGTACAAATGCACAGAAAAATTATGGGGTACGAGTAACGCACATAAAAAATTATGGGGTACAAATGCACCGAAAAATTATGGGGTACGAATAACGCACAGAAAAATTATGGTGTACGGATAAGGTACAGAAAAATTATACGGATCACAACACACAAAATTAGGTGGTGACTACAGGGAGGGTGATCACAGCACAGATGACCACAGGGAGGGTGATCCCAGCACAGATGACCACAGGGAGGGTGATATAGGCAGGGGTATTGTGGTGATCAGCGCAATTTTACACAGCCTAAACACAGCCTAAACTCTGACACAGCTCTGACACAGCTTCTCCTTCCAAGGCTCTAACACAGTGAGAGGGTTAGAGCCCGGGAAGAGAAGCAAAACACCCCTTTTACAATAGAAAGGCTGTGATTGGTGTAGTCAGGACTGACTGACCAATCACAGCGATCGGCGGGGCGGGACCACTCTGATTGGTCCGCGGGCGCACTGACACGATCGGCTGCTGTTGATGACAGCAGCCATCTATACTATGTCGCCTTGTCACTTGACAAGGCGACATGACACAGCGGGGACGTACCTGTACGGCAAGGTGCGCGAACTACCCCGCTGCCGTGACGTACAGGTACGTCCGCGGGCGGGAAGGGGTTAAAGAGTAAGCACAGCAACTGGAGCCTCAGACAGGTAATTAATGATGATTAATTACTGGTATTATCTTTCTAGTGCAGATGGAGCCAGCCTAGTTTTTGCAGGGGCTGTCAAAAGTATCGCCAGCGGCCGGCTCCCGCCAGGGGCACGAGCGCACTAGACGCTTGCGCGCCCCGTGCTAATGGAGCTTGCCCTGGGTCCCCCACGCCATCGTCGTCGCCCGCCTTCCCCCCGAATCCTGCCCATCTCCCTGAAGCGGAGACGGGCAGGGAGACGCTGCCGTGATACTGGGACGCGCGTGTGCATGAGATGCACGTGCATCCCAGTCCCTATTCCAGTCCCGGCTCCATCTCTATTGTGTACATGCACACTAAAAAAAATGGGAGGGTGGGTGTATAGGTAGAAAGAAGGATGTATCGGTAGATAGATGGATGCATGGTTACAAAGATGGATGCATGAGTAGATAGACAGACATAGATGGGTTTTATGTGTCAATGTACACCAGGAACATATTATCACACTTTTTTTCAATTTTTTAGGTTCTTTTTCCCCATGAAACCAATGAAGAGAGCATAATAGTGACTACTGTGAGATTCTCTGTACTAAAGGCATCGATTAAAGAGTAAGCACAGCAACTGGAGCCTCAGACAGGTAATTAATGATGATTAATTACTGGTATTATCTTTCTAGTGCAGATGGAGCCAGCCTAGTTTTTGCAGGGGCTGGCAAAAGTATCGCCAGCGGCCGGCTCCCGCCAGGGGCACGAGCGCACTAGACGCTTGCGCGCCCCGTGCCAATGGAGCTTGCCCTGGGTCCCCCACGCCATCGTCGCCGCCCGCCTTCCCCCCGAATCCTGCCCATCTCCCTGAAGCGGAGACGGGCAGGGAGACGCTGCCGTGATACTGGGACGCGCGTGTGCATGAGATGCACGTGTATCCCAGTCCCTATTCCAGTCCCGGCTCCATCTGTATTGTGTACATGCACACTAAAAAAAATGGGAGGGTGGGTGTATAGGTAGAAAGGATGTATCGGTAGATAGATGGATGCATGGTTACAAAGATGGATGCATGAGTAGATAGATAGATAGATAGACAGACATAGATGGGTTTTATGTGTCAATGTACACCAGGAACATATTATCACACTTTTTTTCAATTTTTAGGTTCTTTTTTCCCATGAAACCAATGAAGAGAGCATAATAGTGACTATTGTGAGATTCTCTGTACTAAAGGCATCGATTAAAGAGTAAGCACAGCAACTGGAGCCTCAGACAGGTAATTATTGATGATTAATTACTGGTATTATCTTTCTAGTGCAGATGGAGCCAGCCTAGTTTTTGCAGGGGCTGTCAAAAGTATCGCCAGCGGCCGGCTCCCGCCAGGGGCACGAGCGCACTAGACGCTTGCGCGCCCCGTGCCAATGGAGCTTGCCCTGGGTCCCCCACGCCATCGTCGTCGCCCGCCTTCCCCCCGAATCCTGCCTATCTCCCTGAAGCGGAGACGGGCAGGGAGACGCTGCCGTGATACTGGGACGCGCGTGTGCATGAGATGCACGTGCATCCCAGTCCCTATTCCAGTCCCGGCTCCATCTGTATTGTGTACATGCACACTAAAAAAAATGGGAGGGTGGGTGTATAGGTAGAAAGGATGTATCGGTAGATAGATGGATGCATGGTTACAAAGATGGATGCATGAGTAGATAGATAGATAGATAGACAGACATAGATGGGTTTTATGTGTCAATGTACACCAGGAACATATTATCACACTTTTTTTCAATTTTTAGGTTCTTTTTCCCCATGAAACCAATAAAGAGAGCATAATAGTGACTATTGTGAGATTCTCTGTACTAAAGGCATCGATTAAAGAGTAAGCACAGCAACTGGAGCCTCAGACAGGTAATTAATGATGATTAATTACTGGTATTATCTTTCTAGTGCAGATGGAGCCAGCCTAGTTTTTGCAGGGGCTGGCAAGTGTATCGCCAGCGGCCGGCTCCCGCCAGGGGCACGAGCGCACGAGACGCTTGTGTCCCCCGTGCCAACGGAGCTTGCCCTGGGTCCCCCACGCCATCTTCGTCCACCGCCTTCCCCCTCAATCATGCCCATCTCCCTGAAGCGGAGACGGGCAGGGAGACGCTGCCGTGATACTGGGACGCGCGTGTGCATGAGACGCACGTGCATCCCAGTCCCTATTCCAGTCCCGGCTCCATCTGTATTGTGTACATGCACACTAAAAAAATGGGAGGGTGGGTGTATAGGTAGAAAGAAGGATGTATCGGTAGATAGATGGATGCATGGTTACAAAGATGGATGCATGAGTAGATAAATAGATAGACAGACATAGATGGGTTTTATGTGTCAATGTACACCAGGAACATATTATCACACTTTTTTTTCAATTTTTTAGGTTCTTTTTCCCATGAAACCAATGAAGAGAGCATAATAGTGACTATTGTGAGATTCTCTGTACTAAAGGCATCGATTAAAGAGTAAGCACAGCAACTGGAGCCTCAGACAGGTAATTAATGATGATTAATTACTGGTATTATCTTTCTAGTGCAGATGGAGCCAGCCTAGTTTTTGCTGGGGCTGTCAAAAGTATCGCCAGCGGCCGGCTCCCGCCAGGGGCACAAGCGCACTAGACGCTTGCGCGCCCCGTGCCAATGGAGCTTGCCCTGGGTCCCCCACGCCATCGTCGTCGCCCGCCTTCCCCCCGAATCCTGCCCATCTCCCTGAAGCGGAGACGGGCAGGGAGACGCTGCCGTGATACTGGGACGCGCGTGTGCATGAGATGCACGTGCATCCCAGTCCCTATTCCAGTCCCGGCTCCATCTGTATTGTGTACATGCACACTAAAAAAAATGGGAGGGTGGGTGTATAGGTAGAAAGACGGATGTATCGGTAGATAGATGGATGCATGGTTACAAAGATGGATGCATGAGTAGATAGATAGATAGACAGACATAGATGGGTTTTATGTGTCAATGTACACCAGAAACATATTATCACACTTTTTTTCAATTTTTTAGGTTCTTTTTCCCATGAAACCAATGAAGAGAGCATAATAGTGACTATTGTGAGATTCTCTGTACTAAAGGCATCGATTAAAGAGTAAGCACAGCAACTGGAGCCTCAGACAGGTAATTAATGATGACTAATTACTGGTATTATATTTCTAGTGCAGATGGAGCCAGCCTAGTTTTTGCAGGGGCTGGCAAGAGTATCGCCAGCGGCCGGCTCCCGCCAGGGGCACGAGGGCACAAGACGCTTGTGTCCCCCGTGCCAACGGAGCTTGCCCTGGGTCCCCCACGCCATCGTCGTCGACCGCCTTCCCCCTCAATCCTGCCCATCTCCCTGAAGCGGAGACGTGCAGGGAGACGCTGCCGTGATACTGGGACGCGAGTGTGCATGAGACGCACGTGCATCCCAGTCCCTATTCCAGTCCCGGCTCCATCTGTATATCTGCAGATATATGCAACCAAGATCTCTGTATTATCTGATTAATATGTAGTTATTTTCTCATTCAGTGTGCAATTGGGATACAAAAGGTTTTTTTTTTCCTAGACAGAATTACCCCTCCCTTTTGGCACCTGAATGACACACCTCTCATTGAGCAGCTTACCAACAAAAGTGTTGTGCAGTTGAGAGGCATAGATGGGTCAGCATTAGGAGGGATTGCTGACACCTGAGTGCCATTGGAGAAGCCAGGGGTATCTCCAGGTAAGCTGGCTCTCAGACGTTATACGCCATTATCATGTGGCCTTACACTGGGCTATTTAGCCCAGACATATACAGATGGGGCTGGGCTCATCTTTGCAGGGGATGGCGATGGCGACGCCATCCGCCATCCCCCGCCACCCGCCATCTGTATTTGCGAAAGGGGACGCGCGCGCACGAGATGCGTGTGTGTCCCCTTCCGCCGGCTTCCCCCGGGTCCCCGCCGGCTTGTCGCCGGTCACCTGGGGTCCCCACCGCCTCCCCGCGCCCCCCCTAACCCTGTCCGTCTCCCTGAAGCGGAGACGGACAGGGTCCCGTTGCCCCGGCGCACGGACACTGAGACGCACGTGCGCGTGAGACGCACGTGCGTCTCAGTCAGATGGCGAGCCGGGCTGCTGGCGGATCGCCAGCGGTGACGTTCTGGCGATTCGCCAGCAAAGATGAGCCCGGCCCCATCTGTATGCTTATGGGATGGGTTTGGGAATGTGGTGCCCCCTGTGTTGGTAGGGCTGGTCTGCTCCAGGTTAGCACACCCTAACACTTTATTAACTCTTATTTTTCCTATCACATTGTATATATTTTGTATTTTAATTCCACCTTCACTTCCCTACATAGCACTTATGTGCTTCTTATTAACCCTTACTAATTTTCATTTGTGTGCTGCCCTGGAGTACTCAGCCTGTGTCGGCATGTTGGGGGCCCACACCCCAGACCCATACCCAGTATTAGGGACCCCCAGTGACAGAGAGGCCTTGACGTACGGCCTGGGGTCTTAGCCCTATATCTGCAGATATATGCAACCAAGATCTCTGTATTATCTGATTAATATGTAGTTATTTTCTCATTCAGTCTGCAATTGGGATACAAAAGGTTTTTTTTTTTCCTAGACAGAATTACCCCTCCCTTTTGGCACCTGAATGACACACCTCTGATTGAGCAGCTTACCAACAAAAGTGTTGTGCAGTTGAGAGGCATAGATGGGTCAGCATTAGGAGGGATTGCTGACACCTGAGTGCCATTGGAGAAGCCAGGGGTATCTCCAGGTAAGCTGGCTCTCAGACGTTATACGCCATTATCATGTGGCCTTACACTGGGCTATTTAGCCCAGACATATATGCTTATGGGATGGGTTTGGGAATGTGGTGCCCCCTGTGTTGGTAGGGCTGGTCTGCTCCAGGTTAGCACACCCTAACACTTTATTAACTCTTATTTTTCCTATCACATTGTATATATTTTGTATTTTAATTCCACCTTCACTTCCCTACATAGCACTTATGTGCTTCTTATTAACCCTTACTAATTTTCATTTGTGTGCTGCCCTGGAGTACTCAGCCTGTGTCGGCATGTTGGGGGCCCACACCCCAGACCCATACCCAGTATTAGGGACCCCCAGTGACAGAGAGGCCTTGACGTACGGCCTGGGGTCTTAGCCCTATATCTGCAGATATATGCAACCAAGATCTCTGTATTATCTGATTAATATGTAGTTATTTTCTCATTCAGTGTGCAATTGGGATACAAAAGGTTTTTTTTTTCCTAGACAGAATTACCCCTCCCTTTTGGCACCTGAATGACACACCTCTGATTGAGCAGCTTACGAACAAAAGTGGTGGGTGTATAGGTAGAAAGAAGGATGTATCGGTAGATAGATGGATGCATGGTTACAAAGATGGATGCATGAGTAGATAGATAGATAGATAAACAGACATAGATGGGTTTTATGTGTCAATGTACACCAGGAACATATTATCACATTTTTTTTCAATTTTTAGGTTCTTTTTCCCCATGAAACCAATGAAGAGAGCATAATAGTGACTATTGTGAGATTCTCTGTACTAAAGGCATCGATTAAAGAGTAAGCACAGCAACTGGAGCCTCAGACAGGTAATTATTGATGATTAATTACTGGTATTATCTTTCTAGTGCAGATGGAGCCAGCCTAGTTTTTGCAGGGGCTGGCAAAAGTATCGCCAGCGGCCGGCTCCCGCCAGGGGCACGAGCGCACTAGACGCTTGCGTGCCCCGTGCCAATGGAGCTTGCCCTGGGTCCCCCACGCCATCGTCGTCGCCCGCCTTCCCCCCGAATCCTGCCCATCTCCCTGAAGCGGAGACGGGCAGGGAGACGCTGCCGTGATACTGGGACGCGCGTGTGCATGAGATGCACGTGCATCCCAGTCCCTATTCCAGTCCCGGCTCCATCTGTATTGTGTACATGCACACTAAAAAAAAATGGGAGGGTGGGTGTATAGGTAGAAAGAAGGATGTATCGGTAGATAGATGGATGCATGGTTACAAAGATGGATGCATGAGTAGATAGATAGATAGACAGACATAGATGGGTTTTATGTGTCAATGTACACCAGGAACATATTATCACACTTTTTTTCAATTTTTTAGGTTCTTTTTCCCCATGAAACCAATGAAGAGAGCATAATAGTGACTATTGTGAGATTCTTTATACTAAAGGCATCGATTAAAGAGTAAGCACAGCAACTGGAGCCTCAGACAGGTAATTATTGATGATTAATTACTGGTATTATCTTTCTAGGGCAGATGGAGCCAGCCTAGTTTTTGCAGGGGCTGGCAAGAGTATCGCCAGCGGCCGGCTCCCACCAGGGGCACGAGCGCACAAGACGCTTGCGCGCCCCGTACCAATGAAGCCTGCCCTGGGTCCCCCACGCCATTGTCGTCGCCCGCCTTCCGCCCGAATCCTGCCCATCTCCCTGAAGCGGAGACGGGCAGGGAGACGCTGCCGTGATACTGGGACGCGCGTGTGCATGAGATGCACGTGCATCCCAGTCCCTATTCCAGTCCCGGCTCCATCTGTATTGTGTACATGCACACTAAAAAAAATGGGAGGGTGGGTGTATAGGTAGAGAGAAGGATGTATCGGTAGATAGATGGATGCATGGTTACAAAGATGGATGCATGAGTAGATAGATAGATAGACAGACATAGATGGGTTTTATGTGTCAATGTACACCAGGAACATATTATCACACTTTTTTTCAATTTGTAGGTTCTTTTTCCCCATGAAACCAATGAAGAGAGCATAATAGTGACTATTGTGAGATTTTCTGTACTAAAGGCATCGATTAAAGAGTAAGCACAGCAACTGGAGCCTCAGACAGGTAATTAATGATGATTAATTACTGGTATTATCTTTCTAGTGCAGATGGAGCCAGCCTACTTTTTGCAGGGGCTGGCAAGAGTATCGCCAGCGGCCGGCTCCCGCCAGGGGCACGAGCGCACGAGACGCTTGTGTCCCCCGTGCCAATGGAGCTTGCCCTGGGTCCCCCACGCCATCGTCGTCGACCGCCTTCCCCCTCAATCATGCCCATCTCCCTGAAGCGGAGACGGGCAGGGAGACGCTGCCGTGATACTGGGACGCGCGTGTGCATGAGGCGCACGTGCATCCCAGTCCCTATTCCAGTCCCGGCTCCATCTGTATATCTGCAGATATATGCAACCAAGATCTCTGTATTATCTGATTAATATGTAGTTATTTTCTCATTCAGTGTGCAATTGGGATACAAAAGGTTTTTTTTTTCCTAGACAGAATTACCCCTCCCTTTTGGCACCTGAATGACACACCTCTCATTGAGCAGCTTACCAACAAAAGTGTTGTGCAGTTGAGAGGCATAGATGGGTCAGCATTAGGAGGGATTGCTGACACCTGAGTGCCATTGGAGAAGCCAGGGGTATCTCCAGGTAAGCTGGCTCTCAGACGTTATACGCCATTATCATGTGGCCTTACACTGGGCTATTTAGCCCAGACATATACAGATGGGGCTGGGCTCATCTTTGCAGGGGATGGCGATGGCGACGCCATCCGCCATCCCCCGCCACCCGCCATCTGTATTTGCGAAAGGGGACGCGCGCGCACGAGATGCGTGTGTGTCCCCTTCCGCCGGCTTCCCCCGGGTCCCCGCCGGCTTGTCGCCGGTCACCTGGGGTCCCCACCGCCTCCCCGCGCCCCCCCTAACCCTGTCCGTCTCCCTGAAGCGGAGACGGACAGGGTCCCGTTGCCCCGGCGCACGGACACTGAGACGCACGTGCGTCTCAGTCAGATGGCGAGCCGGGCTGCTGGCGGATCGCCAGCGGTGACGTTCTGGCGATTCGCCAGCAAAGATGAGCCCGGCCCCATCTGTATGCTTATGGGATGGGTTTGGGAATGTGGTGCCCCCTGTGTTGGTAGGGCTGGTCTGCTCCAGGTTAGCACACCCTAACACTTTATTAACTCTTATTTTTCCTATCACATTGTATATATTTTGTATTTTAATTCCACCTTCACTTCCCTACATAGCACTTATGTGCTTCTTATTAACCCTTACTAATTTTCATTTGTGTGCTGCCCTGGAGTACTCAGCCTGTGTCGGCATGTTGGGGGCCCACACCCCAGACCCATACCCAGTATTAGGGACCCCCAGTGACAGAGAGGCCTTGACGTACGGCCTGGGGTCTTAGCCCTATATCTGCAGATATATGCAACCAAGATCTCTGTATTATCTGATTAATATGTAGTTATTTTCTCATTCAGTGTGCAATTGGGATACAAAAGGTTTTTTTTTTTCCTAGACAGAATTACCCCTCCCTTTTGGCACCTGAATGACACACCTCTGATTGAGCAGCTTACCAACAAAAGTGTTGTGCAGTTGAGAGGCATAGATGGGTCAGCATTAGGAGGGATTGCTGACACCTGAGTGCCATTGGAGAAGCCAGGGGTATCTCCAGGTAAGCTGGCTCTCAGACGTTATACGCCATTATCATGTGGCCTTACACTGGGCTATTTAGCCCAGACATATATGCTTATGGGATGGGTTTGGGAATGTGGTGCCCCCTGTGTTGGTAGGGCTGGTCTGCTCCAGGTTAGCACACCCTAACACTTTATTAACTCTTATTTTTCCTATCACATTGTATATATTTTGTATTTTAATTCCACCTTCACTTCCCTACATAGCACTTATGTGCTTCTTATTAACCCTTACTAATTTTCATTTGTGTGCTGCCCTGGAGTACTCAGCCTGTGTCGGCATGTTGGGGGCCCACACCCCAGACCCATACCCAGTATTAGGGACCCCCAGTGACAGAGAGGCCTTGACGTACGGCCTGGGGTCTTAGCCCTATATCTGCAGATATATGCAACCAAGATCTCTGTATTATCTGATTAATATGTAGTTATTTTCTCATTCAGTGTGCAATTGGGATACAAAAGGTTTTTTTTTTCCTAGACAGAATTACCCCTCCCTTTTGGCACCTGAATGACACACCTCTGATTGAGCAGCTTACGAACAAAAGTGGTGGGTGTATAGGTAGAAAGAAGGATGTATCGGTAGATAGATGGATGCATGGTTACAAAGATGGATGCATGAGTAGATAGATAGATAGATAAACAGACATAGATGGGTTTTATGTGTCAATGTACACCAGGAACATATTATCACATTTTTTTTCAATTTTTAGGTTCTTTTTCCCCATGAAACCAATGAAGAGAGCATAATAGTGACTATTGTGAGATTCTCTGTACTAAAGGCATCGATTAAAGAGTAAGCACAGCAACTGGAGCCTCAGACAGGTAATTATTGATGATTAATTACTGGTATTATCTTTCTAGTGCAGATGGAGCCAGCCTAGTTTTTGCAGGGGCTGGCAAAAGTATCGCCAGCGGCCGGCTCCCGCCAGGGGCACGAGCGCACTAGACGCTTGCGTGCCCCGTGCCAATGGAGCTTGCCCTGGGTCCCCCACGCCATCGTCGTCGCCCGCCTTCCCCCCGAATCCTGCCCATCTCCCTGAAGCGGAGACGGGCAGGGAGACGCTGCCGTGATACTGGGACGCGCGTGTGCATGAGATGCACGTGCATCCCAGTCCCTATTCCAGTCCCGGCTCCATCTGTATTGTGTACATGCACACTAAAAAAAAATGGGAGGGTGGGTGTATAGGTAGAAAGAAGGATGTATCGGTAGATAGATGGATGCATGGTTACAAAGATGGATGCATGAGTAGATAGATAGATAGACAGACATAGATGGGTTTTATGTGTCAATGTACACCAGGAACATATTATCACACTTTTTTTCAATTTTTTAGGTTCTTTTTCCCCATGAAACCAATGAAGAGAGCATAATAGTGACTATTGTGAGATTCTTTATACTAAAGGCATCGATTAAAGAGTAAGCACAGCAACTGGAGCCTCAGACAGGTAATTATTGATGATTAATTACTGGTATTATCTTTCTAGGGCAGATGGAGCCAGCCTAGTTTTTGCAGGGGCTGGCAAGAGTATCGCCAGCGGCCGGCTCCCACCAGGGGCACGAGCGCACAAGACGCTTGCGCGCCCCGTACCAATGAAGCTTGCCCTGGGTCCCCCACGCCATTGTCGTCGCCCGCCTTCCGCCCGAATCCTGCCCATCTCCCTGAAGCGGAGACGGGCAGGGAGACGCTGCCGTGATACTGGGACGCGCGTGTGCATGAGATGCACGTGCATCCCAGTCCCTATTCCAGTCCCGGCTCCATCTGTATTGTGTACATGCACACTAAAAAAAATGGGAGGGTGGGTGTATAGGTAGAGAGAAGGATGTATCGGTAGATAGATGGATGCATGGTTACAAAGATGGATGCATGAGTAGATAGATAGATAGACAGACATAGATGGGTTTTATGTGTCAATGTACACCAGGAACATATTATCACACTTTTTTTCAATTTGTAGGTTCTTTTTCCCCATGAAACCAATGAAGAGAGCATAATAGTGACTATTGTGAGATTTTCTGTACTAAAGGCATCGATTAAAGAGTAAGCACAGCAACTGGAGCCTCAGACAGGTAATTAATGATGATTAATTACTGGTATTATCTTTCTAGTGCAGATGGAGCCAGCCTACTTTTTGCAGGGGCTGGCAAGAGTATCGCCAGCGGCCGGCTCCCGCCAGGGGCACGAGCGCACGAGACGCTTGTGTCCCCCGTGCCAATGGAGCTTGCCCTGGGTCCCCCACGCCATCGTCGTCGACCGCCTTCCCCCTCAATCATGCCCATCTCCCTGAAGCGGAGACGGGCAGGGAGACGCTGCCGTGATACTGGGACGCGCGTGTGCATGAGGCGCACGTGCATCCCAGTCCCTATTCCAGTCCCGGCTCCATCTGTATTGTGTACATGCACACTAAAAAAAATGGGAGGGTGGGTGTATAGGTAGAAAGAAGGATGTATCGGTAGAAAGATGGATGCATGGTTAGAAAGATGGATGCATGAGTAGATAAATAGATAGATAGACATAGATGGGTTTTATGTGTCAATGTACACCAGGAACATATTATCACACTGTTTTTCAATTTTTTAGGTTCTTTTTCCCCATGAAAACAATGAAGAGAGCATAATAGTGACTATTGTGAGATTCTCTGTACTAAAGGCATCGATTAAAGAGTAAGCACAGCAACTGGAGCCTCAGACAGGTAATTAATGATGATTAATTACTGGTATTATCTTTCTAGTGCAGATGGAGCCAGCCTAGTTTTTGCAGGGGCTGTCAAAAGTATCGCCAGCGGCCGGCTCCCGCCAGGGGCACGAGCACACTAGACGCTTGCGCGCCCCGTGCCAATGGAGCTTGCCCTGGGTCCCCCACGCCATCGTCGTCGCCCGCCTCCCCCCCGAATCCTGCCCATCTCCCTGAAGCGGAGACGGGCAGGGAGACGCTGCCGTGATACTGGGACGCGCGTGTGCATGAGATGCACGTGCATCCCAGTCCCTATTCCAGTCCCGGCTCCATCTGTATTGTGTACATGCACACAAAAAAAAATGGGAGGGTGGGTGTATAGGTAGAAAGAAGGATGTATCGGTAGATAGATGGATGCATGGTTACAAAGATGGATGCATGAGTAGATAGATAGATAGATAGATAGATAGATAGATAGATAGATAGATAGATAGATAGATAGATAGATAGACAGACATAGATGGGTTTTATGTGTCAATGTACACCAGGAACATATTATCACACTTTTTTTCAATTTTTAGGTTCTTTTTCCCCATGAAACCAATGAAGAGAGCATAATAGTGACTATTGTGAGATTCTCTGTACTAAAGGCATCGATTAAAGAGTAAGCACAGCAACTGGAGCCTCAGACAGGTAATTAATGATGATTAATTACTGGTATTATCTTTCTAGTGCAGATGGAGCCAGCCTAGTTTTTGCAGGGGCTGTCAAAAGTATCGCCAGCGGCCGGCTCCCGCCAGGGGCACGAGCGCACTAGACGCTTGCGCGCCCCGTGCCAATGGAGCTTGCCCTGGGTCCCCCACGCCATCGTCGTCGCCCGCCTTCCCCCTCAATCATGCCCATCTCCCTGAAGCGGAGACGGGCAGGGAGACGCTGCCGTGATACTGGGACGCGCGTGTGCATGAGACGCACGTGCATCCCAGTCCCTATTCCAGTCCCGGCTCCATCTGTATTGTGTACATGCACACTAAAAAAATGGGAGGGTGGGTGTATAGGTAGAAAGAAGGATGTATCGGTAGATAGATGGATGCATGGTTACAAAGATGGATGCATGAGTAGATAAATAGATAGACAGACATAGATGGGTTTTATGTGTCAATGTACACCAGGAACATATTATCACACTTTTTTTCAATTTTTTAGGTTCTTTTTCCCATGAAACCAATGAAGAGAGCATAATAGTGACTATTGTGAGATTCTCTGTACTAAAGGCATCGATTAAAGAGTAAGCACAGCAACTGGAGCCTCAGACAGGTAATTAATGATGATTAATTACTGGTATTATCTTTCTAGTGCAGATGGAGCCAGCCTAGTTTTTGCAGGGGCTGTCAAAAGTATCGCTAGCGGCCGGCTCCCGCCAGGGGCACGAGCGCACTAGACGCTTGCGCGCCCCGTGCCAATGGAGCTTGCCCTGGGTCCCCCACGCCATCGTCGTCGCCCGCCTTCCCCCCGAATCCTGCCCATCTCCCTGAAGCGGAGACGGGCAGGGAGACGCTGCCGTGATACTGGGACGCGCGTGTGCATGAGATGCACGTGCATCCCAGTCCCTATTCCAGTCCCGGCTCCATCTGTATTGTGTACATGCACACTAAAAAAAATGGGAGGGTGAGTGTATAGGTAGAAAGAAGGATGTATCGGTAGATAGATGGATGCATGGTTACAAAGATGGATGCATGAGTAGATAGATAGATAGACAGACATAGATGGGTTTTATGTGTCAATGTACACCAGGAACATATTATCACACTTTTTTTCAATTTTTAGGTTCTTTTTCCCCATGAAACCAATGAAGAGAGCATAATAGTGACTATTGTGAGATTCTCTGTACTAAAGGCATCGATTAAAGAGTAAGCACAGCAACTGGAGCCTCAGACAGGTAATTAATGATGATTAATTACTGGTATTATCTTTCTAGTGCAGATGGAGCCAGCCTAGTTTTTGCTGGGGCTGTCAAAAGTATCGCCAGCGGCCGGCTCCCGCCAGGGGCACGAGCGCACTAGACGCTTGCGCGCCCCGTGCCAATGGAGCTTGCCCTGGGTCCCCCACGCCATCGTCGTCGCCCGCCTTCCCCCCGAATCCTGCCCATCTCCCTGAAGCGGAGACGGGCAGGGAGACGCTGCCGTGATACTGGGACGCGCGTGTGCATGAGATGCACGTGCATCCCAGTCCCTATTCCAGTCCCGGCTCCATCTGTATTGTGTACATGCACACTAAAAAAAATGGGAGGGTGGGTGTATAGGTAGAAAGAAGGATGTATCGGTAGATAGATGGATGCATGGTTACAAAGATGGATGCATGAGTAGATAGATAGATAGTCAGACATAGATGGGTTTTATGTGTCAATGTACACCAGAAACATATTATCACACTTTTTTTCAATTTTTTAGGTTCTTTTTCCCCATGAAACCAATGAAGAGAGCATAATAGTGACTATTGTGAGATTCTCTGTACTAAAGGCATCGATTAAAGAGTAAGCACAGCAACTGGAGCCTCAGACAGGTAATTAATGATGATTAATTACTGGTATTATCTTTCTAGTGCAGATGGAGCCAGCCTAGTTTTTGCAGGGGCTGGCAAGAGTATCGCCAGCGGCCGGCTCCCGCCAGGGGCACGAGCGCACAAGACGCTTGTGTCCCCCGTGCCAACGGAGCTTGCCCTGGGTCCCCCACGCCATCGTCGTCACCCGCCTTCCCCCCGAATCCTGCCCATCTCCCTGAAGCGGAGACGGGCAGGGAGACGCTGCCTTGATACTGGGACGCGCGTGTGCATGAGACGCACGTGCATCCCAGTCCCTATTCCAGTCCCGGCTCCATCTGTATTGTGTACATGCACACTAAAAAAAATGGGAGGGTGGGTGGATAGGTAGAAGGAAGGATGTATCGGTAGAAAGATGGATGCATGGTTAGAAAGATGGATGCATGAGTAGATAAATAGATAGACAGACATAGATGGGTTTTATGTGTCAATGTACACCAGAAACATATTATCACACTTTTTTTCAATTTTTTAGGTTCTTTTTCCCCATGAAACCAATGAAGAGAGCATAATAGTGACTACTGTGAGATTCTCTGTACTAAAGGCATCGATTAAAGAGTAAGCACAGCAACTGGAGCCTCAGACAGGTAATTAATGATGATTAATTACTGGTATTATCTTTCTAGTGCAGATGGAGCCAGCCTAGTTTTTGCAGGGGCTGTCAAAAGTATCGCCAGCGGCCGGCTCCCGCCAGGGGCACGAGCGCACTAGACGCTTGCGCGCCCCGTGCCAATGGAGCTTGCCCTGGGTCCCCCACACCATCGTCATCGCCCGCCTTCCCCCCGAATCCTGCCTATCTCCCTGAAGCGGAGACGGGCAGGGAGACGCTGCCGTGATACTGGGACGCGCGTGTGCATGAGATGCACGTGCATCCCAGTCCCTATTTCAGTCCCGGCTCCATCTGTATTGTGTACATGCACACTAAAAAAATGGGAGGGTGGGTGTATAGGTAGAAAGAAGGATGTATCGGTAGATAGATGGATGCATGGTTACAAAGATGGATGCATGAGTAGATAAATAGATAGACAGACATAGATGGGTTTTATGTGTCAATGTACACCAGGAACATATTATTACACTTTTTTTCAATTTTTTAGGTTCTTTTTCCCATGAAACCAATGAAGAGAGCATAATAGTGACTATTGTGAGATTCTCTGTACTAAAGGCATCGATTAAAGAGTAAGCACAGCAACTGGAGCCTCAGACAGGTAATTAATGATGACTAATTACTGGTATTATATTTCTAGTGCAGATGGAGCCAGCCTAGTTTTTGCAGGGGCTGGCAAGAGTATCGCCAGCGGCCGGCTCCCGCCAGGGGCACGAGTGCACAAGACGCTTGTGTCCCCCGTGCCAACGGAGTTTGCCCTGGGTCCCCCACGCCATCGTCGTCGACCGCCTTCCCCCTCAATCCTGCCCATCTCCCTGAAGCGGAGACGGGCAGGGAGACGCTGCCGTGATACTGGGACGCGAGTGTGCATGAGACGCACGTGCATCCCAGTCCCTATTCCAGTCCCGGCTCCATCTGTATATCTGCAGATATATGCAACCAAGATCTCTGTATTATCTGATTAATATGTAGTTATTTTCTCATTCAGTGTGCAATTGGGATACAAAAGGTTTTTTTTTTCCTAGACAGAATTACCCCTCCCTTTTGGCACCTGAATGACACACCTCTGATTGAGCAGCTTACCAACAAAAGTGTTGTGCAGTTGAGAGGCATAGATGGGTCAGCATTAGGAGGGATTGCTGACACCTGAGTGCCATTGGAGAAGCCAGGGGTATCTCCAGGTAAGCTGGCTCTCAGACGTTATACGCCATTATCATGTGGCCTTACACTGGGCTATTTAGCCCAGACATATATGCTTATGGGATGGGTTTGGGAATGTGGTGCCCCCTGTGTTGGTAGGGCTGGTCTGCTCCAGGTTAGCACACCCTAACACTTTATTAACTCTTATTTTTCCTATCACATTGTATATATTTTGTATTTTAATTCCACCTTCACTTCCCTACATAGCACTTATGTGCTTCTTATTAACCCTTACTAATTTTCATTTGTGTGCTGCCCTGGAGTACTCAGCCTGTGTCGGCATGTTGGGGGCCCACACCCCAGACCCATACCCAGTATTAGGGACCCCCAGTGACAGAGAGGCCTTGACGTACGGCCTGGGGGCTTAGCCCTATATCTGCAGATATATGCAACCAAGATCTCTGTATTATCTGATTAATATGTAGTTATTTTCTCATTCAGTGTGCAATTGGGATACAAAATGTTTTTTTTTTCCTAGACAGAATTACCCCTCCCTTTTGGCACCTGAATGACACACCTCTGATTGAGCAGCTTACCAACAAAAGTTTTGTGCAGTTGAGAGGCATAGATGGGTCAGCATTAGGAGGAATTGCTGACACCTGAGTGCCATTGGAGAAGCCAGGGGTATCTCCAGGTAAGCTGGCTTTCAGACGTTATACGCCATTATCATGTGGCCTTACACTGGGCTATTTAGCCCAGACATATATGCTTATGGGATGGGTTTGGGAATGTGGTGCCCCCTGTGTTGGTAGGGCTGGTCTGCTCCAGGTTAGCACACCCTAACACTTTATTAACTCTTATTTTTCCTATCACATTGTATATATTTTGTATTTTAATTCCACCTTCACTTCCCTACATAGCACTTATGTGCTTCTTATTAACCCTTACTAATTTTCATTTGTGTGCTGCCCTGGAGTACTCAGCCTGTGTCGGCATGTTGGGGGCCCACACCCCAGACCCATACCCAGTATTAGGGACCCCCAGTGACAGAGAGGCCTTGACGTACGGCCTGGGGGCTTAGACCTATATCTGCAGATATATGCAACCAAGATCTCTGTATTATCTGATTAATATGTAGTTATTTTCTCATTCAGTGTGCAATTGGGATACAAAAGGTTTTTTTTTTCCTAGACAGAATTACCCCTCCCTTTTGGCACCTGAATGACACACCTCTGATTGAGCAGCTTACCAACAAAAGTGTTGTGCAGTTGAGAGGCATAGATGGGTCAGCATTAGGAGGGATTGCTGACACCTGAGTGCCATTGGAGAAGCCAGGGGTATCTCCAGGTAAGCTGGCTCTCAGACGTTATACGCCATTATCATGTGGCCTTACACTGGGCTATTTAGCCCAGACATATATGCTTATGGGATGGGTTTGGGAATGTGGTGCCCCCTGTGTTGGTAGGGCTGGTCTGCTCCAGGTTAGCACACCCTAACACTTTATTAACTCTTATTTTTCCTATCACATTGTATATATTTTGTATTTTAATTCCACCTTCACTTCCCTACATAGCACTTATGTGCTTCTTATTAACCCTTACTAATTTTCATTTGTGTGCTGCCCTGGAGTACTCAGCCTGTGTCGGCATGTTGGGGTCCCACACCCCAGACCCATACCCAGTATTAGGGAACCCCAGTGACAGAGAGGCCTTGACGTACGGCCTGGGGTCTTAGCCCTATATCTGCAGATATATGCAACCAAGATCTCTGTATTATCTGATTAATATGTAGTTATTTTCTCATTCAGTGTGCAATTGGGATACAAAAGGTTTTTTTTTTCCTAGACAGAATTACCCCTCCCTTTTGGCACCTGAATGACACACCTCTGATTGAGCAGCTTACGAACAAAAGTGGTGGGTGTATAGGTAGAAAGAAGGATGTATCGGTAGATAGATGGATGCATGGTTACAAAGATGGATGCATGAGTAGATAGATAGATAGATAAACAGACATAGATGGGTTTTATGTGTCAATGTACACCAGGAACATATTATCACACTTTTTTTCAATTTTAGGTTCTTTTTCCCCATGAAACCAATGAAGAGAGCATAATAGTGACTATTGTGAGATTCTCTGTACTAAAGGCATCGATTAAAGAGTAAGCACAGCAACTGGAGCCTCAGACAGGTAATTAATGATGATTAATTACTGGTATTATCTTTCTAGTGCAGATGGAGCCAGCCTAGTTTTTGCAGGGGCTGGCAAGAGTATCGCCAGCGGCCGGCTCCCGCCAGGGGCACGAGCGCACAAGACGCTTGTGTCCCCCATGCCAACGGAGCTTGCCCTGGGTCCCCCACGCCATCGTCGTCGCCCGCCTTCCCCCTGAATCCTGCCCATCTCCCTGAAGCGGAGACAGGCAGGGAGACGCTGCCGTGATACTGGGACGCAAGTGTGCATGAGATGCACGTGCATCCCAGTCCCTATTCCAGTCCCGGCTCCATCTGTATTGTGTACATGCACACTAAAAAAAATGGGAGGGTGGGTGTATAGGTAGAGAGAAGGATGTATCGGTAGATAGATGGATGCATGGTTACAAAGATGGATGCATGAGTAGATAGATAGATAGATAGATAGATAGACAGACATAGATGGGTTTTATGTGTCAATGTACACCAGGAACATATTATCACACTTTTTTTCAATTTTTAGGTTCTTTTTCCCCATGAAACCAATGAAGAGAACATAATAGTGACTATTGTGAGATTCTCTGTACTAAAGGCATCGATTAAAGAGTAAGCACAGCAACTGGAGCCTCAGACAGGTAATTAAT
This sequence comes from Crinia signifera, assembly GCF_055691185.1. NCBI lineage: Eukaryota > Metazoa > Chordata > Amphibia > Anura > Myobatrachidae > Crinia > Crinia signifera. Next base: position 279,944,367 of record NC_139217.1, read on the forward strand.
GATGATTAATTACTGGTATTATCTTTCTACCGCAGATGGAGCCAGCCTAGTTTTTGCAGGGGCTGGCAAGAGTATCGCCAGCGGCCGGCTCCCGCCAGGGGCACGAGCGCACGAGACGCTTGTGTCCCCCGTGCCAACGGAGCTTGCCCTGGGTCCCCCACGCCATCGTCGTCGACCGCCTTCCCCCTCAATCATGCCCATCTCCCTGAAGCGGAGACGGGCAGGGAGACGCTGCCGTGATACTGGGACGCGCGTGTGTATGAGACGCACGTGCATCCCAGTCCCTATTCCAGTCCCGGCTCCATCTGTATTGTGTACATGCACACTAAAAAAATGGGAGGGTGGGTGTATAGGTAGAAAGAAGGATGTATCGGTAGATAGATGGATGCATGGTTACAAAGATGGATGCATGAGTAGATAAATAGATAGACAGACATAGATGGGTTTTATGTGTCAATGTACACCAGGAACATATTATCACACTTTTTTTCAATTTTTTAGGTTCTTTTTCCCATGAAACCAATGAAGAGAGCATAATAGTGACTATTGTGAGATTCTCTGTACTAAAGGCATCGATTAACCCCTTCATGACAGAGCCAGTTTGTGCCTTCATGACCGAGCCCTTTTTTTCAAATCTGACATGTCTCACTTAAGTGGGGATAACTTTTTTTTGCTTTTACTTATCCCAGTGATTTTGAGATTGTTTTCTCGTGACACATTGTACTTCAAGTTAGTGGTAAATTTTGGTCGATACAGTCTGTGTTTTTTTGTGAAAAATACCAAAATATCGTGAAAAAATGGAAAATTTAGCAATATGCAAAATGTCACATTTTCTGCTTGTGAGACAAATAATCATACCACTCAAAATAGTTAATAACTAACAAAGACCATATGTCTACTTTATGTTGCAATCATTATTTCAACCTCCTTTTCATTTTTTTGGACACTAGGAGGCTTCAAATATGACTAGCAAATTCTCAAATTTTCAAGAAAATTTCAAACACTGATTTTTTTTAGGGACCAGTTCAGTTCTGATGTGACTTTGAGGGACTTGTATGTGAGACACCCCCATAAATGATGCCATTTCAAAAACTGCACCCCTCACAGTATTCAAAACAGCATTTTGGAAGTTTGTTAACCCTTTAGGTGTTTCACAGGAATTAAAACAAAGTGTAGGTGAAATTTCAAAATTTCTTTTTTTTTTGCAGAGTTTCAATTTTAATACATTTTTCTAACGAATACAGTAGATTTTACTAGAGAAATGTGACTAAAAATTGATTCCCCCAATTCTTTTGTTTTCAAAAATATCCTATATGTGGCCCTAGTGTGCACGTTGACCAAACCACAGGCTTCATAATAGAAGGAGCACCTACTTGATTTTGGAGCCTCCTTTTTATGCGATTTTTATGAGATTTTTTTTTAGGCACCATGTAGGTTTCTAGGCACCATAAGTGCTAAAAGTTAGGAACCTCCCCCACAAGTCACCCCATTTTGCAATCTACACCCCTCAGGGAATTCATCTAGGGGTATAGTGTACATTTCAAACCCCCAGGGGTTTCACCAATTTTGATACAACTGGGCAGTGAAAATGAAAAATTACATTTTTTTACACAAAAATGCAGTTCTGGCTCAAAATTTTTCATTTTCATAAGGTATGAAGGAGAAAAAGCACCCCAAAATCTGTGCCCCAATTTCTCCCGAGTATGGCAATGCCTCATATGTGACCAAAAAATACCAGTTGGGTGCATGGCAGGACTCAGAAGGGAAGGAGTGATTTTTGGTGGTGGAATGTTGGTGGGTGCTATGTCGCATTAGCAAGACCCCCAAAGCACCAATACAGTGGAACCCCCCCACAAGTGACCCCATTTTGCAAACTACACCCCTCAGGGAATTCATCTAGGGGTATAGTGTACATTTCAAACCCCCAGGGGTTTCACCAATTTTGATACAACTGGGCAGTGAAAATGAAAAATTACATTTTTTTACACAAAAATGCAGTTCTGGCTCAAAATGTGTCATTTTAACAAGGAATGAAGGAGAAAAAGCACCCCAAAATCTGTGGCCCAATTTCTCCCGAGTACGGCAATGCCTCACATGTGACCAAAAAATACCAGTTGGGTGCATGGCAGGACTCAGAAGGGAAGGAGTGATTTTTGGATTTTGCAGCTCAGATTCTGGTGGAATGTTGGTGGGTGCTATGTCGCATTAGCAAGACCCCCGAAGCACCAATACAGTGGAACCCCCCCACAAGTGACCCCATTTTGCAAACTACACCCCTCAGGGAATTCATCTATGGGTATAGTGAGTACTTTGACCCCACTGGTGTTTTGTCAAATTGTTAGGCATCGATACGTGAAAATGAAAAATGTCATTTTTTCCATTAATTTGTAGATTCACCCCATAATTTTATACTTCCACAAAGGGCAATAGTAGAAAAAGCACCCCAAAATTTGTTACACAATTTTTCCTGAGTATGGCAATACCCCATATATGGTTGTAAAACGCTATTTGGGCAGACAGCAGGCTTCAGAAGGGAAGGTGCACCATTTGGCGTTTTTGGCGCAGATTTTGCTGGAATGGTTTTCATGCGCCATGTTGCATTTGCAGAACCCCTGTTGTATCAGAGCAGTCAAAAACCCCAACAAGTGATACCATTTTGTAAACTACACCCCTCAAGGAACTCATCTATGGGTATAGTGAGTACTTTGACCCCACTGGTGTTTTGTCAAATTGTTAGGCATCGATACGTGAAAATGAAAAATGTAATTTTTTCCATTAATTTGTAGATTCACCCCATAATTTTATACTTCCACAAAGGGCAATAGTAGAAAAAGCACCCCAAAATACACAATTTCTCCTGAGTATGGCAATACCCCATATATGGTTGTAAAACGCTATTTGGGCAGACAGCAGGCTTCAGAAGGAAAGGTGCACCATTTGGCGTTTTTGGCGCAGATTTTGCTGGAATGGTTTTCATGCGCCATGTTGCATTTGCAGAACCCCTGTTGTATCAGAGCAGTCAAAACCCCCAACAAGTGATACCATTTTGTAAACTACACCCCTCAAGGAACTCATCTATGAGTATAGTGAGTACTTTGACCCCACTGGTGTTTTGTCAAATTGTTAGGCATCGATACTTGAAAATGAAAAATGTAATTTTTTCCATTAATTTGTAGATTCACCCCATAATTTTATACTTCCACAAAGGGCAATAGTAGAAAAAGCACCCCAAAATTTGTTACACAATTTCTCCTGAGTATGGCAATACCCCATATATGGTTGTAAAACGCTATTTGGGCAGACAGCAGGCTTCAGAAGGGAAGGAGTGCCATTTTATCACAGAGTTTGCTGGAATGGTTTTCGGGCGCCATCTTGCATTTGCAGAGCCCATATTGTACCTGTGCAGTGGAAATCCCAAGCAAGTGATACCTTTTTGTTACTAGCCCCCCTCATGGAACTCACTTACGGCCGTAGTGAGCATTTTGACCCCACTGGTGTTTTGTCAAATTGTTATGGGCTGTGAAAATAAAAAAAAACTAATTTTTTCCATTAATATGTAACTTTAGATCAAAATGTGCCATTTTCACAAGGGTTAATAGGAGAAATTGTGTAACATATTATGGGGTGCTTTTTCTCCTGAGTATGGCAATAGCATATATGTGTTTGTAAATTTCTGTTTGGACACATGGCAAGACTCAGAAGGGAAGGTAATGGCATGCGGCTCTTTGTACAAGCTGTGTGGAGTACATTAAAATTCAAGGGAAGTGTGATATATCTTAAAACAATCTTTGATACACAAGCCTGGTTGTGTGGGGCAGGTTTCACAATGGTAAGTTGTGTCCTTTCTTATCCCCTTTTTGTAGCATACTCTACATCGTTTCTGGGACCTTCCTTTCTTTCCAGTGTGGGGGACTTCACTCGGAAAATGTTGCCCTGGTACAATTCGCGAGGCCTCGCTTCCAGAAGTACTAGGGCCCCCCTGTTCCTGGTTGCCAAAAATAAGGGCCTTTATTACTGCCTCTTGGTACTCCAGGAATGTCCCCCTTTGGCCTGCACATCGATGTAGTACAAATGCGTTGTACAGTGCCATTTGTACTATGTGTACAGCTAATTTTTTATACCAGAACCTTGTTTTTCTCATAGCACTGTAAGGCTTCAGCACTTGATCTGACAGGTCGACCCCCCCCATGTACCTATTATAATCCACAATGCAGTTGGGTTTTGTAGTTTCGGTACTTGTGCCCCGCACTGGGACAGGGGTGCTGCTATGGCCATGCACTGTTGTCAAGATAAGGACATCTCTCTTGTCCCTATACTTGACACACAGTACATTGTCGCTGCATAATGCCCTGCTCTCGCCCCTTCTAAGTGTTTGCCCAAGCAGCGACCTAGGGAGGCTTCTATTATTTTTACGTGCAGTGCCGCATGCCACAGTACTTCTGGAAGCGAGGCTTTTGAATAGTGGGACGCTGGTATAGAAATTATCCAGGTACAGGTGGTATCCCTGGTCCAGCATTGGGTGCACCAAATCCCACACTATCTTCCCACTAATTCCGAGTAAGGGGGGGCATTGTGGGGGGTCTATTTTTGTGTCTCTACCTTCATATATCCTAAATTTGTGTGTGTACCCTGATGTACTCTCACACAGCTTGTACATCTTCACGCCATACCTTGCCCTCTTACTTGGCAGGTACTGGCGGAATTGGAGCCTCCCTTTGAAATGTACCAGGGACTCATCTATTGAAATGTGCTTCTCGGGGATGTATGCCTGGGCAAACTTGGTACTAAAATGGTCTATTAGGGGTCTAAGTTTATATAACCGGTCATAATTGGGGTCATCCCGGGGTGGGCACTGTGCATTATCCCTATAATGGAGAAACCTAAGGATCGCTTCGAAGCGGGTCCTTGACATAGCCACACGGAACATTGGTGTATTGTATAAGATGTCTGTGCTCCAGTAGGACCTAATCGTGGGCTTCTTCACTAGCCCCATGCACAGTACAAGGCCCCAAAATATAACCATTTCATTTTTATGTACAGGGGTCCACTTGCGGGGCTGGGCATAATTAGAGGTGGGGTTTTGCTCAATAAATTGTTGGGCATAAACATTAGTCTGGGTGACCATTAGATCAACTAAATCATCACTAAAAAAAAATTTAAAAAAGTCCAGCTCTCTGAACCCTGCTGAATTAAATTGTATTCCTGGATTCCCTGTGAACTCAGGGACCTGGGGTACGTAGTTTTCAGGGGTTGTCCATGTGGGGTCAGAGGACTCGACTACTGCAGTGGGAGTCCTGCGTTGCCTCCTCGGGGGTTCATCAGAGTCACTAGATGATGAAGAGGATGACAAACGGAAATTTGTCTCATCCTCGCTAGCAGACTCAGTTTCAGAGGCCAGAAACGCGTATGCCTCCTCGGCAGTATATGTTCGTTGGGCCATAGTTTTATTGGTGTATGTATTTATGAGGTGCTTCAACACGTGTGGGGTTTTGTAGCACTGACAATGTGCAAATGCACTGCAAAAATTATGGTGTGCGAATGCACTGAAAAATTATGGGGTACAAATGCACTGAAAAATTATGGTGTACAAGTAACGCACAGAAAAAATTATGGGGTACAAATGCACCGAAAAATTATGGGGTACGAATAACGCACAGAAAAAATTATGGGGTACAAATGCACCGAAAAATTATGGGGTACGAGTAACGCACAGAAAAAATTATGGGGTACAAATGCACCGAAAAATTATGGGGTACGAATAACGCACAGAAAAAATTATGGGGTACAAATGCACAGAAAAATTATGGGGTACGAGTAACGCACATAAAAAATTATGGGGTACAAATGCACCGAAAAATTATGGGGTACGAATAACGCACAGAAAAATTATGGTGTACGGATAAGGTACAGAAAAATTATACGGATCACAACACACAAAATTAGGTGGTGACTACAGGGAGGGTGATCACAGCACAGATGACCACAGGGAGGGTGATCCCAGCACAGATGACCACAGGGAGGGTGATATAGGCAGGGGTATTGTGGTGATCAGCGCAATTTTACACAGCCTAAACACAGCCTAAACTCTGACACAGCTCTGACACAGCTTCTCCTTCCAAGGCTCTAACACAGTGAGAGGGTTAGAGCCCGGGAAGAGAAGCAAAACACCCCTTTTACAATAGAAAGGCTGTGATTGGTGTAGTCAGGACTGACTGACCAATCACAGCGATCGGCGGGGCGGGACCACTCTGATTGGTCCGCGGGCGCACTGACACGATCGGCTGCTGTTGATGACAGCAGCCATCTATACTATGTCGCCTTGTCACTTGACAAGGCGACATGACACAGCGGGGACGTACCTGTACGGCAAGGTGCGCGAACTACCCCGCTGCCGTGACGTACAGGTACGTCCGCGGGCGGGAAGGGGTTAAAGAGTAAGCACAGCAACTGGAGCCTCAGACAGGTAATTAATGATGATTAATTACTGGTATTATCTTTCTAGTGCAGATGGAGCCAGCCTAGTTTTTGCAGGGGCTGTCAAAAGTATCGCCAGCGGCCGGCTCCCGCCAGGGGCACGAGCGCACTAGACGCTTGCGCGCCCCGTGCTAATGGAGCTTGCCCTGGGTCCCCCACGCCATCGTCGTCGCCCGCCTTCCCCCCGAATCCTGCCCATCTCCCTGAAGCGGAGACGGGCAGGGAGACGCTGCCGTGATACTGGGACGCGCGTGTGCATGAGATGCACGTGCATCCCAGTCCCTATTCCAGTCCCGGCTCCATCTGTATTGTGTACATGCACACTAAAAAAAATGGGAGGGTGGGTGTATAGGTAGAAAGAAGGATGTATCGGTAGATAGATGGATGCATGGTTACAAAGATGGATGCATGAGTAGATAGATAGATAGACAGACATAGATGGGTTTTATGTGTCAATGTACACCAGGAACATATTATCACACTTTTTTTCAATTTTTTAGGTTCTTTTTCCCCATGAAACCAATGAAGAGAGCATAATAGTGACTACTGTGAGATTCTCTGTACTAAAGGCATCGATTAAAGAGTAAGCACAGCAACTGGAGCCTCAGACAGGTAATTAATGATGATTAATTACTGGTATTATCTTTCTAGTGCAGATGGAGCCAGCCTAGTTTTTGCAGGGGCTGGCAAAAGTATCGCCAGCGGCCGGCTCCCGCCAGGGGCACGAGCGCACTAGACGCTTGCGCGCCCCGTGCCAATGGAGCTTGCCCTGGGTCCCCCACGCCATCGTCGCCGCCCGCCTTCCCCCCGAATCCTGCCCATCTCCCTGAAGCGGAGACGGGCAGGGAGACGCTGCCGTGATACTGGGACGCGCGTGTGCATGAGATGCACGTGTATCCCAGTCCCTATTCCAGTCCCGGCTCCATCTGTATTGTGTACATGCACACTAAAAAAAATGGGAGGGTGGGTGTATAGGTAGAAAGGATGTATCGGTAGATAGATGGATGCATGGTTACAAAGATGGATGCATGAGTAGATAGATAGATAGATAGATAGACAGACATAGATGGGTTTTATGTGTCAATGTACACCAGGAACATATTATCACACTTTTTTTCAATTTTTAGGTTCTTTTTTCCCATGAAACCAATGAAGAGAGCATAATAGTGACTATTGTGAGATTCTCTGTACTAAAGGCATCGATTAAAGAGTAAGCACAGCAACTGGAGCCTCAGACAGGTAATTAATGATGATTAATTACTGGTATTATCTTTCTAGTGCAGATGGAGCCAGCCTAGTTTTTGCAGGGGCTGGCAAGTGTATCGCCAGCGGCCGGCTCCCGCCAGGGGCACGAGCGCACGAGACGCTTGTGTCCCCCGTGCCAACGGAGCTTGCCCTGGGTCCCCCACGCCATCTTCGTCCACCGCCTTCCCCCTCAATCATGCCCATCTCCCTGAAGCGGAGACGGGCAGGGAGACGCTGCCGTGATACTGGGACGCGCGTGTGCATGAGACGCACGTGCATCCCAGTCCCTATTCCAGTCCCGGCTCCATCTGTATTGTGTACATGCACACTAAAAAAATGGGAGGGTGGGTGTATAGGTAGAAAGAAGGATGTATCGGTAGATAGATGGATGCATGGTTACAAAGATGGATGCATGAGTAGATAAATAGATAGACAGACATAGATGGGTTTTATGTGTCAATGTACACCAGGAACATATTATCACACTTTTTTTTCAATTTTTTAGGTTCTTTTTCCCATGAAACCAATGAAGAGAGCATAATAGTGACTATTGTGAGATTCTCTGTACTAAAGGCATCGATTAAAGAGTAAGCACAGCAACTGGAGCCTCAGACAGGTAATTAATGATGATTAATTACTGGTATTATCTTTCTAGTGCAGATGGAGCCAGCCTAGTTTTTGCAGGGGCTGTCAAAAGTATCGCCAGCGGCCGGCTCCCGCCAGGGGCACGAGCGCACTAGACGCTTGCGCGCCCCGTGCCAATGGAGCTTGCCCTGGGTCCCCCACGCCATCGTCGCCGCCCGCCTTCCCCCCGAATCCTGCCCATCTCCCTGAAGCGGAGACGGGCAGGGAGACGCTGCCGTGATACTGGGACGCGCGTGTGCATGAGATGCACGTGCATCCCAGTCCCTATTCCAGTCCCGGCTCCATCTGTATTGTGTACATGCACACTAAAAAAAATGGGAGGGTGGGTGTATAGGTAGAAAGGATGTATCGGTAGATAGATGGATGCATGGTTACAAAGATGGATGCATGAGTAGATAGATAGATAGATAGACAGACATAGATGGGTTTTATGTGTCAATGTACACCAGGAACATATTATCACACTTTTTTTCAATTTTTAGGTTCTTTTTCCCCATGAAACCAATAAAGAGAGCATAATAGTGACTATTGTGAGATTCTCTGTACTAAAGGCATCGATTAAAGAGTAAGCACAGCAACTGGAGCCTCAGACAGGTAATTAATGATGATTAATTACTGGTATTATCTTTCTAGTGCAGATGGAGCCAGCCTAGTTTTTGCAGGGGCTGGCAAGTGTATCGCCAGCGGCCGGCTCCCGCCAGGGGCACGAGCGCACGAGACGCTTGTGTCCCCCGTGCCAACGGAGCTTGCCCTGGGTCCCCCACGCCATCTTCGTCCACCGCCTTCCCCCTCAATCATGCCCATCTCCCTGAAGCGGAGACGGGCAGGGAGACGCTGCCGTGATACTGGGACGCGCGTGTGCATGAGACGCACGTGCATCCCAGTCCCTATTCCAGTCCCGGCTCCATCTGTATTGTGTACATGCACACTAAAAAAATGGGAGGGTGGGTGTATAGGTAGAAAGAAGGATGTATCGGTAGATAGATGGATGCATGGTTACAAAGATGGATGCATGAGTAGATAAATAGATAGACAGACATAGATGGGTTTTATGTGTCAATGTACACCAGGAACATATTATCACACTTTTTTTTCAATTTTTTAGGTTCTTTTTCCCATGAAACCAATGAAGAGAGCATAATAGTGACTATTGTGAGATTCTCTGTACTAAAGGCATCGATTAAAGAGTAAGCACAGCAACTGGAGCCTCAGACAGGTAATTAATGATGATTAATTACTGGTATTATCTTTCTAGTGCAGATGGAGCCAGCCTAGTTTTTGCAGGGGCTGTCAAAAGTATCGCCAGCGGCCGGCTCCCGCCAGGGGCACGAGCGCACTAGACGCTTGCGCGCCCCGTGCCAATGGAGCTTGCCCTGGGTCCCCCACGCCATCGTCGTCGCCCGCCTTCCCCCCGAATCCTGCCCATCTCCCTGAAGCTGAGACGGGCAGGGAGACGCTGCCGTGATACTGGGACGCGCGTGTGCATGAGATGCACGTGCATCCCAGTCCCTATTCCAGTCCCGGCTCCATCTGTATTGTGTACATGCACACTAAAAAAAATGGGAGGGTGGGTGTATAGGTAGAAAGACGGATGTATCGGTAGATAGATGGATGCATGGTTACAAAGATGGATGCATGAGTAGATAGATAGATAGACAGACATAGATGGGTTTTATGTGTCAATGTACACCAGAAACATATTATCACACTTTTTTTCAATTTTTTAGGTTCTTTTTCCCATGAAACCAATGAAGAGAGCATAATAGTGACTATTGTGAGATTCTCTGTACTAAAGGCATCGATTAAAGAGTAAGCACAGCAACTGGAGCCTCAGACAGGTAATTAATGATGACTAATTACTGGTATTATATTTCTAGTGCAGATGGAGCCAGCCTAGTTTTTGCAGGGGCTGGCAAGAGTATCGCCAGCGGCCGGCTCCCGCCAGGGGCACGAGTGCACAAGACGCTTGTGTCCCCCGTGCCAACGGAGCTTGCCCTGGGTCCCCCACGCCATCGTCGTCGACCGCCTTCCCCCTCAATCCTGCCCATCTCCCTGAAGCGGAGACGGGCAGGGAGACGCTGCCGTGATACTGGGACGCGAGTGTGCATGAGACGCACGTGCATCCCAGTCCCTATTCCAGTCCCGGCTCCATCTGTATATCTGCAGATATATGCAACCAAGATCTCTGTATTATCTGATTAATATGTAGTTATTTTCTCATTCAGTGTGCAATTGGGATACAAAAGGTTTTTTTTTTCCTAGACAGAATTACCCCTCCCTTTTGGCACCTGAATGACACACCTCTGATTGAGCAGCTCACCAACAAAAGTGTTGTGCAGTTGAGAGGCATAGATGGGTCAGCATTAGGAGGGATTGCTGACACCTGAGTTCCATTGGAGAAGCCAGGGGTATCTCCAGGTAAGCTGGCTCTCAGACGTTATACGCCATTATCATGTGGCCTTACACTGGGCTATTTAGCCCAGACATATATGCTTATGGGATGGGTTTGGGAATGTGGTGCCCCCTGTGTTGGTAGGGCTGGTCTGCTCCAGGTTAGCACACCCTAACACTTTATTAACTCTTATTTTTCCTATCACATTGTATATATTTTGTATTTTAATTCCACCTTCACTTCCCTACATAGCACTTATGTGCTTCTTATTAACCCTTACTAATTTTCATTTGTGTGCTGCCCTGGAGTACTCAGCCTGTGTCGGCATGTTGGGGGCCCACACCCCAGACCCATACCCAGTATTAGGGACCCCCAGTGACAGAGAGGCCTTGACGTACGGCCTGGGGGCTTAGCCCTATATCTGCAGATATATGCAACCAAGATCTCTGTATTATCTGATTAATATGTAGTTATTTTCTCATTCAGTGTGCAATTGGGATACAAAATGTTTTTTTTTTCCTAGACAGAATTACCCCTCCCTTTTGGCACCTGAATGACACACCTCTGATTGAGCAGCTTACCAACAAAAGTGTTGTGCAGTTGAGAGGCATAGATGGGTCAGCATTAGGAGGGATTGCTGACACCTGAGTGCCATTGGAGAAGCCAGGGGTATCTCCAGGTAAGCTGTCTCTCAGACGTTATACGCCATTATCATGTGGCCTTACACTGGGCTATTTAGCCCAGACATATATGCTTATGGGATGGGTTTGGGAATGTGGTGCCCCCTGTGTTGGTAGGGCTGGTCTGCTCTAGGTTAGCACACCCTAACACTTTATTAACTCTTATTTTTCCTATCACATTGTATATATTTTGTATTTTAATTCCACCTTCACTTCCCTACATAGCACTTATGTGCTTCTTATTTACCCTTACTAATTTTCATTTGTGTGCTGCCCTGGAGTACTCAGCCTGTGTCGGCATGTTGGGGGCCCACACCCCAGACCCATACCCAGTATTAGGGACCCCCAGTGACAGAGAGGCCTTGACGTACGGCCTGGGGGCTTAGCCCTATATCTGCAGATATATGCAACCAAGATCTCTGTATTATCTGATTAATATATAGTTATTTTCTCATTCAGTGTGCAATTGGGATACAAAAGGTTTTTTTTTTCCTAGACAGAATTACCCCTCCCTTTTGGCACCTGAATGACACACCTCTGATTGAGCAGCTTACCAACAAAAGTGGTGGGTGTATAGGTAGAAAGAAGGATGTATCGGTAGATAGATGGATGCATGGTTACAAAGATGGATGCATGAGTAGATAGATAGATAAACAGACATAGATGGGTTTTATGTGTCAATGTACACCAGGAACATATTATCACACTTTTTTTCAATTTTAGGTTCTTTTTCCCCATGAAACCAATGAAGAGAGCATAATAGTGACTATTGTGAGATTCAATTTTAGGTTCTTTTTCCCCATGAAACCAATGAAGAGAGCATAATAGTGACTATTGTGAGATTCTCTGTACTAAAGGCATCGATTAAAGAGTAAGCACAGCAACTGGAGCCTCAGACAGGTAATTAATGATGATTAATTACTGGTATTATCTTTCTAGTGCAGATGGAGCCAGCCTAGTTTTTGCAGGGGCTGGCAAGAGTATCGCCAGCGGCCGGCTCCCGCCAGGGGCACGAGCGCACAAGACGCTTGTGTCCCCCGTGCCAACGGAGCTTGCCCTGGGTCCCCCACGCCATCGTCGTCGCCCGCCTTCCCCCTGAATCCTGCCCATCTCCCTGAAGCGGAGACGGGCAGGGAGACGCTGCCGTAATACTGGGACGCGAGTGTGCATGAGATGCACGTGCATCCCAGTCCCTATTCCAGTCCCGGCTCCATCTGTATTGTGTACATGCACACTAAAAAAAATGGGAGGGTGGGTGTATAGGTAGAAAGAAGGATGTATCGGTAGATAGATGGATGCATGGTTACAAAGATGGATGCATGAGTAGATAGATAGATAGATAGATAGATAGATAGATAGATAGATAGACAGACATAGATGGGTTTTATGTGTCAATGTACACCAGGAACATATTATCACACTTTTTTTCAATTTTTAGGTTCTTTTTCCCCATGAAACCAATGAAGAGAGCATAAGGTACTTATGTATTATCTGGGCTCCCATGTTAAATGCACCCCATTTTTTCATACCCCTACTATCCAACTACGCATGGAGTTGATTTTATATAGTGTGGCGAGCGCAGCGAGCCACCGTGCCCGAAGCGTGGTGAGCGCAGCGAGCCCCGCGAGGGGGCGCGGTCTCATAAGAAAAACGGGAGCCCAGATATTACATAAGTACCGAGCATAATAGTGACTATTGTGAGATTCTCTGTACTAAAGGCATCGATTAAAGAGTAAGCACAGCAACTGGAGCCTCAGACAGGTAATTAATGATGATTAATTACTGGTATTATCTTTCTAGTGCAGATGGAGCCAGCCTAGTTTTTGCAGGGGCTGGCAAAAGTATCGCCAGCGGCCGGCTCCCGCCAGGGGCATGAGCACACTAGACGCTTGCGCGCCCCGTGCCAATGGAGCTTGCCCTGGGTCCCCCACGCCATCGTCGTCGCCCGCCTTCCCCCCGAATCCTGCCCATCTCCCTGAAGCGGAGACAGGCAGGGAGACGCTGCCGTGATACTGGGACGCGCGTGTGCATGAGATGCACGTGCATCCCAGTCCCTATTCCAGTCCCGGCTCCATCTGTATTGTGTACATGCACACTAAAAAAAATGGGAGGGTGGGTGTATAGGTAGAAAGAAGGATGTATCGGTAGATAGATGGATGCATTGTTACAAAGATGGATGCATGAGTAGATAGATAGATAGATAGATAGACAGACATAGATGGGTTTTATGTGTCAATGTACACCAGGAACATATTATCACACTTTTTTTCAACTTTTAGGTTCTTTTTCCCCATGAAACCAATGAAGAGAGCATAATAGTGACTATTGTGAGATTCTCTGTACTAAAGGCATCGATTAAAGAGTAAGCACAGCAACTGGAGCCTCAGACAGGTAATTAATGATGATTAATTACTGGTATTATCTTTCTAGTGCAGATGGAGCCAGCCTAGTTTTTGCAGGGGCTGTCAAAAGTATCGCCAGTTGCCGGCTCCCGCCAGGGGCACGAGCGCACTAGACGCTTGTGCGCCCCGTGCCAATGGAGCTTGCCCTGGGTCCCCCACGCCATCGTCGTCGCCCGCCTTCCCCCCGAATCCTGCCCATCTCCCTGAAGCGGAGACGGGCAGGGAGACGCTGCCGTGATACTGGGACGCGCGTGTGCATGAGATGCACGTGCATCCCAGTCCCTATTCCAGTCCCGGCTCCATCTGTATTGTGTACATGCACACTAAAAAAAATGGGAGGGTGGGTGTATAGGTAGAAAGAAGGATGTATCGGTAGATAGATGGATGCATGGTTACAAAGATGGATGCATGAGTAGATAGATAGATAGATAGATAGACAGACATAGATGGGTTTTATGTGTCAATGTACACCAGGAACATATTATCACACTTTTTTTCAATTTTTTAGGTTCTTTTTCCCCATGAAACCAATGAAGAGAGCATAATAGTGACTATTGTGAGATTCTCTGTACTAAAGGCATCGATTAAAGAGTAAGCACAGCAACTGGAGCCTCAGACAGGTAATTAATGATGATTAATTACTGGTATTATCTTTCTAGTGCAGATGGAGCCAGCCTAGTTTTTGCAGGGGCTGGCAAGAGTATCGCCAGCGGCCGGCTCCCGCCAGGGGCACGAGCGCACTAGACGCTTGCGCGCCCCGTGCCAATGGAGCTTGCCCTGGGTCCCCCACGCCATCGTCGTCGCCCGCCTTCCCCCCGAATCCTGCCCATCTCCCTGAAGCGGAGACGGGCAGGGAGACGCTGCCGTGATACTGGGACGCGCGTGTGCATGAGATGCACGTGCATCCCAGTCCCTATTCCAGTCCCGGCTCCATCTGTATTGTGTACATGCACACTAAAAAAAATGGGAGGGTGGGTGGTAGAAAGAAGGATGTATCGGTAGATAGATGGATGCATGGTTACAAAGATGGATGCATGAGTAGATAGATAGATAGATAGATAGATAGATAGACAGACATAGATGGGTTTTATGTGTCAATGTACACCAGGAACATATTATCACACTTTTTTTAAATTTTTAGGTTCTTTTTCCCCATGAAACCAATGAAGAGAGCATAATAGTGACTATTGTGAGATTCTCTGTACTAAAGGCATCGATTAAAGAGTAAGCACAGCAACTGGAGCCTCAGACAGGTAATTAATGATGATTAATTACTGGTATTATCTTTCTAGTGCAGATGGAGCCAGCCTAGTTTTTGCAGGGGCTGGCAAGAGTATCGCCAGCGGCCGGCTCCCGCCAGGGGCACGAGCGCACAAGACGCTTGTGTCCCCTGTGCCAACGGAGCTTGCCCTTGGTCCCCCACGCCATCGTCGTCGCCCGCCTTCCCCCTCAATCCTGCCCATCTCCCTGAAGCGGAGACGGGCAGGGAGACGCTGCCGTGATACTGGGACGCGCGTGTGCATGAGACGCACGTGCATCCCAGTCCCTATTCCAGTCCCGGCTCCATCTGTATTGGGTACATGTACACTAAAAAAAATGGGAGGGTGGGTGTATAGGTAGAAAGAAGGATGTATCGGTAGATAGATGGATGCATGGTTACAAAGATGGATGCATGAGTAGATAAATAGATAGACAGACATAAATGGGTTTTATGTGTCAATGTACACCAGGAACATATTATCACACTTTTTTTCAATTTTGTACGTTCTTTTTCCCCATGAAACCAATGAAGAGAGCATAATAGTGACTATTGTGAGATTCTCTGTACTAAAGGCATCGATTAAAGAGTAAGCACAGCAACTGGAGCCTCAGACAGGTAATTAATGATGATTAATTACTGGTATTATCTTTCTAGTGCAGATGGAGCCAGCCTAGTTTTCTGCAGGGGCTGTCAAAAGTATCGCCAGCGGCCGGCTCCCTCCAGGGGCACGAGCGCACTAGACGCTTGCGCGCCCCGTGCCAATGGAGCTTGCCCTGGGTCCCCCACGCCATCGTCGTCGCCCGCCTTCCCCCCGAATCCTGCCCATCTCCCTGAAGCGGAGACGGGCAGGGAGACGCTGCTGTGATACTGGGACGCGCATGTGCATGAGATGCACGTGCATCCCAGCCCCTTTTCCAGTCCCGGCTCCATCTGTATTGTGTACATGCACACTAAAAAAAATGGGAGGGTGGGTGTATAGGTAGAAAGAAGGATGTATCGGTAGATAGATGGATGCATGGTTACAAAGATGGATGCATGAGTAGATAGATAGATAGATAGACAGACATAGATGGGTTTTATGTGTCAATGTACACCAGGAACATATTATCACACTTTTTTTCAATTTTTAGGTTCTTTTTCCCCATGAAACCAATGAAGAGAGCATAATAGTGACTATTGTGAGATTCTCTGTACTAAAGGCATCGATTAAAGAGTAAGCACAGCAACTGGAGCCTCAGACAGGTAATTAATGATGATTAATTACTGGTATTATCTTTCTAGTGCAGATGGAGCCAGCCTAGTTTTTGCAAGGGCTGGCAAGAGTATCGCCAGCGGCCGGCTCCCGCCAGGGGCACGAGCGCACAAGACGCTTGAGTCCCCCGTGCCAACGGAGCTTGCCCTGGGTCCCCCACGCCATCGTCGTCGCCCGCCTTCCCCCCGAATCCTGCCCATCTCCCTGAAGCGGAGACGGGCAGGGAGACGCTGCCGTGATACTGGGACGCGCGTGTGCATGAGACGCACGTGCATCCCAGTCCCTATTCCAGTCCCGGCTCCATCTGTATTGTGTACATGCACACTAAAAAAAATGGGAGGGTGGGTGGATAGGTAGAAAGAAGGATGTATCGGTAGAAAGATGGATGCATGGTTACAAAGATGGATGCATGAGTAGATAAATAGATAGACAGACAGACATAGATGGGTTTTATGTGTCAATGTACACCAGGAACATATTATCACACTTTTTTTCAATTTTTTAGGTTCTTTTTCCCCATGAAACCAATGAAGAGAGCATAATAGTGACTACTGTGAGATTCTCTGTACTAAAGGCATCGATTAAAGAGTAAGCACAGCAACTGGAGCCTCAGACAGATAATTATTGATGATTAATTACTGGTATTATCTTTCTAGTGCAGATGGAGCCAGCCTAGTTTTTGCAGGGGCTGGCAAAAGTATCGCCAGCGGCCGGCTCCCGCCAGGGGCACAAGCGCACTAGACGCTTGCGCGCCCCGTGCCAATGGAGCTTGCCCTGGGTCCCCCACGCCATCGTCGTCGCCCGCCTTCCCCCCGAATCCTGCCCATCTCCCTGAAGCGGAGACGGGCAGGGAGACGCTGCCGTGATACTGGGACGCGCGTGTGCATGAGATGCACGTGCATCCCAGTCCCTATTCCAGTCCCGGCTCCATCTGTATTGTGTACATGCACACTAAAAAAAATGGGAGGGTGGGTGTATAGGTAGAAAGAAGGATGTATCGGTAGATAGATGGATGCATGGTTACAAAGATGGATGCATGAGTAGATAGATAGACAGACATAGATGGGTTTTATGTGTCAATGTACACCAGGAATATATTATCACACTTTTTTTCAATTTTTTAGGTTCTTTTTCCCCATGAAACCAATGAAGAGAGCATAATAGTGACTACTGTGAGATTATCTGTACTAAAGGCATCGATTAAAGAGTAAGCACAGCAACTGGAGCCTCAGACAGGTAATTATTGATGATTAATTACTGGTATTATCTTTCTAGTGCAGATGGAGCCAGCCTAGTTTTTGCAGGGGCTGGCAAAAGTATCGCCAGCGGCCGGCTCCCGCCAGGGGCACAAGCGCACTAGACGCTTGCGTGCCCCGTGCCAATGGAGCTTGCCCTGGGTCCCCCACGCCATCGTCGTCGCCCGCCTTCCCCCCGAATCCTGCCCATCTCCCTGAAGCGGAGACGGGCAGGGAGACGCTGCCGTGATACTGGGACGCGCGTGTGCATGAGATGCACGTGCATCCCAGTCCCTATTCCAGTCCCGGCTCCATCTGTATTGTGTACATGCACACTAAAAAAAATGGGAGGGTGGGTGTATAGGTAGAAAGAAGGATGTATCGGTAGAAAGATGGATGCATGGTTACAAAGATGGATGCATGAGTAGATAGATAGATAGATAGACAGACATAGATGGGTTTTATGTGTCAATGTACACCAGGAACATATTATCACACTTTTTTTCAATTTTTTAGGTTCTTTTTCCCCGTGGAGATGTGCAGATGATGCGCCCGCCAATCACAGTGGCTGTGGAGGTTATGCGCCGGCAGTGATTGGCGGGCGCATCTTCTGCACATCTCCCCTGCCACCCGCCCAGCTATATTACCGATTAATCAGCCTCCCGCCCGCCTATATTACTGATGTATCAGCCGCCCGCCTATATTACATACCAGCCGCCGGGGATGGCTGTTGCCGCCGGGGAGATGTGCAGAAGACGCGCCCGCCAATCACAGTGGCTATGGAGGTGATGCGCCGGCAGTGATTGGCGGGCGCGTCTTAAGCACATCTCCCGGCGGCTGGTATGTAATATAGGGGGGCGGCTGATACTTCAGTAATATAGGCGGGTGGGCGGCTCGATTAATCGGTAATATAGCCGGGCGGGTGGCTGTTTAAAAAGTAATATAGGTGGGCGGGCCAGACATACTGGCCAGAGGTTCCCCACCCCTGGTGTAGACTATTAACAATACTGATATTTAGGCATGAAAGGGCATTCATATATCATAAAATTATAAAATACCCATTATCCCTGATCTCGTCCGGTGCTATCCTAATAAAAGTACAGTTGGTGGTGTCTATTACAGTTCTGCGCCAGGCCGCCACAGAAATTGCAAAGAAGGGTATCCAAAACCTTCAACAATTAGAACATCCGAACAACAAAAGTTTTACAACTCCAAATGGCGCCAGTGAGCTAATGGTAATAATCTAATAATAACAGGTGACAAGGGGGGAAATGCAAAAAAATATACTTCCTTTATGCACGGTGGTCAAAGTTCCATATGTGGAGTATCTCTGTCAGTTTGTAAACTCCGGTATATGCAAAAAAGAAAGGCTCAGGATAGTGAAGCCAGTTTTAATATACATATACATACACAAACATAACATACAAAAATACACAATAATAGATCCAGTGAAAAACAAAAATCCAGCAATCAAGTGCCCAGTACAATTACCGGATAGAGTATCAGAACTGGGTGTTAATCAGTTCATAAGCTCGGTATAATAGTCACCAGTCTGGTCCCGGGTAGCAGTCCTGGGTGTAGAATACCGAAGGTAAATTCCTGGTGTCCCCTTGAGCTGGATCAACAAAGGCTGCCACTTCACTTAGCCAACGCGTTTCGACCTTATGTAGAAAAGGTCTTTTTCAAGGCTTGTGCTGTGGCATGGGCAGCTTGCGTTTATATAGTTTGTCCTTAATTAGAAGGTGGCACGAGACACAGTTTATTGAGGATTTGCTTTACCTGTCTCAGGCAGGCTAAGCAGAATCCCTGAAACAGCCCTTTTTTTAGCTACAGCTATGTCCAGTGTCATCAGCTGCTCGGCCCATGCATTTGTCAGCATGCCTGCATGCCGCCAAATTGGGACGCTCAGCGTTTTCTGTCGCTACCATCATTTTTGAGGGCACGCCCAGGAAACTCGGGGTGTCCCCTGGGTTACCACCTTTTTGTTGAGCGATTCCCGGACAGTGGACTGCCCCTTGACACACCCACAGTCCACCCAATGACCTGCTCCCAGCCCCGCTTTTTTATGTTTTTTTAACCTTTGCTTCAATTCCATTATTGATTTTGCACACCGTAATGCCCATTACACATTATGTGACACACTGCGATGCCCATTACATGCTACGCCACACACTGTGATGCCCATTACACATTATGCCACACACTGTCATTCCCATTAAATGTTATGCCAGGGCTAGACAAATGTTTTTAAATCTTGGAGCTAGGATGAAAATGTAGGAGCCAGACAAAAAAAAAATAGGGACAGTGTGCGCCCAAAATTTCCACCGTACTGCCTATTACGTCACACACCCATTACATATTAATTATACCACATGCCATAATGCACATTACACATTATGCCACACGCCGTAATGCCCATTACCCATTGTACCCAGTGCATCAGTCTGCGGTCCCGGCTCCTGCTAATGAAAAGTGACACTAGGAAAATGGCTGCCCCCGTACAGTAGACCATTTTTAAGGAAGTTAGAGGAGGCCGCCGCCTCCTCTAGCATCCTCAAAAACTGTCTGCAGTATGGGGGCAGCCATTTTCTAAATGTCAGTTTTCATTAGCAGTAGGCGGGAGAGCCGGGACTGATGCACTGATGCGACAGGTACCGGCGGCGGCATTATGCCGAGTGGTAATGGGAGGGAGGAGGGCGCTGCCAAAATAGAGCTGGGAGAGCAGGACCTGGGCAGACGGCAGCAGGTAACAATAGCCCTGCAGCCCCCCTGGCGCCCTTACTTGCCAAGCGCCTCCCTGCAACCGCGGGGGCTGCGGAGCTATAGTTACACCACTGGTCACACACTGTGATGCCCATTACATGTTACGTCACACACCGCAATGCCCATTATACATTACGTCACACACTGCGTGCCCATTACATGTTATGTCACACACACCATGATGCCCATTATACGTTACATCACACACCATGATGCCATTACACATTTTGCCACACACCGTAATACTCATTATATATTATGCCACATACCCTAATGCCCATTACACATTATGCAACACCGTGATGCCGTTTACGTATTATACCACACATCGTAATGGGTACTACATGTTAATTGATAGGGGTTTCTTTCTAGATGTCAGGGCCTTCATGTTCAATGCCATGGGGGATTGCATGCTCGTAGCGTAGGGCTCAGCGTAGGGCTCAGGGCCCAGGCATGGCCAGTCAGGACTCACCCTTTTTATTGTCAAACAGCCAGTCCAGGACAGGCATAGACACAGACACATGGCTGTGGCAGGCAGGCCACGGGAGTCAGTCGGGATTGCAGGTGCGGGTCGGGAATAGGGCGGCTGGCCGGCCGGCCAGGCTACGCGGCCTACATTACTGCCTAGCGGGAATATTGCGCTGTGCCACAAGTCTCTCGGTTGTCCCGTTAGGCTCACACTCGCGCCGTGGTGCACAGGCAGCGCTCCAGGAGGAGCCAGGGGGGGGGGGGGGTACATGATATACTGTCTCTCCTCCCAGCATGTACTGCGGCGGCGTGTGTCAGTCTGTCAGTCAGTCTGTCACATGTGCAGTATGTCACTGTGAGTGCCATACAAATAGGAGGCGGGATGCCCAGACATTGTATAGTCCAGAGCAGCCACCCATCTGGACTTTGGATGCCGGTCTCAATTACTGTGTCCCCATGCCTACCTTTGTCTGGACCGCTGTGTTCGAAAACTTCCGAAACTGTGATAGTTGCGAAGGCGTTCGCACTGTGGTCCTGTACATGCATGCACAGAGCCACACCATTGGTCCCTCGCTGCGGACCGAATCAGCCTGAATTAAACCCTAAGTGTACAAGTCTTTTTATAAACTGATTCAACATTCAACAGAATGAAGCCCATTCATTCATTAGGGTCAATTTTGTTTGAAGACAATAACCTCCTGTGTAGTAGCTTTAGCTTTTAAATAGTGCACAATTTTAAAACCGGCACTATAGCAGATAAAGGGGGAAATTTACTAAGCCAAATATGACAAAAAAAAATCGTATTTGTACTGCAAAATACGATTTTTTTAGGAGTATTTTCAGGATTTATTTTCCAGAATCAAGAATGCTGAGTAAGCAGTGAGGGAACATAAACTGCTGATAGGTTCCCCAGGTTACACTTGGAGGTGTCTTGTGACATGCTAATGAGGATGGGCTCAAGGCCTATCAGAGCAGGGGGAGGGAATTAGATAGGGTAAGGAAGTCACATGCTAGATGTGAGTCACTCTGTCCAGAGAAGCTGACACGCTCACATGGTCTGGCAAGTGCTTTAAGTATTTAACTGTGATTTCTTCTCCCAAATTCTAGCTAACCTATTTCTTCTCTCATTCTAGATTTCTGTCCCTGTCCTCTCTCGAGTTCTGTCCCTGTCCTTTCTCTCTTTGTAGCCTTTTTGAAAATGCAGCGCCCCACTCACGCTTCTCGCCTGCCAGTGCGGCTCCGTGAGGCCACTTACCTGTCTCCAGGGACGGTCGTCAGGCCTAGTGATGCTCCATCCCCGTGTCCTCCGGGCCGGGGAAGGGGGCGACACGGCTCGGCGGCTCCCGGCTCGTGGGCGGAGCGTGGTGCGACACCTGCGGCGCCGCGTGATGACACGGCTGACACCGGGACCACGCGGCAGGCGAGACAAGGCCGCGGCTCACGTGCCAGCAGCATGGCCGGGGGGTCAGGCAGGGGTAGAGCCCGCGGAGCAACATCACACGGTGCCGGGCTAGGCCCCCGCGCCACCACGGTGGCCCGGGGCAACGCCTGGAGCCGAATGGGAACAAGGTCGCGGCCTAGTCGGCCCGGCCCCACAGCTGCAGCCCTAGCCTCCCCCTTGCGGTACAGCGATGCAGTGAGGGGGGCAGGTGGGGCCTACCAGACACCTCCCGGGCGCCCCTCTGGCATCCCCATACTGGCAGCAAGGCTGCAACAGGGGAGGGGTCATACCACTACTCCCCCCTGCCATCCAGGCTTCCCAGACCGGTTAGCGGTTGCCGCAGGGGCGGGGCCACAGACTGTTCAGGCCCAAAGGGGGATATTAGATCCGGTGGCCCACTGGACACCCCTAGCAGTGGCCATTTATCAACCATGTCCCCATTACGGCTGGCTAGGCGGCAGTGGCTTAGGCGAGCCAGGCTCATACCACAGTGCAGGAATAGCACAGGGACCACTGGGGCCCCCGCGGGTAGCACGTCTCAGGAGGCACCTGCCGCTTGGCACCCCCGGTGGCGGGGAATGAGGGGATGTAACAGTTTATGGCCTTATTTACATCAATTGTGAACCGGGCTCCCCCGGCGGCCCCCAGTGGGGCTGCCCCTTCTGACAACCAGACTCCCACTCCCCTAACTTCGATGGATGTGGTGGCTTCAAGAACTCACCCGGTGGGATCGATGGTCGCCCCTGCTGAGATGAGCCTCGTGCCGACGGCAGGCACTTCAGCTGGGTCGCTGGCAAAGCGCAAGCGGCGCAAGCGCAGGGCTGCGCGCACCTCATCATCATCCAACGAGTCAGACTCCGGGTCCTCCGGGGAGGAAGGGGGACGAAAATCCCGCAGGCGACGCAGGCATAGGCGCCGTCGCAGGCACTCTAGCTCAAGTGGCAGTTCGGGGTCACCTCTGTTCCCTAGGGGGCAGGTAGTGCACTGCGAAAACATGGCAGTTCTTATGTGTTTGAGACGCAGCGTACAGGACAGAATAAAAAAAGGCAAATACGTTAGTTTCTTCACCATGACTGCGCAGGATGAGAAGGAGTATCTCCTAGCAAAACGCAGAGGGGGCATTGGAGAAGAGGCCTACTGCACCTATCACCGGTGGCAGACGGGCATGTTTATATTCGCAGCTTGCTACCTAGAGATAAGGCCGCAGGAGCACATGAATATGGTGCGTTACATGCACATGATTCATGGGATGTTCCTGTCAGAGAGCGACTCCTCATGGCGATCCTATGATGAGAACTTCAGACGTAAGCAGTCTGGTTTGGACATCATGGATTTTGGGTGTAAGGACGTAGAGATTTGGATGGGTCAGAAGCCCTCCACCGCTACTACCACTGCACAAGCCGATGCCCCTACCCCGCGCAGGGCCCAGGCCCCCTTTCGAGGGAGGGCGGGGGTGTCCCCGCCAGACGCTGCTTCGCCTTTAACGGAGCCGGCTGCCCCCTGGGGACCAGTTGCAAGTTCAAGCATGCCTGTGCAAAATGCTGGGGTAATCATTCCTCAAAGGAATGCAGGAAAGGAAAGCAGGGTGGCCCCTGTCAGGCGGCAGCTGCCGGAGGGGCCCCTCAGTAAAGCCCCTTTCCCTGTTCATGTCGACCGCTTTGCCGGATTGCTGCGTGAGTACCCACGCAGGGGGGAAGCCGCATTCCTAGAATCCGGCTTCCGTTCGGGTTTGCTCCTTCCCATACGGGGGGAGGTTTCAACTCCCCCCCCCCCCCCCCCCCGTAATTTAAAGTCCGCACTTAAAATGCCTGGGGTTGTTTTAGACAAGGTGGCCAAAGAGGTGAGCTTAGGCAGGATGGTCGGCCCTTTCCCGTCCCCGCCCATACGTGGGCTGGTCCTCTCTCCATTGGGGGTGGTCCCCAAGAAAGCCACGGGTAAGTTCAGGCTTATCCAACACTTATCCCACCCCCCTGGTAGCTCGGTCAACGACGCAATCCCAGAGGATTTGTGTCGTGTCCAGTACCAGTCCTTCGAGGGCTCATGGGCTGCTCGATTTCGTGCGCATATTTTGAGTGCTTTAGCAGCTTCCTGCACTGGTGCGTGGTGACGGGCTCCGGGATGGACGGGTGGCCCACTATTTGGATGATTTCCTTGCGTGGGCCCCGCGGACTCCCCCTAGTGTGGAACACTGCTGTCTTACATGCAGGATCTTTTCCAGCAGTTTGGGGTCCCCATAGTGGCGGATAAGACGGAGGGGCCAGTGTCGTGCCTCTCCTTTTTAGGCATAGAAATAGACACGGTGGCAGGCTGCTGCCGGCTTCCCCTTGAAAAGCTATCGCGACTGCAGGGGGCTGTCTCACTGGCCCTTGCCTTCGGAAAACTCCAATTGCTCCAGCTCCAGTCACTGCTAGGCCTGCTGCATTTTGCCTGTAGGTTTATACCCATGGGCAGAGTTTTTTGCAGGAAACTAGAGAGGTCCATGGCAGGCATCAGGCATCCCCTTCACTATGTGCGGCTGTCAGCTGAACTGAAGAGGAACCTGCGCATATGGCTGTCTTTTTTGGGACAGTTTAACGGAGTCCTCATATGGCCCGCCCCCACCTGTTCGAATGCACAGTTGCAATTGTTTACTGATGCTGCGGGAGGTGTGGGTTTTGGAGCCTACCTGCACGGGTCGTGGTGTGCTGCACCATGGCCTGTGGAGTGGGTGACGAAAGGACTCACAAAAAACTTGCTGCTCCTGGAACTTTTTCCCATTGTTGTGGCATTGGAGCTTTGGGGGGACAGGCTACGCAATTCCAGCATCGTGTTCTGGTGCGATAATTTGGGGGTAGTGCATTCAGTAAACCGGCAGGGTGCAACCTCGCTGCCGGTGGTTCGGCTGCTCGCACGTCTGGTGCTGCGATGCCTACTGCTCAATGTGCAGTTTGTGGCAAAACATGTTCCCGTTGAGAACTCCGTGGCAGACGCTTTGTCCAGGGCTGACTGGGATAAGTTCCGGGCCCTGGCACCTGATGCCTCCCTTGTTGGTGAACGCTGTCCCTCTTATATTTGGCAGATGATCAGGCCGGAATGGAGGTGCTAGCCACGCAGGCTATCGCACCAAGGACGCTCCATTGCTATCAGGCAGGATGGCACGAGTGGGAGCAGTTCCGGCTGTCCGCCCCCAGACAGGTAAGACACCTGAGGCGGCCATGGTGGCCTTTGTTTGGAGTTTGTACTCCATGGGTCGCTCTGTTGCCTCCGTGCGCAGGACCCTAGCAGGGGTGTATTTTTTCTCCTCTTTGCAGGGTAGGGCGGACCCGTCCCGGTCATTTTTGGTGTCCAGAGCGTTGCGCGGTTGGCGGAGGGCCACACCGGCTCTCCCGGACTGCAGGCGCCCTATAGATATGTTGTTGCTTCCAGCTCTGCTGGGCGCCCTGGGAGACATTTGCTGGCCTTATTATGAGGTCCTTTTGTTCCGCACGGCGTACGTGATGGCCTATCACAGGGCCTTCAGGGTCGGGGAGCTGGTGGCGCCGTCAAAACGTGCCCCCTCACCATTGACCGTGGATGACCTGGTGGTCCAAGCTGACTCTGCGCTATGTCACCTGCGACGTTCTAAGACGGACCAAGGTGGCTGTCCTTGCTCCCGTGTACAGTGGAAGGGGCATGCCCCATGGCGTTGGTCTCGGCCTTCGCCCAGGCGCGCCCGGAACCTACCTGGCGCAAGGCTGATGCACGAGGATGGGTCGCCGCTCACCAAGTACCAGTTTTGCCACGTCTTGGGGCGGGCGCTGGAGGCCACGGGTCTCGATCCAAAGGAATTTGGGTCGCATTCCTTTAGGATTGGGGCTGCTACCTCGGCAGCTGCGGAGGGCCGCTCCGACGCCGAGATTCAGTCTCTGGGTCGATGGCGCTCGGCAGCATTCCAGAGGTACATTCGGCCTACTCTATCTGTCACTTTTCACCATGGCCGACTGGACGCATAAGCGCTCGCCAACTTCCCGTGGGGGCCTTGAGGTGTGTTTTCGCATTCGCCTGGGGGCACAATTGGCTTTAATTACAATCTGGCATGGCGTACTTGTTAGTTTACTCCAGGCGGTGTGTTTTGTGCCTCAAGAGCTGGTCGACCACGGTTTTCTTCATCTCTCTCTCTTAACATGTATGGTGCTTGAGTGCGGTGTGCCAGTATGTCGACAGCTCTCTAACCTCCCTATACATATTTCAGGTTGACAGGACGTTAAGTCCGTGTGGATGATGGGACATTCCTTTGTTTTTTGGGCCTCGCGAGCGACCATCGCCTCTGATGTATGTGTGTTTCCTCAGGCTGGGGAGGTTAGGTGGCTGGGTGAGAGAGGAATGTTGTGGAGTGGACTGCAGGCCGGGCTGATGCGAGCCCTGCGGAGATTTGGGGTCCCGAGAATCAATTTTTTCCACCTGGGTGGTAATGATTTAGGGTGGGTATCCGCTCTTGAGCTACGCTCATTGATAGTCCGGGACCTCCATATCATTGCGCAGTCTTTGCCAACATGTAAGTTGGTATGGTCCTCCATTATCTCTAGGAGAGTGTGGCGAAATGTTGTTTCCTGCACCCGCCTGGAGCGCTCACGGAATAAAGTGAACGCTGCAGTTGAGAGGTATCTGCTGACCAATGGCGGGGGTGTTATTCGCCATGACACCATCGGCTTTCAGCGGATTGTGCTGTATAGAAGTGATGGCGTTCATTTGAGCCCTGAGGGCGTGGCGATGTTTTTAGTTGGTTAGAGACACAGTGCTGAGCATTTTGTCTAAGTGGTGGCGGTGCTGCGGCTAGCTGTGGCGGTAAACCTTTTAAGATCTTGTGTGTGTGTAGATAGTGGGGTGCGCTCTCCCTTGGCATCGCCTGTCATGGGCCATGCTTCTGTCCGGGGGATGGCCAAGCCACCTGCCAAGGTGGATGACCTGGGAGAGTGATCACCAGCGATGGTGTGTATGTGGAGTCATCTATAACCCCACTTTCCTATAGTAACCGTTCTTTGGTGCCGCCACCAATAATAATTATAGTTAATTGTCAAAAATAAATTGACATTCATTTTTGAAACGCCAGCACTTTGTGTCTGTGTCTTATTTATTAGTTAAAGTTAAGTGATAAGTTAAGTTAAGGTTTTGTTTGGTTGAACTGCAAAGTGTTCCTGGGGATACCAGATGGCGAGTTTATGAAAATACATTAATTCGTATTCTTGGCACATTAATATTTGTATTTACAAATACGAATGTATACGCCATCAATATAATTTGATTAGGAATCACCATTCAAAAGAATGGTGATTCATAATTTACTAAGCATCCGTATTGAAAACACGGCCGCTTACACATACAAATGTAACACGTAAAAAACTGGTTGTTTTATCACACAATTGATGAATGAATCTCGAATATGTTCAGAATTCTTGCATTATTGTTGATTGAAGACTGTTCTCTTACAAAATCCCTGTTATATGACCTTTACATTTGCAAGCATATGTCGATACTAAATATAAAAGAGTAATGAAAATTGAAAATGACTGTAAGTTATAATGTTTTGTTATTGTGTTTGATCTTGAAAATAAAAACAATTCTGAAAAAACTAAAAATAAATTACAGCCGCTAATTACCGGCAATTATCGGGATACGGACGCTAATTGCCAGCCAAATATGCCCGGAAAATACACTTCATTTTCCTGCAGAAGCCTGCATGGATCAGTCAGATTCGTGCAGGCTTCAGTGTAAAAAATAATAATAATAATAATAATAATAATAAAAAAAACGGAGTGGGGTTTCCCCCCATGGCCGTAACCAGCTCCAGGCTCACAGAGCAAGTCCTGGTTGTAAAAAATCAGGGAGAAAAACGTTTAGGGTTCCCCTGATTTTTTTAAACCAGCACCAGGCCCAAGTTCCCAAAATATGGTGGGACAAAATGAATAGGGGCCCCCGTATTTTAAGAATCAGCACCAGGCCCAACCAGCCAGCAGGTAATGTCACAGCTGGGGGACACTTATTATATAAGGTCCCACGGCCAAAACATTACCCCCCGACCGGTCAGCCTGGGCACGTGTCCTGGGGGAGTGGGGACCCCCTCAGTGAAGGGGTCCCCCCACCTCCAGAATTTACCTGCCCAGGATGAAGCCTGGGGCTGTCTCCGGTGCCCCTGGGCGGTGGGCACCGGGCTGATTTTGGTGTAAAGAGTAGAGATGTGCAGACTCAGATTCCAGAGATCCGAGCCCCCACGGACGTCATCATTCCGAGCCCGGTTCCGAGCAGCGCTCGCAGATTCCCGTCTGACTCGGGTCCGTCCGCGTGGGCAGAAGTCATCGCCCGGTGCCGGATTTTGCGAGGCTTTAAATAGCGGCTGCTGCGCCCGCCATCTTCACTCCAGTCTAGTAGTGGGTTGGGAGAGAGTGTGTTGGTGCTGCTGGGGTTTAAACTTGAGCTTGACCTTGAACGCAATATTTTATTCGCTGGGGCTGTCTCTCTCAGTGCTGCTGTGTACTCTGTTCTCCTCTCTGCTTAGGGTGGGATCACCCTAGCAAGGAGGACAGACTAACTGTGTACTTGTAGTACTACTGTCTCCTCTGTGCGGTCTACCTCTGGTGTGCTGTGCTGTAATTATTTTATTTGCTGGGCCTGTCTCCCTCAGTGCTGCTGTGTACTCTGTTCTCATCTCTGCTTAGGGTGGGATCACCCTATATATAATTTAATAAAAAAATAATACCTGTGCTGCGTGTGACTGTAAAAAATAATTTCATGCTGCTGGTGCACTGACGTGTGCCACTGAGTGCCACTGACAAGCAGTACCTAATAATAAAATTAATTATTATAAATTCTGCTGGTGCATAATAGTCTGCTACTGATGCTTTGTAATTACCTTTTGTGGTGGCCACTGGCAGTGCTACTGCCTACCTGCCTAGTAGTTTAGTTTCTCTACCTACTAGGCTGCTATATTATTAATACTTAATTAATTTAATTATATATAGTCCACTGGTTCCTGCACTGAATACTGTGAATAGAGGTTGCCAGCATTATTTACTCAGTCCACTTTTGCCACTGGCAGTGTTACTGCCTAAGTGTACCTACCTAGTAGTACATACTAGGCTGCTACATATATATATATATATATATATATATGCTGCGATGTCCCTGCACCCGCTCTCTTGCTGTCAGCTGCCGCGGTGCCGGTATAAGGTTTAAATACAATAGTTCAAAGGATACCGCACCCGCCGGACTTCTTTAGCAGAAATAACGTCACACTGCAACTGCCATATTTCAGCAACGTTTCGGGATTTTTTATTTATCCCGTCCTCAGGCTGTACACACGTTTGTGTGTACAGCCTGAGGACGGGATAAATAAAAAATCCCGAAACGTTGCTGAAATATGGCAGTTGCAGTGTGACGTTATTTCTGCTAAAGAAGTCCGGCGGGTGCGGTATCCTTTGAACTATTATATATATATATATATATATATATATATATATATATATATATATATATATATATATATATATATATATATATATATATATATATATATATATATATATATATATATATATATATATATATATATATATATATATATAGTATCCGGAGGTCCGGCACTCCCAACAAAAGTGTAAACTTGGAGTGGTGCCTGCACAGAAATGTGAATGGAAGTCCGTAGATGGTGCGGCACTCAGCGCAGTATAGCAAATAAACGTACCAACAACAGTGGCTTTAAGACAACGTTTCAGTTGTATTTATCAAAACTTTTTTCAAGTCATACAGTTACAGATAGAAACAAACATACCTTTATAGATGAAAAACACCCTTGTGACATGTGAAGCCGGAGCGGGACGCACATCCGGCATGGGCTCCATGCGATGACGTCATTGCGCCGGCTATTACGAGTGACAACAAAAACCATCACCATGACAACCATCAAAACTGCGGAAAAAAGAGAGAAGAACAGTACATCACAAAATCATATGAACAAGCAATTACATCAGTAATATAAATATTTAAGTCGCATATTCAGAGTTAATCGGAGCTAAACAAAAGTAAAAGTAAAAGTTAGCGGTAACACGCCAGGGAGGCACTTTCATTGAGGCCCCGGGGTGCAATGACATCCATTCTATAAATCCACTGTGCTTCTCTTTTGCGAAGCAACAGGGCACGGTTGCCGCCTCTAAGTAGAGGTGGAATGGTATCTATGATACGATATCTGAGAGAATTAATAGGGTGTTTGAACTCAGCGAAATGACACGCAACAGGTTGTTCGCTGGTGCCGGTTTGGATGGCTTTGCGGATGGCCGACCGGTGGCCAGCCATCCGTTCCTTAAATTTGCACTCAGTTTTCCCAATATAGGAAAGCCCGCAAGGGCAGATTAACATGATACCAGCCACGTAGTGTATCAGTTAATCTGCCCTTGCGGGCTTTCCTATATTGGGAAAACTGAGTGCAAATTTAAGGAACGGATGGCTGGCCACCGGTCGGCCATCCGCAAAGCCTTCCAAACCGGCACCAGCGAACAACCTGTTGCGCGTCATTTCGCTGAGTTCAAACACCCTATTAATTCTCTCAGATATCGTATCATAGATACCATTCCGCCTCTACTTAGAGGCGGCAACCGTGCCCTGTTGCTTCGCAAAAGAGAAGCACAGTGGATTTATAGAATGGATGTCATTGCACCCCGGGGCCTCAATGAAAGTGCCTCCCTGGCGTGTTACCGCTAACTTTTACTTTTACTTTTGTTTAGCTCCGATTAACTCTGAATATGCGACTTAAATATTTATATTACTGATGTAATTGCTTGTTCATATGATTTTGTGATGTACTGTTCTTCTCTCTTTTTTCCGCAGTTTTGATGGTTGTCATGGTGATGGTTTTTGTTGTCACTCGTAATAGCCGGCGCGATGATGTCATCGCATGGAGCCCATGCCGGATGTGCGTCCCGCTCCGGCTTCACATGTCACAAGGGTGTTTTTCATCTATAAAGGTATGTTTGTTTCTATCTGTAACTGTATGACTTGAAAAAAGTTGTGATAAATACAACTGAAACGTTGTCTTAAAGCCACTGTTGTTGGTACGTTTATTTGCTATACTGCGCTGAGTGCCGCACCATCTACGGACTTATATATATATATATATATATATATATATATATATATATAATTTAATTAAAAAATAATACTTGTGCTGCGTGGGACTATAAAAAAATAATTCCATGCTGCTGGTTCACTGACGTGTGCCACTGAGTGCCAAGCAGTACCTAATAATAAAATTAATTATTATAAATTCTGCTGGTACATAATAGTCTGCTACTGCTGCTGTGTAACTACCTTTTGTGGTGGCCACTGGCAGTGCTACTGCCTACCTACCTTGTAGTTTCTCTACCTACTAGGCTGCTATATTAATATTTAATTAATTTAATTATATATAGTCCACTGGTGCTGCCTGCACTGAATAGAGGCTGCCAGTATTATTTACTCAGTCCACATCCAAATCGACCAAGCGCGTAGCTTCGGGAGGGACGCATGTGAAGCAGTGAGGAAAGGGAACACCCGCCTAGCGAGCCAGATAGCTGAATCCACCCTAGCGATCAATTGAGTGACAGAAGTAGCAGCCAGATAGCCCTCACATAGCAGATAGGGGTCTTGTTGGCTGCTTACCTGTACATATACGGTTAGGTAGTAAGACATCGGTTGCTGAAAAGCGATACATCTCCAACCCAGGGGTCCTAAAGAGGTGGAGGAACTCTTCCATCTGCCACCTTAAAATTGATTAGCTCCCTCCCCTCCACCCATTAGGCAATGATTTAAGAGACGACTGGTAATAAATGAATAATAATCACAAAATTAAACAATCAGATTACATTAATAATAATAATCATAATCACACAATCAAGCCAGTCTTGTTGGATGTTAAAGTGATCAAAACTGCATTTTATGCAGACAAACTCTGTGCTGCACAAAATGCCCACCGCTCCTTGGCTGCACATGGTAAACAGTGCTCGATCAAGCCAGATAGGGGTCTTTTTGGGGCCTAGTTTTTTTAACTGCCATCCTGTCTGCTGCTGCAGTGCCACTCTTACATGAGCCACATGTTTGTGCCGCACACTTGTGAGGCTTAGCATAGTTATCCAGCTACCTCGGTGCAACCTTTTGCCCTAAAAACAATATTGTGAGGTGTGAGGTGTTCAGAATAGACTGGAAATGAGTGGAAATTAATGTTATTGAGGTTAATATAGCCTAGGAGTAAAAAAAAAAAAAAAAAATCAGAACCCAAAACCAAAAAAATCCAAACACAAAACGTTTAGGGGGTTGTTAATGTTGATTTAATATGACCAAAGGACAATAAGTGAAAAGCATAGGTTACGTATTATGTCCGTAACCTGCGTACCTTTTATACCTAGCTACGTGCGAACAAAACGTAGCGCAGCGTAGCGTACCTTTATTGTGTATTATACACCAAAGAACCAATACCTTAATAATAGATCCCTTCGCAGTACTCTGTCTCTAATCTGCGAATACACCTTTAAGGACAGTGTCCGTAATATACCTTATCGCTATATGCGAATAACAGACGAGACCACAGTATAGAAGTAAGGAGATAGAAACTCCTTAAATGATGTATTAAGGTCCCTAATGGACAAAAGGGGGTTACAGGAATAGAAAATAACAGGTATAACAAGTAATACAATAGTCTTAACAATGAGTATAATAATCAAGCTCTGCTAGGGGAAGAAAAACAGACACAGGATACAATCAGCCAACAATACAATAAAAGTAAGTACAGTGAATGCAACCGTTTACCGTCTCATCAAATATGCGCAGCGCAGTCCGGTCTGAGCTTACTATGTTCAGGTTTGAACTATAGTCCGGTCAATGGTCAGGGAAAGGAAGATGTGCCGAAGTGACCAAGGCCGCCCTGGGTCACCTATCTTATAGGGTCAGAAAGGGGAGGTCAAAGTCCATTCCTATTGGTCAGGGTTCGTATGTCAAGTCCTCTGTGATTGGGGTAAAATGATGCACCTGGTTTGGATAGGTGCAGGGGAGTGACCTTTGGAGTCCTTTGTCTGTTGGTATCGTCGTCAGGGGTTATAAACAGCAGTAAGAACCGGTTACAACTAGATTCTTTTGTTATACACTTTTTAACAGAAACAGTCTTGGGAATATGGATTTTGTCCATAACTATCGGACCGTATGAATTGCGATTTATTCGCAATGACCGGAATACTGCGCATAAGAAACGGAATGTAACGGTACTAAACATTATACAGACGGATGTATGTAATGCTAACTAAGCTATGTGTGGTGCTCTAAACCTTTAACTATATTTTATTTAGTGTAAGTATGTTATTATGAATTTATGTGTAATAGTATGGCTGCGCTTCTGGTCCACTTTGTCACACAGACTCGGGTATGGAAACTTTATTTGCGCAACTCTGCGAACCAAAATGGCGGCCATACTATCCTAAAATGGCGTGTGTGCAACTCGACTTTAACAGTCCACCCTTTGACAGTAAATATAAAACTGTCACAGTACAAACATTTTACATAACAATACAGAAATTCATAATCCTAACAGAGAAATTGGGATCCGTGAATTAAACATATAAGGGGAGTAAACCATCTGCTCTTTGGCCGATCCAGGATCATGGATAAACGATGGGCCGCATTTATCGAACAATCTACTCAGGGTGACGAAGGATAATGTACAATTTTTGGGATAAAAATAAAAACAAGGGAGGTTACAACATATACACTTTCACAAATATGGTTTCTTTAAAGGGGGGTGGTTTCGATTCTAGGGTCATATACCAAACCCTGGTCTTCCTCTGCATCTCTCGTTCTTACACTCATGATTTCAGTACGTTTTGTCTTTCCCCAGGTCACCACTTTTAAACATTTGAACAATAACACAAAGACTATGATGGCACCACCGATACAGAGAAGGAGTTTTTCGATGTTAGCTATGATTCCTTGCGCCCATTCTCCTAAACCAGAGAACCAGTGCATTGGGTTCAACCAGGAGGTCCATTCGCTGACCTTGTTACCTATTTCTGCCAGGCTGATATTGTGTTCCCTTCTAAATTCCCATTTAAGCTGAAGAATCTCATCCATCCGATGATCGATGATTTCTTCTGGGTCTTCAGTATTGTTGGTGATGTATGTACAACATTTCACCCCAAACTGTGTAGAGAGGGTGACACAATATCCTCCTGTCATGGCTGTCAGATAGTTCAACACCATCCGATGTTGAACTAGCTCTCTTTTATATGCTTGTTACTCTCTCCCAGTGTATCTAAAGGTGTCATCATAAATCTCAGTGATGTTATCTACCAAGCTGGCTAATGCTTGGATATACTTAAAATTTATGACTCCTCTGGCGGTATGGGTGATATCTAATGCAATGAGGAGTTGGATACCGAATGATTTGTGTATCAATTCAGAAGCTAGGGGTTCTTTCTTGATTGTTAAATCCCTTTTATGGATTTGGTCATAATGGGTATGAGTGTAAGGAGGAGGTACACCTCTGTGTATGCTTACCATTTCGTCATGTGTAAGGGTCATCACTTCAGGTAACACTCTACCTAAATAACAAATTCCCACGTAGTTCATGGAGAGCCATTTGTACGCCCTTCTACCACAAATATAATAAACATCGTCAGGGAGAAAATAAGGGACAGAGTATTTCATGATTTTGTCACACATTATCCATAAGAACATTCCTGTCCCCTGCTCCCTGACTTGTTCCTCACAGGTTTCTGGCTGTAAGGTCATATTACAATAACCGGCTGATACTCTGCCGGCCATCATTTTACTTTTCTTCACAGTGTAGACATATTTATAGTGTCTCCCACTGGTGCGGATCTTTAACAATAATTCTTTATCAATAGGCTCTCCATCTGGTCGCTGGGAGTAAGTTATTGTCTGGTTGTGCCATGTCACTTCCCAAGTACCAATCATTCTGGAACTAGAGAAGTTCATACATACCAGGGACTTATCCACTTGGTATGGGTGTAATCTAAGACTAGGGGACCTGGTATACAGGTATCTCTTATCCAGTGGCCTCCCTTTATTTAATACGCTTATCTCAGAGATATTAAGCGGGTATGGGACTAGGCCTACGCTGCTTCTTTTATGTAGTACTTGTGAACACACCCAGCATTCATCTTGGTTTAAGACCTTACCCACTAGTGAGTGGTAATCACTCAAGGGATGTCTGCCCGTAGTTGCCTTACTCATCGACTGACATCGCTGGATGCATTCCTCTTCCATTTTCGGCTGACAATATCTACAGACACAGTACTCACCAGACAATAACTCATCACATAGCCCTTGAACTACGTTTTCCTCATACCTTTTACCTTCTCCTGTTATGGGTAAAGTATCAAGCTGGTTTAGGGATTCTACTTCACCCATATCTGGGTCCATTATTACACTGTCAGAACTCCGCTCCGATCGCTCTAGAATGTGGCAGCCACCGAGTATCCTTGGATGAAGAAGAGGAAACAGGAAGAAAACAAAGAAATAGATTTATAACTGTGAACCTGTTGCTTGGAGTCCTTCCATCATCTCTACCAGGGGGCTTTTATTTGCTCTGCTCTTTGACCTTTGCTCGCTCAGGTTGCTTGACCTTGGCTGCCTTTCAGTCTTCCCGGAACAATGCTTCTAGCGATACTTCTTCTCTTTCGCTCTCTGCACACGGGAACTCTGGGTTACTGGCTTTCTTGCAGTGGGACGAATGTATCCAAGTCTCTCTCTCTGCGACTTTAATTGATGTAGTGCTGGTCAACAAAACTTGGTACGGTCCTTCCCAACGGTCTATCAAACAACCTGAGCGTAAAAAATTTCGGATCATAACAAAGTCTCCTGGTTTAAGATTATGACAGTTCTCGATAGGCATATCAGGTGTCAATAAATTCAGCTCCTTTTGTTGTTTCCTTAGCTGTTTGTTTAGCTTTAGGATATACTGTACAGTTAGCTCATTGTTACACTTGAGATCATCCTGTGGGTCTATCATGATGTGTGGCTGCCGACCAAACAATATCTCGAAGGGAGACAAGTTGAGCGGAGCCCTGGGAGTGGTCCTAATGCTATACAGCGCAATAGGCAGTGCCTCTGGCCATAACAACCCTGTTTCAGCCATAACTTTACCGAATTTGTTCTTAATAGTACCATTCATTCTCTCAACTTTGGCGCTCGCCTGGGGACGATATGGAGTAAGAAGTTTACTATTAATCCCCAGGAGTTTACACATGATTTGGAAGACTTCTCCTGTGAAATGAGTGCCTCTGTCACTCTCAATGACCTTTGGGATACCATATCTACAGACAAACTCTTGACATATTTTCTTTGCTGTAAAGGTAGCAGTGTTGGAGGCAGCGGGGAAAGCTTCCACCCAGCTGGAAAACATGTCAACACATACTAATACATATTTCAAATTTCTACAGGGTGGTAACTGTATGAAGTCGATTTGTATTACCTGGAAAGGGCCTTCTGTAGGAGGGATGTGGGATGGCTCTGTTGGGATGGCTTTTCCAATGTTCTTCCTCAAACAGGTGAGGCATGACATTGCCACTCTACCTGCTTGAGAAGCGAA
The DNA here is from genome assembly GCF_055691185.1 of Crinia signifera. Taxonomy (NCBI): domain Eukaryota; kingdom Metazoa; phylum Chordata; class Amphibia; order Anura; family Myobatrachidae; genus Crinia; species Crinia signifera. The sequence goes on from NC_139217.1 coordinate 279,981,206, forward strand.
CCCTGGTGCATACCAGTAGGCCTTTACCAACTTGCACATACCTTCCTTCCCAAGATGTGTCAGCCCATGGGCCGCCTCGGCTAGACTAGGAAGGTATGCCCTGGGGGCCACTGGTTTCCCGTGTCCATCTCTCCAAAGTCCGTTGGACTCTTGGCCACATCCCTTCGACTTCCATACTGCTCTTTCCTGTGGGGAACACAAATTCTGCATGTCTATCAGTTTGGATGTGGATACCATGTTCAGTGTACAGAGGTGTTCAGTGTACAGAGGGTGAGAATATTTACAGGGCATGCGGCCCTTTTCGCTGCCTCATCAGCGCGGCTGTTACCAAGGGACACCGGGTCCTTCTCTGATGTGTGAGCTTTGCACTTGATAACAGCCACTCTGTCTGGAAGCTGGATAGCTCCCAGAAGTCTTCTAATGTATGTCGCATGCGCCACTGGTGTGCCAGCCGCCGTCATGAAATTTTGGAGGCGCCATAGGGCTCCAAAATCATGTACTACTCCGAAAGCATATCTGGAGTCGGTATATATGTTAACTGATTTTCCTTTGGCCAGTTCACATGCTCTGGTCAGTGCCACCAGTTCCGCTACTTGTGCTGAGTGAGGTGGTCCTAAGGGTTCAGCTTCCACAATACCTTCTCCATCTACTACCGCGTACCCTGTGCACAGCTCTCCCGTCTCCGTTTGTCTATGACAGCTACCATCAGTGAATAAGGTTATGTCTACCTCACTTAATGGGTTGTCGCTTATGTCAGGACGTGCTGTAAAGGTCTGATTCAGGTATGTCATGCAATCATGTTGGTCCCCACCTTCACCAAACTCTGCCTTACCATATTCAGCAACATTCCATTCACCCTCCACCCTTTGTGCCTTGGAGGGCACATGAGGAAGGAATGTGGCTGGGTTTAGTGTGTTGCATCTTTTGATGGTAATATTTACTGGGGCCATCAGCGCCAGTTCCCACTTGGTGAACCGTGCTGAGGACACATGACGTGTTTGGGCAGAATTTAGGAGGGCAGAGACAGCATGGGGAGCATGAACAGTTAAATCGTGTCCCAACACCACATCCTCACTCTTGTTTACTAGTTGTGCTATCGCAGCCACACTTCGTAAGCAAGTTGGGAGTGAGCGTGCTACTGTGTCCAGCTGGCCACTGTAGTACGCTACTGGTCGATTGGCATCACCATGCTTTTGAACAAGTACTCCTGCCGCACACCCAGCTGATTCAGTTCCGTACAGTTCAAAGGGTTTCCCATAATCTGGCATTCCCAGTGCTGGGGCCTTTGTTAGGCTCACCTTTAGTTCTTCGAAAGCCAGCTCAGATTCCTCAGTATGAGAGACCCGGTCTGGCTTAGTTGAGGAAACCATCTCTTGTAGTGGTAATGCCAGAATAGAGAATCCTGGGATCCAATTGCGACAGTATCCACACATGCCTAGGAACGTACGGATCTGGTGCTGGGTCTGTGGCAGTACCATGTTTTGAATCGCTTGGATTCGGTCGTCGGTGAGGTGTCTCAGCCCTTGGGTAAGGCAGTGGCCCAGATACTTAACCCTGGTCTGGCATAATTGTAGCTTATCCTTTGATACTTTATTTCCTGTCTCTGAGAGATGCATCAGCAGCTGTCTAGTGTCATCCACTGATGACTCCAGTGACTCAGAACACAACAATAAGTCATCGACATATTGTATTAGTATCGAACCACTCATGGGTTGAAAGGATTGTAAACAATCATGCAAGGCCTGGGAGAAGATGCTGGGGCTGTCTATGAATCCCTGGGGGAGTCGTGTCCAGGTATACTGTACTCCTCTGTAGGTAAAGGCGAACAGATACACGCTGTCAGGGTGTAAAGGGACAGAGAAAAACGCAGAACACAAATCAATGACTGTGAAATGGGTACAGTGAGGTGGTATTTGCATCAGGATGACAGCTGGGTTTGGCACTACGGGGAATTGGCTCTCAACTACTTTGTTTACCCCTCTTAGATCCTGCACTAGTCTGCAGCCCCTCCCCCCGCTCTTTTTCACAGGAAAGATGGGACTATTGGCCGTGCTGGAAGTTCTAACTAGGATTTCCTGTTGGAGCAATCGCTGGATCACTGGGTATACTCCTAGTTCAACTTCAGGTTTTAAAGGGTATTGCGGTATTTTTGGGGCTATCCTGCCTTCTTTTAAGCGGATCTCTACTGGAGCTACATTTGCCATCAGCCCAGCATCCTGTCCATCTTTAGTCCAAAGGGAACTCGGTATTTGTGCTGTAATTTCAGCTACCCTAGATGGATTCGACTCTATAACAGTGGAATACAACATTAGCCTCTGAGGACTGTCCAGCATATCTTGCACTTCTTGTGTAAGATTTCTAGGAGTGTCCAGAAATACCCCATCGGGGGTGCAATAGATGACACATCCCATTTTACATAGTAAATCTCTGCCCAGGAGGTTAGTCGGGGCCGCTGCAGCCAACAGGAAAGAATGTTTGGTATGCAGAGGCCCGATTGTAACCTCTGCTGGTTTCGTCAGTGGGTAATGTTGTATTTTTCCTGTTACCCCAATTGCTGCTACTGATTGGTCAGTGAAACCCAAGTGAAGAGGTGTGTTGAGAACAGATCTGGCCGCCCCTGTATCAACCAAAAAGGTTTGCCTTACTCCAGCTATATCAACCTTTACCTGAGGTTCCTCTCTAAGGTGTTGTGTTAATCTAACTGGCTGTAGGATACAGGTATGACCTGTTTCCTATTGTCTTACCTGGGTTGCCCTTAGTACAGTGTCAGCCATCAGATGGGGAGGAGGCATGTTGCGTGACCTGTCTGTCTCCTCCCATTGTCTAGGGGCTGGGTATCTCCGTGTCTCACCCTGGTGAGATTCCCATTCTCGCCTATGTGTTTTGTAGCTCCTGGGGTTTCCTATTTTGCATTGTGCTGAGTAGTGTCCTTCCTTATTGCAGTTGTAGCAAATTATTGGCTTTCTACCTGTGTCTCTGGTGTTTCGTTGGTATGCAGCTTTATTTGGGACATTTGTAAAAGCTTGGATGCTAACCATCATCAATTTATCAGTTTACAGCTCTCTGTGCTTCTTAATGTTACGGTCGTGGTCCATGGCAGATTCCCGTAGGGCATCTACTGTCATTCCACGCCAATTTGGGAAAGATGTTTGGACTCTGGCTCTCAGATTTTCTTTAAGCCCTTCCACCAGCACAGAGACAATCATTTCCCTCAGGTGGGGGTTGTCCTTAGGCTCAGAGACACCAGTGTATTTAGATACTGTTTTCAAGGCCCTGGTGAAATAATCACCAGCGGTTTCACCATCCTTTTGTTTGATGGTGAATATCTTGCTATATTCCACTGCCGCAGGAAAATATACTCCCAATTAAGTAAGTAAGTTGATTAGGCGAATATTTTCCTGGTTGATCTCATCATTTATTTCCCTGTCCCCTCTCAACCCACTATCCTGAATGAATTTCGGGATGTCTATGTGGGTGGGGAGACAGGCCCTTAACATGATTCTCCAATCCTTGTTGGTGGGTTCATCAGAGTTTCCCAGATCCCTTACAAATTTCTGGCTTAGGGCCAGATCTTTCCTAGGATCAGGGAAATCTGTAATGATGGACCGCAGCTCTAACCGTGTCCATGGGTTTAGCATGGTCATCTTTCTGGTAGGTATCACACCCTCTCTGTCTGCCTTACCATAGGGAACCTCCAGTGTGCGTACAGGGTATGTTTGTACCACATCCGCATTACTGGGACCTGGTGGGGAGTCGTCTGTGTCTGTGCTGTGTGGTGCTATCTTACCTGAGTCCATGACTATGCTGTTGGCATCAGCCGTCTCCTCTCCCTGTGCAGGGGCCCCAGCAGCAGGTTTTGCCGGTTCAGCTTTTCCCTCAAGCATATTAATTGCATGGGAGACGGCCAGTGCCAACAGCTGCTCGTTTTCTTCTCGGGTTTCCTTATAAGGGGATAAGACAGGGTACAAGTTAGCAACGGTTACATTATTACTCATGTCTTGCTTATTAGTTATTAACCCCTTCGGCACATATGGGGTGGGGGAGCTGTTGCGGTTGCATTCTTATTGTGGCTGATTGTATCTGGTATTGCCAGACATCTGATTCCCCATTGTTCCTGTCCTTCCTTCTGCCACAATTTAAGAATTTCTATGTGCTTCACTCTCTTACGACTGGAGAGTAGACATATTTCATCTTTTACTGCCGATAAGATTTCTGGATCAAAGCTACTAACACTGGGAAATTCTAACTTGCTGCCTTGTGTCATCTTTTTCCATTTCTTTTGGTAAACAACTGCTCGTTCACCGTGCTTACAGCACATAATGAAGGCTGCCGACCCTTTAGGTCGACTAGCTTCCTCCCTAACTGACACGTTATCACTGCGTGACCCGTTATTACCCATAATTACAGGAATAAACGTTCAGAGCTAGTAGACACCGGTGGGTTGTTACTTTTCTGAGAGCTCCCCAAACACTCACTTCTCAGCGACCTAGAACGTTCCCACAATCAAGTGAGGCGCAAAGGGTACGAGGTAATAATACTCAATCACCAAGTCTTTCAACTAGTAGCGAACTACTAGTCAACTTGCAAGGTGCGGCCAAATTTTTCCAGGACACAACAAAACTTTTTTCCTGTATCCCCAAAAACTGGTATTTCTAAAGCAGCTGATCGGATCACTGGGTTCCGATTTAGCTTCTTGTACCCTTCCAGTGGCTCAAAATAGGTAGTTCCACGGAAGGGGCAGTTCCTATGGGCACGTCGCCACGTGCACCTTGTCCTACACCGGACTGTCCTACACTGGACTACACTGCGCTTTAGTCGTGCCGTCACACACCCGTTCACCTCAGTTTTGTTTCACACTGGGTGCTAGTTACACCTTGGTCTTATGCTTAAACTTGAAATATTTCTGTACAAAAAAGCCTTCCCAGGTTGGTAGTTTCTCACTAGATACTTATGCAGGTATAAATCCTTTTAAATAGCTATAGGAATCTATTAAAATAATGTTTGAGTTGCTTGTTTTTGAGAAAATGAACAAAAAGAAAAACTTATTTTCTCTTATTAATCACCGCCTTATCCACAGTATATTACTATACTGTTTTAAATAAAGCTAGTGGTTTAATACTGTTCACCTTTGAGTTCCTATCTGTGCTGCATGTGCAGTGCCAGTGAACAGCCACGTGTGTACGTGTGTTTTGTTAAACCTGTTCACAGGCCGCCGATGAATCGGCCACCCACGTGTTCTATAGTGTATTTGCAAGGTTGCGCTCGGGTTTCGCTATACGCAGTAATTGCGCCTAAATGTGGAATAAATCCCTTAACTTCGTCCGAAAGTTACGTATCAAAATGCGAAAATAATCCGTAAATCACGTACAAAGATGCGAAAATTTCCCGATGTGAGCACGTGCGCGCGCACCTTGCGTAATACACAATAGACACTTTACGTTACTGTAAAAGGCCCAGAACTTATCGCCACGTGGCGGAGTCCCTGGCCCTGCAGTAACTAACACTAAAAGTTATAGTTTTGCACAGAGGGGATCCTCTATGTACTATAATAAAACACAGGCCTTTGTCTCCACGTGTGCGAACCTTATCGCACGTGGCACATATACTGTAATAAACAAGCAGCTCAAGACACTATACCCCGTTAAACTACTTGTGGCAGGCAGAAGTACAGTTTACTAAACACTTAAATATGCTTTAAAACACGTGGCTTAATGTTTCCTTGGATTTCACTTATTGTACTTCGAGTTCAACGCTAGCACCTCTCGAACCCCGCACCGCCGCGGACCTGGCCTATCCAGCAATGGATAATAAATACTTCCACCCTTTTGCTGGTATAGGTCAAGCCGCGCGCCTGGTACTGAGCTCTAGAGTGTGAAACGGCCGGACGCAGCCCCCAATTGTTAATGTTGATTTAATATGACCAAAGGACAATAAGTGAAAAGCATAGGTTACGTATTATGTCCGTAACCTGCGTACCTTTTATACCTAGCTACGTGCGAACAAAACGTAGCGCAGCGTAGCGTACCTTTATTGTGTATTATACACCAAAGAACCAATACCTTAATAATAGATCCCTTCGCAGTACTCTGTCTCTAATCTGCGAATACACCTTTAAGGACAGTGTCCGTAATATACCTTATCGCTATATGCGAATAACAGACGAGACCACAGTATAGAAGTAAGGAGATAGAAACTCCGTAAATGATGTATTAAGGTCCCTAATGGACAAAAGGGGGTTACAGGAATAGAAAATAACAGGTATAACAAGTAATACAATAGTCTAACAATGAGGATAATAATCAAGCTCTGCTAGGGGAAGAAAAACAGACACAGGATACAATCAGCCAACAATACAATAAAAGTAAGTACAGTGAATGCAACCGTTTACCGTCTCATCAAATATGCGCAGCGCAGTCCGGTCGGAGCTCACTATGTTCAGGTTTGAACTATAGTCCGGTCAATGGTCAGGGAAAGGAAGATGTGCCGAAGTGACCAAGGCCACCCTGGGTCACCTATCTTATAGGGTCAGAAAGGGGAGGTCAAAGGCCATTCCTATTGGTCAGGGTTCGTATGTCAAGTCCTCTGTGATTGGGGTAAAATGATGCACCTGGTTTGGATAGGTGCAGGGGAGTGACCTTTGGAGTCCTTTGTCTGTTGGTATCGTCGTCAGGGGTTATAAACAGCAGTAAGAACCGGTTACAACTAGATTCTTTTGTTATACACTTTTTAACAGAAACAGTCTTGGGAATATGGATTTTGTCCATAACTATCGGACCGTATGAATTGCGATTTATTCGCAATGACCGGAATACTGCGCATAAGAAACGGAATGTAACGGTACTAAACATTATACAGACGGATGTATGTAATGCTAACTAAGCTATGTGTGGTGCTCTAAACCTTTAACTATATTTTATTTAGTGTAAGTATGTTATTATGAATTTATGTGTAATAGTATGGCTGCGCTTCTGGTCCACTTTGTCACACAGACTCGGGTATGGAAACTTTATTTGCGCAACTCTGCGAACCAAAATGGCGGCCATACTATCCTAAAATGGCGTGTGTGCAACTCGACTTTAACAGGGTGTTTTGTCAAAACCCATTAGAACCCAAAACCTCAAGGTAATCAGAACACAAAACACAAAACACGAAAAGTGGCCGGTGCACATCCCTAGTAAAGAGTAGAATAAAACTATTGTATATTGCTGGTGAACTATGAGTCCCAGCAAGCCTCCCCCGCATGCAGAGACTTGGAGAACCACAAGTCCCAGCATGCGGGGCATTAAAGTGCTTGCAGGAACTTGTAGTTCCACAGCAATACAAATAGTTAAATAAACACACTGACACACAAGAAAAATAAAACTTTATTATATACATAGCCCATACATACTGATACTTACCTATGTTGATCTCGTAGGTAAATCTACATCCATCCGTCCATCCGTCCGATCCTGAAGAAATCCTTTGGGTACCTGTGGAAGCAAATTATACTTACAAGTCTCCTCCGGCGTAGATCTGTCCTCTTGGTTCTACGTACTGTTGGATCCCCGGGTCTAGGCAAAAAAAAGAAAATGCTGAAACCAAACCATGCCGAACTGAGGAGAAGCCGCATGGTGTCTGTGTTGACATCGTGCGGCTCTTCCTCCTGAATGCCGCTATTGGCCAGCTAGCGGCTCCTGATTGGCAGCTAGTCGCCGCTAGCCGGCCAATTGCGGCATTTGGGAGGAGGAGCCACACAATGTCAACACAGACACCTTGCGGCTTATACTCAGTTTGGCCCGCATGCCCCCAATGCCTCGCATGCTGGGACTTGTAGTTCTCCAAGTGCCTGTATGCGGGGGAGGCTTGCTGGGACTCATAGTTCACCAGCAATATACTGTACAATAGTTTTATTCTACTTTTTACACCAAAATCAGCCCAGTGCCCACCGACCAGGGGCACCAGGGACAGCCCCAGGCAGGTAAATTCTGGAGGGGAGGGACCCCTTGATTGGGGAGGTCCCCAGGACCCCGACCCAGGCTGACTGGTCAAGGGGTAATGTTTTGGCCGCGGGACCTTATTTAATAATTGTCCCCGGCTGTGACATTACCCTGCTGGCTGGTTGAGCCTGGTGCTGGTCCTTAAAATACGGGGGACCCCTAGTCATTTTGTCCCCCGTATTTTGGGAACCAGGACCGGCCCTTGGTCCTGGTGCTGGTTTTAAAAAATCAGGGGGGAACACTGTTTGATTTTTCGCCTTAATTTTTAAAACCAGACTCTGTGAGCCTGGGGCTGGAGACGGCCGTGCACATGTATATAAGCCCGCAAATCTGTAAATCTGTAAATACAAAGCAGTCGTATTTGACTGCTTTATAAATTACCCTCCGGAATGGGAATTTGTATACGGCTATAACAGTGGTATGCATTCGTATTAAGAATACGAATAAGAAAAATCGTATTTGTATTTTTAGTAAATTTCCCCCAAAGAGCTTAAGACTTAACAAATATGTTTTTGCCCGGACTACCACTATTCGAGCAGCAGATGTCACCGTCTGCATACAATGCTTGGCAGCCAAGTTCATATACTGTAATTGAACACAGCCATGCAAACACAATGTGAACATAAATATACACCAAGAAATAAAAAAAAAATAAAAACATTGTGCTGGCACAATATTTCAATGTCAGATAATACTTTTCTCTGTTATAAAGCCAAATTGAGAGTAATCATGTAAAAAATAGGAAATTGCTTTTTTCAATAGTTTTTTTCCTTAGGTTAATCCAAGTCATTTTCTGGGAGAAATTAATTTATAAAACCATTATAGGCATTTTCCGCTTTACTGTATCTTAGAAGTTTACTAATGTTGCATCAGAGGGGCCCCACTGATGTACTGTTATTGCAAAAGAAGATTACTTAGTAAGTGCCTTAAGTCAGAGGCAGATTTTCCACAAGCAACCTTGGCGCCTGCCTATGGCCCAGGAGGTCCCAAGGGCCCCAATAATGATATCCTGGCCCTCCAAAATGTTCACAGAGGAGCATTGCAAGCAGTGGCATGACAAACAATGAAGCACCCCCCTCCGTACCACTCCATCTGCCGCAACCGGGTCTGTACTGTAGCCGGTATCTGCAGATCTTTCTGTCTGCAGTCCCAATGCTCCTCTTGCTACTGCTGCAATAAAAAAGTCTCTTGTAGTTATTTAGGATCCCTCTGCCTTCTCTAGCATCCTGAATAAATGTCTGCTGTGAGGGGGTGGCCATTTTGTTAGGGGTATTTTTAATGGCTACGCAACAGGAGCAGCGCTGGGACCACAGAGAGGAATATCTGCAGGTCCTGGGAACAGAGAAACAATCGCTCACGCAGACCCCGGGCGCCCACACTTACCACGCGCCTCCAAGTCACCACGGGCCTGCGGAGATATTATTATGCCACTGATTGCCCAGATACCACGTGATGTCATAACATCACATGGACTTGCCTACACTTCCAAAGTCCATTAAAAAATCTGGACACACCTAAGCCTACTTCCAAAGACCTACCTGATACAGATTTGTACGCAATGCTGATGTTCACATAACTTAACATTTATCAGTAGACTGTGCACACACCAAGGTACTTTATCCATGCCACCTGCAATCAGCAGCAAAAAAATTGTGCTATAGAATGTTTGGGGGAGGAGGGCCCCAAACCGGTATCTTGCCTAGGGACGATTAGGTCTAAATCCGCCTCTGCCTTACAGTAAAAAAAAAGATGAAGAACTCTTTTAAGCTACATTCAGAACAGAAAATTAGTCAGTAAGAACAGGGTCGTAGATAGGGGGTCACGTGACACGGGTACTGGTTAAGGGGGAGCATTGTGCGCACCTACTGCTGCCGCTGCACTCTTGGCCACGCAACTCACGTCGATGATGCTACCCGAGTCCCGTGCCATTGAGGCTCGCTCAATAACTCCTGCAGGCTACTGCAGACCGTCGCTGCTGAGGTCCATGTCGCCACCGGGTGCCATTGTCTTCCTCCTCCAGTCATGCCACGAAGGTGGGAGATGGCAGAGGCAGGAGCCGCGGGACATATACAGGAGATACCATGCTGACTGTGCACACAGTAGCGTCTACTGCAGGGGTGGGGAAAGTTTTTTGTGCCAAGGGCTGTTTGTATGTGGAAAAAACCTTCGGGGGGCCATATGTAAATATGGTACTTGTTTCCTATCTGGGCGCCCGCTAAGTTAATTGCGCACCATGCTATTCTCCGTAGAGAAATCTGATCGCATCGCATCGTACACATACACGATATTGAACGATGCGATGCGATCCGATTCGATTTCCCATAGGAAACAATGTTAAATGGATCAATTTACCCAAATCAGCATAGGGAAGAATGGTAAATGGGCTAGAAACCCCAAAAAAACCCACAGAGCAGTGGAATGTCCCCCCAAAAGTAGTTGACGCCACCCCGCCATCAACGTGAACCCGAAGCGTGGTGAGCGCAGCGAGCCCGCGAGGGGCGGCGGTACGTGTCCTCCGACCTTTTCATGCCCTACTATCCACTAGGGCGTGGAGTGAGAATAGAATAGTGTGGCGAGCGCAGCGAGCCACCGAGCCCGAAGCGTGGCGAGCGCAGCGAGCCCCGTGAGGGGACGCGGATACCTTCACAGGTAAACGTGTCCCTTCGCGGGCTTCCCAGGTGTCCGCGTCGCCATGGACACCTGGGAAGCCCGCGAGGGGACGCGTATAACTGTGAAGGTATCCGCGTCCGCTCGCCACGCTTCGGGCTCGGTGGCTCGCTGCGCTCGCCACACTATTCTATTCTCACTCCACGCCCTAGTGGATAGTAGGGCATGAAAAGGTCGGAGGACGCGTACCGCTGCGCTCGCCACGCTTCGGGTTCACGTTGATGGCGGGGTGGAGTCAACTACTTTTGGGGGGACATTTCAATGTTCAGGGGTGTTTTTGGCCCATTTACTATTGTTCCTATGATAATTTGGCTAAATTGAGCCATTTCACATTGTTTCCTATGGGAAATCGAATCGGATCGCATCGCATCGCATCGTTCAATATCGTGTATGTGTACGATGCGATGCGATCCGATTTCATTACGGTGCCGTACGTAGAAAACCTGGGCGCCCAGATAGGAAACAAGTACCGTAAATATTTATTTTACAAATTGTCCTGCTGCAGCCGTCCCACGCTCCAGCGCCTGCCACTGAACAGGACTGACAGTCTCCGGCTGCTGTTGATTAAGAGGAACTACCGACCTCTCGCGAGAATTCCAATGTACTTGACTCCCGGCAAAGCTGCCGGGCTGGTGGTTGGGCCACTCAGACCTGCTACGTGGGACAACATAAGGCCCCCGGGCCTGAGGTTCCCCTGTCTAGAGCAAGCTGCATGCCAACAGTATTTGCTACCGCTAAGTCATAAGAAAAACTTGCTGGGAGCTGCACACGCAGAGCATTTAACTAAGTATATAATAATGTATTTAGATCTGACTTAAATCATTTTTAATTGTGTATTATGCAGCACTTAAATGTTAAAAGTGAGTACATTGGATTATGATCTAATTTGCGTTTATATCTTTAATTTAATGAATAAATAACAAGGGCCACTGCTGTACACAGCTCAAATGAGTCAATTTACCAGGTTGACTCTGTATTGTAGATCCCTGCCAATTGATTGTGTTATTTTTGTAACCTTAGGGTAAAGTCTATAGTTGTTGTTGTGTTGTTTTTTTATACATACACACACACACACACCAAATGACTGCCTTGACCCGGGCAACAGAAATGAGTTTCAGCCCTGGTAAGGAAAGTATACAGTGGCGTAAGTTCGTTCCATTTGCCCAGAGTACAGCATGTGACACTTGCAAAAATTATGCTAGGAGGGGGAGTCAGCCACAGAAGCGATATCAACAGCTTTCAATTAACTGATTCAAACTGGTAGGGGAGGAGAGTTGCCCCTTTGGGAGCAGGAGCCTGGCAGCAGGTGACTCCATTGCCTCCCAGAGTTACGCCTCTGTGTGTATAGTTATACAGATGTCTCCTTCTATACTGTTGCTTTAGTCACGCCAAATAACCCCACATGGCGCCCCCCCACACACACAACTTACAGCATATCACAGCATGTTTTGCCATAGTTTTAGCATTCCCTAATAGCAAAACTGTGGCAAGGCATGATGGGACCTGTAGTTTCACAACAGCTGGAGGGCCACAGTTTAGACATGCCTGCCTTACGGCATGTAATGCAGCTATATGACTGTCATGTAGCTTGTCATACTGTCTCTGCTCATATTTTAGCTAACATAACAATTTAACATTTTTATTTTATATTACACATATTATTTTTAACCTGCAAAATGTTACAAAAAATGCTTCATTACAATTGTTAATTAATGCTCAACATACTTCATACATAAAAAAACTATTGAATTTAATACACTGCACAGACCAGTAATTATTTTCATTACGGTAAGGAAATAGTGGAGGAAAGACTAGAAAGACACACTATGATATGTAGATCTCTGCTCCTATCATGAACATACCACCATGTAGGTCAATGGCTCTCAGCCCAGACTGTCTGAGAGCTTCCATAAATGTTTAGAGTAGGGGGAGGAAGATGAGAAAAAAGATGTGTAGTGTCTATAGAGGGTCAGGGCATAAAATAGCACTTTCTAAAGGCAGATCACTATATCCAACCCCATATAAAACCTCAGAATAGCCAACTCTCTCAGGATGGAGGGAATTTTGCCCACCCACGTTTTACGATTGAGATTAAAAGAAGTTATTCGACAAGCTTTTCAAGTTTTATTGTGAGCTCTGAATTCTCTGACTTTCTTTCTTCGTCTTTAAGACGTTTTGTGGTGTTTTTTTGCCACTTAATAAGAAATGTCCAAGAAAAGAAATTAAAATGAATTATTCTAATCATGTATTTGACATGCTTGGCACCAACTTTAAATGATTGTTGCAGACTGAAAATATTGAAAATACATTGATCATTGACCACTAAAAATGATAGAGAGACACTAGATGCTGGAGAGCAGATTGACAGCAGGCAGTCTTAAATGAGGGGCCAGGGTAATAAGAGAAAGTCCGATTTTTAATACTGAATGTTGATACAGTGGGGTTTATATGGTAAGCACCTCCAATGACGTCTCACGTGGGACGTTTAAAGAGAGATTTGGGAATAAAATTGAGATGTCTGTATTTATTTATATTTTGGCACTTGTGGCAGCAGCAACATGGTGGTTGAGCCACAGAGAGTGCCGAAACGCTCACTACTTACTGTCATTATGGGTATGGATTAAAAAAGCTTGGTAAACTGACAACTGGAGAGTGCTCTCTTTGTGTTCTCTCTTTTATATATATATATATATATATATATATATATATATATATATATATATATATATATATATATATATAAACAAAATAGAGGAGAAGGGCGCCCAATAGTGCAATATCGTTTGGTTTATTTAAATAAAATATTTAAAAGGCTTCAAAGTACATTAAGCGTACCACAGCATTCGTCAGCGGTGGGCTTCAAAACCACCTGGCATAAAATGTAATTCACACTGGCAATCAGCTACAACTGCGGTTGGAGAGAGAGACCCTCTCAGTGCACTCACGGTTCCCCGGCTACACACTGGATGTGTGCAGGAACGGATTCACCACACGGCATGGCTCTCGGGATCGCAGCTCTCTCCTCCGCTTCCACGAACAATTGCGTCAGTCAGGCCATGTCCCTACGCGTTTCTTCAGAGAATTCGTCAGTGGGGTGGCCTGACGGACGCTGTCATCTCCTTAAATCCAACCCGCAAGTCTCAGGGCGGGTGGAGATTTACATATGAAAACATTTAATTACAAAGTGGGGAGTTTTTAATATTTCCCTTCTTCACTGGACACGTCATATAAACGGGGTACATACAATAAGTTTGGCGGGGTCTGGGGCAAGAACTGTATATCTATAAGGTATTTTGATTTCAGTGCGCTTTTTGAATTGCCGCTGTATATCCAAGCGGCAGCGGGCACTTAACAGTGCAAAGCAATTTTTGCTATGTCGGTGTATATGTTACATGTTTCAGATAGACCTGATCTGGTATATGTTTTATCAAGGCTTCCACAGTGTGACGAATGCTGTGGTATGCTTAATGTACTTTGAAGCCTTTTAAATATTTTATTTAAATAAACCAAACGATATTGCCCTATTGGGCGCCCTTCTCCTCTATTTTGTTTGTAGATTTGTGTTTCTCTTGTGGGAATCGAGAGCGAGGAAAGGAGCGACGGTCCATTGGAGGGACAAGTGCAGTTTAAAAGACTGAGAACTGACTGCAGATTTTATCCAGCACAGGTGCCAGCGCACCCATTCCAAATCTGTCTTGTGTATATATATATATATATATATAGTGGGTAAACGGACTGGCACTCTCTTATCCTGAGTCAGCCGCCCTGGTGTTCGGCTAAGCAATGGTTAAATCGATGGAAGAAAAAGCAGGCACTCCAGGGACTTGATACAAAACGTGTATTGAAAAAATCAACGATAAAAGACAGCCAACGTTTCGAGGCAACAAATTGTCAAGGCAATATAATTACACTTATAATATTGCCTTGACAAAGGGGCGTTGTTGCCTTTTTCTTCCATCGATTTATATATATATATATATATATATATATATATATATATATATATATATATATAGACAATGAATAACCTGCACCCATCGGGTTTCTTACTGGATCAATAATCACTCAGACGCCAAAGCTTTAAGCAACGTTTCGGGGGTTTCGGGTTGAGGATTGAAATTTGTTGGTTTCTGCTGGTAGGGAACCTTAGTGTCTGAATAGCGACCATTTGTTCATAGAAGCGCAATTTTAGAGATATTGTTGTGTATATATATATAGTGTACGAAGTGCTGGCACTCTGTCCTTCCGAGGTCAATTACCGAGGTGCAGGAGAGGCAGGTATCATAGACAATGAATAACCTGCACCCATCGGGTTTCTTACTGGATCAATAATCACTCAGACGCCAAAGCTTTAAGCAACGTTTCGGGGGTTTCGGGTTGAGGACGGGAATAAACCCCCGAAACGTTGCTTAAAGCTTTGGCGTCTGAGTGATTATTGATCCAGTAAGAAACCCGATGGGTGCAGGTTATTCATTGTCTATGATACCTGCCTCTCCTGCACCTCGGTAATTGACCTCGGAAGGACAGAGTGCCAGCACTTCGTACACTATATATATATATATATATATATATATACACAACAATATCTCTAAAATTGCGCTTCTATGAACAAATGGTCGCTATTCAGACACTAAGGTTCCCTACCAGCAGAAACCAACAAATTTCAACTACCCACAATAGTGTCAAGGTGTTGGCAACGATGGCCATCCCTACGGCCGGGGAACCTTATGTAAAAAGTGTCGTCCCCCCCTGGACCCCCAGATTTTTTGTCCCCCGTATTTTTGGAACCAGGACCGGTCCAAGAGTCCGGGGCTGGTTTCAGAAATACGAGGGACCCCTATGCTTTTTCTACCCTGTATTTTTGGAACCAGGTCCGGCTCAATGAGCCCAGGGCTGGTTATGCTCAGGAGGGGGGACCTCACGCAATTTAAAAAAAAAAAACTTTTACACATTTTTTAAGATAGGACAGGACTTTCAGAATGTGTGATTTTGCATCAAAAAGCGATTTTTTTGACGTTTTTCGCATCTCATTAAATATGCGATTTCGGGAAAAAGTGCGATATCGGACTTTTTTTTTGCCTAAAGATTGCACAAATTACATTTTCGCATATCATTAAATGTCACCCATTAAGTCAGGCATGTCCAAACTGTGGCCCTCCAACTCCAACCTAGTTGTGAAACTAGGCATCCCAGCATGCCTTGCCATTGTTTTAGCATTCCATAATAGCAAAACTGTGGCAAGGCATGATGGGACTTGTAGTTTAACAAGAGCTGGAGCGCCATAGTTTGGACATGCATGCCTTAAGTAATTTAGATATTGATTTGTTATGGGTTTTTAGTTACTGGGACAAAGCTAAAACAATGAGGTATGTTGGGAACAGCTGTACTGAGTGGCAGTTTGGTTCAAACATGGAATAGCATTAATAGGATTAAGCCTATATGTTATTCCATACCTTAATATGTTTCAGTACATGTTGATGAAACATGAAAATGTGCTTCATATTCATGTTTAAGCACAAAAGAAAAGAAAGTAATACTTAGCAAAAAGTAAGTGGCAAAGATTTGTTTTATTATTGTTTTTACTAATTTAATTTAATAATGTACATGTAAAAATGATCCAGGCTTTTATTCTGTAAAACATTTGTCAGTTAGTTAACCATGTGCTCTGTCAGTGTTTGTGTTCTGCATCAATATAACTTTCCCATAAAATACGGCCCCTAATCCTCAGATTTAGAAAAGGATTCAGGCGCCTGTGGAGTAGCTCTAATAATGGCACGTCAACATGAACTCGGACATTCCTCTGTGTGATCTAAAATACATCAGATATCATTTTGTTCCGCATCTAAATGTTTACTGGCATTTTCTAATCTCTGTTTTTCTTGGCAGTGATTTACAAAGATAAAGTAATGTGGGTTTGCAGAGCCTATATTTTCCATGTAACAATGGTTTCTGAATTATATCAATATACTTCCAGGGGAAACGCAATGTATGCGATTACGTATAAAACATTACATTGAATATCTTTGAACTCATGCAGCATTGGACACAAACATCAGTTGCTCTTCTGACTGCAAGTTATTTTGCAAATACTGTACAATACATTGCTCTCAGAGGAATGGAACCTTGGTGGCATGCTTACACACTTTAAATGACTCCTCTCCAGGAGAAGACCACATAGGGGATGCTTCTGCAGACTTCAGGGGGCAGGGTCAGGTGCTCATGTCATTAGGCCCTGCCCTCCAACATGAGAAGCACTGCAGTGAGGTACAGGACTAAAATGATGCAAAATTCATCACCTCCCCATATGGAGCTGATATTCCCTTGTTGATCTACCCATCCTGCCCGCTTTACTAGGATGAAAGTTGGAGAGATGTGAGAGATCTGCATACACTTCCAGGGCATAACAGACTATCCCAAAAAATCAGGAGTCTCTTGCAACTTCTGACAAAGCAGACAAGGGGGTCAGCTATGGTCCATCCATAACACATTTGGAGGATTCCTAATATTTACTGAATAACCTGAAAATATTTTTTGATAACTACTGAGGTCCCAAACTGAGAAAAACACCTTTTAAAACTTGTGAAAGTGCATTACTGAAAATGTATGAGTAGATCTGAAATTATACAGGGGTAGATCTGAAATTAGCATCTTATGGTGTCTTTATTATTGAGTATGAAATCCTCTGCTACAGACAGTGGTGACTGGAGCCCCTGGGCTGCAGCTCACACCACCTCATGTAGAAGAAAGGGGTGACGGGGCTGTTAGCACAAATTAACTTAAATGCATGTATGTATACATGCATACATACATATATAAGGCTTCAGGTCCCCAAGGATTGGTAATAATTGGTTTGCTACAGCACCCTGCACCACTCTTCTTCTAAGCCCGCCCACAGACTCCCATTGGCTGCTGCACTCCGCTCCTTATTGTGTGTGTTAATGATGACTGCCAAAATGGGTATTGTGCAGAAATTTTACTTGGTAAAAAGCAAGTGTAAACACGCATTTAATTTATAATGGTGACAGGTTACAGTATGACATACATTAATATTGACATGCAATGTGGGTATGCATTTAACCAACTGGGGGTGGTGATGGTCAGCGCTTCACTTTGCAGCAATGGGTGAGGTGTGGTGCGGGTACCCAGGTGAGAAGGTACTCCCATATACGGGGTGCATGCACCCGAAGTAGTCAAGAATTGAAGTGGTGGATGGTTGCGGGGGCTCGGCAATTATGAGAGCGTGGGATATTATCCACTCCGAATGTGGGTACGCAGTGGTGATCAGCACATCCACATTTGGGCCAACTGCGGCATCCCACTACTCGGCACCTATCTGTGCTGTCTTTAGTGTTGCAGTGGGCCCGGTGGTGGCGCGGGCACAGTCAAGGTGCTGCTCGAGAAGGGGTGTTCGTGCTGCCGGCGTCCGTGTGGGGGGGCACCCGTAGGTGGTGATGCTGAGAGGTGGGGATGCCTCTGGAGTGGATGCTGCAGCAGCATCTTGTGATCCCCACCGAATCCATTGATTCCCCTCCCCTGCAGGACCCTAAATAAAAAAGTAAACTAAAACTAATATTTTCTGATACTAACCAAATATTTTATTGTTTGGGATGGTATGAATTCTGCAGGAAAACAGGTTGACTTAGCAGCTCTGCAACAACTGAGTACATACAGTAACATGTGACTTTATGCAATAACTTCGGGTTCCAGATAAAAGATTTGACATTCAATAGGTCAACACCATGCTGGTGACATGCATTATGTTAACAGATAAAAAAGGTAGTAGGATGATATTAGTAAATAGGATGATTGTAGGATGATGCTAGTAAAGAGGCTGGAAGTGTATGTCAGTGTGCTTGTACACTTTTATACTGGTACCAGTAACATTGGGTTGATTAGGGCATAGCGCCAGGATATTTCAGTACATATATATACATATTAATTACTATATTGTCACATGTCAATAACTTTAATATTCAAATGTTTATGTAAACTGAAGGTTATTTCTTAGCTTGCTAAATAGTTCTGCTCAGCCATTTAGTAACCTTTTTAAATGACTCGTTTGTGTTTTATGACTTTTATTTTTAATTTGTCCTCATCCCCTCTCTACAGATTTACTTAGCTTCATTAAATACATTACTTTGGTCTTCCCCTTAATACTGGTAGTCTCATTTCATGAGGTAAGTTCTCTCTGAATGGATGCACTGTACATCGCCTAACAGCTCTAGAGCTATTCTAAGACAGACCTGGTTGGAAGCTCCTACCATACTCTCCCTGTTAAATGGGACAATCATGAATTACACTGGTTCTATGGGGTTTATTTACTGAGATTGGAGTTATCTTCTAGAAATTGCTAAATGAATAAGTAGCATCTGATTGGTTGCTATGGGCATCCCATCTTCAATAGAACTCTTATCCTAGTAAATGTACCCTTCTGGCTGATTACATCCAGGGGGCTGAAGGGCTGTGAGGTATTCATTAAGGCAGCCAGGAGACATCAACATGTGCTCATTATATACTATTGCTCATTATATACCATTGTCCAGGGCTAAACCCAACTACAGTCCCAGATAGCACTGTTTTGCCATTGAAACATAGAATAGAACCACTTGGCTCATCTAGTCTGCCCCTTTTTTAAACATGTTACCTCAAACCATATTTGATCCTTATTACTCTGTAACCTGCAGCATCCTGCCTGCAGCCAGTCAAGTGCGTGGTTGGCTGTACCTGAGACTCCCTGGTTGGCTTACTTTCAACTCTGCCATACTAGTTAATATTACACTATAGAGATGAAGTATTGGTCTTTATTTTGTAGCAGGTAAACAGCATAGGCAAGCACGGTTACAGCATTGCAGCACACAGGTGTCACAGCATAGTTCAAACTCCTTGCAATGTTCCATTGGTCCTTACCGTAGCCCACATCCCCGGCCTATCACTTGGATGGCTATTCCATCATCAGGAACATTGACCCTCTTCACTGGAAACACTTACTGTAGATCAAGAAAGCACAGGTACTTCTAATCAGCCCAACCCCAATCACATCAGTTTTCCTGCTGCTGCTCTAAAGGACCAGGACCATATTCTCCACATGCTATCCCTGCCTCTAAAGGTGCCCATACATGGTGCGATGGGCAGTGCGATGAGATGCGCACTACCGTGAACATTCTATCGCACAGCACAGAAAGTTTGTGCAGCCCATGCTTTCAGTACTATATTGCATCGTATCTAGTACAAAAAGCACAGTGCTGTTGCACATTGTATGCTTTTTGTACTAGATACAATGCAATCTATTACTAAAAGCACGGAGTTCATTACACCGTGTATGGGCACCTAACCTTGAGATGACTGACGTCAGTTTTCATTGGTGGAAGGGTAGGTGCGTGGTCCTGTCCCACTCTACATTCTGTCTAGTCTATGTTTCTATAAAGGTACAGATGGGGCCGGGCTCTTCTTTGCTGGCGAATCTCCAGAACGTCACCGCTGGCGATCCGCCAGCAGTCCGGCTCACCATCTGACTGAGACGCCTCACGCGCACGCGTGTCTCAGTTTCCGTCGGCGGGGCGACGGGAACCCTATCCGTCTCCGCTTCAGGGAGACGGTCAGGGTTAGGGGGGTGCGGAGAGGTGGCGGGGACCCCGGGGGAATCGATTGGAAGGGGACGCGCGCGCATCTCGTGCAAGGATGAGTCCTTCCCCATCTGTATGTGTCTGTTTTGCGTTATGTTGTAACCTGATGACAATTTCTTAGTAAATTGAAACGTTGTTCTAAGTGGCATTTATTTCTTTACTCTTGGTCTGGATTTGAGTGCTGCACCCACGTGTATCTATCGGAATAATTCTGTGAGGGCACCGTGGATGGTGCGGCTCACAGCGCTGTACGTAAATAATACACCAACTACAGTGGTTTTGTTTAGACAACATTTCAGAACGTGTGCCGCCATCCATTCCTTGAATTTGCACTCCGTTTTGCCAACATACGACAGCCCACATGGGCAAATTAATTGATAGACAACATAGCTGGTGTCGCAGTTGACATGATGTCTAATGGTAAATTTGTTGCCGTTATGAGTATGGGGAAAAGTGGTACCAGCAAGCATAAACTGACAGGTGACGCAACCGCACCGGGTACATCCTACAGGTTTAGACTGTAAGCAGAGCCGGCCTTAGGCATAGGCAAACTAGGCAATTGCCTAGGGCATTTGGAATGCCTAGGGGCATCAGCAGCTTCTGCTGATTAAAATGATATGCAGCATGCCTATTAGGGAAGCCAATCCCGGGACACTTTTTCAATCCCGGGTATCGGGATTGAAAAATGCTCAATCCCGGGATTCCCGGGATCCCGGGATTGGCTTCCCTGATTAAAAAAAATGCCCCGGCCGCCCCGCATATCCACTTACATGTGTGGCGGGTGCGGCCGGGTAGGGTGGGTTGCTCCTCCGGGAGCTGGGCAGGCGACGGGTAGGGTGGGCTGCTTCTCCGGGAGCTCGGCAGGTGGCGGGTAGGGTGGGCTGCTCCTCCGGGAGCTGAGCTGGGCAGGCGGCGGGTAGGGTGGGCTGGTCCTCCGGGAGCTGGGCAGCTACGATCAGCGTGGTGTGCTGTGCGACCTGCGCAGCGTGACCTCTGACATAGTCACGCTGCGCAGAGACGCTCTGCCGGGCACGGGAGAAGCCGGGCAGCGTCTGAGCAGGGTCTCAGACGCTGCCCGGCATTAGACTGCGCATGCGCAGTCTAATACCGAAATCCCGGGATTGGAGAGTCCAATCCCGGGATTGAAATCCCGGTGTTTTTAGGGCCAAATCCCGGGATCCCGCCGATCCCGATCCCGGGATTGGCCACCCTAATGCCTATATTCTGTATGTGAGTGAGGCTGTATCTGCCTATGAAATAGTGTATTCATGGAAATCACTGTAACATAGCATTCCGTATGCAGGTACAGCCACAGTTGTACACAGAATATAGGCATGCCACATGTCATTTTAATCATTGGAAGCTCCTTGTGTGTCCTGGTCATAACAATGCAAATAAGACGAATTTTCAGCAAAAAAGGCACCCAACGTTAGCAGAACTGGCCAGGAGCTGCATGCCTTATTGAGGCAAGATGTATGAGGAAACATCTGTATCCAAGCAGAGGCAGAGGTCACAGTGTTAGCGGCTGTGCGAGTGCTGTCTGAGGGTGGGTTGGTTGTGCAATAGTGTTCGGCATATGTTTAAGGGGCATTATGTGTGTCATGTATAAATGCATTAATAATGTGCGACATATGTGTAACAGGCATTATGTGTGTCATGTGTATAGGGTCATTAATAATGTGCAACATATGTGTAATGGGCATTATGTGTGTCATGTGTATAAGGGCATTCATAATGTGCAACATATGTGTAAGGGGCATTATGTGTGTCATTATGTGTATGAAGGGCATTAATAAAGGTTGGCATAATGTGTAAGGGACATTATGGTTATATGGACATTAATAATGTGTGTCATGTGTAAGGGGCATTACTGTGTGGTATTATCAGGGGTGCCGAGAGAAAGGGGTAGGGGGTACAAATTACCCAAGCCAAAGTCTGATGGAAGGGCCCAGTGGGGGCCCCGGGCCCCCTCCCCTTAAGTGACAGCAGCAGCTGCAGCTCTTCTCCTCTGCCCAGCACACACTGCTTTGTGCTGGGTTGCAGTGTGGCCATGGAGGTGCTTAAAATACAATATTTTCTCAGGATTTTTTTCTAAGGGTATAATGTGAATAATGTGAGGAGTAATGTATATAAGGTAAAGTGGTACTACTGTGTGATGTAATGTAAATAAGGGACACCATCGCATGATATAATGTGAATAAAGTGGCACTACTGTGGGGTATAATTTGAATTGGGGGTACTATTGGGTGGCCATGCCCCTTCCCAGCAAGAACACACCCCTGTTTGGGCTGCGCACCGAATGTGTGCACTGTTTCTATTTAAAATATTGCGGGTAGGAGCACCAAAATGATGACTGCTATGATGAGGGTTGATGGTGCTGGGAAAGGGGAGCAGGGCAGAGGCGGAACTAGTGGCGGTGCTAGGGGGCATCAGCCAAAATCTTGCCTAGGGCATCATTTAGGCCAGGGCCGGCTCTGACTGTAAGAAGGTTCTGCCGGTGACTACAGGTTGGTGGAGCTGGGCTACGTCGGTCTTTACTAGCCAATCTTTAAGATTGCGGCCCCGTGAATAGCAGGGCATAAGGCTGGTGTTATTGAACGGCAAAGAGGGATCGGAGGCTATAACTGACCAGTGTTTTTTGGCTGTACTAGTGATAGCTGGAGAGGCAATGGTGTATCTATTAACCCACGGTATTTTAACCCTATCCTGGGTGGTCCCGGGAATGTTTACTAAGCAGACTGGATTGGTCGAAGGATAGAGCCTTGTTTTTGGCTTGTGCTAGTGATTGATAGAAATAACCTCTGTCATGAAATTTGATGATAAGCTCATCTATTTGTTTGATAGCAACCTCTCGTTTACTATTGATCTGCAAAATGTGGATCATCTGGGAGTAGGGTAGTCCTCGTTTGATACTGGCTGGATGGCAACTACTCCTTTTGAGGGGGAGATTCCTATCAGTGGGTTTTTTATACATTGAGGTGACAATGTGATTGGCTATTAAAGTGACAGTAACATCCAAAAAATGCATGGTATTTTGATTAAGTGAATAAGTAAATTTGATCGAGCTGTCCGATACATTATGGTTATCAATGATGGTAGTAAAGGACTCTTTTGAAGAGGACCAGATGATGAAGACATCATCTATATACCTATATGCCGAAAAAAATGATGTTATTCATAATATCAGGATGGTTGTACAACAAATCGTCTTCTGTGGCATACATGACCAGATTAGTATAGCTTGGAGCTGCGCTAGAACCCATCGTGCAGCCCCGAGCTTGCTGATAATACTGTCCATCATAAAGGAAAGAAATTGTTAGACAACACTAATTCCAATAATAAAATGATGACCTGAATCTGATCTGTGGTAAATTGGCTTTTGTGCACTAGAAATCATTTAACGGCTTGCAAGCCGTAACCATGAGGGATTGATGTATAAAGACTTACAACATCGAGTCCTACCAGCCAGCTGGAATGCGGAATGTTCTTCAGATTGTTCAATTTAGAAATAAAGTCCCCAGTGTTCAGAAGGAAACTGCGTTCTTGTTGGGCTAGAGGCTGTAAGATGGTATCAAGAAAGACTGCAGTAGGTTGAAATAATGAGTCTCTCGCCGCAACAATGGGACGACCTGGGGGATTGGTGAGGCAGTGGATTTTAGGCAGTGTGTAAAAAAGTGTCACAACTGGAAATTCAGGTATCAATATGACGTCACGGAAGCACTGAGCACTTTACTATCCCAGCACGGCACCTTAAAGCACAGCACTTTCTGTGCACGTTTGCACAGAACTATTAAAGCACCAGCACTTTCTTTTCTGAACGGAGCAGCGCAGTGTGAGTGACAATTTCACACACCTAGCAGAGATTACCAGCCAAAGACGCATTAAGGATTAACTGCATCAGCAGATAAAACTTTGCACAGCACAAGTCACTTTCCCCTCCTTGAGCTGCAAACGGCACTGTTGGACGTTGGTTTCATTTATACCATCCTGCAGGGCTCCAAGCAGCAATTGCAGGCTTTCAACTGCACAAGCAAATCGGCGTGTCGTCATTTTGCATGTCGACCAATACCACATTAAATGCCAAAGCGGGAGATCCTGTCCAGCAACGTGTCACATTGAGCCCTGGCTCTGTGTTTACCTTCTCGGACTCAGAGGTAGAAAGTATACTGTTCACAGAGGGGCCAAATCTCCTAGAAGGTAAAGAGAACCCGAAGGAGATTTTTCAAAACCTGTTTAGGTTAAAAAAACGTGAGTTGGACTTTTTTTATCATGGGCTAACCCTTTCCAACTACTATAGAGATGGGGTGAAAAATTAAAAAGTGAGATTGAAAAATATAAAGAAGAACTCATCCAGTTTAAAAAAGCGAAGCGCATTAAAGTTGATCAGGACTACAAATTCCAAAGCGTATACAGCTGGTTGACAGGTGCCCAATCCATTGAAGAAGGCAGACATGCAGCACGCCGTAGACCATACAGAAACAGATATAGAGCTAACGAGGGTTCTGCAACCACAGGCAGTGACAGTGACGTTGGTGACCGAAGTGACATCCCTGGTCACCACCCTTTAGGGGTACGGACCCACGCACAGATCGCTGGAGTAAACCTTCATTCACAAGACGGGGGGAAACAAAACCTCCGGCAGAGGAAAACAAGCAAAAAAAACACCACGCCAGAGGAGGACATAGTCTTCAATTTGTCCTCGCGAGTCCTCTCAGTTGAAGAAACCAAAGTTTATACCCACTGTCATTGCCGACCCTTTTCAGAACAAAGTGGAACGCTTCCAATTGAACCGTAAAATACGCCTCAAAGAGTTTTTCAAAGACAATACTACATCTACAATGCCAGCAGCAATACCAAGCCACATCGCCCAATTCAAACCCCATTCTACCTTTGATCCGCCAAGCATCAACGCCTCATTAAAAACTTTTTTGCGGTTATTAGAGAATAAAAGGGGAATGAGAAAAGATCCAATACAGTGGAACATGACTATTTCTGAACGCCTTGCCCTGAAACAATTGACCTCATATGATGATATTGTCATTCGACAATCAGATAAAGGGGGAGCAATAGTCGTGCAAAATCTAACCGACTATCGCCTGGAGATTCAGAGACAGTTAGCCGACAACTCCACCTACATCAAGTTACAATTTGACCCTACCCAGACTTACAAAAAGCAAGTGGACGGCATCCTGACGCTGGGAGTCCGCGAGTGATTCATCACAGAGACCTGTAAACAACATTTATTGGTGGACTTTCCAGTCAAACCCATTTTTTATACCATACCAAAAATTCATAAACACGCCAGTAGACCTCCAGGTAGACCGATTATTTCGGCAAGAGGATCTCTTTTTCAGCCAATTTCGGTCTACCTGGATGGTTTTCTACAACCCATGATACAGTCTATGTCCACTTATTTAAAAGACACAACATCTTTGCTGATTGCCCTGTCTGAATTGGGACAACTTCCTCCTAATTGCTTGCTCATCACAGTAGATGTATGTAATCTATACACTTGCATTCCGCACCAAGCAGGCCTAGCGGCAGTTAAAAGATTAATTACCAACAATGCCAAATATGCTGGTCCAGATTCAGAATTTTTCATGGAATTGCTCGAGATGGTGTTGAGCAAGAATTACTTCTACTGTGACGGGTCGCACTATCTGCAAAAAAAGGGCGTGGCGATGGGGTCCAGTGTGGCCCCGTCGCTAGCCAACGCATTCATGTTTGAAATTGAGAGAGACCTGTTCTTCAGCAATGTCGATATATCGCGGAATATCTTACGATATTACCGATATATCGACGACATTCTGTTGTTTTGGGCGGGCCCAGAACTGGCCTTTAAGCAACTGATGGATTCACACAATGCAACAGACAGCCCGGTGAAATTCACGTACACCGTGGACCATCATACAGTAAATTTCCTAGACGTGAAAATAGTTAAAGACAACTTGTGTATCAAAACCAGTTTATTTAGGAAGCCAACCGACTGTAATAACTTTGTGTTGGCCTCCAGTGCCCACCCCGCCCACAGCAAAACATCATTACCGTACAGCCAGTTTTTACGTGTACTACGCATAGTGAGCGACCCCGTTGAAGCTAAACAAGAATTAGAAATTATGTTTAACAAATTTCTTGAAAGAGGATATGATCAGCACATCCTCCAAAAACAACGCACTAAGGCTCTATCTAAAACAAGAGCAGAATTATTACACACAAAAAATTGTTCTAAAGAAAAAAGAGAAAAGCTGATCTGGGTCAACACATTCACAAATGAGTCCCATAAAGGAATACAGAGGATTAAAAAACTTTGACCTGTAGTCCAAACAGATGCCGAGTTAAATTTAAAGGAAACGTCTCTCATGCCAGCATACAGAAGGGGCAAAAACCTCAGAGACCAGTTGGTGAAAACTGACATCACCAGCATGGGCAAAAAAATCGGAAGTTCCTTTCTGGGCATAACGAGGAAAGGTTGCTTTCGTTGCCCTAATTGCACTTCCTGCAGCTACATGCAGACGGGCACATAGGTCTCTCATCCATACTCAGGCAAAAAATTTCCAATCCAGCATTATTTGTCGTGTTCTTCTAAATATGTGGTATATATTATTTATTGCCCTTGCTCACTTGCCTACATAGGAAAAACAAAGAGGCAGTTCAAAGAGCGCATGGCGCAACATCGCTCAGCAATTCGAGCAGCCATAAACAAGGGTACAAGCGAGCAGCCTTTAGCACGCCACTACGCCCAAGCTCGCCATCCACTGTCAGCAGTAAAGTATATGATCATAGACCATGTCCCACCCCTGGCGAGGGGAGGAAATAGAGACAGGAAACTTCTCCAGCTCGAAGCTAGGTGGATCTTCAAGATGGAGACACTATCGCCCAGGGGACTCAACGAGCAATTGGGTCTCCAATGTTTTTTGTAGACAACACTCCTTGTTCCGTATCAACTAGGCAATAGTTAACCATTAAACACCCAGCATTAAATTTAATCCCAAATAGATCTGACAATGTCCACAGCCGCTACCCAGCCAAGACCCAGCAGACACACACCAGATGCACTAAAGTATAGAAGCGTCAGCCTGTGTCGCAACACAGTCTGCTCCCTACAGTTAGTCAAGTGCATCAGTAAGAAACTGTTTTGTTCGCAGGTAAAAAGCCAATAAGCATCAGTTGACTATATCAGATTCTATACATTGCAGCTTTAGGTTGCCTGTAGCTTACAGGCTGGGTTAGTTAACATTATGTCACATATTGACACATTTTATATAGTAATAGACTATGTTTAGTTCACGTAATAATCAACAATTCCTGTTTGCATTTTATGACCGCTGTTTGTAGTGTACACCACATTGTAAGTTTTTCATTGGGTTTTGTTTTGCAGCACCATTCGTTTTTGCAGTGATAGCGCTCCGATTCTGGCTTAGAAGCCCATGTACATTACACATTCACAATGTTAATACAACCAGCAAAGTTTTTTTCTTTTTTGTCTATTTCACATAACTTTATTGACCACTTGTTGATCCGTTGCCAGGGCAACGGTATGACAAATTGTTGATGTCACATCAGTACGCCCCCAGCGTCCGGAAGTGACGGCTGTCCTGGCACAGAGGTATGGTACTGCACTACATAAAGAGGTGAGCATACATGTGTTATTTTATGTAAGCTGTTTTTGAGAAAAGCCTATTAAAAGGCTGAAACGTCATTGGTATGGCTTTGTGTCCCTTTATTTATTAAGACCTGAGTGCCGTGATCCTCTGTCTGCATATATATATATATATATATATATATATGACCTGGCACTCCTTTCAGCTGAGGCAGCTGCTCCAGGTGTCCTCCATGAGTCGATATCACAACAAAGAAGAAAATGACAGTGGCACTCAGGAGCCTGTTATAAGCAAAGTGTCTGTGTTCGACATGAAAACGTCTCTGCTGACAAACGTTTCAGAGCCAACCGTGACCCTTTGTCTAGGTGAGAACAAGTGAAAAAGTAATGTGGCTTACCTTATATAAATTAATGAAAAAGACCCTTCACCACGGCTGCCACATGGGTTCCGTGACAACCTGACAGCATCCAGGAGGACGGCCAGACCGGAAGTGAGAGTGACAAGTTCCGGTCTCTCCTCCCAGTGAGGCGGCGACAGCTTTCGTGAAGAAGGGTATTTTTCACTAACTTATATAAGGTAAGCCATATTACTTTTTCACTTGTTCTCACCTTGACAAAGGGGCATGGTTGGCCCTGAAATGTTGGTCAGCAGAGACGTTTTCATGTTCATATGAATACAGACGCTTTGTATATACCAGGCTCCTGAGTGCCACTGTCATTTTACTATGTTTTATATAGAGAAAGAGAGAGAAAGAGGGGGGGGGGGGTGGGGTACTCCACCGATTGTCCAGCCCCTATTTAATGCAGACACATCAGGTGCAAGGGGGAGTTAGGCTGCTGGCAGAGGGAGGGCTTAGTTAGGTTGTACGTATAATATTGTCATTTTAAAGTGTAATGTTAATTTTGTTAGCTGTTTATATCACTACTATTGTCATTACATTCAGTTACATTCAGTGCAATGTTATATCACTACTATTGTCGTTATATTGCAGGAATTATCATTTACAAATACAATTACTACAAAAATATTACTAAGGATTCTGTAAGGTGTGATGCGCGAGGACGTCCAAGGAAGTGTTTGTGGGGAAGGGAGACACCATGAGTTACTACACCGGGTGACACCAACCATAGTGACGCCTCTGGACCCCTCCCCTACAAGTACCGGCAGACACAAACCCTGCTTTGCTTCACTGCAAAACAATGTAGGTGGGTAACAGTAATCAATGTTACCATGATGTACTGTACATACATCAGTGGCCTTGATTCCCCTATCCGCCGACACCGCTGATCAGCCTGGTGGCCAGCGATGATCAGAGATCCTTCGGAAATATGCTTAACTTGTTTACCATGACAAATTTGCCAATCCCATTATCGGTTGCGATCGAGAAACCGGGGTTTTTACACATGTTCATTTTCCTAATTCCCCTACCCAGCTGCAAGGAGATCACAACATTGCCCCAATACATCTATGTTTCAGGCTGTATTGCTAAAAAATGCTTGTTACAACAAGTATTGCTTTAGTAAATATATTTATTTTACATTATATATCTTAATTATGTGGCACCAACTAAATCAGCAATGATAATGGAGAGAAAGAAAATCTTCAAAGACTGACAGACAAATCTGTTTCTTATCATGCAGTAAACACTGATGTAATGACTTGATTCTAGATAAAAGGTTTTTAATGGGTATATTTACCCTTTATATCTGCCTTTCTCCTAACATTGCAAAAAATAAAAAATAAACCTTCAGTTCGCCCTAAGGGTCTTACAGTGTCTATAGTTGCTTATTTTTTAAGAGTATTGTGAAAGTTACACTTACATCTGCCTGGGGATACATTGGAGGCACTTGAAAGGATTGGCGTTACATATCATGCACACAGCATACAGTTCCAGTAAGATGGAATGTCTTTGATGACGGTGGGCTCTCTGAGCATTCAAGAGTACCGAGGTAGCCTTATGTTGCCGCCTGGACTACATTATTTACAGCAGACTAATTTTCAATTACTTAATGAAAAACATTTAATATTGAAAGGAAAGTCCAGCATCAATCAAATAAAAAATCAACTACAGTATAAAAAGAAACTATAATGAAAATCAAAGGTCATGTGTTTTGCAGAATCCTGCCTGGGGCATTACCACAAATATCATAAAATATACATTTGATGGGATACTGAGTATTCAATACCACCCAAACAGAATATGTATATAGTTACTTGTGAGTGATGTGCTCCCTTGAAACTCTAGATTCATCACAGTCTTTTCCTACGGCTACTAGTACTTACAGTGTAGTTATTATTCTTGGGTTCCTTGGTGGCAGATAGTTTGGAAAGCTTACAGTATTACCAGAGCAGAGTTTGTGGCTTGGGGTTTTACAGCTGGGGATTTAGGACAGGTTGGATTTAGGGGTAGAGTTGCAGGTGAGCTGTAGGCTGGCTATGAAAATGGACGTATACGTATATAGAAATACACAGTAGGCGTTACATATTCAAACACATATAAGGAGAGTCTTATATACAGTACCTACAGGTAGAAAGGTGTCACACATATACAGTAGACAGTCTGAAGCACACAAAGGGATCAATCCAATTATCTGTGATGATCTTCTCATCTTGCTCGTGTCAGAGGCGCATATGTTAGACCCCACCAATCAGGAGCTGATTGGCCGGTGATGAAAAACAGACAGTTTATCATTTCACCGAGCTTAATAAATCTACCCCTCAGCGCATAATCCTCTGGACCCAAGTGTCTCAACAGTCATAATGCACTGCAGCTGGAAGGAGCTGCTATAAGTTGTATTCATCCCATTACATCTTAACTAATTTGGTTCTCCCAAAATTGGGAAAACCTCATGCCCACTGAGCTAGTGAACTGAAAATGTTTTTATAGATCTTAGTGGCAAAAAAATGTAAACAAACAGCCTGAAGTGGGTGGGCCCTCTGTGCCCTGGGCAGCCGCCTGTACTGTCCTGGTGTATCAAAAGTATCAAATCAAGCAAAAGCTTACACCACTGAATAATAAGGTAAACAGAGAAGACGCACAATGTGGTGGTCATTTATAAAGCAAAATGTAGCCCCATATTTTTTTTCTCAGGTGAAAAAAGGATATTTTTGATGTTTCCATGGCTTAAATTTTATTCACACAGATTAATTTATTTATTCACAAAATGGCTAAAATTATCTTACTTTCTTGCTGTAGTGACAATGTAAATCAACTGCAAGGGGTGGAGAAACAGCTATCTAAATGACGTTTCTATATTTGCTTGAGTTTTTAAACACTACAAAACATGGGTGAATTGGGGATTTAAAGTGGTGCTGGAAAAATTACCAAAAAAGTGACACGCTAACACACCCACATCACCAGTCTGCCACCTTCTGCATCCTAACACACACACACACACACAATAGCATGCCACACTTTACACCCTACTACACCCACACCCACACCAGTCTGTCACCATCTACCATCTCATGGCCACACGCAGCCCCACATGCGCCCTGGCTACAAAATAATATAATTATACCATCACATTTAAGATGACAGTTTTCAATGTGATGCTGTTTTCACCTCCTGGATGCAAAGGCAAGCACTCTTCCATACACAATAATATAACTATTGCCATTGGAAATGTTAAACTCGAAACTGAGTTTTTAAATAAAGCCTAATTACCAGTGCCGTAGCTAGACATTTTAGTACCCTGTGTTTCAAAGGGAATTGGTGTATTTTCGGGAAAATACAATTCATAAATAGGGCAGATTTACTAATCTGCTATATTTACAGAATTAGTATTTTCTGATGACGTAGGCAGTCGTATTTTATTCCATTTGTATTTGGTGCCAAATAATAAACTGATAAAACTATTATATGCTGTAAAATGCACGGAACATTATCATCAGAACATGGTGTAAACTAATATCTTACAATGATTTATAACCGCATAAAAAGCACCAGGATATCCATCCAAAGCATACATTTTAGCAGATGATAAACACAATTGATTTCACTACAATACATCAGCAGGCATAATGTAACACTATGGTATCCAGCCAATAACACAGACTTCAACAGATTGTATTCTTTTATATCAGTCATCCCCTAGTGAGCAGATTCAAGAAACTCACATGTAGTGGTCTGCCACAGTTCTGGCACCCAGGCTGCATCACGGCAACACCAACATTCTATCCAGTAGTCACCAGTCACCCACATGAGGGATAGGGTTAAAGTACCTGCCTATTCACTGCAGGAGAGCTTTGAACTTTCATTAAGATAAATTGAAATAATAAAATAAAATACACAGTCTGCATTTAATGAAATGTCTGTCTGTTACAAATATCAGCTGCTTAAATCATCCTTTATATCTACTTCAGTCATTCTTTTTCTTTTGTCTAATTCCCAGTGAAGCATAGTGGGACCAGTTGGCTATTACTGGGTTTCTGTGCCAGTTTTTATTTGCCCAATTTACTTGATCCCAGGCTATGAGTCGCTCTTTCTTCAGGCCCCCTTATAAATGTTGCTGGGCTAGGTGAAGATTCTATTGATTAAAAAAAATCAATAGAGGTTTAGAGAAAATCAAGACAGTCTTGTTGCAGGAAAAAAGCCAAAGTCTGCTTCCCAGACTGACCATCTGGGTTTTTATGGCATTGAGTCAACTACAATAGCAAAAGGCAGCAGAGAGGAAAGGGGCATTCATGTAGATTTGGAAGGTTTTCCTAAAACTGGATTCTACATTGTAGTCAATACTGATTAGAACAAGGGGTTTGTGCTTATATTACAATATTTGTTATTTATGTTATTTGTTGTAAAGAACATCAGATATGGACCTATAAGAATGGATATTGCCTGTAAGAAGTTTCACCTGTGCAGTCTAATTGTGCATTGGTTAAAGGTGCATACACACTGTATATTTTTTTTGTTTGACCAATTTCGTTGAAAGACATTTCCCTTGAACCCAGTGTCCTGGATGAAATATGTTGACAAAAGATATCGATGACAGACGAAAGATCTAGCTACAGTTTATAGGCTCTTTTTGAAAGATATCCAAATTGAGCTGCATGCACAGTTGACGAACAACCTTGATGAACAACTGGCAGGTATGTGCAGTATCATTCGTCTTTCGTCGCAAACGCACTGAAAGATATTTTGACCAATTTCGTTTAGAAAGGCCGAAATGAACGAAATTGGTAAAAAAAGTTGGTAAAAAAATTGTACAGTGTGTATGCACCTTAAAACAGTAATAACTTGGACCCTATACATAGAGAAAAATACTTAGGGGTCTAAAGGCCCATATACACTGGTCAATTTTGAGCTGAAAGGAGCTCAGTTTTGCTGTTTGAGCTACTTTCAGCTCAAAAGCCGCCCAATGTGAATAGGCCAGCGATAAGTGGTGAGAGGTGATGCGCACACCCGGACAACGCGTGCTGCTCATGTGCTGGTATTACCAGTGGGGGTGTTTCAGGAACACATTCACACCTGTCATGTCAGGCAGGTGAAAAATTGTCAATGGTTCCCACACAATATAATAAGCACAGACACAACTCTGACTGACTACGCTAACTGCATAAGCTCCGGTTAGGCGCAAACGTACACACAGTTGCAGACACAAGATGACTACGCTGGCCGCAGGAACACTACCCTGATTCTGACAGGGACACTACGCTGACTACGTAACGGCCGCCGTGAAACTACACAAGTACCGTTATTTTAGTCACTAGTGGTGGGGACTGATTCAGCTGTATTCTTAGCCTGCAATTAAGTCCTGCACGAATAATATAATAATGTCTCATTTGGTGTTTTGTTGTTCTTAAGTGGGTTGCTAAGACCTATTTGAAATAGGGGTGTGATCTATGTGGGTGTTAGACTACACCCATTTTTTGCAAGGTACTGAGTCTTTGTCTTACCATAACATATTTTGGGCTCATTGCCTCTGATTGGTTGGCCACCCCGTCCTTAATATATATTTGGTGTAGGAGGTTCCAGACAGCCACTGACTATGGGGGTGATTCTATTTGACTGGTAAGCTGCGAAGCTCACAGATTACCAAGTCCTTGGGACACTCGCCTGCCGCTTTAGAGAATACCCGCCAGGGCGAACAAGAAATTATTTGATGGTCGCCGGCCATTGAATGATTTCTTCTGCCTTCGCAAATATAAGTCAGTGGAGACTGACTTATATTTGCGGGAGCTGGGACAAAAACGTCAGCCACCTGCCCCCGGCAGACTTCATCCCACCCAGCATTTCCACAGGGATGCCCATAGAACTTTTAGTGTTCCCATGGCCAATCGCCGCCACCACCTCGTCCCTCCCTCCCCGTTGTGAACAGTCCGGCGAAATTGTAAATCGCCAATTCCATACACAGTCGAGGTTTGCACATGTGCAGAAATGCGCATGCGCAAACCCCGACCATCGGGGCAGGGACATTACATGTTATGACATGATTGAACCAACATAAAGTGGTGTATTCAATGCGGCCGGCAAGGGGGTCAAATGGCAAGGTCGCCAAAAACAAGCGATCCTCGCCGTTTCACCCCCACGCCAGCCGCCCACCCTATTCAACACACCAGAGAAATCCTCACTGTCAAAGGACAGCGGGGATTCCCCCAAACAGTGAGGCTCGCGGCTAATGCAGGGAGCCCGCTGCATTTAGCCACGAGCATCGCTGTTTTAGCGGCCACATACACCATTTTCCCCCTTGCTCCAAAAACCTAGCGAGGAGGAAATGGCGTGTGCAGGGGGTCAGTTGAATACACCCCAAAGATTAATGAAGCCCTGAATATGAGTTGGTTGTATTCCAATGAGTCCTAGATACAGTATATAACATCCTCTTTCTGGGACATTCTTTGTACAAAATATTTATTTATAAATAATAATAAATATTTTGTGCAAAGAGTGTCCCAGAACAAATGTCTTCTTTTCCTCTAGGCCCTCCATAAATGATCCTAAGTATCACAGTTACTGATTTCTTTTTGCAATGTGAAGATATCTGCATAAATCCGACATGCAGGAATTCCCCATAATGTTAACCTTCATTCTAGCTACAGTCTCACCTTGCTCTATAGAATAAAAGAAATTGCACCTGTTTAACCCCTTCCCGACATTTGACGTATATATACGTCATGGCCGGGATGTACTTCCCGACACATGACGTATATATACGTCATGACTTTAAACTGTCACCGCGTCTAGGGACGCGGTGACAGAGGGACGATGTCTGCTGTCCCTGACAGCAGACATGTCCCAGCATGCCCAGGGGGGGCGGCGATGCCTCCCCCCCGTCGGCGATCGCTGCGATTGGCTGTTCAATGTGAACAACCAATCGCAGCGTTTTCCTGTGTTACCGGCGAATCAGACGCGAATCAGACGCTCGGTAACACAGGGATCAATCACCGCCGGGTGTGAGGGGGTCACCGGTGATGACCACACCTCACCCCACCTGCCCCCAAGGCTGTGATTGGTCCGTCGGACCGACGGACCAATCACAGCCATGGCGCGTGATTTAAACTAACGGTGACTGCGCTGCAGACGCCATTCCGGTCTGGAATTGCGTGCAGAGCGGTCACCGGCCACTCTGTCGTGCTATACATACTTGAACCTTGCCTGATACTTACCTGATCACCGCTGATCACCGCTGGTAGCGTGCTGCCAGCAGCTGGATGCTTCCTGGATCTTGTGACTTCCTGTGTCCTGCTGCTGCAGTGTCATAGAGTCACAGATCGTGAGAGATAGTGACAGAGAGTGACAGAGAGTGATAGAGAGTGCTATATTTTGTGTCTGCTGCACCCCTTTTGTGCTGATCAGTATATCTGTGCTAATCAGCAACTTTTTTTTTTTTTTTTTTTTTATATATATACCTGTCAGTTGCACCAAAGGTTGTGCTGCCTGTGCAACTGACTGCTGCCCCCCTTTTGTGCTGATCAGTATAAATTAACTGATCAGCAACTTTTTGGGGGTGCAGGTTTTTTTTTTTTATATATACCCTGGGGTCTTGCTAATGCCACATAGCACCCACCATTCATTCCACCAGAATCTGAGCTGCAAAATCCAAAAATCACTCCTTCCCTTCTGAGTCCTGCCATGCACCC
Source organism: Crinia signifera (assembly GCF_055691185.1). Lineage (NCBI taxonomy): Eukaryota > Metazoa > Chordata > Amphibia > Anura > Myobatrachidae > Crinia > Crinia signifera. Next base: position 280,017,152 of record NC_139217.1, read on the forward strand.
AACTGGTATTTTTTGGTCACATATGAGGCATTGCCATACTCGGGAGAAATTGGGGCACAGATTTTGGGGTGCTTTTTCTCCTTCATACCTTATGAAAATGAAAAATTTTGAGCCAGAACTGCATTTTTGTGTAAAAAATGTAATTTTTCATTTGCACAGCCCAGTTGTATCAAAATTGGTGAAACCCCTGGGGGTTTGAAATGTACACTATACCCCTAGTTGAATTCCCTGAGGGGTGTAGTTTGCAAAATGGGGTCACTTGTGGGGGGGTTCCACTGTATTGGTGCTTCGGGGGTCTTGCTAATGCGACATAGCACCCACCAACATTCCACCAGAATCTGTGCTGCAAAATCCAAATATCACTCCTTCCCTTCTGAGTCCTGCCATTTTTTGGTCACACATGAGGCATTGCCGTACTCGGGAGAAATTGGGGCACAGATTTTGGGGTGCTTTGTCTCCTTCATTCCTTGTGAAAATGAAAAATTTTGAGCCAGAACTGCATTTTTGTGTAAAAAATTTAATTTTTCATTTTCACTGCCCAGTTGTACCACAATTGGTGAAACCCCTGGGGGTTTGAAATGTACACTATACCCCTAGTTGAATTCCCTGAGGGGTGTAGTTTGCAAAATGGGGTCACTTGTGGGGGGGTTCCACTGTATTGGTGCTTCGGGGGTCTTGCTAATGCGACATAGCACCCACCAACATTCCACCAGAATCTGTGCTGCAAAATCCAAATATCACTCCTTCCCTTCTGAGTCCTGCCATTTTTTGGTCACACATGAGGCATTGCCGTACTCGGGAGAAATTGGGGCACAGATTTTGGGGTGCTTTGTCTCCTTCATTCCTTGTGAAAATGAAAAATTGAGCCAGAACTGCATTTTTGTGTAAAAAATTTAATTTTTCATTTTCACTGCCCAGTTGTACCACAATTGGTGAAACCCCTGGGGGTTTGAAATGTACACTATACCCCTAGTTGAATTCCCTGAGGGGTGTAGTTTGCAAAATGGGGTCACTTGTGGGGGGGTTCCACTGTATTGGTGCTTCGGGGGTCTTGCTAATGTGACATAGCACCCACCAACATTCCACCAGAATCTGTGCTGCAAAATCCAAATATCACTCCTTCCCTTCTGAGTCCTGCCATTTTATGGTCACACATGAGGCATTGCCGTACTCGGAAGAAATTGGGGCACAGATTTTGGGGTGCTTTGTCACCTTCATTCCTTGTGAAAATGAAAAATTTTGAGCCAGAACTGCATTTTTGTGTAAAAAATTTAATTTTTCATTTTCACTGCCCAGTTGTACCACAATTGGTGAAACCCCTGGGGGTTTGAAATGTACACTATACCCCTAGTTGAATTCCCTGAGGGGTGTAGTTTGCAAAATGGGGTCACTTGTGGGGGGGTTCCACTGTATTGGTGCTTCGGGGGTCTTGCTAATGTGACATAGCACCCACCAACATTCCACCAGAATCTGTGCTGCAAAATCCAAAAATCACTCCTTCCCTTCTGAGTCCTGCCATGCACCCAAATGGTATTTTTTGGTCACATGTGAGGCATTGCCGTACTCGGGAGAAATTGGGGCACAGATTTTGGGGTGCTTTGTCTCCTTCATTCCTTGTGAAAATGAAAAATTTTGAGCCAGAACTGCATTTTTGTGTAAAAAATGTAATTTTTCATTTGCACAGCCCAGTTGTATCAAAATTGGTGAAACCCCTGGGGGTTTGAAATGTACACTATACCCCTAGATGAATTCCCTGAGGGGTGTAGTTTGCAAAATGGGGTCACTTGTGGGGGGGTTCCACTGTATTGGTGCTTGGGGGGTCTTGCTAATGCGACATAGCACCCACCAAAATTCCACCAGAATCTGAGCTGCAAAATCCCAAAATCACTCCTTCCCTTCTGAGTCCTGCCATGCACCCAAATGGTATTTTTTGGTCACATGTGAGGCATTGCCGTACTCGGGAGAAATTGGGGCACAGATTCTGGGGTGCTTTGTCTCCTTCATTCCTTGTGAAAATGAAAAATTTTGAGCCAGAACTGCATTTTTGTGTAAAAAATGTAATTTTTCATTTGCACAGCCCAGTTGTATCAAAATTGGTGAAACCCCTGGGGGTTTGAAATGTACACTATACCCCTAGTTGAATTCCCTGAGGGGTGTAGTTTGCAAAATGGGGTCACTTGTGGGGGGGTTCCACTGTATTGGTGCTTCGGGGGTCTTGCTAATGTGACATAGCACCCACCAACATTCCACCAGAATCTGTGCTGCAAAATCCAAAAATCACTCCTTCCCTTCTGAGTCCTGCCATGCACCCAAATGGTATTTTTTGGTCACATGTGAGGCATTGCCGTACTCGGGAGAAATTGGGGCACAGATTTTGGGGTGCTTTGTCTCCTTCATTCCTTGTGAAAATGAAAAATTTTGAGCCAGAACTGCATTTTTGTGTAAAAAATATAAATTTTCATTTGCACAGCCCAGTTGTATCAAAATTGGTGAAACCCCTGGGGGTTTGAAATGTACACTATACCCCTAGATGAATTCCCTGAGGGGTGTAGTTTGCAAAATGGGGTCACTTGTGGGGGGGTTCCTAACTTTTAGCATCTTATGGTGCCTAGAAACCTACATGGTGCCTAAAAAATAATCTCATAAAAAGGAGGCTCCAAAATCAAGTAGGTGCTCCTTCTATTATGAAGCCTGTGGTTTGGTCAACGTGCACACTAGGGCCACATATAGGATATTTATGAAAACAAAAGAATTGGGGGAATCAATTTTTAGTCCCATTTCTCTAGTAAAATCTACTGTGTTCCTTAGAAAAATGTATTAAAATTGGAAATCTGCAAAAAAAATGAAATTTTGAAATTTCACCTACACTTTGTTTTAATTCCTGTGAAACACCTAAAGGGTTAACAAACTTCCAAAATGCTGTTTTGAATACTGTGAGGGGTGCAGTTTTTGAAATGGCATCATTTATGGGGGTGTCTCACATACAAGTCCCTCAAAGTCACATCAGAACTGAACTGGTCCCTAAAAAAATCAGTGTTTAAAATTTTCTTGAAAGTTTGAAAATTTGCTATTCATATTTTAAGCCTCCTAGTGTCCAAAAAAATTAAAAGGATGTTGAAATAATGATGGAAACATAAAGTAGACATATGGTCTATGTTAGTTATTAACTATTTTGAGTGGTATGATTATTTGTCTCACAAGCAGAAAATTTAACATTTTGAAAATTGCTAAATTTTCCATTTTTTTACGACATTTTGGTATTTTTCACAAAAAAACACAGACTGTATCGACCCAAATTTACCACTAACTTGAAGTACAATGTGTCACGAGAAAACAATCTCAAAATCACTGGGATAAGTAAAAGCAAAAAAAAGTTATCCCCACTTAAGTGATACATGTCAGATTTGAAAAAAAGGGCTCTGTCAGGAAGGCAAAAACATGCTGCGTCAGGAAGGGGTTAAAAGAAAATTCCCTCTCAGTGGTTTCTTTAGTTACTCAAATACTGATCCTATCAAGAGAATGACTATCTTCTCCTGACAAGTGATGCTGATAAAGTGATTTTTAGTTCTTGAATTATTGAAACAGGAGAGAAAAGCAGAGGATTAGCAAAATATATAATTTCCTTTTATGAAGAAAATGTGAAGGTCACGTATAAGAGGTGTCATTTGGGTAAATTAAGGTTATACTGCAGTATGTGTAAAAATCATTAAGTGATGTAGGACAAACAAATGAGAATGAAAACAACATAATTGACAATAATAACATAGTTAATTTGATTTATAGTGGATCTGAGTCTACTATACAGTGTGGAAAAAGAAGGAGCTATATAGTGGGGCGTAGCTACAATGATGCAATTCAGTGTACTGTATATCACATCATTGGATTCCCTTTGGACGTAGGAGGCCTGGGGAACTGGTGGGAAAAGCATGAAGATTAGCCACCGTTCTGGGGGCCAGGTGCACAAGCGATTTTTATTGTAAACTCCCGGCAAGTATGAATAATATTGACAAAACACTTGCAAGAAGTGCAAATTATAGCTTACTGTACATCAGGTTTGTCGGAATATATGCAACATACTGTGTGTTTCATTCATATGCATGTACATTGGAGAGACAGCAGATGGTGATATACTGTATTATGTATTGTTTGTTTGCTGTTATATTCCTGTATCTCTCTGATGCTTCCTGTTCATGTTGTCTCAAGGAGTGAAGGAAGAAGCAACTTGTGGCAGACAAGTTGAGTTTAGAAACTGTTACTGAATGCTTTACAAGGCTCATCCTCAGGGGCGTAGCGAGGGCGGAGCCGGCAGAGCACAAGCTCTGGGCGCCGAAAGTTCACAGGACACCAGAGCCGTGCACCGCAAACTCTGCCTGCCGCCCGTCCAGCATTCCCGCACGCTCCTCTGCTCCTGTGTCCTGACTCCTGCGCCTCCCGACCGTGGCTCACAATATCGGATGTGTGAGCCACTGCCGGGTGCCATAGGAGTCAGAACACAAAGCAGGCCTGTCCACTGCTTTCTTCAAGTCTACCGCTGGACCACGAGCCAATAGGCACTTGCGGTCCAGCAGCCAATCAGGAGCACCATTTTTTGCTGCTGGACTGCGAGCTCCTATTGGCCCACGGTCCAGCGGGAGACTTGAAAATAGCAGTTGATAGACCTGCTTTGACTATACAGCCGGGCAGCACACCACTCTCCCCGCTCTCTCTGCCCAGATGTCCCCTTGGCAATGAGCAATTTCAGTCTCCCTTGGCAACAAGCATTTTCAGTACCCCTTGGCAACGAGAAATTTCAGTCCCCCTTGGCAACAAGCAGTTTCAGTCCCCCTTGGCATCGAGCATGAAGCCCCTTGGCATCGAGCATGAAGCCCCTGGCATTGAGCATGAAGCCCCTAGCAATGAGCATGTAGGTTAGTGGCACATATGTGTCAAATATGTAATGGGCATCATAGTATAGTATGTAATGGGCATCATGATGCTTGGCACAATGTGTAATGGGCATTATGATTTGTTATATAGTATGTGTCAGGTCTAGGTTTAGTGATGTTCCCGGTGTTGGTGCTTGTGGGTCAGTGGTGGAAGGAAGGATTAGTCGTGGAGGCGAGACGAAGTTTCTGCGCATGTGCGCTGGTATTTATTATTGAAGGTGCAAACAGGCAATATGGCAATTGAAACAATGCAAATATTTCCAGCGATTTCAGCCCCTATTGCCCCCGTATGTACACAGCTTTACACTGAATCTTCAGAACCAGATGGGTTAACAGGCTGGATTGCTCAGGTGCTTGCTGGTGATTACACCTGCTGGAAGTCTCTGCTGCACTTGGAAGTGGTAGCTTGTACTGCAGCTTGGAAACTGGAGTCTGGTTGCTGGGAGCAGTAGTTCCACGGAGGATAACTGGAGTAGAGACTCAGGGACTTGGAAAGGAACACAAGGAATAGCCAGCAGGAGATTACTGACTGGAGGAATCACACTGGGAGAAGAGCAGGAACAGGTAACTGTGTCAGAACTAGAGAACTGCACTGAGACAGAGCCAGGATACTTGTAGCTGGTCGCGACTTGTAGTCCAAGGCAAGGCTAGCTGGGAATAGCTGATCCTTGTACCTGAGGGTTTGCAGTCATTGGTGGAGTGTACCAAGGGAGGCGTGGCCATGCTCGGCACCTAAGCACCAGGGACACTAGGAAGTCGGCGAACTGGAGTGTTCCAGCGTGAGAGAGGTAACAATGCTGTATGCCGGTTCATGACAGTATGTAATGGGCATCATGTGTGACCTTATGTGTAATTGGCATTACGGCATGTGACTTTATGTGCAATGGGCATTCCGGTGTCTGGTATAATGTGTAATGCCACACCCCTTTTGTTATGCCATGCCTCCTTTCCATATCTGTATTGTGCAAAGAACACATCCATTAAGGCGTCAGCCTTAATGATCGGAATTTCATTGCTTTTTGGAGTTTGAGTGGAAGAGTTACAACAGGTTTCTGAAATGCCACATCATATGTAAGAAGTCTTAATGGGACATGTGAAACTGTAAGTTTTTTTGACTATGGAATGGAATGACAGCACTTAGGTAACAATAAAATAATCAATACTCCTGCTGGTTGTAAGCCAATGTTTCAATAATATTTACACATTTTCATCAGGGCAAAAGATACAAAACACAAACTCACCATTTAAGTGTTCCCTTTACTATGCATCAGACTGCAATGCACGGCGTGTCTGCTCCCCGCTGGTGAGTTTCCTTAGGATGACATCACCACAGTGCACCCATCACCAAACAAAACTTTATAAAAACTGAAACAAAGAACAAGCACAAAAATGTATATCATAACTTAAAGGCACTAAATATACAATAACAATATAAGGCAAGTAACACCTATTAGCAAGACTTTAGAGAAAACAATTAAAACCTAAAGTCTCATTCAAACAAAGTGGGCTTAGTGAATCTAATTTAAAAATCCACTGTGCCTAACGTGGTAGCAGCAGTTTAGACCTATTGCCACCTCTTACCAATGGGAGGGACATAATCAATAATTTTATGTTTCAAAGCAGTTGGGGAATGACCCATTATTGCGTAGTGCCTGGCATGTAATATATGCCACACGGGCAATCTATTACATACACTATGAATTTCATAGAACAGGTAACCTGGTGTTTAATGGGGTATAAATGTGTTTTTAAATGGATGTTTGATTGTGTCCCCAGTCCACATGTAACTACATGTGACACAACTCGTACACTTTATGGACCCCAATTTTGGGGTACCCAAAAACATTGAAATACCAGTTCTATCAAAATTGGTGATGTCACTGTGTACCAAATAATTCCGTAAATTACAGCCTCTTGAATAACTGGTCATTTATTTTTTCATTGGTCAACCCAGGTAAATCTTTATCGGATGAAACTATAGGCCAATATGAGTTTACAGCTGTATGAGCCACATAACTAGCTGTGTTAAAACTATTAGCCCAAGTGATTTTATTGGCCGCAGCTTTTTTGGTCTTTCTTTTCAGGGTTTTGGACCTAGGAATGTTCATTACCCTCTTTTAGTATGCATTAACTGATCATAACTGTAACCCCTTTCCATAAATTTCGAGGCCATTTGGTCCAATTGGATGTTTAAATCATCCTCATCACTACAAATTCTACGAACTCGCAACATTTGCAAATATGGCAACCCTGAGACAATAGCATGTTGCGATCTGTTTCTTTAACAAAAAACGATGTTTTTAAACAGCCATTACTGAGACATATCTGAACATCCAAAAAATCTATCTGATGATCTGAATGTGTACATATCAGTTTGATGGGACTGTCACTATTATTCTGATGGTCAATGATCTACATACGGGCCGTTACGGATCCATTCCAGATTGAAATCATATCTTAAATGTAATGTGAATAGTATATAACATTTCTGGTAACCTCTGGATCAGTAAAAAAAATATTTTTCAACCATCATCATATAGGCATTGGCCACTGAGGACCCCATCGCACATCCAGTAACCTGTAGGAAGAATTGGCCATCAAAATTAAAATAATTTTTACTCTAAAACAACTTCACGACCCTTATACAGGGAATTATTTGAAATTAGGTGACGTTTTGCAGCAATCCCCTGCTCATGTGGCATGCTGGTATATAACAAATTAGCATCAATTCTACATAAAAGACAATTAGAAGGGATATTGGTTATTTTTTTTGAGTGCCAATAACATAGCCGTGTCCTGTAAAGAAAATGCAAAGTTTTGTACCAGTGGTTGTAGGTAGATAAGATGATACTGATAAGATGATACTGGCTGAATTATAGACCCCCTGGCAGAGATGATAGGTCTGTCAGAGGGTTTACATAGAAACATAGAATTTGACGGCAGATAAGAACCACTTGGCCCATCTAGTCTGCCCCTTTTTTAAACATGTTACCTCAAACCATATTTGATTCTTATTTTTTTGTAAGGATATCAATATGCCTATCCCAAGCATGTTTAAATTGTACTACTGTATTTGCGTCTACCACCTCTGATTGTAGGCTATTCCACTTATCTACTACTCTTTCTGTGAAGTAATTCTTCCTCAAATTTCCCCTGAATCTTCCTCCCTCTAATTTCAGTGCATGTTTATCAAGATTCTTGTGAATCTTCGGAAGAGTTTATAATAACGGTCTCCTCGGAAAATACAAGTGAGTATTTTGTGATATTATTGAAAATAACACCTGAATTAACTGCTGACTGCAAATACAAAACCAACTCATGCTTAAAAGAATCAGTAGGGTCAGAAGATAAATGCATATATGCAGTGGGATAATGATAGAGGGTGCAGGGGATGCAACTGCTATGGGGCCTGGCTTGGGGGGCACGGGGGCCCAGCAGGTTATCACCTGCATCCTCTTCAAGGTTTTTTGGCAGTTTATTCTTTAAATAGTGTGGCTGCGGGGACTCGGCTCTGCTGTGTGAGCAGGGGAACAGGACCAGCTGAGGGAGGAGCAGATGCAGTGCGACTGTGGGAGTGAGGACCGGGTGCGGCTGCGTGAGTAGGGGACCCAGTTCTGCTGCTGGAGGAGGGCACTGGGTGCATCCAAGGTAGGAGAAGACCCAACATGACTGTGGGAATGGGGAATGGATGTGGCTGCGGGAGCAGAGGACTGGGTGCGACCAAAGGAGGAGACCCGGCGGGTGCAGGGGACCCAGAACGAACGGGGGAGGAGGAGAGACTCAGCAAGAACAGGGGACCCAGCACTCCAGTTGGTGCAGTGTTCTGCACCTTGAAAACGGGGTTTGCGTACCCTGAAATGTTGGCTATTGTTTTTTGCACTTGTTTTATGGGTTAAATTGTTTTGACATTTCACAAAGCCTCTGAGTGCCTCTGTTTTAGAGACCAATATATATATATATATATATATATATATATATATATGGGAAAAAAAAGGGGGGGGGGGTCAGAGTGCGCTAATATACAATAAATGTAGCTTTGAAAATTGGGTATTTAATATAAAATATAAAATGTACACATATACACAATGTACAGAATTAAAACAAACCCTTAATAGGGTATCTCAGATACACAAATGGTGAACATAAATAATAATTGCTCAATACAGGAGTTCTTGATCACAGATAGAAGGCCCAACGTGTTTCGTCAAATCTTGACTTCATCAGGGGCAAATATTGCAATCGGCAGTAACTATATGTGTTCTATACACAAAAATCTCTGGAGCTTGATGTCTCAGAAACAATCCGGTACGTTTCCAACAATCGGAATAGTACAAGGAATGTTCCTAGTAAAGCATAAAGATTTTTGATTTTGCCAGATGAAACAGAATCTTCAAACAAATTAGCAGTGAGTTTTAGAAGCAGTCACATACAGCAGGGGTTCACCAGTGTGAACCCCTGCTGTTCACTCCTCCCTCCTCTTTTTCTGACAACCTCTTTGTCTCTCACACCCCTCACTCTTTATTTCTCCTAAGTCATTATATCTCTGCCTAGGGGGCATTGTAGTGATAATGGTGGAGGGCCCTGTTAATATTTTCTAGTTACGCCCCTGCATATATGTTGCAGTCTCAGCCAACTGGCGTTCGATTTCACATTTGTAATCTGTTAAATCTTAGATAACAATCGAGCCACCTTTATTTGATTTAGGGGGCAATTTAAATAATTCTGAAGGAAGAATGTCATCAGATTTCGTGACAGCCTTATTCCCAAAGTGTTCTTGCAATTTTAATTGCCGATTAAGCTTGCCAGTCTCAGTTTTCCAAAGGAACGGATCAAAACAGGTAGTAGGAACAAAACTGAGGCCTTTTTGTAGAAAATGCAATGCAGTGCTGCCCACTGGCCACTCCGCATTGCATCTGTACCTAGCATCAGCTCCGGTGCTAGCGGGCTGGCAGACAGGAAAACTGACGGGTGGGTGGCTCAGCCCAGAATTTCAGGAGCAGAGCCGCCCATGGCGGTAACACTGCCAATCGAATGCCCTGATGACCACCAATATTACAGGAGCCGCCCCTAGGCATAAGCCAATGCCCTAGGCAATTGCCTAGTTTGCCTATTCCTAGAGCCGGGGATGGTGTGATACAGGGCAGCCTGGGTGCTCTGTAGCTGAAAAGGTGGTCAGAAGAGGTGGACCCTTTGAAGGGCATGCATTAGCTCCACCCCTTTCAGGGATTGCCACACCTTCGGCACAGCAGGCCCTGCTTTAACAATTAGAAATGTTGGGAGGTATAATACCATGAAAAACCAGCGCTGTGTTCTTAATTGCTCAGCCGTGGAATACTATGGGTTCTGAGTGGCTTGACTGTCTGTTACAACCACACTTACTTCTTATTTCAGACCCGCATTCACATAGCAGTTTCTTTAGGGGAATATCACAAGTCAAACAGCAACTGGCATTGTTTGAATATTTGAGACTTACTTAAAAGTTCAGTCTCGCGTGCCCATCTTGAAAAAGGAAAATCTATTTCTGAAACACGTTCATGCCGCACAACCTCGCTTAACATCAGGAGGATGTATCTGTGAGGAGGTCGGAGTCATCCTTCGAGAACCGGAGAAGAGTAATTTAGCCAGCCACGTCTGCGGCACCGGTGGCCGGAACATCTCATACTCGTGTCTGGTTTCCACTCCGCCCCTCTACAGTCTTTTTGTGAACTTTGTTTTATACAATTATTATGTAATTTCGTGAATATTAAATGCTTTTCTACTTTCAAGCATTTGGACCATGTTTTCTTAGAGAACCTGCTATGGGAACGCATGATTGAACCATTAAGTAAGTGTCATACATATTGCATTTGTCTTCTCCTGATTGAAAAATATCACTGGTCAAAATAAACTGTTACGGGCACACGAGACTTATCTTTTAAGTAATTGTCAAATATCCAAAAAATGCCAGTTGCTTTTTGACTTGTGATATTTCCCCAAAGAAACTGCTATGTGAATGCAGGTCTGAAATAAGAAGTAAGTGTGGTTCTAACAGACAGTCAAGCCACTCAGAGCCCATAGGAGTCCACGGCAGAGCAATTAAGAACACAGCGCTGATCTCTTTTTTGTTTGGTGATTGCTTGGAATGGGAGATTGATGGTCTCCTAGAAGAAAGACCAGCTGCTTTTATTGAATTAAACATACTATTGCACCAAGTTGCAAGTGCCTTTCTATTTAGGTATTGTCACGACCACCGTGGCTGCTACCCATGCCTCCCATACTATGGTTACCTCTGGGGTCCCTAATAGGGCAGTACATGCTCTGGTGCTTATCTTCGCTGGCAGTCCCCAGGTTGCTGGGCTGTGTACTGTCGCGCTGTCACCTGCTGGTGACAGTGATGACGTGCGCGCTGGTGACATGCGGGTACTGCTCGGCGTGGGGCCTGAGGCTCCATGATGCTCTGTGCCTGTTTGGGCCTTGCTGGACACACAGCCTTGAGTATGCTGCACATGCTTCCTGCAGGCTGGGAACTGTCACCGCCCCTAGGCGGCGGGAATCTGGTTTCTCCAATGGGACTGCACTGCCAATCAGCTCCAACCAATTGCAGTGCAGCCCTCCTGATAAATACTGACTGACTAGGCCACCGTGAAGCTGGTTGGTGGGCAAATATTTCTTGGCCAATAAATATACCAAGAGCCTCTATTATTGATTAATAAAATGGAGTGTGCGTCTGCACCATGTATTTTTCTTTGCAGAACTACAAGTCCCAGCATGATAGCACCTCATGTATCTTGGGTGTGCATTCTAAGATCCCCCCCCCCCCATAGGTCTAGGAGTCAGTCAGTACAATGATGTCCTTCCCTAGACATCTGACTCCCTCCTGCTAACAGCGCTGCTGCCTGCCAGGTATCTCCAAGAGGAATCCTTCTGCTTGCCTGCTGTACTCGACCGTCCACCTGCCGGACCCTGCTGCCGCCTCTACGGTCCGGACAAGGTTAGCCCCCCAAAGGGGATCACCCTTTTCCTCACCTGCAACCCTCCTGGTCACAGCCATTCAGGCCTGCTATTATTCCTTCCGGATTCCAATCATCCAATCATGCAATCTTTCATTCAATTCTTCAATCATCAATCCATTCATCTTTCCAAGTATATTCTTCAGTTCGATTATTCAAGTTTATGTTTATTATCCAATCTACACTTCAAGCCATCTTCAGATATCAACCTCGTGCGCCACCCACTACGAACTTTACAATAACTTTTATATATCATTGACTTTGGTTATCGCATATCTTCAGTATTACCTTTGTGCCACTATTCATCTCCTGTATTACAGTATCTTTATTAAAACTGGTTTTCCTTTATCCAATTGCATCCTTCCCTTCTGTCGTTTATGCAAAAACCTTACATCAAGGCACCTAGCCTCCATTACACTCCAGCTGGTGCCACTGCTAGCGTGACAGGTATGATACCATGTTGAGTTTCATGCCCTATAACAGTAGGTATAGGGACACAAAGCAGCTTTAAATTCACTTATACTGTAAGTAAATCTTTAGCCACATCAGGAGCCAGATATCTGTCTTACAGATTTCCCAGGAGTAGAATCAACAAACTATTTTTTAAACTTGGACACTCATGGATACACAGGGTCTGTGGCCTGCTGTCTTCAAGCCTACATTTCCACTGGTTTGTCGACTAAGTGCATGTCAACCTTTTGTCTGTGTTGACATATCGCATGTCGACCTTTTTGGTGTTAACCTATTGACTGTTTGTCTAGGGGCCTTATTCTGGTTCACTTCTTCTGGCAAATTCCTTCTTCGATAGACAAAACCATGGGGCCTTTTTCTGGTTGGTGCGGTCCGTTCTGAATTCTTTTGGACGGCGATTTTTAGCTACCTGCGCAAGCAACGCAATGCGCATGTGCAACACAGTGTCTTCGCACTCGTTCTCAACAATACCGTCTACAAATGTCCACCCAACTCCCTCGGGAAATATGGGCGTCATGTGGGCGTGTATAAGAGCGCGGTTTCAAAGTGGGCGAAACTGGGCGTAAATCTGGGCATACACGTGGGAGTGTACAAACAGTGGTAGGCGTGCATTCGGACCAGACACCGAGCGCAAGCAAACCAACACATCAGAAATCTTCGGTGAAAACAAGCAGCTTTCACTTCTCGGAGAGCACTGGTTCATGCGCTAGGCATTCGGATCGCCCAATTAGTGCGCCCACACCTTAAACACTGGCAGCTGAGCACAATACAATCCACTCCTCTAGTCATTAGTGATGAATTAAAAACTTTTCACAGGTTCAATTGGAAGCATTGCTGGCTAAATGGGCCAATACAAAATACTTGAATATATGCTGCAAACACAACTTTATTGTTGGTATCTGGCCCACATTTACGCAGTATGGACCGTGCTAACTCTGTAAGGCCCTATGTGCACTACAGGGGGGGAGATGTAACATGTGCAAAGAGAGTTAGATTTGGGTGAGTTATTTTGTTTCTGTGCAGGGAAAATACTGACTGCTTTATTTTTTCACTGCAATATAGATCTCACTTTGAAGTAAAACCGTACCCAAATCTAACTCTCTCCACACTTGTGCAGTGCACATGACTTTGTCCATCTAAGAAGGAATTTGCCAGAAGGAGTGAACCAGAATAAGGCCCTAGATACTGTATGTAGACCTTTCCATGGCTTCATAGGACATACTAGGGAAGAAGGGAGGCCATGTGGCTGGATAGCTAGTAACTGTCCTTTATTCCTATACAAATATACAGAAAGCCTGTCTAAAAGTACCCATACACAGTACAATTATTGTATACAATTTGGAATAGATTCAGTGGCGTAGCTAAGTTTTGGGCACGCCCCCCCCGCCACGCACCCGCCACCCATGCAAACCCCCCAATCCCCCGCAGCCTTACCTATCATGCTGGTCCCGGCGGCTCCGTTCTTCTGCTGAGGACCACCACAAAATGGCCGCCGCCTTACAGCAGACAGTTTCAGAGAACTGTGTGCTATATGGGGGATAGGTAAGTCTGCGGGGGATTGGGGGGGTGTAACTATAGCACCGCAGCCCCCGGCGCCCCCACATGCACAGCGCCCCCTCGCGGCAGATTGACCTGCATGTCCGCAAGATGTCAATATCGTTAACAATGAGTGGGGGGGGGGCGGCGCGCATTGTTAAAGATATTAGGCATATACGCAGAAGCCCCTTTCTGAACGAAATTGATGCCAATATCTTCTATTGTGCATGGGCCTTTATGCAGATGACTGCTTATGACCATTTTTCCAGCGTTTGGGAGTAAACAGTTGAGAATTTGTTACCAGAAATTTCCAGATTGGGAACCAGCCAGATTCCAACCAGCAAGATTGGAAAGATAATACTTTAGTGTGTATGGGCCTTAAGCCAACAAACCTTTACAACAGGAGTATTTGTTTTACATTCCATAACACCAGTCATATGCCATGTGTGTACTCAGAGGTGTTTTAAACCCCATTATTTGGAATTAAGTAAAATTCCACAAATGGGAAAGCTATTTTCATAAAATGTGAAATCAGGAGTATTGGGCAATCAGGCTAGAAATATGGCACTGTAAAATGAACTATAATTAGACATACGTCTAAATGTGATTATTAAACCTCTTATTCCACGTGAGAAATAGTTTAATATATTTAAAGAAACCTCAAAAAAGGTGTAAAAATTTACTGTGTTCCAAATCAAATATTTATATAAATGTATTTAATGTGATGGTAATATTCTAAACATATAGCCATTTTAATGAAGAAGTTTAATGTTATATTCAGTAACATGGCTATACAGTATTCATCAGAGGCTTATGAAAGAGATGTAAAACTATTTCTCGTAAATGAAATCTAGGACAAGTGTATTGCTCATGTTAGAGGAGTAAGTGGTCTCAGAACAGACGCTGCCAATAGTGATTCATAATTTATCTTAATTCAAATCTATAGGCAGAGGTAACCCGCAACAATGAATTAAGCTGGGATGTTTGTCCACCAGACTAAAAGATTAGATAAAGATTGTTACAGCTGAGTAATACAAATAGCAAGATTTATTACTGTAAAGTATTTTATATAAAAAACAGATGTAATACACATTTACTCTAAACCATAGGCACCGATTCAGGCCGAGCACCCAGGCCGCGCACTAAACCATAGGCGCCGAGCACCCACGGAATGTGATGATCACCCACGGCCGGAGAGGTGCACACCGAGGGGAGGGGGGGCTAGAACCCCCTCTGCTGCCGATTCATTACCGCACTTGACTGATACAATACATATTTTTTTGTGGTAGACCCAGGATGCTGCAGCTGCCTCCTCATATCCACAGAGACAGCTAAGCTGGCAGCCTGATGTCTCTGGGGAGCTAGAGCAGTCAGTGTCTTGGGAGGTAAACAGGAGATGCGCTCTAAAGTTACAATAGCTGCAGGTAAGGCGGCATCTGCATCAAAAGCCAATTGCAGAGCCACACCCTTGCCCAAAAAACATGCCCCTTTTCAAAAAGGCCACACCCCCTTTCAACAGCCTTGAGCACCCACCAGCAAAAACATAAACTGGCACCTCTGCTCTAAACACTGTATCATTTACAATCAGGTTACATTATTTAAAGTAGTGTCTTAACCACTCAGCGGGCTAATGTCAAAATGTCCAACAATGTTTAGATTTGGTATCATTTTTATAGCATCAAAAAGCAGAGGGTGGGCATTCCTGAGAATCACCTCTGGGGACTAATTAGGTATAAATTGAAAATATGTAATTGAAGACAAATATTGCTTTGTGGGGCACTTTTTTGTATGCATTGATATATTTTACACAGAATTATTAGAGTGCGCTAATACAGAAAAATACCACCATTTCAGGTTAAAACCTCTTAGGCATAGAGGAATTTTGGGTACTTGTTCCTAGCACGGCGCCCATCGCATACCTTAATTAGTGGTATGCGATGGTATGCGATGGGACCCGATTTTCGGGTCCTAAGAGCCGCACTGTACAATTATAATATTTCTAATTACACAGGCGCCCTGATGGGTGATTACTATGTTAAATGCACCCCCATTGTTAAAGCCACCCACACTATCAACGCCAACCCGAAGCGTGGCGAGTGTGGCGGTACGCGCCCTCTGACCTTTTCCTACCCCCACTATCCACATCGGCGTGGAGTTGATTTTATATAGTGTGGTGAGCGCAGCGAGCCACCAAGCCCGTAGAGGGGCGAGCGGGTGCGGAATACATGTGAAGTTATCCGTGTCCGCTCTCCTTGCTCACTGCGCTCGCCACACTATATAAAATCAACAAATCAAATCAAGTAAAATAATAAATTAACAACAAAATTCACAGTGCTAATGGTAATTTATACCCCTTTAAGATCGCAAAAATAACCCGGATCGATACCAGGTTGTTTTCGTGTTGACCCGGGTCCCATTTACACTATAGGGAGAGGCAGCATCAGCTCCCCAATAATGAGCCGCTGCTCCGCCCCCCTGATGACATCAGCGACCCTGCTTATTGCTGGGTAGCTGTGGGGAGCTTTACCTCACAAATGCTGAGTCATTCCCACGGAGGACCCATGTCCAAATCCCGAGTGCGACCTGCCATTAGCGATGTGTAAGCGGTATTACTGTATAATCAAGTCCATGAGTATTATGTTTTTATAGTTAAGTATATTTTATAAAATATGTTCAAAAGTTAAATTTACATTTGTAAAACACACCAAAAATCATAAAGCACCTATCATTGTTTAAAAAAAGCCTACAAGCCAAAGTACTGTAGACAAAAATAATGAAGTTCACTGCATAAATCTTGAAAGAGGAATGCAATACAATAAGAGACTGTCAATGCTTTAGATTGACTCTATTAGCAGAATCGCCTTGAGGAGGCAGGTGGCTTATCATATATTTGCTAATGCGTGCAACTGGGACTTCTGCATTTTATTTACATATGGCATTGCAACATTTTTTTTTTTACCGATGCACATCGGTATGCTAGAGGGAATTTTCTTTCTGTTGTCTCTTTACTCAGGGCCAGTGCAAGGTTTCTCTGCACCCTAGGCAAACTGTTAGCCCAACACTACCCCTCCTCCCTGCCAAAATATTGAGCCCCTTAGGTGATAAACACACAGCATCTTATACTGTAAGTTCCACAGTCAGACAATATAGAAGTTTGGGTTAGAGTTTTATTGGATTGGGTTCGGATATATCCTAGCATAGGATGTTAGGGCTCATTTATCAGCATTGCTTACTGTTTTACGGTCAGAGGTTATTATTATTTTTGAGAGATGTGTATGTTTCTAAATAAATTATTACTATCTATATCTGTCTCGCTCACAATAGTTAGGTCGACAGGGCCAAATCCTCTCCCCCAGTTGGCCACGCCTGTGAAGGAGGATGGATCAGCCAGTGTTTGGGGAAACCCTTTCTGCCCTGGGTGAAGGTGGCACCCCTGGCCTCCAGCAGCTGCGTGGCTTCCTTGCAGGGTTTGTGGTTCCAGCAGAGGGAGCTGAGGGGTGGCAGGTAACTTGTGGGGTGAATCGTGGGAAGATACTGGGTGCTGGGGGGTTCTGAGGGTGGGTGACATGTGTAGGCAGGGCCAGCAACAGAAATGTGGAGTCTGTTACACTAAAATCTGCAGTAGACTTTTGACAAACATAAAAACATTTACAGTCTGTGTATATGTATGTAAATATATATATATATATACACACACACACACATATATATATATATATAACAGAACAAGAAGCAGGCGGCACACTGAGGTCTTTTCAAATCTGTGTATTTGGATAGGATAGCTTGACGTTTCGGAGCAGCGCTCCTTCTTCAAAAGCTAAGCGTTTTGTGGTGGGCAGTTGGGAGCCTGGACCCGGTCCAGGCTCCCAACTGCCCACCACAAAACGCTGCCCTCCACTGCCACCTATTTCCACTGAGAACCGTTTGGAGATTTCCACTTGCCTACCACCACCGGCCCTACCGACCTGGAGTGAGGCACTCACCTCTTGAAAGCAAGCCGCCTATCTAATACCCACCCAGGGTCCTACAGCGGACACTCAACCATCATTTCTCATCCAAGTTGGGAGGATCGCTACCCCCTACTGCAATTGGAAAAAAGCCACATTCGAGTACCGCTGCGGCCAGGTTTTGATACATCCATCTGCTCCTCATTTCAACGGTTATCCATTGGACTGTGGACTCAAATTAAGGTGATATCACTCTAACAGTGGACGCAGCAATTTTCAAACATCCTTGCCATTTCCCCTTCCCCTTTATATTGTGTACCTTATATTGTGTACCTTGCATTTTATATGTTTATTATAGCATGCTATTTGTATAATTAAAATATTATTTTTAATTCCTCACTCTGTCATCAATGAGCGCAGTCTACCATTCTTTTCTTGTATATCTTCTATAGCGATTGACACCCCCTTTTTTTGACAGCCGCTAGCGGAAGCCACTCATACAGGCGCCCCTACAGTTACCTCGGTAACTGACCCCCAATTTTTCTCTATATACTGTGTATATATATATATATATATATATAGACGTGTGGGGGTGTGGCTGCACTCGGAATAAAGTCGGACCACACAGTGGATAATACTGACGTTTCCTTGATAAAAGAGCCACCGGGCTCAGAAACATTGGTATTATCCACTGTGTGGTCTGACTTTATTCTGAGTGCCGCCAAACCCCCCCACATCTACACGAGCATCCTAAGACAGCTGTACTGGAGGGCACTGGGTTTGTTTGTATAGTATTACCAGTCTTCACCATTTGGTTGCATAGGAGTGCCTCCTAACCAAGAAACTATATATAAAACAAAACAAAAAGTGGTCTTAAAAAATTTAAGCTTTAGTAAAAAAAAAAGGTGTCCGACCTTTCGGGGTTCACAGACCCCTTTGTCAAGGTGTACAGTAAAAATTACTTCTCGTGACCACGCATTCACCACCGCTAGCTGATCTCAGGGGTGGACCTGAGTTCAGCCTTCACTACCAGCAGTGGGAGAAGGCTGTGCAGGTGTAAGGGAGCCAGAGGGAAGTCCATATAATGCTAGAAGAAATTGTTATTAACTGGAATTATCTGACATATATATTTAGTAAATTAGGGCAGATCACATTTCCCATACACTTATTTTTTTTACATTTAAGCAGTTGAAGAAAAAGTTTTCACATTTTAATCCAATTGACCATTAGTACATTTAAGTGATACTAAAATAATGTGAAACGTGTGTAAATATTTTCACATTAGTAAAGTAATTCATTTGTTATATATGCATATAGGAGAGAATAATAGTATACATAACAGGAAAAGGGACTTGGCAGTATTAGTGGTTACAATAAATAATCCTTACACCATTCATACACAATATATACTGTATATTTTATGGAGAGTCCATTAATTAACACCAGCGCTCCATAAGCTTCAACTGTTCCGAATATGGAACTCACTTTCCCGCACAGTTCGAGAAACTTCCAAAAGCTGTTTTGTCTTTTGTGCTGTAAAAGGCTAATGCAAGCACTTTGAGTCCTATTTGGAGAAAAGTGCTATATAAATAACATTATTATTATTATTATTATTATTATTATTATTATTAGCACAAACATTAATTGCCTCCCATTTATAAGTGTTAATTTGCTTTCCTGGAATGGACCACGTGAAAATATCATATCATATCAATACATAATGCAACTAGACCACATCAGTCATACTAATAATAGTAATAAAATCAGTGGGATGGATCAAGACAAACTCAGCCAATCAATATAGGAGCGATGCACATGCAGGGGGATATGACTCATGTCAGGGCACTTGCATTTTTTTTTTATTGTGCGTTTAGGATATATATACATGAAAAAATCCTTTCGTACTTAGCCAGTGCTTGCATCTACAGTATATTGTCTATTCTGCTCTCTAAGAAGAAATAATAGCAGAATGTACCCACATTTTCACAGTTATAGATACCTAACCATCAGTTTCTATTACTTCTAACATGAGGATAAGTTTAGCTATGTTAAGAAAAGTATTGTATGTTGGAGGGGGTTATTTAAGATCTACTGTAGATTATAGAAATTTACCTATCCTTGAGCGCCTCTTTTATAGATGTGTATATTATTTAGGAAAGCCTATGATTTTTGCTTAACTGATCATGTTATGTCATCATGGTAGTCTTATCGACCAAACTTGCCACTAATGTTTCCAGTATTTGTCAATTAACAATTTTAGTTGATTTATGAACGCAGCAACTTTAGAGAGATGCTGTTGGTCATCAATTGTGGTATTAGGGTCCTTTAGTTAGTTAGGCCCGATCTCCTGTATCAGAAGCTGCATAATGTTGTCATCAAAAAGAAATCTGTGTTAGTCCTTTCCTATTGACTACTGGTTCTTTCCTATTGGCTACTGGAACAGTAGCCATGAACTGATCAGTAAGTTTGAGTAGGTTAAGAATCATTTGCTTCATTTATATGGAGGGGGCGGTAGTGAGGGGTGTTTTACCATCTTTTATTAAGGGGACCCAATATATCCAGTTACACCCCTGGAGATAGGCATAGGTCTAATGTCAGATTTTGTGGAGGCTCTCATTTTCTCTGCCCCATAAAGATCTTTACTTATTGGTTGATTTATTTTAACATCGATTCTAATGGCACACATAGCATGCAGAGAGGACATATCTGAATGACAGATTAATCATGCAGAAGAAGAACTCTAGCTGCAAAAGAAGAAAAATTCTAGAGGAAGACATGTGACCCTACTTTCCCAAGGGAATCTCTGCTTATATTTAACCAGGATCACACAAATGAAAAGTTTAGAAAATAAAGGAGCAAAGTAAAACCCGATAGAAGCGTTTTTCTGGAACAGCTATAGTTCTTAGAAAACCATCCCACAGATTTAATGGCAGACAGACTTGTTATGACACTTGACCTCTCACATTTGTATTCTCCCACTAAGAAAGAATGTAACATGATGGAGTCACGTCAGTTTCTGTGTATTTTCATTTCTACTCCTTAACAAAGAAACTAATATTTGAGGAGCAATTTATCTTTGCCTGTGGCAATGTTTTGATAATAATTACCACTTGTGCTTTGAAGAATTGCCTTCTGGAAAAATGTAGACTCTGTAATAAAGCAAAGGTGTTCATAGTATAACATTTTCTTTTCTTTTTCACAATATCAAATTATTCTAAAATTGCATGTTCTTTAAAAAATTTTAATAAATACCCTGAAATGATCAGCAGCAACAAATTTACTTTTTATTGCCTGTATGTAGGTCTAATGATACAAGCTGTAATACTGTACAATGTCTTTACTCACAGGTCAAACTCGTCAAGATGGAAACCAGCACTAACTGATGTACGTACAATACATGTAATGCAGTTCTACAGAACTATTTAGGACCACATGCAGAACAATATACCACAACAGAGTCAGTGAAGTTCTCCCACATCTTGTTGCACAAATTACAGTAGTTAACTCAGTGGTAACAGTTGCAGCTAATGGAGCGCTAGCGTTTCTTCTGGAGTTTGACTATAAACATTTCCTTTTTTACCCAGCCTCCTAAAGGTTCGCGATACCTCATAGGCAATCGCAGGGGGGGTTCTGGTTGCACTGAAACCCCCTCCTCTTGGCAAGTGCCTTAAATTCTGACAACAATAGCACTGGTATATAATATGATCAATAGAGCTGCCACCACATCATGCAGTGTAAGGGACAGAGCAGAGCTGCTGAACATGCCAAGTGTACCAGCTTCCTCTATCACATTTACTGTACGTGTGGATCTGACCCATCAAACATTGCAATGGACTAGAGAGCAGCTGCCAGGAGGAAGAGACCTCCTAGTGGGAGATTGTGAGCTTAGAAAGTTCTATTATGTTTGTGTATTTATTTATTATGATATGTTTTTTCCTGACCACTTATCTTATTTAAATGTTTGAAACAACCTATATTTTAGACCATCTGTACTGTTAAATATGAATACTGTATTCCATATAGTATCCAGTGTAAAAAAGACGCATTTTCTAGGCTGTTACCACTTCCCCAGACTCCCGTACTTACTCCAATGACCTGCAGAGTGGGAGATTTCGGATTACATTTGTAAACCCCCCTCTAAAAATCCTGCACCTAGTAGTCAATCGATCCAAATACGTTTTCAATCACCTTCTAATTACTCTAAATTTAATCTACATCTGTAATGTAACTGAGAGACTTCTTCTGAAGCCGCTTCAAAGAGAGTTTTATTAAAATTAAAATTTCTTGCAATTTTACAATTAAGCATTTTCTTTTATACAAATTTAAATACAATATGTATTATATTAGATTAATCGAACACTTTTATACTATAGACCGTTTGACAGTATATGCCATTTAAAGCTGTGCATGACATGCGATTCAATAAGCATTGTCTTAACATGTCAACAGTGTCAAGCAAGTACCTACTTAGCTTGTGGCTGATCTGACAAGTATGCCTAGCTGCCATTGTACTCTTACAGCCTGAAATAATGATACTTGCTATGCTCAACAGAAGCCCTTTTCATGTTGCTTGCCTTTTTACTTATATGCGATTATTTCCTTACTTCTCAAACCATACAGCTTTCTGACAGAGTTAGTGACAGGATGTACAAATGCACGCTGCAGTGTCAATGACATGCACACTGTATCGTATTTCAGGTTGACCTTCCTCAAACTTAGCAAGATAATGAAAGTGGATGCATAGATGTATGGCACATTAAGCCTTTCCCACACTAAAGGCACAGAGTTTTATAACACATGCTCACATCACCAACTTTTGGCATAGAAAAAATTTGGAATGAAATGACCTGGCAAAAAACCATGGAGAAGGATCATTTATTGCGGAAACTTTGATGAGAGAAATTGAATCCTGGACTAGGGCAAAGGACAGTGAGTTAAAATATCTTGTTTAAGCAGAGTATTTACCATGCAGTATCTGTGTTTTAGATAATAATTTATTTTTCAGCTTAAGGCTGTGCTTATGCCTATATATCCAGTTTTTGTCAGGAAAGATACATATTTGCCAATGGAAATGTTTTGTAAGAAACGATGAGTGTTTGCCTCTAAAATTGATCATGAATGTATAGTATATTTGCAACATAATCCAGCACATGGAAATAAGGAAGCCCTGTCTAGATCATGCCGATGAGATGGCTTTTCACACATTGCGCTTGTCTACCCAGTAGTTTAGATGGGTTTAGTCACTTTACTTCCAATTTGAAGCAGGTTATCGCGAGCTAACCACATCAACGACACACGTGTCTAAAATGACACCAACTCCGTGCAGCATGCCCATATATAGCTTTTATCGATGGCAGGAAAGCGATATAGAAACTGCCACAGTTCGCCTCATAGGTCTTTTAATGCAAGGAGGCGTTACACGGCAGACAAATTTTGAATAGTGGGAAAAGTGACATACGCGATAAATTTACGCGATGTGAAACAAACGAAAAGGGACAAGTATCGCCATGCGAACCTGTATCGGAGAACATTGAATACCACCCTATCTTATTACTAATCTAAATCAGTTTTTTTCTAAAGTAACAGTTGATTGGGTGGAACAGACCAATCCCCCCTTAAACTTGGACCATTTCTTAAGTGTTTTTACACATATGAAATTCTGGTATGAAAATCACAAGACGAAAAAGTCCCAAAAACTATTAAAAGAAAGGAAAGAACATCTTTACTTCACCACAGTTTAATGACTGTGTGCCACGCATTTATACATTATCAATTGCATCCTTCTGCCTGGCACTCCTATCCAATTTTTATTCAAGAGACAAATACCAAGGTCAGTATGTAGAAAGACACTGTGGACAAATCGTAAGCCGCATATAATATAATATATACAAGATAGAAATCCCCAAAATTCTCAAAACACCAATTGCAGCTTAACAAAAGATCACTGGCAGTATGGATGGTGTAATGGTTAACATTACTGATTCACAGCGCTGAGGTCATGGATTCAATTCCCACAATGGCTCTAACTATGCAGAGTTTGTATATTCTCCCTGTACTTGCGTGGGTTTACACTGGGTACTCCGGTTTCCTCCCACAGTCCATAAATATACTGGTAGGTTAATTGGCTCCCAAAAAAATTAA
This sequence comes from Crinia signifera, assembly GCF_055691185.1. NCBI lineage: Eukaryota > Metazoa > Chordata > Amphibia > Anura > Myobatrachidae > Crinia > Crinia signifera. The sequence goes on from NC_139217.1 coordinate 280,041,161, forward strand.
CCCTAGAATGTCTGTGTGTGCGTGTACATGTGGTAGGGAACATAGATTGTAAGCTCCACTGGGGCAGGGACTGATGGGAATGTTCAACTATACTCTGTAAAGCGCTGCGGAATATGTGTGCGCTATATAAGAAACTGTTAATAAATAAATAAAATAGAGTGACATACAATTAATACTCAGGATAAATACATTCAAATAAACAAAATGTGTATCGCTGTAGAGCACTAATGGATCTCCCAAACAGTTCACCACATGTGACACGTCTAGTAAAGTGTTACCATACAGGTAAGTCCTTCAGGTAAGACTTCTATACAGAGTCACTCAATTGAATGGTGAATTTTCGTCAGCTAAAGGCAGGAACATCAATCTCCTTCCTTATGCCGCTCAGGTCAGGCATATGTGAAAGAAATTCAAAGAATAGTGCTCCATTAGCGCTATACAGTGATAGACATTTTGTTTATTTGATAATATAATATATAATAAGGGCCTCCAGCCAGAAAATTTCATTAAGTGTAATGTGCAATAGTTTCCAATTCGAAATGTAATGTTTTTACATGAATCAGTGTGTAAAGTTTTTTCTTTTTCAAAACATTCTCTGAAATGTCTTTGTTTCAAAATTTACTTATGATAAACTGGTTATAAAGCTGAACAATAAATCTAACCTGTACCCTAAAATATATTACATCAATTCATGTTGCAAACTAAAGGAACTCTAGACACTCTAGTCTAGCAGTGTTACAGCCATATATGTTCCTCCTGGGACAATCTTGTATGCCTGAGGACTGTACTTTGCAAATAGCATGTTTGGTTGGCAGCCTCCTCTGAGATTCACCATGTTTGCTGAGCATGAGCACTGACATCTTGGTGGCACTCAACTCACTGTTCAGACCAACTGGATTCCAGCAAACATGGAGCCTTATTCTGGTCCACACGCAGCGCTGCACCGCTCTCACTGCCTCACTGTGATAATTGGCAGTTCTGCAATTTAGTGTGCAGCTGCTGAAATTTGCAAAGCTGCCAAAAAAATCTGTATACAGTAAATACCATATACTAGGTTCATACAACAAACATGTATATGCATAGAAAATTGAGTTTTAGGGAGAGCCAACATATGACATCTATACATTATATCATCCAGTTCAAATATATATTTTATAGCTACAGTATGATGTCTTCATCTCATTATAAACAAATGTGTAAATGAAGGTGCTGCAGAGGTTCCCCAATTTGTCACATATCTGGTGGTAATACCCTGTATACTGTAAGCCTTGTAATTGATTTACAGTCCAGCTTTTTTTCCCCCCTTAATAACAAATTAGGAATTATTTAAGCAGAAATTGATAATCATGGAAAATGGAACAGCCTTAAATATGGAGCCAATATTTATAGGACATTATTTGTCTATGAAACAACTTGAGACATATTCAAACCATGTTGTTTCTGCATAAAGGGTGAGACTTCTGGTAAACCTTTACCCAGTGCCGTCGGGGCGGGGGTCAACTACTTTTTACTCAGGCACAAGTCTGATGGAGAGGTCCGGGTTCCGCATCCCCCTCCGCAGCTGCAGAGACTGGGCAGTGGAAGTAGAGTGCACAGGCTGCCGCAGCAGCACAGTGCTCAGCACATTCTGGTCAGTGCCGTCTGCTGAGCGGAGGAGAGAGGCAGCAGCAACCTGTCCTCCGGCACACAGCCTGCACTTCCTACACACATTTTTTTTTACAGGGGCGTGGCCTTTTTACCGGGCCCCAGCGGTGCTTTCAGCGGCCCTGTCTGTACCATCGTAACTCTTGCAGAACATTTAGAAAATGGAAGCTGCTCAATCAAATTAGTAATGTACCTCAGGTCAGCGCCGAAACTAGGGTTTCTGGTGCCCGGGGCAAGACATTCATTTAGTGCCCCCCCCCCCCCCCCTCCCCCCAAAAGAAAAAAAATGACAATGCACGCACCCAAAATTAGAGGGTTCACCTACTACCGTGGAACTCGTGCGAGGCTACATCCCCCATTTTTTCCGCTATGAGGGCATGGTCAGCTCTCTAAGAGCTGTAGCCACATGGGGTGCGCCCATGGAAAATGGAGGTGTGATACACATATGCCCCCAATAGTGCAGTGCCAGATACACATGACCCCAAAAGGGCAGTCGGTGATGCCCATTATACCTATGCCGCACACTGTGATGCCCATTATAAATATGATCCGCACCGTGATGCTCCATTATACATATGCCCCACACCTGCATGCTCATTATACATATGCCACACACATGATGTCCATTCTACATATGCCGCACACCGTGATGCCCATTATACATATAATGCACACTGTGATGCCCATTATACATATGACACACACCGTGATGCTCCATTAAACTTATGCCACACACATGTTGCCCATTATACATATTATTATTATATTACACACACTTATATGCTCATATTATTACATATACACTGTATTCTGAAATGAATTATATATTTATAAATTATTCCTCAGTCATTGACTCTCTCTGAAGGTAAATTATTAACCAGTTGCTGACTGAGGATTGACTCAGTCAGCAGTTGGTTAATAATAATTTAGCTTCAGAGAGAGTCAATGACTGAGGGATAATTTAAAAAATATATATTTCATTTCAGAATATAACCCGGACCCCCAATTTCTCCCCCTGGTCCCCAATACTATGCAGCTGTCTGTGTATATTATCTTAGTTTTTAGAGAAATAACTTTTGGCACCCGCTGTCACTTGCTGGCTCAGCCAGGGCTGCCCCTTCAGACAGTCTCTGCGCAGTCAATCAATGCGCCCTGCTCGAATGTCGCTGGGGCGTGGTGACGGGGAGAGGCCTGATGGCGTGCTGGCTAGTCCTGCAGCGCGCGCTGTATTCCCGGCCGCTGTTACCTGGCTCTCTGCCCAGGGGCTGCCGCTGCTCCTCCACACAGTCTGCGCTTGGCCTCCTATTATGATGTACGTGTGGGCGACGCATGCGTCATGATGTCACCCACACAGCATCACAAGGAGGAGGAATCCGGCGTAGATGAGAAAAAAATCTGTGACCGTTTTTGTACCCTGCACGGTCAGTGACAGTATTGCGCCCCCCCTACAGCGCCCAGTGCACATGACCCCCCCCCCTAGTTACGGCCCTGCTCAGGTGCAGAAAGGGAGGGGTTGATTGAAATAATAAATCAAATGGAAGCTGCTCAGAGAGACATGGATGGGACCTGCCTTTGGAGAGCATGGGTACCTGCAGTGCCACAAGGAGGATCATGAGGTGACTCCTGGTAAGCTGGCCCTCAGTTGAGATATACAGTATGTGTATGTGCTACAGTATTACCATGTAGCCTTACAGTAGACAATTATAAGGCACAGAGAGGGTACTGTTATCATGCAGTGTAGGCACCTCCAGCATCAGAGAAGCATTGATGTTGGCCTGGAGGTTTATCATATATTTGCAAATAGCTGTAAATAAGATCTCTGAAATACCTACAGATGGAGCGGGTCCCAGCTTTGCAGGGGATGGCGTAAGAGTCGCCATCCCCCGCCAGCCGCCGTAAGGGGCTGGCGTCCCTTTACAAAGGGGCTGCCAACCGCCTCACCGACGGTCGCCCTGGGTCCCCGCTGCCTTGCCGCACCCCCCCTAACCCTGTTCGTCTCCCTGAAGCGGAGGCGGACAGGGTTCCCCTCCCCCCCCCCCCCCCGTCGACGGGAAACTGAAACTCACACGCACGCACGTTTCAGTCAGATGGGGCGCCTCTCCGCCGGCGATCGCCAGCGGACAGATTCTGGTGATCCTGGCGCAATAATGAGAGGCGCTCCATCTGTACTACCATGTAGGTTTTTTTTTTTATTCATATGCTAATTCCCCTTGGTGTGCTGGAGAAAACTTGTCTTGTGTATCTTTCATAGTCTGGAATATTTCTAAATATAAAGTGTGGTTAAGGCCCCCATACACTAGCCGATTTTGGTCAGATTTCGGCCAGATCAGTCGGATCTGGGCGAAATCGGACCAAAATCGGCTAGTTTTGATGTCCCCTCAGATCCTATGCACGGTCCCGTGCGCATCGGATCTGCGTCGGGTGGTCGGACCTGCTGCACGTCTGACCACCCGACTTGGGACCTAGTGGGGCGGTGCGGCGGTGGAGGGAGCAGGGGGGGCTGGGGACGTTGTGGGGGACACAGGCGGCATAGAGCTGGGCAGGGGGAGCCGGGAGCTGTCAGTACTGAATAAAAAAAAAAAGCCCATACAATGAATGGGCGGCCTGTGATTGGCTGAGCGCTCTCTCAGCCAGTCAGCAATTGGCTGAGAGAGCGCTCAGCCAATCACAGGCTGCCCATTCATTGTATAGGCTTTTTTTTCTAGCACTGACAGCTCCCGGCTCCCTCTGCCCGGCTCTATGCCGCCTGTGTCCCCTGCAGCCTCCCCAGCCCCCCCTGCTCCCACCAGCAGCCCTGCTCTGTAGGCCCCCCCCCCCCCCCTGCTCCCCGGGTTTTTTACATGTGATAAATCGAGACGATTTATCACATGTAAAAAATGGCACATCAAGTGCCAATCTAATCAAGCTCCCCCGGGGAGCAGCCGGGGAAGCTCAGGGGGAAGTCGGGGCGACTTGTCCTAAGGACAAGTCGCCCTAGTGTATGGGGGCCTTTAGACTGATAGGTAGCATTACAGTTTAAATATATAGTATAGGAAAGATATATTTTTGACAGTGAAATGTAAAGTGAGAGACATACTGTACTGCTTTCACATGGCAAAACCTGCTTAGACCCGGTATTTGAAAACCTTTCACACTGAACCCGTTTCACCCATAGAAATCATTAGATGTCATTTGTAATTAACTATTACATGTTTGTAGCTAAAAATAAACCTGTTTGTGCATGTTTATGTACTGAACCAATTACTATTTTTTTTTAGAATATATATTAGAGAATCCTTTACAGTGCCAGTGATTTGTCTGGCAATGTCTGCCTCCCCTCTTATCTAAGCATCTCCCTCCCCTTCTCATCAGTCCATGTTGCCATAACAGTATGCTCTGTAGTGTAGATATATGACAGCAATGCTTCTTCACTACTTCCAATGCTATTTCTCTTGTTTCCTGATTCAGGATTATGTCATCAGGCAGGGACAGGGCCGGCGCTACCGCTCAGCAGAGCCTGCAGAGCAGTGAGGCGCCTCTGCCACAGTGTGCAGGTACTTGTGGTGCTCCTGGTTGCCGCTGCACCTCACAGTGTATAACAGTCAGCGGCACCGGCAGCAGAGGGGAGGAATGAGAACAGCACAAGTAGGAACAGGACTCAGGAGGACTTACATTAGAGTGCAGTAGCAGCAGGGGAAGTTTACCTGCACCTCACTACGGTGCCGAGTCCCGACCACTGCTCTCAGCAGCAGGGTCAGGAGTCAGGACAGCATGTGCCGAGCTGTGATTGTAGGAGCTCGGCACATGCTGATTAGAAGTGCCCTGATTTGAGGAGCCTACCACATGCTCCTCTGACCCCCTGGAACACAGAGGATCTTCTCTTTCTGAGGTCTGTTACACAGAGGATCTCACAGCATGTCTCCTTCTGTGAGTATCCACACAGCCACCTCTGTCTCTATATCTCCTGCCTCTACAGCTTCTCTGTCTCTCTCTCCTCATCATCTGTTCTACCCCCTACCTGCCCACCAGCATCTGCCCCCCCTCCCCCAGCCCAGTATCTGCCCCCTCTCCCTGTCCAGTATCTGCCCCCTCTCCCTATCCAGTATATGCATCCCTCTCCCTGCCAAACATCTGTCCATCCTCAGCCTATACAGTTTCTTCCACCCCCCACTCATCTGTCCCCACTCCCCTGCCCATTATTTATCCCCCATCCCTTTCTCCCCAGCATCTGCCTATCTCTCCACATTTCTGTGCCCCCTCTTTCTGCCAAGAATATGCAAGCATCTGCCCGCTCTCTCTCTGTTAATCTTTCTCTCCTCATCATTATCTGTCCCACCCCTACCTGCCCCCTTTCCCTGCCCAACATCTGTCCCCCATCTCCCTGCCCAGTATCTGCCCCCACTCTGTGCCCACAATCTGTCCCCACTCTCCCTGCCCATCATCTATCCCCCATGTCCCCAGCATCTGTCCCCTTCTCCCCACTATCTGCCCCATCTCCTCACATCTATACCCCCTCTCTCTCTACCCAGCATCTGTCCCCCCAATCTCTCCCCACATCTGCCTCTCTTTCTGCCTATACGCCAGCATCTGCCCCCAATCACTCCCCAGCATCTGCCCCCCTCTCTCTGCCCAACATCTGGCCTCCCTCTCCCTGCCCATCATCTGTCCTCCTTCCTCTCTCCATCCCTCTCCTCAGCATCTGTCCCCCTCTCTCTGCTAAGTATCTGCCCCCTCTCCCTGTCCATCATACCTCCCCCTCTCTCTGCCCAGCATCTTTCATTTATATCCATTTCTGCCCAGCATCTGTCCCTGTCTCTCAACATCTGCCCAGCAACTGCCCCCTTTCCCCACATCTGTCTCCCCTCTCTCTACCCAGCATTGGTACAACCACTCTCTACCCAGCATCTATCCACCCTCTTCCCAGCATCTGCTCGTCTCTTTCCACACCTGTTCCCCCTCTCTCTGCCCAGCATATGGCTGCCACTCCCCCTCGCTTTGGCCAGCATATGGCTGTCCCACTCTTTATTTGCCCAGCATTTATACCCTCCCCTCTCTGCCTAGCATCTGTCGGTCTCCCTCCTATATTTTTTTCCCTGTACCCCCATCTATGGTTTTTATACTCCATCCATATTCCACCATTTTCCAACAAGCACTTTTCCCTTGTTCCCCCTCACAACTCACAGTTTCTCTCACAGTTCCCTTCTAGCGCTTCCCCTTTCTTATTGCTTTTCTGCTCTCTTCACACCCTGCATCACTATTATGTGTATAAGGTGCATTACTACTGTGGATTTTGTGTGTAATGGGCATTACTGTGGGCATTATGTATAAGGGGCACTACTATTTTGGGCATTATGTTTTTGAGTAACACTGCTGGAAGTTATATACAGTATAAGGGGCAATACTACTGTGGGTGTTTGAAGTGGCAGCACTGTTGGCATGTTAAAGGGGCACTACTTTTGTGGGCATTGTGTATAAGGGACACTACTATATGGTGTATTGTGAATAAGGGGCACCATGTGGGATGTACAGTAATGTGAATAAGATTGTGCTACTGTATGGTGTAATTAAATTGGTGGTACAATAGTGCGGCTATGTCTCTACCTTATCATACCACACCCTTTATTTGTGTGCTCTGTCCCCTTTATTGAATATGGAGGGCACAAATATATAGCTTGCAGGAGGGCACTGGACACCCTAGCACAGGCTGTCTCCCTGCCCAGGCCCAATCACCTCCTATTGCAGAGTAATGTGATAAAAATACCGGATCTGAGGCATTCACACTGCAAAATGGATTGGTTTTGAAACGTGTAAGATCCTTCTTTTAACACGGTTTCAAATACCTGTTTTTTTTGTAACCGGTAAATTCACTCTGGCACTTTCACACTGCAGCTAGAACTATTTTTACATGCTTAAAAAATGGCAATATACTGTGTTATAGCTGCGGTGTGAAAGGCGTATCAGCTAGATGCAATAGTCCAGTATTATCTCAACCTGACTTATTATTAGGGATGTGCACCTGCCACTTTTCGGGTTTTGGGTTCTGATTACCTTGAGGTTTTGGGGTCTAATGAGTTTTGGCAAAACACCTCCTAAGTGTTTTGTGTTTGGATTTATTGGGTTTTGGGTTCTGATTTTTTTTGTTAAAAAAGCATAAAAACTGCTAAAATCGCAGAATTTGGGGGGGGGGGGGGGGGGGGGGGGGGGGTTGTTCCTACGCTATATTAACCTCAATCAAATTCATTTCCACTCATTTCCAGTCTATTCTGAACACCTCACACCTCACAATATTGTTTTTAGGGCAAAAGGTTGCACCAAGGTAGCTGGATAACTATGCTAAGGCACAAACACATGGCTAATGTAAGAGTGGCATTGCAGCGGTAGATACGGCAGTACTAGGCAACAGACAGGTAGATAAGGCAGTACTAGGCACAAGACAGGTAGATACGTCAGCAATACTAGTATTGTGCACGAGCAGAATTTATAATAATTCATTTTATTATTAGGTACTGCTTGGCAGTGGCACTCAGTGGCACACGTCAGTGCACCAGCAGCATGGAATTATTTTTTACAGTGCCACGCAGCACAAGTATTATTTTTTTATTAAATTAGATAAAGCAGCCTAGTATGTAGTTGTACTACTAGGTAGGTACACTTAGGCAGTAACACTGCCAGTGGCAACAGTGGACTAAGTAAATAATACTGGCAACCTCTATTCACAGTATTCAGTGCAGGCAGCACCAGTGGACTATATATAATTCAATTAATTAAGTATTAATAATATAGCAGCTTAGTAGGTAGAGAAAATAAACTACTAGGTAGGTAGGTAGGTAGGCAGGCAGGCAGGCAGGCAGTAGCACTGCCAGTGGTCACCACAAAAGGTATATTACACACCACCAGTAGCTTTATGCAGTGCACCAGCAGAATTTATAATAATTAATTTTATTGTAGGTACTGCTTGGCAGTCGCACTCAGTGGCACACGTCAGTGCACCAACAGCATGGAATTATTTTTTATTTTTACAGTCCCACGCAGCACAAGTATTATTGTTTAATTAAATTACATATAGCAGCCTAGTATGTACTAGGTAGGTACACTTAGGCAGTAGCACTGCCAGTGGCAACAGTGGACTGAGTAACTAAATAATAATGGAAGATTCAGTGCAGGCAGCACCAGTGAACTATATATATATAATATAATTAATTATTAATATAATATATAATATTACAGCACAGCACCAGAGGTAGGCCCCAGCACAGAGGAAGCAGTAGTACTACAAGTACACAGTTAGACTGTCCTCCTTGCTAGGGACTGGAGAGCCCACCCTAAGCAGAGAGGAGAACAGAGTACACAGCAGCTCTGAGGGAGACAGCCCCAGCGAATAAAAAATATTGCGTTCAAGGTCAAGCTCAAGTTTAAGCCCCAGCAGCAGCACCAACACACCCTCTCCCAACCCACTACTAGACTGGAGTGAAGATGGCGGGCGCAGCAGCCGCTATTTAAAGCCTCGCAAAATCCGGCGCCGGGAGATGACGTTCTGACCACGCGGACGGACCCGAGTCAGGCGGGAATCTCCGAGCGCTGCTCGGAATTAGGCTCGGAATGATGACGTCCGTGGGGGCTCGGATCTCTGGAATCTGAGTCTGCACATCTCTACTTATTATTGGGGTAAAAATACTCTTGTAAAGGCTCTATAGAAGGGATGCCGTTTCCCACATATTTCAACTTAATATGTGTACATATTAAGTTGAACTATGTACAGTTTAAAGAAGACAGAAACAATAGCTCATACGTAAGTATATTTATTTTGTAGCATGCATAATAATAAAGTTATTAATATTATGTAAAATCGAAGGGGTTAAAATGGCAGATTTTAATACTAATAATAGTATGTAATCTGTAAATAACACCAGTATGTATATACAATAAATGGGTATCTTCCAGTATAATTATGAGTAGAGGGTTTAATGGTTAATGACATAACAATGGATACAAGGGATATTCTTGTCTGGCACAAGAACAGGTATAGAAATACGCTAGCCTCTTAATGTTTTGACTATTTACTAGTCTGTCAAAATGATGGAACAACATACTGTAACAGTAACGTCAATGCTGGCAGTCATGTGTGTCTGAATCAAGCAACACTTGAATTTCGCCATCTACTGGCCGCATGTGCACACAGCTGAGTTCCTTCCATAGAGGTGGGGAGCAGTGTTAGCCTTTTATTATATAGGATGGGCTATTATACCATATTCACTATAATTTAATAAAGATGGTGAGGAATTTAAATCTATGTAATGTCTCAAACACATGGTCTCGGGTCACCAGGTCAGCATCCAAGGAGATAACCAGATGTGGACCAGCAGCAGTACAGTTACTCAGTGATGGCTTCCCTGTCCATAATTACCTAACATTAGTCACAGAGTTTTTATTCCATATGAATCCAGGTTCTTCTTTATGAATAATAGTTGGGAGGATTAACAGTAATGTGAGGCTTGGTCCTAAGGGTCCCTACCCTCTTTGGGTAAAACTTTCATCACATCATTACTAAAGGGAACCAGTTTAAAATAGAACTTTTATGAAAAAAGGAGACCAATGGTTAAACAATTATTCTGCAGAATCTTATAAAGATCTATTTTTAAAGATTTTATCAATGTAACCATTTCAAGTACTTCTTCCGGGATAGCTGCTTGCAATGTGCTGAGGTGTGACCTTGTGACCTGGGGAAACAGGACTGCTTTCCAAACTGCTCTATGGTTTTGTGTATACAATTTCATGGGTAATTTTCATGGGTAATGCATACCTCCCAACAGTCCCGATTTTTGCGGGACAGTCCCGATTATTAGGGCCTGTCCCGCTGTCCCACCCGCGGCCGGCAGTGTCCCGCGGTGAGGGGGGGCTGTTGGGAGTCCCCCCTGTCGGCTGCTAAGCAGCGGGGAATAAATGCTGTGCACATGCGCACAGCGTCTATTCCCGCATAGAGGATAGATAGAGGCCTCCAACATTGACGGGGGCAACCCCTCCTCCCGCACCATATCCCCAAACAGTGCCACTAACCGGGGTGCAAAGGTTTTACTAAATTTCTGGTACATTTCCCCTGGTAGACCGTCTAGGCCCGGGGCCTTGCCACGCTGGAGTGCTCTAATCACACCTTCTACTTCTATAAGCATTATAGGAGCATCCAGAGATACCTGGGCCTCGGCAGAGAGTTTTGGATGACTTATTGCTCCCAGATATTTCTTAATTGCCTCCTGTCTTTCTTTAGGGAATTATATAAATCCCAATTAAAATTCAGAGACAAACTCGTTCACTATATTTGGCGTGGAGATCGCAACTTCGCCAGAGCCTGTCACTATCTTTGGGATTACGTTTGATGGTCTATCCTGTTTTACCAGGTAGGACAGGAATTTGCCCACCCTATCTCCATTAGCATACCATTGATGCGATTTTACCGTAAGCTGCCGCCCATTCACGTCCTGCATGTATTCCACCCACATGGCCTGAGACTTATGCCACTCTAGTTTGTCTGTTTCGGCCCCAGTGGTTAGAAATACATTTTCCTTCCTAATCATACTTTCTTCAAGCTCACTAGCTATCTTGTGATGCGTTGCCTTGAGATAGGAGATTTTTTTAATAAACAACCCCCTCAAATAAGCTTTAGCTGCATCCCACACCATTATATTGGGGGCAGACTCGAGGTTGGCACCAAAAAAATCTGCCATCTCCCCCTCAATTTCCTCCTGAGACAACTGGGAGAGCTAGAAGGGTTGTAGTTTCCAGCTTCTAAAACAAACTGGTTCCTTCAGATTTAACTGCATTAGGAGCGGGGAATGATCCGATATACCCCGGGCCTTATATTCAATTTGAGTGACCTTATTTAATAATTTATCAGAGACCAATATCAGGTCAATTCTTGAAAAGGCACCATGGGACGGGGTGTAGCAGGAAAACTGCTGCCTCTCTGGATATCTGATTCTCCATGGATCCTTCCACCCTAGTTCTTCTATAAATTCAGCAAATCTCTTCCCCTCCACTCCCCCCCCCCCCCTTCTCCCCTTATTGCTCCATCTATCTAGCTGGGGGATAATATCTGATTAAAATCACCCACGCAAATCACCTGATTTTCGGGAGTAGAAGCAACAAACTCAACTGCGGCTTTAAGAACCTCATAGGAGAAAGGAGGCGAGATATAAATGGCCATTAAACACAGATGGCTGTGATTCAGACTACAGTCTAGAAAAATGTATCTACCGCCCGACCTTGTATTAGAAGACTGCTCTCAAAAAATTGAGACCCTGGGTAAAACACTGGAGAAATGGGAACAAAATATCCAATTCCAGCAAAGTTTTGAAAAAAACAAAAAAGATTTGGAGACGTATGAAACTATGATAATAGAGAGAAAAAAATCCAAATTCATACGAGACCAACGGGACTTCAGTACAGGTCGAATTTTCAACTGGACCAGGACTCAGCAGCAATACAGAGGACACCCCCAAAGGGAACCGAGAGGAACTGCCTCCTCTCCGTCAGAATCGGACTATTCCAGCACGGACGATAACAGCGATAATTCAAATTCATACAATCAAGGTGACCATCGCCATTTTTTAGACTTTGGAAGGGGCAGAGGCCCCAGACAGGAAAGGGGAAGAGGCGGACGAGACGAAGCCTCAAAAAATCGAAGAAGGGACTGGTCCAGATGGGAGCCCCGACCATCGAGTCGACAATCCCAGAGGAAGAGACCACAATAGGCCAAACATCATCAGGACTACAAATTATAAACCTATCACAACATACCCTGTCACAAGAGCAAACCAAAGTCCTACAGAAGGGACTCTCGTTTTCCCCTACTAACCACTTTAACAGATTCAAGTGGGAGACCAGCTTGCAATTGTTCGGTCGCAAACTTCTACTCACCAAGTTCCACTCCATGCATAAAACTGACACAGATGTGGAACAAGCATTAAATTGGACCACACAAGAACTACAGGCCATACAAGACTTGGAGGATCTAAACAACCCTGAACCAACACACCACAGCAGATTCATCTGCAAAAAGAAATCTTCTTTCTTTCCTGCAGAATCTATATGTCCAGAGGTTAGGATCTTCACGAAATTGGTCTCCCGAGACTTTGATAAATTACATCTAATAAACAAACACAATCATAGATACGGGAATATGACCAAACGTGAGTCAGCGGCCCTGAATGAAATCCGCAAGTGGGACGATATCGTCATCAAGCCTTCTGACAAGGGGGGCAACATTGTCCTCTGGCCCACAGAACTGTATTTGAAAGAGGTCCATAAACAACTTAATGACCAGTCCTGTTATCACAAAACCCTGTTTGATCCCTCAGATAATTTCAAGACGGAGTATGAACGAATCATAGGAAGATCTTTTGCAAATGGCACAATTACAAAATCCGAGTTCCAGTATTTACAGGCTCCCAACCCAAGAGTGGCAACATTCTATCTTCTCCCTAAAGTGCATAAATCTCTTCAAGAACCACCAGGAAGACCTATCGTCTCGGGCAATGGGTCACTCATAGAAACAGCTTGCATTTTTCTCGATATCCACTTACGCCACCATGTCACCAGCTTACCTTCCTACACCAAGGATACAACTGAGGTGCTAAGAAAAGTACATGACATACAACTGGATGACGACCACTTATTGGTCTCTTTGGATGTAGAATCACTTTATAATTGTATCGGACATGAACTTGGAATCAATGCGACCAAATACTTCCTGGAAATGGAAGGCCTTAACCCCTTCCATGAATTCCTCCTGGAACTGTTGAGATTTGTCCTACATCGAAACTTTTTTGTTTTTGATTCCCACTACTACATCCAGGGAAGGGGGACAGCGATGGGGGCAGCATGCGCCCCCACTTACGCTAACCTCTTCCTTGGGTGGTGGGAAAGGGATTTTGTCTTCCAGAATGACGTCGATGTAGAACGCATCCACAGTTGGATGCGCTACATCGATGATATTTTCATCATCTGGAAGGGCACGAGGCACAACTGACGGACTTCATCTCCAGACTTAACATTAACAACCTCAACTTGAAGTTTACATATGAATTCAGCTCCAACAGCATCACTTTTCTTGATCTTCGGCTATATCGAGACTCTAATAATAAACTCAGCACAGAGCTCTATAGAAAATCCACCTCAACCAACAGTCTGCTCCACAGTACTAGTTCACACTTCCCACCCACGGTCACCAACCTGCCCAAAGGAGAATTCCTGCGGCTACGCCGCAATTGCTCAGAGGACAAGATCTTCCATGAGAAATGCAGTGATTTAGAGACCAGACTCCATGAGAGGGGTTATTCCAAACGACTCATCAAAAAAGCCAGGAGATCTGTTGAGCATACCCCGCGGGAAACCATCCTCTTTAAAACTGATGACAAGAAAGAATCTACTCAGACAATTAGGATGGTGGGTACATTCTGCCACCAATGGAAAGAAGTGAAAAAGATCATTCAGGAGCATTGGCATATCCTTCTTACAGATACTGATCTTGCTACCAAACTAAAACCAAAAGTGGATCTTAGTTGGCGGAGAGCACCAAATTTAAAGGACAACCTAGTACGAAGTCACTTCGTGCGCAATCAGCCCAAGATACCACAAGCCATGGGCACCCATCCGTGTGGTAGCTGCAAAGCCTGTAAACATACGACTAACATAACCACCCTCACCAACAAATTTAATGAACCAGTCAAAATTCAAGGCTTTTTCAATTGCAAAAACCAAAACATGATCTATTGTCTCGTCTGTCCGTGTGAAAAGAAGTACATAGGGATGACTTCCCGCCCTTTAAAGCTAAGAATACTAGAACACATGGGTTCAATCAGGAACGCCCCGAGGGACAAAGCCAGAATGAAACAACTGACCTCCGTTGCTAGGCACTACATGCAACATCACAACTGTGACACATCTGGCTTACGTTTCTTCGGTTTGGAACAAATACACCTTGGCCGAAGGGGTGGGGACATCAACCAGGCTCTCTTACAGCGAGAGAGCTGGTGGATATTTCATCTAGACTCCATGTCACCCAGAGGCCTGAATGAAGAAATCAAATATAGTGCTTTTCTGTAGATCGCCTTTACTCCGTTGGGCATTGACCCTCCCGGCTTCATTCACGCATTTCCACCCAACTAACTGTCACAGTATCTATACATTAATCCATGTCTATCTTAATTACCTCTTTCTCTTATAATCATTCATCTATTCACTTAATTAATTATTTATCTATATATTTATGTTTGTACCGTTTCTAATTCCTCAATTCTTCATTTATTTACTAATTTGTTTAGGACTTTTTTGTACTGTCACCATCTTCTGAAATAGGTTACAACCTATTAGACATGGCATATACAGGGTACATACCCTCTTTACCACTAACCACACAGGGACACGTTATGATGCTACATTGTGTAAACCCCATTAGGTTTCCCCTATCTTTGGGTCTATAAATCACCCTTTATGATGCAGACCCATATATCACCCCGGCTACCATATCTGTTTCACGGCTA
The DNA here is from genome assembly GCF_055691185.1 of Crinia signifera. Classification (NCBI taxonomy): domain Eukaryota; kingdom Metazoa; phylum Chordata; class Amphibia; order Anura; family Myobatrachidae; genus Crinia; species Crinia signifera. The sequence continues at coordinate 280,056,319 of NC_139217.1, forward strand.
CATTTCAGTAATTTGCCAGCCGGTAGAAGTCATCCAGTTAACTACTATTATGCCTGTATGCGTACACTATTACACCTATTTTCCCTGCCCATATTGCCTCCACGGGACAGCCACATAACTTTCCGTTCATGCACTTAGTGGCATACAGGGACGTAATTGATCCTGTATCATTACCCCACCCAGTGTTGCCCCACTCAATATCTACCATTCAACATCTAATATCGGTATTTTTGTATGTATATCGTCTTTAACATGACATTTTCCTTTTTTCCTATTTAATCTAGACACGCTGCATCTTACCTTGCTGTCCACCAATCTTGTCTCATTTAAGTTACCATTTTACCCCTTCCGATTTAGGCATGTGTTCAGCATTGTGCTAGTGACAGTACCTCTAGCTGACACATAATCGCATGCAGAGAGGGGTTTAACTGTTTATATGTGTTGATGCAAGCTTTTTTTCGCAGCGTTTTTTAATTCGTTTTTTAATTCATTTACATTTATCTTTATATATTTTGCCATTTTTTTCTTAAAACCCCCCCCATTTTGCCAGTGCTTATTCAATTTACGCCTGAGAGTAGCCAACCCTGCATTCACTCACACTAATCCCTTCATCAGCACTATTACCCGCCAGGGTATGTCACTTTACCCCATTTGCGACTTTTAGCTCAAACCCAAATTTCCTTGGGACCTTCATTATTTTTCTTATCAGCATAATAACTTTTCCTTATTACTCGTACCCATATACCACTCCTTATACGTTTATCCACTATAAACGGCCATCAATTGCCGTTCTTATTTCCAGTGTATTCTCACTACAGGGCTCTATACTTCATTTATACAGCCCAGGCATTTAGCTCAATTCCCGCATATGCACGGGACCCCCGCCCACAATCCCATACCTTTCCCATTGGTCACCAGACGTATTTAACGCCCAGGTGAATCCCACACCATTGCGTCACTCGTGAACAAGCCTAAGTGCGAAACATGTGTCTTTTCCTATCCGGGACAACCCCCCTGACGTCATCTCTTCACTCCACTGCAGTTACCGGCACCTAACAGCTGTCCGCACGGCGTGCCCAACGGACACTGGTGTCGGCGCATAGTTTTCCTCCTCACAGCGGCTTTACACACAGTTGGCCGCACGGAGCGAGCCGGCTTCCCCGCTTCCGTCCAACGGACACAGGCGCCGGAGTCTCTTACAGATTCTGCCCTAGCGTCACCCCCGATCCCTGCCGAGCAATTACACTGATCACCAGCGCTCCGACAGCGCTAGCAGGTACCTCTGTATCCAAACCGGGCATTTGCACAGCTGATCATGCACTGACAAATCTGGTATATTTATGTGAGATTTTGCGGTCATTTCTTTCTGCACCAAGAATCAATATTGTGCATTACCTATCTGCTGTACTTGTAGTTCGCACCAATTATCTTGTCACCTTTATGGAGTTTAAGACTTGCGCTAATCTGGTTTTTCACAAGAGGTATCTTTAGCTTCATTGCATGTAACAATGTTATTTTGACTTCTGATAATTGTGATCATAAGCCCGTTGTCAGTTCTCCTTACAACTTGCAAAAGAACGCAGTTTAATCTTTTTCAAAAGGTGTGTCAGCCCGCGATTTTGCACATTAGATACTTGTGTCTAAATCTACTATATGGTCCTGCTACATGTGTATATTTAAGCCATAAGTTATTTTACACGCTGTAACAATTTCTAACATCAGTGTTTTGTCAATTACTACCAGGGAGGTGACAGGGTTACATTGATTTCTGTTGAACTTTGTTTCCTTTTGTCTATACAAAGCAATACTTTAACCCCCTGTCTATACAGTTGGTCAGTTTCCATTAATACTGACACAAGTGTGACACCAATACGGGGTACATCCACTTTATTATTATTATTATTATTATTATTATTATTATTATTATTATTATTATTATCTTTTTCCTTTTGACTCTCTCTCTCTGTGGGGAGCAGACACAGATTATCACTCTCAACCTCCATCCTATGTACACCATGATGGTAGGATAGCAGAAGGGTCTGTGTATCGCATAAACCACTTGAACTTCAATCTCATATATCTGTCACTCTCTCATCCATCTGGGCCACCAGTCCCCCCCTGCAATGTCACCTATGTCAACAGGGAGGTGACTTGTCTGACCCTCTGGAAAGCAGAAGTGCCCTGCAGTCCTGCATGTCAGCCACCTGCTTCAAAACCCATTACGGATACGATCATACTTCACTGTGCCGCCTGATCCCGTCCGATCTCAGCAGCTAAGCAGTGAGAGGCCGGATCAGTACCTACTGGGGGACCAGTAGGGAATATTCAGGTGCTGTATAGTTAATTGGGATACAGCTGCATCTGGTTTTCATGAGGGCATTTTCCCTCCACTCTATCCCTTTCGGCATCTTTTGCACCTCTTTCTTAACTAATGACGCCTTATCTAAAGCTCACCCAATAAATGAATTGTCAATAGTTATATTTAATACAATTGACTAGGGTGTGGGGGTTGGTCCACGGATAACCAAACATTTTCGCAAGAAACTTTTAGTTATTATGCTTGTGACTTCACATGTGTATTTGTGTAATTATTATATCTAGAATTATTATTAATTCCCTTGATACTCAGCATTGTCAGTTTCAATCCTTAGTGACGAATAAATTCTTTTTGACGCCTTTATCTTAACAAGTGTAATAAAAGTTATATTTTAATCTTATCATTATTCCATTCATCGTGTAAATTATTCATTAAAGCGTGCCCCAAAAAACCTTTTTGGTTCTGAGTCACGAAGATCACAGATTTTTTAATTAAGATCGAGACCCCTCTAGCCGAAGAGGAGAAGGGAGCGGGAAAAGAATAACCAATCCAGGGGCGTTTAAGAGAGGCCAACCGTTCACTGCTAAGATGCGTCTCCTGTAAGCAAATAATGTCTGACTCTAAACTTTTACAGTGATTCAAGACCAGAGATCTTTTTACTTTGTTGTTGAGGCCTCTGACATTCCATGTCAAGATCTTAACCATACTTGGTTGATTTTAGCATTGGTCCCCCTAAGAGTTACTAAACCTGAATTTCAATAAATAAAGCATGTACCACACACACAAACATAAATGGAAATACACAAACCCCATCCCCCCTCCCCCTCCCTGTATAACCTATTCCCTTAGGCATACCTTTTACCCTACCCTCCTGCTTCATGTTACTCACTCACTATTCCCTATGTGACTAACCTTCAAGGGCAATTGACTAATGGCCACCAAAGATACCCACGCCCCCCCCCCATGCCTTCACTGCAATATAGCAAATAATGTTTATTCTACATAATCCCCCCTCCCCCCTTGGCGTTACCCCTAGCATTTTCTTCTCTTGACAGAAAGATAGTAACACATTGCTCCCTCCCAGAAGGCCTAGCTAAGTAGGACTTGTTTCCTATTCGGATGAGTAGCATCCATCCAGTTGGCCGCTTCGCCTGAAGAGAAAAATAATTTAGTGTTGCCATTGACCACAACTCTCAATTTGGATGGGTAAAGCATAGAATACTTCAAGTCAAGCTCTCGGAGTCTGAATTTGATATCCTTGTATTTTGCGCGCTCCTTCTGCACCTCTATAGGAAAATCTGGAAAGGCGGAGATTCTCCTGCCATTATATGCAAAGTCCGGCTTATCCCTAGCCATTCTCAATACATTGTACCGATCCTTGAAATGCAAGAATTTTGCAATTAATGTGCAGGGCGGGCTACCTGGTGGTATTGGGAAGCCGGGGAAACGGTGAGCCCTCTCAATTGTAAATTGAGTAGTAAACGCCTGCCTGACGAAGATTTGAATTAACCAGCCCTCAAGAAATTTTTCTGGGGCAGACCCCTCCGCTCTCTCCTCAAGCCCAATAAAACGAACGTTATTGCGTCTGAGTCTTCCCTCCAAATCGGAAAGCTTCTGGTGCATGTCCGTGATCTGTCCTGACATTGAATTAACTTGTGATTGCAGGGGGGGCAACTATGTCTTCCACTGCCGCTACACGGTTTTCCACTTCTGTGACCCTTTCACGAATCTTTTGTGCATCGTTTCGTAATAACATGATATCAGATTGAACTTTGATAATCTGTTCCAGAAGTCGCGTCTCGCAGGTGTTTACTGCCTCTAACACTTGTTGCAGCATTACTTCTGGGGGCTGCTGGGGCCTACTCTCCTTAGAGGGGGTGGTTTGAGGGGTACTTGTCTGGGAGCTGCTCCCCGTCTGAGTCTGTGACCGAGCATATTTCTCCAGATGGGCTGCTGCGGTGTTTTGACCCGTTTTCCCCATTTTTTAACTGATGATATACGTCAAGCACACAAAAAAGGGGGCCCTTGCTATTTTTCTCCGGCACAGAACCGACTAGGCAGGTGGAACCAGCAATTGCAATTCTCCCCTCAGTTAATACTGCCCCAGGAGTTCCTACTTGGACCTCCCCTGGATCAGTGAATACAGTCTTAATCGTCCCTTGATAGACCACTTCCCTGCTTCAAGGCCACGTGTAATAATATGTCCCCAAGAACACAAAATTTGGCACTGTATCTCTTTTACTCACTGCGGCCATGATTCTTCAGCAGGTAGGGCCTCCTTTACATCCTACTCCTGGAAATCAGGGCTTATAATGGAATAACATCACTCCACGAGACCAGAGTTGTGCACTGTAACAATTTTGCTCACTGCAGCCACGATTCTTCAGCAGGTAGGGCCTCCTTTACGTCCTCTTCCTGGCTATCAGGTCTTGAAACATGCCGTCCTGCCACCCACCAAAGGTCACTTTTACTCCACCAAGGGATGTAGGAAGTAGAGAATCCACACTTTATGGCTCTGGGGGACCCCAACAGATAGAGAGCAACTCCCTTTCCTGGGTACTGTCTCTCTCACAGACACCCCTGTCACACGTAACCGCGACGGAGCGCGGCGGGTACAGTACTCACCCGTCCGCGCCCGCCGCCGGCTAGCGTATGCAGGCTCCGGTCTGCGGTTTGCAGATGGTGGCAGCTCTGGGTAGGGATGGCAGCAGAGGAGCGTCGGGTAGCGGCATCCTTGCAGATAGCGGCGTCGGGAGGCCGGCGTCGCCATCTTGGTTGAGGGCAGGAGGCAGATTGGCCCAGAGTGGAGGTTCCCTCCTCATCCTGCGCTGACAGCCAATGGCAGCCGCCCCCTGGGGATATAGGGGATCTGCTTAGGCTGTTCAGTGTCAGTGCAATGAGTCTTTGGAGTCATTCACAACTCCTAGCTGATTCCCGGATCCTGGCTCTTTCTCTCCTGACTCTGGTGCCTTGCCCCCTGCATCTTTATACAAGGAAGGTTTTCTCCTGACACCAATGCTGCAAGTCCTACCTAGTGCTTGTCCCTGCTTGTGTCCCAGAATTACTCTGCACAGCATTCCGCTGCCCTCCTTCATACAACTCATTCATTCCATCATCTTTCAGTCATCCGGATCCATTTCTTTTGTCATCTAATCAACCGCTTTCCGGATCTTCCTCTATGTACAGATTTACCTGCCCGTTATTAGTATTGTATTGTGCTATAGCTATTTAATTTATCCCAACTGTCACTTAAAGAAGTATTTGAGTGAAGTTTATCATTTATGAAATCTGTTATTAAACCTGCACGTTTCAATCCTACTCCTCCTGGTCCGTCTCCGGCTTCTGTGCACCACACGACTCCAGAAAAAAGGAATTTTGTAACCAGTCGCACAGGAAAAATGATGTAGACCCCTATATCACTGATATTAGCAACGTTGCTTATTCACCCGGGGTGTGCTGCCACTGAGACAGGAAATTAGGCATACATTTACAGGAAAGAAAAGACTGTCATTTTTTGTGGCGCACTAGGAATATTAACCCCTTCCTGACAGAGCCAGTTTTTGCGTTCCTGACAGAGCCCTTTTTTTCAAATCTGACATGTCTCACTTAAGTGGGGATAACTTTTTTTTGCTTTTACTTATCCCAGTGATTTTGAGATTGTTTTTTCGTGACACATTGTACTTCAAATTAGTGGTAAATTTGGGTCGATACAGTCTGTGTTTTTTTGTGAAAAATACCAAAATGTCGTGAAAAAATGGAAAATTTAGCGATTTGCAAAATGTTAAATTTTCTGCTTGTGAGACAAATAAACATACCACTCAAAATAGTTAATAACTAACATAGACCATATGTCTACTTTATGTTTCCATCATTATTTCAACTTCCTTTTAATTTTTTTGGACACTAGGAGGCTTACAATATGAATAGCAAATTCTCAAATTTTCAAGAAAATTTCAAACACTGATTTTTTTAGGGACCAGTTCAGTTCTGATGTGACTTTGAGGGACTTGTATGTGAGACACCCCCATAAATGATGCCATTTCAAAAACTGCACCCCTCACAGTATTCAAAACAGCATTTTGGAAGTTTGTTAACCCTTTAGGTGTTTCACAGGAATTAAAACAAAGTGTAGGTGAAATTTCAAAATTTCATTTTTTTTGCAGATTTGCAATTTTAATACATTTTTCTAAGGAACACAGTACATTTTACTAGAGAAATGTGACTAAAAATTGATTCCCCCAATTCTTTTGTTTTCATAAATATCCTATATGTGGCCCTAGTGTGCACGTTGACCAAACCACAGGCTTCATAATAGAAGGAGCACCTACTTGATTTTGGAGCCTCCTTTTTATGAGATTATTTTTTAGGCACCATGTAGGTTTCTAGGCACCATAAGATGCTAAAATTTAGGAACCCCCCCACAAGTGACCCCATTTTGCAAACTACACCCCTCAGGGAATTCATCTAGGGGTATAGTGTACATTTCAAACCCCCAGGGGTTTCACCAATTGTGGTACAACTGGGCAGTGAAAATGAAAAATTAAATGCTTTACACAAAAATGCAGTTCTGGCTGAAAATTTTTCATTTTCACAAGGAATGAAGGAGACAAAGCACCCCAAAATCTGTGCCCCAATTTCTCCCGAGTACGGCAATGCCTCACATGTGACCAAAAAATACCATTTGGGTGCATGGCAGGACTCAGAAGGGAAGGAGTGATATTTGGATTTTGCAGCTCAGATTCTGGTGGAATTTTGGTGGGTGCTATGTCGCATTAGCAAGACCCCCCAAGCACCAATACAGTGGAACCCCCCCACAAGTGACCCCATTTTGCAAACTACACCCCTCAGGGAATTCATCTAGGGGTATAGTGTACATTTCAAACCCCCAGGGGTTTCACCAATTTTGATACAAGTGGGCAGTGAAAATGAAAAATTAAATTTTTTTACACAAAAATGCAGTTCTGGCTAAAAAATTTTCATTTTCAGAAGGTATGAAGGAGAAAAAGCACCCCAAAATCTGTGCCCCAATTTCTCCCGAGTACGGCAATGCCTTACATGTGACCAAAAATACCAGTTGGGTGCATGGCAGGACTCAGAAGGGAAGGAGTGATTTTTGGATTTTGCAGCACAGATTTTGGTGGAATGAATGGTGGGTGCTATGTTGCACCAATACAGTGGAACCCCCCACAAGTCACCCCATTTTGCAAAGTACACCCCTCAGGGAATTCATCTAGGGGTATAGTGTACATTTCAAACCCCCAGGGGTTTCACCAATTTTGATACAAGTGGGCAGTGAAAATGAAAAATTACATTTTTTTACACAAAAATGCAGTTCTGGCTCAAAATTTTTCATTTTCAGAAGGTATGAAGGAGACAAAGCACCCCAAAATCTGTGCCCCAATTTCTCCCGAGTACGGCAATGCCTCACATGTGACCAAAAAATACCATTTGGGTGCATGGCAGGACTCAGAAGGGAAGGAGTGATTTTTGGATTTTGCAGCTCAGATTCTGGTGGAATTTTGGTGGGTGCTATGTCGCATTAGCAAGACCCCCCAAGCACCAATACAGTGGAACCCCCCCACAAGTGACCCCATTTTGCAAACTACACCCCTCAGGGAATTCATCTAGGGGTATAGTGTACATTTCAAACCCCCAGGGGTTTCACCAATTTTGATACAAGTGAGCAGTGAACATGAAAAATTACATTTTTTTACACAAAAATGCAGTTCTGGCTAAAAAAATTTCATTTTCAGAAGGTATGAAGGAGAAAAAGCACCCCAAAATCTGTGCCCCAATTTCTCCCGAGTACGGCAATGCCTCACATGTGACCAAAAAATACCATTTGGGTGCATGGCAGGACTCAGAAGGGAAGGAGTGATTTTTGGATTTTGCAGCTCAGATTCTGGTGGAATTTTGGTGGATGCTATGTCGCATTAGCAAGACCCCCCAAGCACCAATACAGTGGAACCCCCCCACAAGTGACCCCATTTTGCAAACTACACCCCTCAGGGAATTCATCTAGGGGTATAGTGTACATTTCAAACCCCCAGGGGTTTCACCAATTTTGATACAAGTGAGCAGTGAACATGAAAAATTACATTTTTTTACACAAAAATGCAGTTCTGGCTAAAAAATTTTCATTTTCAGAAGGTATGAAGGAGAAAAAGCACCCCAAAATCTGTGCCCCAATTTCTCCCGAGTACGGCAATGCCTCACATGTGAACAAAAAATACCAGTTGGGTGCATGGCAGGACTCAGAAGGGAAGGAGTGATTTTTGGATTTTGCAGCACAGATTTTGGTGGAATGAATGGTGGGTGCTATGTTGCACCAATACAGTGGAACCCCCCCACAAGTCACCCCATTTTGCAAAGTACACCCCTCAGGGAATTCATCTAGGGGTATAGTGTACATTTCAAACCCCCAGGGGTTTCACCAATTTTGATACAAGTGGGCAGTGAAAATGAAAAATTACATTTTTTTACACAAAAATGCAGTTCTGGCTCAAAATTTTTCATTTTCAGAAGGTATGAAGGAGACAAAGCACCCCAAAATCTGTGCCCCAATTTCTCCCGAGTACGGCAATGCCTCACATGTGACCAAAAAATACCATTTGGGTGCATGGCAGGACTCAGAAGGGAAGGAGTGATTTTTGGATTTTGCAGCTCAGATTCTGGTGGAATTTTGGTGGGTGCTATGTCGCATTAGCAAGACCCCCCAAGCACCAATACAGTGGAACCCCCCCACAAGTGACCCCATTTTGCAAACTACACCCCTCAGGGAATTCATCTAGGGGTATAGTGTACATTTCAAACCCCCAGGGGTTTCACCAATTTTGATACAAGTGAGCAGTGAACATGAAAAATTACATTTTTTTACACAAAAATGCAGTTCTGGCTAAAAAAATTTCATTTTCAGAAGGTATGAAGGAGAAAAAGCACCCCAAAATCTGTGCCCCAATTTCTCCCGAGTACGGCAATGCCTCACATGTGACCAAAAAATACCATTTGGGTGCATGGCAGGACTCAGAAGGGAAGGAGTGATTTTTGGATTTTGCAGCTCAGATTCTGGTGGAATTTTGGTGGGTGCTATGTCGCATTAGCAAGACCCCCCAAGCACCAATACAGTGGAACCCCCCCACAAGTGACCCCATTTTGCAAACTACACCCCTCAGGGAATTCATCTAGGGGTATAGTGTACATTTCAAACCCCCAGGGGTTTCACCAATTTGGATACAAGTGAGCAGTGAACATGAAAAATTACATTTTTTTACACAAAAATGCAGTTCTAGCTAAAAAAAATTTAATTTTCAGAAGGTATGAATGAGAAAAAGCACCCCAAAATCTGTGCCCCAATTTCTCCCGAGTACGGCAATGCCTCACATGTGAACAAAAAATACCAGTTGGGTGCATGGCAGGACTCAGAAGGGAAGGAGTGATTTTTGGATTTTGCAGCACAGATTTTGGTGGAATGAATGGTGGGTGCTATGTTGCACCAATACAGTGGAACCCCCCCACAAGTCACCCCATTTTGCAAAGTACACCCCTCAGGGAATTCATCTAGGGGTATAGTGTACATTTCAAACCCCCTGGGGTTTCACCAATTTTGATACAAGTGGGCAGTGAAAATGAAAAATTACATTTTTTTACACAAAAATGCAGTTCTGGCTCAAAATTTTTCATTTTCAGAAGGAATGAAGGAGACAAAGCACCCCAAAATCTGTGCCCCAATTTCTCCCGAGTACGGCAATGCCTCATGTGTGACCAAAAAGTGGCAGGACTCAGAAGGGAAGGAGTGATATTTGGATTTTGCAGCACAAATTCTGGTGGAATGATGGTGGGTGCTATGTCGCATTAGCAAGACCCCCAAAGCACCAATACAGTGGAACCCCCCCACAAGTGACCCCATTTTGCAAACTACACCCCTCAGGGAATTCATCTAGGGGTATAGTGTACATTTAAAACCCCCAGGGGTTTCACCAATTTTGATACAAGTGGGCAGTGAAAATGAAAAATTACATTTTTTTACACAAAAATGCAGTTCTGGCTCAAAATTTTTCATTTTCAGAAGGTATGAAGGAGACAAAGCACCCCAAAATCTGTGCCCCAATTTCTCCCAAGTACGGCAATGCCTTAAATGTGACCAAAAAATACCAGTTGGGTGCATGGCAGGACTCAGAAGGGAAGGAGTGATTTTTGGATTTTGCGGCTCAGATTCTGGTGGAATGAATGGTGGGTGCTATGTGGCATTAGCAAGACCCCCGAAGCACGGTGAAATTATGAACCTAGTATTCCATAGATGTGTGGTATATTTTAAAACACTCCTTTATACATAGGCCGGGTTTGTCGGGGCAAGTGTCACACTGGAAAATAGTTTGCTTTCTTATTCCCTTTTTATAGCAAACTTTGCACCTTTTTTGTGTCCTGCCCTTTTTTCCAGTGGAGGGGATTTCATCAGGAAAATGCTGCCCTGGTACAATACGGGGGCCAGTACTAGAAGTACTGGGGCCCTCTGCCTGCTGGTTCCCAAATATAAGGCCCTTTATGACTTCCTCTTGAAAGTGCATAAATGTCCCCCTCTGGCCGGTAGAACGGAATAGCACGTAAGCGTTATACAGTGCCATCTGGATGATATACACGGCCACCTTCTTGTACCAGATTTTTGTTTTCCGCAGGGCACTGTACGGCTTCAGTACCTGATCTGAAAGATCCACTCCGCCCATGTACCTATTGTAATCCAGGATACAATTAGGTTTTGAGGTGTGGGTACTGGTACCTCGTACAGGGACGGAGGTGGTACTGTCTCCGTGAATTGTTGTCAGTATAAGGACATCCCTCTTGTCCTTATATTTGACCAACAACATATTTTCGTTGCATATTCCCCTGCTTTCACCCCTTCTCATTACTTGGGCAATGTGCGTTTTTGGGAGGCCTCTTTGGTTCTTGCGCACAGTACCGCAAGCTGCTGTACCTCTTGAACCAAGGGCCTGAAACAGGGGGATGCTGGTGTAAAAGTTATCCACATAGAGGTGATAACCTTTATCCAGGAAGGGGTGCACTAAATCCCAGACAATTTTCCCACTAACACCTACGAGGGAGGGGGGGCATTCTGGCGGTTCAATTCTTGAATCCTTCCCTTCATAAACCCTAAACCTGTGGGTGTACCCTGAGGTGCTTTCACACAGTTTATACATTTTTATGCCATACCTTGCCCTCTTACTGGGAAGGTACTGGCGGAATTTAACCCTTCCTTTAAAATGTATAAGGGACTCGTCGATACAAATACATTTTTCAGGGATGTACACCTCTTCAAATTTGGCACTGAAATGATCAATGACCGGCCTGACTTTGAATAGCCGGTCAAAGGTGGGATCATCTCTGGGTGGGCACTGTGCATTATCGGTGTAATGTATAAATTTAAGAATCGTCTCAAATCAAGCCCGGGGCATGGCCATACGGTAAAATGGGGTGCTGTACAGAACATCTGTACTCCAATATTGCCTAATTTCTGGCTTTTTTACTATGCCCATATGAAACACCAGACCCCAAAACGTCATCATCTCTACTGCATCTACAGGGGTCCACCTAGCAAATGATGACGTGGGGTTTTGAGCAATAAACTGCTGGGCATATAAATTAGTTTGGTCCACCATTAAATTTATAAAATCATCAGAGAAAAATAATTTGAAAAAGTCAATTTCTCTGAGACCTGTGGAATCAAATTGGATTCCTGGCATGGCCAAAAACTCAGGAACCTGGGGCTCAAAATTGTCTGGTGGTGGGGTCCATACGAGATCAATTATTGGGGGGGGGGTCTCAGCTGCTCTACGGGGGCGTCTTTGAGGGGGTCCCTCATCATCAGAGGAGGAAGAGGAGCTTAAGACGAATCCTTCAAATTCCCCGCTTGCCTCACTGGCTGTGTCAGAGTCAGAGGCAAGCATGGCATATGCCTCCTCCACTGAATACATTCTCCTGGATGACTGGGATGACATTTGGGATGACATTTGGGATGACATTTGGGATGCCATTTTTATTTTTGTGTTACTGGTAGTGAAATGTTTCAACACGTCTATAGTGTAGGGGGGGTACAAACTTTATTTCAACCCGGGGGGTATGTAGTGTGTAGTGTGTATGTAGTGCAGAAAAAAAAATACTTTATACAAAAAAAAAAAAAAAAATTGAAGGGGTTAAAAAAAAAAGATTGAAGGGGTTACAAAAAAAAAATTGAAGGGGTTAAAAAAAAAAAAAATGGAAGGGGTTAAACAAAAAAAAAAAAAAAAGGTCCTGCGCCAAAAATTGAGCACAGATGTTGGTCAGTAACGTCCGTCACTGAACAGCGCTCAAAGGCAACAGGAATTTGATCAAAAAAAAAAAAAATAGATCAACCCTGTGCCGAAAAAGATGATCAGTGATGTACGTCACTGATCAGCGCACAGCGGCCACAGGACACCCACAAAATCACAGTGTGTGTAAAAAATTAAAAAAAGACCCCACAGCACACACAAAAAAAAAAAAGGTGATCAGTGATGCGACACTGATTACCAGTGAGGGGCAGCAGGTGCACAACCTTTGGTGCAACTGACAGTGCAACTGGCAGGTATATATAAAAAAAAAAACCTCTGCACCCCCAAAAAGATCAGCACAAAAGGCGGGGGGCAGCAGACACAAAATTTAGCACTCTCTATCACTCTCTGTCACTATCTCTCTCTATCTCTCTATCTCTCACTATCTATCACTCTATGACACTGCAGCAGCAGCAGTGACAGGTATATATATATATATATATAAAAAAAACCTGCGCCCCCAAAAAGTTGCTGATCAGTTAATTTATACTGATCAGCACAAAAGGGGGGGCAGCAGTCAGTTATATAAAAAAGATATAGCACAATCTGTCACTATCTCTATCTCTCTCTCTCTATCTCTCTATCTATAACTATTACACTGCAGCAGCACAAAATATAGCACTCTCTGTCACTAGGCCTCTCTATCTCTCTCTCTATCTCTCTCTATCTCTCTCTATAACTATATCACACTGCAGCAGCACAAAATATAGCACTCTCTGACACTATCTCTCTCTATCTCTCTCTTTATCTCTCTCTATCTAACTAACGCTATTACACTGCAGCACAGGAAGTCACAAGTAACAGGATCCAGGAAGCATCCAGCACACTACAAGCAGTGATGAAGACAAGATATTTGCAAGGATCAGGTAAGTATTTTGCAAGGTTCTGGTCAGTAAATGGCGACAGCTCGGCACGGTGACCGCACTGCACGCTATTCCAGACCGGAATGGCGTCTGCAGTGCAGTCACCGTTAGTTTAAACCCCCCTCCATGGCTGTGATTGGTCCGTCGGTCCGACGGACCAATCACAGCCTTTTGGGGGCGGGCGGGGTGAGGTGGGTGACACCAGTGTCACCCTTACACCCCGCGGTGATTGGTGCTGTACTTTACAGCACCAATCACCTCCGATCCCGTGTCACCGGCGAACGTTATTCGCCGGTGACACAGGAAAACGCTGTAATTGGCTGTTCACACTGAACAGCCAATCACAGCGATCGCCGACGGGGGGGCGGCATCGCAGCCCCCCCTGGGCATGCACGGACATGTCTGCTGTCAGGGACAGCAGACATGTTGAAACTGTCACCGCGTCTATAGACGCGGTGACAGTTAAATGCCATGACGTACATTTACGCCATGTGTCGGGAAGTACTTCCCGACCATGACGTAAATGTACGTCAATTGTCGGGAAGGGGTTAAAGAAAAACAATTGTAAAATGTAACTTTTAATAGTATCTCATTTTAAAAGAACTGCGACATATAAAAAACATTGACCATAGGAGGTACGTGAAAAAAGTAGGAAACTTTTAAAAAAGGGGATATAATCCTCTTATGGTGAACCCCAATGTACCTTCCCCTGTATAGATCGGTTAAGGCGTCTTATATTATGTATCCGCTCTCCTACAGAGGGCTGTATAGTATCACTGTTATGATCTGTAATTTATTCATACAAGTCCTCTGGTAGTAAGTCACTTAAAACCCACTATGTGAGACCATTCTATTTCGGGTAAGTGCTCTCGTGAGGCAATAGGGATCTCAGCGAGTGGTGCTACGTGTGAATCACACGCTATTTTAGTCAGCGTCAATTACCGTGAATTATTGTAATAAAATTACATATCCATCTCTGCTTTTATAAAGAAATTACACCACAAATTGGATGTGTGATATTTTTTCTTATATTATCAGTTTTACGTTTTCAACCACTCTCTTAGAGTCATTAGAGTCATTCCCCCTCTAATGACTCTAAGAGAGTGGTTGAAAACGTAAAACTGATAATATAAGAAAAAATATCACACATCCAATTTGTGGTGTAATTTCTGCGACTCCAAGAACGCCAACTTGAGAGGAATCGCTCTGATCGCCTTCACCCTCGATTCCCTTCCAATGTTGCACCAGCTTCCAAACCAACCCCGCCTCCTGCGGTGTCAACAGATGAGCCCATGCAAATCAACCGCTCCCGCCTTTCTCTCGAAGAGAAGTCCCGAAGACGGCGAGAGAATCTGTGCATGTACTGTGGCTCCTCAGCTCACTTATTGGCTTCCTGCCCGCTGCGGCCGGGAAACGACCGCTCCTAATCTCCCCGAGGGAGGTCCGATTAGGAGTCTTGCTTCCATCTCCCTCTTCTTCTGATTCCACCATTCCGGTTACCCTTGTGTGTCCCCAAGGGAGAAAAAGAGTTCAGGCCCTATTGGACTCTGGAGCAGCGGGAAACTTCCTTTCTTCTTCTTTTGTCACCCAACATGCCCTGCCCGTGCAACCCCTGGATCACTCGCTGGTTCTCACTGCAGTGGATGGGAGTCGAATTCGTAGTGGACCGGGTATGGCTGTCTACCCGCCATGTACGCCTCCGTCTGCCCTCTATGAAGCTGGCTCCCCGGTTCATTGGGCCATACCCTATCACCCAAGTCATTAATCCGGTCCCTTATAGACTTCAACTTCCTCCTTCCCTAAGGATTTCGAATTCCTTCCATGTGTCCCTCCTCAAGCCTTTAAGGTTGAACTCTTATCAAAAGAAGATTCCCAAACCGCCCAAGATTAACTCCGAAAGTGGGGCTGAATTCGAGGTAAGACGCATTATAGACTCTCGTCGCCGCAATTCTCGTATCCAGTATCTGGTGGAGTGGGTTGGATTTGGTCCCGAAGAGAACTCTTGGGTGGATTCCATTGATTTGCATGCTCCAAAACTGATAAAGCAATTTCTCCAGAGAAATCCTCACAAGGCCCATAGGCGCCCTGGGGTCACCCTGAAAAGGGGGGGTACTGTCACACGTAGCTGCGACGGAGCGCAGCGGGTACAGTACTCACCCGTCCGCGGCCGCCGCCGGCTAGCGTGTGCAGGCTCCGGTCTGCGGTTTGCAGATGGCGGCAGCTCTGGGTTGAGGGCAGGAGGCGGATTGGCCCAGAGTGGAGGTTCCCTCCTCATCCTGCGCTGACAGCCAATGGCAGCCGCCCCCTGGGGATATAAGGGATCTGCCTAGGCTGTTCAGTGTCAGTGCAATGAGTCTTTGGAGTCATTCACAACTCCTAGCTGATTCCCGGATCCTGGCTCTTTCTCTCCTGACTCTGGTGCCTTGCTCCCTGCATCTTTATACAAGGAAGGTTTTCTCCTGACACCAATGCTGCAAGTCCTACCTAGTGCTTGTCCCTGCTTGTGTCCCAGAATTACCCTGCACAGCATTCCGTTGCCCTCCTTCATACAACTCATTCATTCCATCATCTTTCAGTCATCCGGATCCATTTCTTCTGTCATCTAATCAACCGCTTTCCGGATCTTCCTCTATGTACTCTGGCTCACCAAGTATACGTTTCCAGATTTACCTGCCCGTTATTAGTATTGTGCTGGACTCTATTTAATTTATCCCAACTGTCACTTAAAGAAGTATTTGAGTGAAGTTTATCATTTATGAAATCTGTTATTAAACCTGCACGTTTCAATCCTACTCCTCCTGGTCCGTCTCCGGCTTCTGTGCACCACACGACTCCATCCAGCCCTTTAGCCGTGACAACCCCAGAACGTTTTGATTCTTCTTGCAAGGGCCCTTCACTCTGGCAGTGGCAGTAGACAGGGGAGGTCAGCAGGGGCCACAGTGCTACCCGGCACCTTCTTTTCTCAGCAGACGCCAGCAGGGAGCACCAAAGAAATGGGGAAGCTGGCTACAGTTGCCGTCCTGCCTGGTACCGTCACTCTCAGGCACAGGAGGCTCCATCAGGCAGAGGCACTGGCTCATGCAGCAGCAGAGACTTCAGCAGCAGAGATGGAGCGCACCAAAGCGCAGAGGGGATCGTCACTACGCTTGGCGGCGTCTCTCACACACACGGCAGGCTCCAGCGGACGCTGTCACCTGCAGGGGGACGGACTTCCTCCACACCGCCAGACGCCTCACAGCGGGGGCAGCGGCAGTCCACAATGCCATGGCACCACTCTCCTCCAGCCGGCTTCCGACCTCCACACCCAGACCAGCTGGACAGCACGCCTCTCAAACGGTACAGGGGCTTGCTAGGTTTGAACAATGGGGAGAGCTTCAGTTATTTGCAGCAGGCATGAGGGGAGCTCCTACACGCGCCCTCACTCACGCACCGCCGTGGCCACGCCCCAGCTCCCGAGGGGTCTTTTTCCTTACTTGCATTTACTTATAGAAGGTTGGTGTTTCCTTCTTTTACCCATCACCCAAAATTAGAAAGCTGCTCCTAGCGCAAACCTTTTTCTCACTTTAACTTTTTTAAATACGATGCTTTAATGTAAGGATGTTGCATCCACGACAGAAGGGAGTGAAACAATAGAATAAAATGAAATTGATTTAATAAAGATATTGCTCAACAGTGGTAAACTGCATGACAATCTGAACCCCACCATAAAAACTCTAAGAATATCTGTAAAATAAAAGCTTTATGGGATGAAAGAGCGATATCATCTTTACACACTTAGATACTGTTGGAGTGGGGTAACCGCCAATAAATACATAGTGGCTGATAAATTTATATCCCTTAACTCAGCAGAAGCTACTGTATTTATGTGAAATCCTGACAGTTTTATTTGAAACGGGTATTACTAATTGGAGGAGAAGAGTTATTTGTACACACCAGCGGTGGATACACAATAACACTGTTTGGGTGGGGTAAAAGTCAGAAAGTACTGAGCGGCGGATAATTCTCATTTCCCTTAGCTCAAACAGTATCGTTCTTTGTGAAGCCGGAATACCATGCCCTTATCATAAATATAGGACGGCATATATATTCAAAAGCCTTTATTAAAAAAACAATTGGACGATTGATGGTATATGTACACACTGTCCAACCATCAGACAGTACAATATTCACATGTAAAAACAGATGTCTCCTCACTGAACTGCTCTGTAAAAATCATACATGCATGTAACCATACAACTCTAGTGATATATCACTGTAAAATAATAGAAATAAGAACGCATCTAAACTAAAAACATACTGAAGTAATACAAAACCTATTGGAAGGCTATTTAGCCCAAGTGACAGTTATCACAAATTATAAGATACTGTCACCCGTTTACTGTAGAAAACACAGTAAAATAACAATTATCTCTGAGAAAATAATCTGAGATAAAGTATCCTAATAGGACACAAATAAGAACATACAGGGATATTATAACCCTGCAAATATAGGACAGAGTTGAGCTGTGGCCATCTTATTTTAATATTATTTCTGCTCTTTATTTCTTTCTAATATTTTTTTCATATTTCACCAATTTTAATTGAAAAATTATTAAAAGTTAAATTTTATGTAACATTAATAGACTTTCAGTGCACCTACATTATACTTTCTTTTCTTGTTTGTGTTATGTAACCTTGGATATAACCGTCGGGAATGATGAGCAAGATAATACCCCTTTGGGGGGCTAACCTTGCTTAATCCGCATTGGCGGCAGAGGAGTCCGTGGTACTTGAAAGGAGCAGTGGACAATCAGCAGGAGAGACTTCCCTTGAAGACACGCTGGATTTGTAGTGGGAACTACAGAGTCAGAGCGGAGCAATGATGCATAGGGTTAGACATCATTGTACTGACTGCCGGTCTAACCCGGCCAGTCAGTACTTAACAGGTGGACTGTGCGGCGGTTGGTCAGCCCATTACCGGGGGGGCGGAGCCGCACAGGAGAGGCTGAGGGAACCAAAAAGATGGCGGCCGCCAGATTAGGTTACAGCCGGCTGTGATTGTGCACAGCTGCGCAAACGCTGGCATTCAGACCCTGGCCTAACCAGGCACAAACACACATGGCGACTCTGGACCCACATCGCTCATGCCCCGCACGGCACCAGGGCACACAGCACCAGCGTCATCACGCGATGACAGTGTGGACACATGATGTACCCCACCAGGACCAGGGACATAAGCAGAGGTGAGTGCCATGGTGTTACATATGCGATTAGAGAGCCTAGGGCTGGGTACAGCACAGGGGATTTGGGTGAGAGCCATGGTGGATGTGACAATGTATTTTCTATAGGGTTTCTCGTGGCCACTCGTAAAACACAATACACAAGTACTGTAAGCACTGGAATTTATCAGTGTATTTTCCTAAACAAGCAGTTCTTACTAACTGCTATGGCATCATTTTCATTTGGGTGCAAGCGATTGTTATGATGGAGCCCTACACATGCACATTAACACTGCACTTATAGTTGTTGCTTTCACAATCTAGTTTATAACATGAGTTACTTTGTATCTAATTTATATGCTCATGCTCTTGTCTGTTTGTATTTCACGATATTGTTTTTGTATTTTCTGATATTATGGTTTAAGACTGAGGGTGGGATAAAATTCTAGCCAAACCTCCCAAAATGTTGGAGGTTTGGCCACGTTCTGCATATGCACCAAGCCCCCGAAATCAATAGATTCCAGGGCTAAGATGCCGCTGGGCAAAAACATCTTTTGTGCTATAGAAGCATATGGGATTCCACTGCACTGCCTCAGTTGCACGTACCAATAGTAGGGGTGTGCACCAGGCATTTTTTGTGTTTTGGGTTTGTATCTCCGACCGTGTTTTGGATCTGGATATGTTCCAAAACACTACCCTTCTGTGTTTTATGTTTTGTGTTTCGTGTTTTGGATCTGTATTTTGTTTAAAATAAAAAACGCAGAATTTGGGTATTTGTTTTTGCTCCTACGCTATTATTAACCTCAATAACATTAATATCCACTCATTTCCAGTCTATCCTTAACACCTCACATCTCACAATGTTGTATTTAGGCCAAAAGGTTACACTGAGGTAGCTGGATGACTATGTTAAGTGACACAAGTGGGTGGCACAAACACATGGTCCATCTAGGAGTGGCACTGCAGTGGCAGACAGGATGGAAGTTTGATAAACTAGGCCCCAAAGAGCACATAATGCCAAAAAAAGAGTTTCAAGATGGAATTGTCCTTGGGCCCTCCCACCCTCCCTTATGTTGCGTAAAAAGGACATGCACACTGTCTTTAAAAAATAATTTCAGCAACAGGGTCTTCAACATGACTATGGCTGAAATGATTGGTTGGTTTGTTTCGGCCCCACAAAAAAAAAGAAGCAATTCATCTCTCTTCCTGTACAAAAAAGCTCTACAGAGGTAAGATGTCATGCTTATTCTCATCCTCTAATTCCTCACCCCCTTCAGTGTGTACTTCCTCATCCTCACAGATTATCAATTCGTCCCCGCTGGACTCCACAATCACAGGTCAATCTGTTGTCTCTGAAGGCATTTGCTGGTCTTCGTTGAAGAGTTGATCATTGATTTTGATGAACATCATCTTCTCCACATTTTGAAGAACCAACTTTCTACACCACTCGCTGACCAGGTTCCTGGCTGCACTAAAAACTCTTTTTGAGTACCCACTGGAGTGGGGACAACTCAAATAAAATAGATCCAGTTTGTACAGGGGCTTCCAAACTGCCTCTTTTGCCTGTCAGTACTAGTACAGACTGTCTGACATGCCTACTTGGATGCTGTCACCAATGTAATCCTCCACCATTTTTTCAGTGGTGATAGAATGGTATGCAGTGACAGTAGACAGGTCAGCAATCATTGGCAGGTCCTTAAGTCTGGACCAAATGTCCAAACTCTCTCCTGCCTGCCTTGCATCACTGCCAGTGGGTCAGATAGGAAATTTGAGCTGTGTGGGAGAAAATGAAGGAGGAACTGTTGCCATGTCATGGTTCGCTTCAGATGATAATCTCCTGACCAACAGGTCTTTGCACCACTGTAGACTTGTGTCTGCTGGAAACAGAGACACAACATATGCTTTAAACCGAGGATCGAGCATAGTGGCCAGAATGTATTCCTCTGACTATACTAGACTGGCCTCTCTCTCCCCAGCCCCCCCCCCCCCCCCTCATGGAGCGACGCTGCGGAAATTGCCGCATCTTAAACACACACCCCCGAGCGAGACACTGCACCCTCTGTCTTTCTTCCGCCCAGTGGAGCGACGCATCTCCCTCAATGTGCATGCACAATGTTACTGGCATTGTTCAATACCACAAATCCCCTGGAGAGTCTAAGTTGGGTAAGCCATTGCGTGATGATTTCCTTCAGTTTCTCTAAGAGGTTGTCGGCGTTGTACCTCTTACTGAAACCGGTGATGCACAGCGTAGCCTGCTTTGGAATGAGCTGGGTTGTCATAGTCATACAGTCCTTAGTTTTCCCTGTACCACGTCTTCACATGTCCATGGTTAAGTAAATAATAGTGGGTAAAACCACATTTCTCAGGACACTGAGGACACTTTTTCAGACGTCTCTCCATCCTGAGTATCGTCTGCCTAGTGAAGTGGAAACTAGATGGGATTTGGTACTGGGGACACAAAACATCCATCAATCGTCTAAATCCCACTCCACCAATGGCAGACACATGTTTAACACCAACATAGCTTTCAAGGCCTGAGCTATCCACTTTGCCAATGGATGACTGCTGTCGTACTTCATCCTCATCACAAACGACTGTTGGACGGTCATTTGCTTAGTGAAAGAAGTAGAAGAGGAGTCAGTCATGCAGGTGACATGGCCTGCAGGACTACCTCTAATCTGGATCCAGGAGGAAATTGACGAGGAGTGACTTGCTGATGTGGTTTTCAGGTGCTTAGAAACAACAGGACCAAGGGATTTAGCTGTCCCTGGACTGCTTACGGTCATATACACAGTTCTTGAACTAATCAGTGACTTATGAATGAGCTTCAGGAGACACATAAGGGAGGATGTCCCTAGGTTGCTATCATCCTTACCCCTGCTTATTGCGGCTTTACATAAGCTACATATGGCAAGACAATTGTTGCCCAGATGGATGTAGATAAAAATTATTCCAGACCAGGAAAATTACACCTCCAAAAAGGACTGCACTTCTCTTGTGAGATTCCATCATTAGAGGAGTAAATCTGGGAAATGCTACAAAGTAGGGAAAAAAGTAAGGTGCTTACCTGGAGCCACAGCTCCAAGACATAAAGAACGCCTGCTAAGAATTTTAAAGGCAGCAAGAAAAGATGGGGAGGTGGATATCATCACCCACCTAAATGACCTGGTTAATGCTGAAGTCATGGCCGTAAAAGATGAATTTTAGGAAGTTAGGAACCACCCTAAAAAAGGTGTCAACCACTGTAACTTTTTCAGAAGTATTGGCAGTACACCGAGGGGAAGATAGAACTCAGAGCATCAGAAGCTTTAATGTTTGGCAAAGGAATTGGTGTAATGAGGCGATATTTGGATTATTAGGTCATAGTCAAGCTATCTGGCAAGGCAGGGGCTTATATAAAAGTGATGGTCTGCACCCATCTTCAAGGGGAACAAGAATACTAGGTGAGAAGTTTGGATGTTTCATCAGCAACTATTAAATCTAGCAGAGGGGGGCAGTGAACCAAATAAGAATAAAGAAATCTGCTTCCCCAACCTAGAGGTATTGTCTCTGCAGGCAAATGGAACAGAAGATAATGCTGAATAGATTAACCGAATTGATATAGGCAGAAAGATGAACATAGCTAGCACCAGGAGAAGCACAAACAACACTGTAAGAGCTATGTGTGCAAATGCTAGGAGCTTAGGAAATAAAATCCCAGAACTAATTGCAATAATGACAAGGGATGAACTGGATATTGTGACTATTACAGTCATGGTGCAATGAATATCATGACTGGGAAATAGCTATACTAGTATATACTTTATTTAGAAAGGACAGAATGGGAAGAATCGGAGGAGGGGTTGCAATGTATGTGAAAAAAAAGCATAAAGACTACCTTAATAAAAAGTAATGAAGAAAAAACTGAGGCCCTTTGGGGAGAAAAAGGGGATCTCTTCGTAGAGGGGTGATCAACAGACCACCAGGTCAGGAAAGGGAACTTGACAAGAGCCTATTGCAGGACATCAATAAAAAGGCATTAAAAGGAGAGGTAATATTCATGGGAGACTTTAATCTACCTGATGTAAACTGTGAGGTGTCTGTTGCAAGTTCCACCTTAAGTAATGACATTCTGAATTCCTTGCAAGGAGCATCCCTTCAGCAATTGGTGAGGGAGCCCACTCATAAGGCAATATTTTGATGCAATATTAGACTTAATACTTACAAATGGTGACAGAATATCTGCCGTAAATGTGGGTGAAAACCTGGGATCCAGTGACCATCAAGCAGTATGGTTCAGAATAAAGACCGACTCATCGCACACAAAAACAAAGGTGTTAGATTTTAGGAAGACTGATTTTGTAGAGACGGGAAACTCTGTAAGGGATTCTTTGGCAGAGTGAAAGAACTTGGAAGGAGTGCAGGAGAAGTGGGAAAAATTTAAAAGTGCAAAACTAAAAGCAACAGAACTTTGTGTCAAAAGCATTAGGAAAAACAGAAAGAAAAGGAAGCCAGTGTGGTTTGCGAAAGAAGTAGCAAGTATTGTGAAAGCAAAAAAGAAATATAAGCAGATGCTGAATAATGGAGACAAAGAGGTGTATCTTGTAAGACAGAAAGAGGCTAAGAAGGTGATCAGATGTGCAAAAGCACAGGCTGAGGATAAAAACTGGGCCAGTCAGTTTGTAAAGGGGGGGAAACTTGTTTTAGGTGAAAGGAAAAAAACTAAAAGTGGAGTAATAAGACTAAAGACAGAGAGTGGAAGTCATCTTGACAGAGACAATGTCTTATTGTATTATTAATAATTATTTTTGCTCAGTATTCACTGCTGAAAGAGAGGGGAATGGGCCACAGTTAAGTTGCAAATATAGTCGGAAAAATGATGGGGAAACAAGTACATTTACAGAGGAGAAAGTCCTAACAGAAATCTCAAAACTGAAAGTGGATAAATCAATGGGGCCAGATAAGACTTTTTTGACTGTGTGACTAAAGTAATAGATCAAGGTGGGGCTGTAGATGTAGCTTATCTAGACTTTAGTAAAGTCCCCCATACACTACACGATTTGGGCCCGATTTCACCCGATTCTGGAGGATCGGGCTGAGAAATTGGGTGAAATTGCCCAAATCGTGTAGGGTATGACATCCAATCTGATCCGATGCGCGGTCCCATGCGCATCGGATCAGATCTGGATGTCGGACGGTCTGCACATAAGATAAACCCAGACGGACCCTGACACCCCCCCCCCCCCCGCCTGCAAGCTCCTCCAGACCCTGCTCTCCCACAGCTCCCCCGGATTTACATGTGATAAATCGATCCGATTTATCACATGTAAAAAATGGCACATCAAGTGCCAAGTCCTATCAGGAGCTGCCGGGGGAGCTCAGGGGAAGTCGGGGCCGACATTAGGCCGACTTGTCCTTAGGACAAGTCGGCGTAGTGTATGGGGGCCTTAAGGCTTTTAACACTGTCCCATCGCAGACTGTTAAATAAACTTGAATGCTTGGGATTGGATTCTAAGATGTTGAATGGATAAGATCTTGGTTGCAGTACAGAAAACAGAGAGTTATATCTTAATTGGTGATATTGCAAAAGGCATTGAGGGTAAATGTGCCTTTTTGTAGATGACACAAAGGTATGAAACAGGGTAGACACACCAGGAGGGGTAAAACAAATGATTGATGATCTACAGTAGGTAGATTAGAGGAATGGCCAAGAGCATGGAAACTACAGTTTAATGTAAAAAAAATGCAAAAGCATGCATTTGGGTCTCAAAAATCCAAAGGCTAAATATTGAATAAATGGCACTATAAAGGAAACTACTAAGTTGGAGACTGATCTACTGTAGCTGTCACTATTTCCGAGGACTTAAAGCAGGTAGGCAATGTAACAAAGCAATGAAGAAGGCAAGTCAGAAGCTTGATTGCATATGGAGAGGAATCAGCAGTAGAAAGAAAGAAGTAATAATGCCACTGTATAGGTCATTGGTACGATCTCATCTAGAGTACTGTGTTCAGTTCTGGAGGCCATATTTCCAGAAGGATATAAAAACATTAGAGTCTGTGCAAAGTAAGGCAACTAAAATGGTGCATGAATTGGATATAAAGTTGTGCAGGTGCACAGCGATAGTCAGGCGCTGGGGGGGGGGGAGATGGGATAAGCAACAATAAACGGTAGACCATACAGCAATTGGGATAGGGATGACGTGGGGGGGTTAGTACGACAAGATGGATAGAAAAAATGGGGGTAATGCGATACAATGAGAGGATTTTTAGATAAAGAAATGAGTCAGATGAAAAAAATGAAATGAAAAAAATAATAAAAAATGAAAAGACCTAAATAAAGATAAAGATAAATGAAAATAAAAATAAATAAAAATTAAATAAAAAATATAAATAAAAATAAAAAATAAATAAAATATAAAAATAAATATAAAAGTTGACCAAATATGTTTACACTCCTTCTGTGAGTATGTGGGAGCAGTCCAGGTTAGAGGGAGGTTAAATAAGCTTGCCCTGCACTATACTGACGAATATGCCGCTTGCTGCGGCTTTGCAGACTTACAGGACTCCGGAGCGTACAGCTGGTGACGTCACCTGCCGGCTTCTTCGTTTGCGGCTCTGCAGTATCGTCTGGCGGGGGGATGCTTCTCCTCTTCTGCTGGGGGCTTCTTTTCATCCAACGCGTTTCACACACAAGGTGCTTTGTCAAGGATATTTCTGGCTTGTTTTTTTTCCCTTTAAATAGGGTAAACTTTATTGAAAAAAATGGTGCATGGCCTACATCACAAAACGTACCAGGATCTTAATATGAAATATATATAAATATATGAAAGGGGGGAACATGTTAGAAACTTTCAAATATATCAAGGGTTTTAACAAGGTACAAGTGGGAGACATTCTTCACAGGAAGAGGAGGAAGCTTTAGGGGAAATTTGAGGAAAAATTACTTCACAAAAAGAGTAGTGGATAAGTGCAGGGCCGGCGCCACCACTAGGCAAATCTAGGCATTTGCCTAGGGCGCCGGCCACTGGAGGGCGGCATTTTGTGCCGCCCGGGTACCTGTCCTACGGCGCTGTCTATTTAAATCTGGCGGCGGAGGCAGTGGGGGTCCCTGCAGTCCATTAAAAATCACGAGCGCTATCCGCCGGGCTATGCGGAAGGGCTTCTAGTGTGAAAACTCTGGCAGCACGGCGCACGCTGATCTCAGCCAATCAGCGTGCTGCCAGTGTTTTCACACTAGAAGCGCTTCCGCATAGCCCGGCAGATAGCGCTCGTGATTTTTAATGGACTGCAGGGACCCCCGCTGCCTCCGCCGCCAGATTTAAATAGACAGCGCCGAACGACAGGTACCCCCCCCCCCCCGGCACCGGGGCGCCCCCAGCACGACTCGCCTGGGGCGCTCCGGTGCCTTGCACCGGCCCTGGATAAGTGGAATAGCCTCCCATCAGAGGTGGTAGAGTCAAATACAGTAGAGCAATTTAAACATGCTTGGGATAGACATACTGTATTGATATCCTAACAAAGAAATAAGGATCAAATATGGTTTGAGTTAACATGTTTAAAAAAAAATGGGCAGACTAGATGTGCCAAGTGGTTCTTATCTGCCGTCAAATTCTATATTTATCACTGGACTGGTCTTTAACTGCAGTGCCACTGGACCAAACTTATGCAGCAGTATCACTGGACTGGACTGGACTTTAACTGTAGTATCACTGGGCTGGACTTTAACTGCAGTACCAATGGACTGATCT
Source organism: Crinia signifera (assembly GCF_055691185.1). Classification (NCBI taxonomy): domain Eukaryota; kingdom Metazoa; phylum Chordata; class Amphibia; order Anura; family Myobatrachidae; genus Crinia; species Crinia signifera. Next base: position 280,082,764 of record NC_139217.1, read on the forward strand.
TATGCAGCAGTATCACTGGACTGGACATTAACTGAAGTCCCACTGGACTGAACTTATGCAGCAGTATCACTGGACTAGACTGTAACTGCAGTACCACTGGAATGAATTTATGCAGCAGTGTCACTGGACTAGATTAACTGAGGTACCAATGGACTGAACTTATGCAGCAGTATCACTGGACTGGACTTTAACTGCAGTAACACTGGAATAAACTTATTCAGCAGTACCACTGGACTGAACTTATGCAGCAGTATCACTGAACTGGACTTATGTAGCAGTATCACTGAACTGGACTTTAACTGCAATATCACTGGACTGGACTTTAACTGCAGTACCACTGGACTGAACTTTAATGGCAGTACCACTGGACTTTAACAGCAGTACCAATGGACTGGACTTATGCAGCAGTATCACTGGACTGGACTTTAACTGCAGTATCACTGGAATGAACTTACACAGCAGTACCACTGGACTGAACTTATGTAGCAGTGTCACTGGACTGGACTTTAACAGCAGTACCACTGGACTGAACTTTTGCAGCAGTATCACTGGACTGGACTTTAACGGCAGTATCACTGGACTGGACTTTAAGGGCAGTACCACTGGACTTTAATGGCAGTACCACTGGATTTGGCAGTACCACTGGGAAGTACCACTGTACTTTAACGGCAGAACCAATGGACTTTAATAGTATTAACACTGGACTTATATAGCAGTATCACTGGACTGGACTTTAACTGCAGTACCACTGGACTGAACTTATGCAGCAGTACCACTGGACTGGACTTTAATGGCAGTACCACTGGACTTTAATTGCAGTACCACTGGACTAAACTTATGCAGCAGTATTGGACTGGACTTTAACGGCAGTACCACTGGACGTTATCACTGGACTGGACCTCTGCAGCAGTATCACTGGACTGGATTTTAACTGCAGCAGTATCATTCAGAATTACCACCAATGGAGCAACATAGGACACCAGCAGGACTAGGCAGCACCGGACACCATCAGCAGCACTAGCACTAAGCAGAACAGGACACCATCAGCAGCACTAGCACTAAGCAGCACAGGTCACTAACAGCAAAGGATTGGACTCATAGCAGGTTGCCACCACCACAGACCACCACAGACTACCACAGCCCCAGAGCCAATTGTCTGGGGTGCCGGCCACTGGAGGGCGGCATGAAGTGAGACCATCCTAACACTAGCATGCCCTGACTTACCAACAACCCCTGCGTAGTGTGTGCATGTCAATGGCGACAGCATTACCCCATCCCAGTGGCGCTGGTGCAGCATTTTCCCCCCTCTCCTCGGACTAGGCGCTGGAGCAGGTGAGCGTCAGGCCTGCTCTGCCGCACCCCCACCCCCCGTGGACCAGGTGAAAGGTGCCGGCATCCGTCCCACATGCTGGAGCAGATGAACGGCGCACACTGGCACGCGCACCCCCACCCCCGTGGAGCAGCCAGCTGAATGGCGCCGGCATCTGTCCCACACACTGGAGCAGATGAACGGCACACACCGGCGCGCTTACCCGCCACCCCCCATGGAGCAAATGAGCAGCCTGGCGTACCCCCGCCTGCGGTGAACCGGGCACTGAAGCAGGTTGGCGGCTGGTCGGCCGCACCCCCCCTTGCATGTGAGCAGCACACACAATCTTTCCCCCATTTTGCCTGGGGTGGTGAAATGGCTGGCACCAGCACTGCCCAGAGCATGTCAACCCACCCTCCCACTCGTGAGATCTGAAGGTGGGATGATGAAACTTGGGGGAGACTGAACTCCGAGTCTGGCAGACTGAGCTCAGAGTCTGGCGGGAATCCCCAGACAGTATTCTGGTCTACATTCAGATTGGGGGGGGGTTTGGCGTTGTTCGGATTCTCAAAATCCGAAACCGCTCAACCCTAATCAATAGAGGCAAGCACCGATAGGCAATGTTCCCTCTAATTTTACGAAGACTGTGCGTGGCAAAAGATTTTGGCTGTGCAACTTTGGAAGGAAATTAAATTTTTTGTGCAGCACTTATATATAACCGGAAAATGACATTCAGCATTTGTGTTAACTTTACTTCAAAATTATATTAAAAACATTTAAACATTCAAAACACAGCGCACAATGTAGTTAATGGGTGAAACACATTAATTGAGTCCACAACTGCAAAAAGGGACCACTGCTGCTTTGCGCGCTCTGTTGTAATGTCAAGTTGTGTGCGCGCGCACGCGTGCACAGCTTAGAGGGAACCCTGCCGATAAGACTCCATCCCTAAACCCAGAACTATCATTGGAAAGAACAGCTCTTCACCCAAGAGCAGTCCTTTGGGATTTCTTCATGCATAGGACATTAATAACCATTAAAATGTATGCAGTGAGCGGCGGGATGCAAAATGCAATGCTTGATTTCCACCCTGAGTATTACAATGAAAGAACGCCCATTGTTTTGGCCAGTGGTAGCCAACTCCAGTCTTCAATAGCTACAGACAGTTTACATTTTCCAGACAACCTAACTGTTGCACAGATGCACTCATTACTCGCTGACACATTTTAAAAGATCCACAGGTGGAGCTAATTACTTCACTTGTGATTCTGTGAGGAGAACTTGAAAACATTAACTGTTGGTAGCTCTTGAGGACTGGAGCTGGCCACCCCAGGTTTAGGCCATTATTTTAAATATACAATATTTTGTTTGTGGTAAAGTGACAGTCACTACTGATGGTGGAGTAGAAAGTTTTATTAAAAAAAAAACTTTTAGAAAACTGATTTCAATTATTAGGAATGAAAACTAGGAATATCAAACTAATAATCAACCAGAAATAATGGAATTTAAACACCATGCGCTGCTAAGTGAATACATTACTCTGCGAGGACACCACTGAACAGAATGTACACTGGACGCACCAGAAAATGTACACTGGACGCACTGGTGCTTCCAGTGTACATTTTGTTCAGTGGTGACCTCTCAGAGTACTGTATTCACTTAGCAGCGCATAGTGTTTAAATTCCATTATTTCTGTCCTTTTGAGTGTGAGTTATAGCTGACTCACCTAAACACCTGCAGCAGCAGTGGACCTAGTTATTATAATCTATTGACTTTTTGAATATTTATTTCTCTTTATATAAGGGCCAGAATCTGTAGTCTGTGGGCGGTTTTTTAAGCGACCTACACACTACACATCCCCATTTATTTTGTTAATAACAACCAGATTTCATTTCTTCACCATTTTTAATTATCAAAACATTTCAGACCAGAATGACAAACAATGATATTTCCAATAAAAAACCACACAATGTCAACCTCTTTCATCTTACAGGTTGCCCAAAATATGATCATTTATAATGACATGTAGCTTGTTTTAAGTGATATATATATGAACCTTTCTCCAATTTATCTTAAGTGATCAAGTAATCTATAAAGTCCCTGGCAGAGAAAAAGAGTGTATATTAGAAAATATGACTTTTTATGTACACTATAGACACGTAAGAAGGGAGACAATCCTGATTCATTTTTGAGAATTTTGAAAGTAAACTCTTCCTATTGTAGACAGTGCTCTTTTTCAACAGGAACCTGCAGGAACTCAGTTTCTGAACCTCTAATTAAATATGACTTCATCAGGAACTGGGTTCCTGAACCTGTTCTGGGCCAAAATGTACTTTCCATAAGATAAGTTTTATATTAAAAACACCTGTGAGTGCCTTTGTTTCTGAATACAATAAATACATCTCTCTCTCAGAATCAGAATCAATTTATTGGCCATGTACTCTCGTATACTAGGAATTCTTTGTGGATACAGCGCAGCTTAAAACATGGTACAAGAGGGATGACAGGACATACATACATTACATCAGTTGCGCATACAAATGAAAATTCACATGTTACGATTTGCAAGGTTAGACAGAGCAGTTAGGTGTTTAGATTAGCAGTATCTTAGAGTCAGTGGCGTAAGTTTATACCATGTGCCCGGAGGCGACAAATATGGTAGTGCCCCCCCTCTCTTACAAATTGCTTTTTCAGCTGAGGGGGCAAGGCCAGCACTCTGTGAGCTGCTGGCCATGCCCCCAGCCCCTCTGGCTCCAGGAATAGATGCAATGCACATGCGCACAGCATCTATTCCCTGCTGAAATTAGGACAGTTGGGAGGTATCTCGCTAGGCAGTAGCAGAAACTAGGATTTCCACACCGTCCCCCAGTCCCCGCCAGCCTGTCTGCATGTGTGTAACTGTATATATGTGTTATTTTATGTATGTATATTGTACACAGTCACACACATGCATGCATGCATACATACATACATACACACACCTATACATACATACATACATACATATATACATACATAGTCAAACACCTGTATGCATACATATACTGTACAGTCACACACATGCATGCATACACACACCTATACATACATACATATATATATACATACTGTACATAGTCAAACACCTGTATGCATACATATACAGTCACACACCTATTCAAAGACAGTCACACCCATGCACAAATTCAGTATAATAGTTACACACACACACACACACACACAGATAATTACATGCAGTGCACCTTCCTGTCACACTCACCATGCAGCTGGAGGGCCTGCCGTTTAGCCCCGCCCCCTTTTCGGACTGCTCCTCCGGAGCCTGCTGCTGGCTAGTTCATAAGCCTCTTGGGATGCTGGTGAGGGGTGTGAGGAGCTGAAATTACTAGCTCTCTTCATCTGGCTGCCGGGCACTCTGACCGCAATAATGAAGAAACTAAAAGTAGTTCAAAGGTCCAGCAGCACTGAGCTTCCGGCAGCAAGGGCTGCTAGGAGCTGTAGTTTACTTCCATTATTACTGCGACAGTGCTGTGCACACATGACCCGGCTGCTCCTTGTCTGCTGTATTAGCTGTGCTCACTTTAAGAGGGCTCCTGCATTGCGTCATGCCCACATAGTTGTGGCACTGGCTTCTTCTGTGACAACTGCAGCAGCAGGTGCGTTACTGCTCACCTCACTGCAGAAGTCACAGGCTCCTGGTGCCGGCTCCTCTGTCCCCCCCTAGTGGCTAACGCCCAACGGCCAATGTCTCCATTGCCTTCGGGAGTTACGCCACTGCTTAGATTACATTGTTCAATAGTTGAATAGCTATTGTGAAGAAGCTTTTTGCGGTTCTTGACAACTTGGCAGTGATGGACCTGAAGCATCTACCTGATGGGAGAATATCAGACAAGTTATGGCCAGGGTGGAGTTTGTCTGCCATGATCTTCCCACTGTGCTTCTTGACCCTTCTTAAGTATTGTTCCCTTATAGGGGGAGGTCCATCCTAGGGATGGCCATGAACTATCGATGTTCCCAAAACATCGATAGTCGGGACCTAGTGCTCAATGTTTTGGACATCGATAGGCAAGAGTCTAATAGTTTGATGCCATCGATGGATGGCATCCGATGTCGATATATTTTTTTTACCCTGCTGGCCAGCTGCCCGGCTATACACCCTCTCCGAGTCCTAGTAAGAACGGGCCCGGAGCGGGTGCCCGCCGCCACCAAGAGGTGTACGCATGCACGATAGAACTACCTAACCTAATGCGCTGGATAATAAGGTATCTTCTGCGCATGCGCGCGCCGCGCAGAAGAAACCTTATTATCCAGCGCATCAGGTATAGTTCTATTGCGCATGCACGCACCTCCCAGTGGCGGCGGCCGCCCTGTTCTTCCTCTGCGCATGTGCAAGTAGATGATGGTGGGAACCATCGACGGCTGCCGATAGAATGGTTTATAGCCATCGATGGTTCCTGGATAAACTGCCATCGATGGGAACCATCAATGGAAGATGCATCGATGGCCATCCCTAGTCCATCCCAATAATCTTCTCTGCTGTCCTCACCATTCTTTGCAGGATTCGTTTGTCAGATTCATTGGCCCTCCTTACTAGATTGTAATAGAGGAGCATAGAACGGACTCCACGATATAAGTGTAAAAATAAATAGTTTAGACTGAGTTTTATTTCTGAAGGGGAGATAAATCATTCGATGGTCAATGCCCATCGAATGATATTTGTCCCCTTCGACCTTTCTGTCCCTTTTGGCTGCATGCAAGAGGATTTGCGGCAGGAGGAGGGTCGGGCGTTTGGCCAGATGGTGGGCATTGTAAAGCCACTTGCTAAGCAGTGGACGACTGTTGCTTAGCAAGTAGTCCTGAATCAGATCCCTTGTACGCTCTGAGCTATTTCTAGCTCTGTATGCACTTTCTTCAATGAATCGGAAGTCAGGAATCTTAAAAATTAAACTGCACATAGAGCCCGGTTCAGGTTGGCCTGAGACGCCCCCACCACCTCCGAAATGATTTCTCCTGCCTTCCTAAATAGAAGTCCGTGAAAACTGACTTTTATTTGCGTGCGCCTGGACGAAGACGGGGCTGGCGGCTGATGTCCTGTGACATCAACCTCCCAACCCCTGGCAGGCATTGGTCTGCCTGCATACCCATGGGAACTCCCAGCATTTTTACGGGGACGCCCATAAAACACTGGGCATTACCATGGGTGAGCCCCAATCCCGCCCCCGGCTCTCCCTCCCCCCAACAAACGGCACGGCGAGTATGTAAATTATCGAGGCCATTCATTGCTAGGGTCTGCAGATGCGGAAATATGCGCATGCGCAGACCCCAAAACATTGTGATGGGGCCAAATGTTCCCCGTTCTGAATGAATCAGAATTAGGCTCCTAATATGCAACCTCCTGATCTAACTGTTGCAGAAGTGTGTAAAGCTATGTATTGTCTTATGCTCCTGCATTTACACCTATACAATTACACAATTATCATAAGGGGGTGATTCAGGTTGGTTTGCAAAAGCAAACTCCTTCTTTAATGGACAAACAGAGCTGCCATCAGAATTGTTAGGCCCGGGACTGACAAAAGACAGGGCCCCCCTTCCCTTTCTCAAACACCTGGAATTCCTGGTGAGACATGTGTCTGCACTGCACTGGCCACACTACTCCACCTCTACCATTCTTCAAGGGAAATGTGAACTTTGTTTATGACAATGATACTTTCTAAACACCAGTCCTGAGCCCCCTTTCTGTCTGGGCCTGGAGTCCCCACAGCTCCCCACTGATGGCTGCCCTGTGGACAAAACCATGTGCACTGCAGATGGGGCTGATGTAGCATGTGCAGAGAGAGTTACATTTGGGGGAGTTATTTTGTTTCTGTGCAGGGTAAATACTGGCTGCTTTAATTTTACACTGCAGTTTAGATTTCAGTTTGAACACAGCCACTAAAATTTACTTCTATCTACCCACCTGCCCATCCATTAGAGAGAGATTTTGCTTTTGCGAGCCAACCTGAGTTAGGCCCAAAGTTTCACAGTTGATTCTCTAAGATAATTTGTACAAACTCTCACCCTTTGGGGAAAAAATATATTCATTTGTCACTGTAACTTTGCAATGCGTTACTAAATGTACAAAGGAGATTATTTTACAAAAATGACAAATTTTTCCTCCTAGTTTTATTTATTTTTGAAATGTTATCTGTTGAAAATCCATCATCAAAAAGGTGGTGTGGCGGGTGAGTTCACCTACCCCTGAGAGGTGACAAGAGATTTAGGGTAGACAATATGAAATGACATCTTGCCTCACCCGACCAACTAATGAACCACCCACATTTGACTAATGGGAGTACTGGTTGGGTAGCTATCCACTAACCTAGGAAAGGAAGATCTCTGTAAATGCCTGTTTTACTACCCTTAGATCTCATTTAATGAGCTTATTCTTCAAGGGATGTTTGTGTTTTATATGTTGCCTGTGATGGCAAGGAAGAAACAGGTAAACATTAAATGCCAAAAAACTTGGGCGCCACTACAGTAACTACAGCATCTTAATTCCGATGCGTTGTGAATACACTCCAATATATCATGACCACACCTTAATATATCATGACCACCCCTGAGGCCTAGTGTTTCCCATGGTGGCCCTGTACCTAGAGACAGATGCTTTAAATGGAAATTTTTCTTACTCTGCATTCAGTATTATCGTTGTATACTAGTTTTATTTAGATTTTTTTATTTTGAGCTGGAAGCTCCATTTTTACTACTTAGTAAATTAACTTTACTGTGTCTAGGAGGTAAATATTAAGATATTGGGTGACATTTAATGAGATGACACATATTTCACCAAAAAAAGGCAGAAATCGCACTTTCCCGAAATCGCCTATTTAATGAGATGCGGAAAACGTAAAAACCCGCCGATTTTGTTGCGAAATCGCACATTCTGAAAGTGCGCTTTTTAGTCGCTCCGGATCTCGCATCCAGATGTTTTCCCATTGAAAAATATACAATTTGCATATTTAATGAGATGCAAATTCGGGAAAATGTGTCTAAAACTCACCAAACATGTAGACCAGGTTCTGATATGCGAATTGGCCAGCACCCTGCATAGATCATTCAGATCTATGCATGATCCTGTGTAAAAAAATGTGTGAAAGTATTTTTTTTTAAACGGCGTGAGGTCCCCCCTCCTGAGCATAACCAGCCCGGGCTCATTGAGCCGGACCTGGCTCCAAAAATACGGGGGACAAGAAGCCCCGTATTTCTGAAACCTGCCCCGGACTCTTCGACCAGTCCTGGTTTAAAAAATACAGGGTACAAAAAATCTGGGCGTCCCCCTTATTTTGAAACCAGCACCGGGCTCCAACAACCTGTGGTGTCATGCCACAGCCGGGGGACACTTTTTATATAAGGTCTCCTGGCCGAAACATGAGCACCGTGGCTGGTCAGCCTTGGACGGGGTACCTGGAGGAGTGGGGAACCCCCCAATAAAGGGGCCCCCAGGCTTCACCCATCCAGGGCTGAAGCCTGATAGGGTTAAATTTCACATATCTAACATTGCTTTATGCAGGAGAACTACAAGTGCCAGCAGACCTCCCCTGCATGCTGGGACTTGGAGAACCATTAATGGGCCCACTGGTACTTGTAGTCCACCTGTAAAAAGAATGTTAAAATAAAACACACACACAGCACTGGTGTGTAGCCTGCATAGCCAGCTCACCCCAGATTTAACCATATCAGGCCGGCGTCCACTGGCCACGGACGCTAGTGAGAGCCCCGGGTTCAGGGGTGGATTGGCCCACCGGAAAACCGGGCCATTTCCCGGTGGGCCGGTCCAGGTTTGTCCGCTTTCCTCCCTGGCTGGGCCGCCGACTGTGCTACCAGGGCCGGCCAGCGCTGGAAAAATTAGATCATCCTATGGGAGAAAGATACTTGCGGCCATATTTGTTTTGGGCAATGCGGCTGCCGATCTTTATAATCAGGCTGCGGCTTGTCGCATTTGGGTGACGTCACTACATCACCCGCAACTGAGCGTCCTCTGTGTACCCTCATGGACCCATGGCGGTGTAGGAAGCGGCCTGGATAGAAGCAGCCCGGTTAGTACCACTCCCCCCCCCCCCGGGTCAGTAGCATTACCACTGCCGCCACCCCCTAGTCAGCAGCATTAGACCCCTCTACCCCGGTCAGTAATGTCACCACCGCTGTGAAAGCCGCCCCCCCTTCCCCGGTCAGTAGCGTTAGACCCCCCCTTCCCCCGGTCAGCAGCATTAGACCCCGCTCCGGTCAGTAGCGTCACCACCGCTGTAGAAAGCTGCCCCCCCCGGTCAGAAGCGTTAGACCGCTACCCCCCCCCCCAGGTCAGCAGCATTAGACCCTTCACCACCACCCCCTCCCCCCCCCCCCCCCCCGGGCTGCTTAAATAAATTTCCTGGGCCGGATTTAAATGGGTGAAGCCTGGGGGGGGGGGACCCCTTTATTGCGGGTACCCCGTCCAAGGCTGACCAGCCAAGGTGCTCATGTTTCGGCCAGGGGATCTTATATAAAAAGTGTCCCCTTGCTGTGGCATGACACCGCGGGCTGTTGGAGCCCGGTGCTGGTTTCAAACTACGGGGGACCCCCCAGATTTTTTGTCCCCTGTATTTTTGGAACCAGGACTGGTCCAAGAGTCCGGGGCTGGTTACAGAAATTCAGGGCTTCTTGTCCCCCGTATTTTTGGAGCCAGGTCCGGCTCAATGAGCCCGTGCTGGTTATGCTGAGGAGGGGGGACCTCACACCTTTTTTTTTCTTTTTTATAAACACAAATTCGCACATTACCTCAAATTCGCACATTTTTATGCCTTATAATCGCACATTTTCATGCCTAAAATGCGCACATTATCGAACTTAATCACACTTTTTTTTCCTGGAATACACACCTCATTATGGGCCAGATTCTCTAAGCTTCAAAAGAGATAAAATAGAGAGTGATAAACAGCCAGCCAATCAGCTCCTATCTGCCATGTCACTGACTGTGTTTGAAAAATGTCAGGCAGGAGCTGATTGGCTGGCTGTTTATCACTCTCCATTTTATCACTCTTGAAGCTTAGAGAATCTGGCCCTAAATATGCAAATTCGCGACAAAAAATGCGATAATGTGCGAATTTGAAAGTGCGAAAAATCGCATTCTATTAAATGTCACCGATTGTGTAACTGGATCTATATAGTCGATACAATACTGCACTAAAAAAAAAGATATTATTTAAAAATAAGAATATGGACATAGGAAAAACCAAAGGTCTGCAGATAGTTATTTATCTTTGTGATTATTACAGAGGTTGCAAATTCCTTTTGTTTGAAACCCATTTATAACTATATAAGAAGCCCATTTTTCCCCACTATGTCAAACAAAAACCACAGACATTTAAACAACATGCTGTGTCCATCAGTAGGTGACATTCATTTCTCCTTATTTGTATTTCAGCTGAAATGATGCAGCTGGTCTCAGGCAGCGATTACTTTCATCTACACTTACATCTGAGAAAAATTCAGCTCCTTATCTTTCTGCAACAAATTTGGATAGCCTGTTAACATTTAACATTAAAGATCCAGAACATGTTTACTTCAAGGTAAAATATAAGTGCACAGCAGATGCTCTGGAGCTCTTTTCAACCATGAAATAGTGTTAAAATGTTGTCTTTTTTTTTTAAAGCCATCATAGCTGTCTACAACAATATACATTCATAATTATTATTACGGAAGTAAGGAAATAAATGTATTTTATGTGTTACTTATTAAATTTCACTCTTTGGGGCAGATTTAGATACTGTATTCATACTTGTCCACATTAGCATTTACATGCCTCTCAACTTTATAAATATGTTCAGTGGTCAGGGGACGTGGCTTTGAGGGGATGACACTCACATGTGACACGCCTCCCGCTGAGATCATTATGGGGCATGGCCAGAGACAGAGAGTATTTTCCAAAGGACTCCATTGCCATAGCAACAGCAAGATGAGTGACACAACATTGTGAGATGCTGTTACCATTGTAATACCATTAAACTTTGTATAGTCACGCCGTTTCCAGAAGAAGCAGCCACCATAACATGATGTGATGAGGGGGCGCAACAACATCCCGCTATCGGTAGATGGCATTACCATGGTTGTACTCATTTGAGGCTTTTTTTGGAGGTTTACTCGCCTTTTGGTGTAATTAAATGTATGAGGTATAAATATACATAAAGGGGTATCATAGCTACACACTGCTTATAAAGTCCAGCTATTTGTGTGAGGGACAAAACGTATTGCATATGTTTCACGGAACCTCTACCTGATACATTAGTTGATTCAGAGAACTTTCAGATAACCGACTAATCTTTTCTTTTTTTTTTTATGTAGAGGGAAATCTGCAACTGAAAAGTGGTTCTATACTACCATATCAGGTATATCTTTATTTTTAACGTGCCTTTCAATTGGTGATGGGATTCTATTAAAAGACAGGAAAATACTACACCAGTAGGTGCTATTCTCATCCTTTTACCTTTATATTTTACCTTCACTGACTTATTTTCTGTAGGTCCTCATGGTATGGATACGATCTTGGTTGCAGGATAGAACACAGAGTTGTAGTACTGTAATTGGAGTGCATCCACGGGATGGAAATGTTAGCAGTGGCGTACCCCAGAGATCTGTACTTGGACCAGTGCTATTTTAGACCTAATAGCTAATATGATATTATAGGTATTAGTGAAACATGGTGGGATGACACTCATGACTGGGCAGTCAACTTGGAGAGCTATTCCATTTTCAGGAGAGATATGGTAACACAAAGGAGAGGAGGAGTATGTATTTAAGCGTATTTAAAGTGGTTATTAAAAAAAGGCATAAAGGAAGTTATTTATGCGAATACTGGTGGAAATATCAAGTGGAGGTAAATGTCCAAAAAAGTTGCTTATAGAGACACGTTATAAACTGGCAGAAATTAGTGAGACTGAAGAAGTGCAACTCTTGCCAATAAAAAAAATTAAATTATGAGGGATTTTAACTATCCAGACATTGCTAAATGTAAGGTTATCATTTTGAGACCAGAAACATGCATACATTCTATACTTTAAATGTAGGAAATATTTGGGGGTGCTCTTTGACAGTAGACTCAGATGCAATGCTTAATGTCAAGGAGCAGACCAATACAGGTACTGAATTAGCATGCATAAAAAGGGGCATAGAGGTAAGGGAATCATGTCACTGTATAAATCGATGGTACTGCCTCAACTAGAATACTGTGTACAGTTTTGGTCCATAAAAAAGACATGGAACTAGGAAAGGTGGAGAGAAGAGCAACACAATTATTTAAGGTTTTCGTGTCATTTGGTTATAAGGAAAGGCTAGCTGGTTAGGCTAGGTATGTTTACATTAGAAAATAAGCTTTTAAGAGGAAATATGATTAATATACATAAATACATAAAGGGTCAATATGTCAACATGACAAAGGCCTCAAGTGCAGGCTCGGACCGATGTACAAATCAGGAAGGCTTGATCAGACCTTCGTACATAAACAGCACCGTAGTGCACCCAGAGGCAGTAAACAAGCAGAGGTAAAAGTACAACCAGTTTCATTATGGAAGCTGGAAACAGAAGGTTGTACTTGGCAACTGATAATATGGTAACATATGCAATTAATAACAGGCAATGGCAATAATGGAAGCAAGGTGACAGTTGCAGTGCAGGCTTTGATGAAGTCCATAAAGTCTATGAGCCAATAACCACAGAGTGGTAATACGTTATGTGGAGTCGCTTGAACCGTGGAATACTTGGAATGCAGGTTATAATGTAAACGATGGTAGAACGTCGATTGGAATGCAGAACGATGGTAGAACATGGACTGGAATTCTGAACGATGGTAGAACATCGACTGGAATGCTGACCGATGTTAGGACATTGACCGGAATGCGGAACGATGCTGGAACATCGACAGGAGCTAGGCTGGAGACTGCTGAGTTGAGTAGCCCTGCTGGACTCAGGAACACAGGAGCTGGAAAACCTGGAACTTGAACACACACAGCACCAGCAAATACACAACTGAATCACAGGAGACAATTGAAGCACTAGCAATGTGCCTTGGATCTCCCAGCATACATATACCCACTGATAAGCCGGGATGGGCTGGGCAATTATGACAGGAAACAAGACTACACATGATTGGCAGCAGAACATCTCACACATAGCTAGGACTACCACAGGTGCTTATTACTAGCAAGCATAGTCTCTCTAGGAAGCATGATTGCAGTCCAATTGCAGCTGGCTGGAATACACAGAAGTGAATAGCAGAATGAAAGGCCAGATACACAGGATTCAGACAGGGTTGTGACACAATACAATGAACTATCAGGTGATCTGTTTACCATGAGGACTGTGCACCGGATACCCACTAAGTTACAGGAGAGGAAGTTTCTCATCCAATGAAGGAAAGGTTTATTTATGCAGTAAGGGCAGTTAAGGTATAGAAAACTCTGCCAGAGAAGGTTGTGATGGCTCAATTGATACATTTATAAAGGGTTAGACAAATAATTGGCAGAACAAATGTAATACAGGGTTATAACCAGGGCTATTTTTCAGTAGGCTCCAGCAGGAACTGAGGCCCTTATTCTAGTTCACTCTTTCTGACAAAATATTTCTTAGATGGACAAAACCATGTGCACTGCAGGTGAGGCAGGTGTAAAACCCCACCCAAATCTAATTATCTCTGCACAAGTTACACCTGCCTCACCTGCAGTGCACATGGATTTGTCCATCTAAGAAATATTTTGTCAGAAAGAGTGAACTAGAATAAGGGCCTCAGTTCCTGCTGGAGCCTACTGAAAAATAGCCCTGGTTATAACCATTAATCATAATGAACTAGTGGATCAGTAAAACATTGGACAGCCATTTTGGCTCCTCTTGGATTCTAATTTATAACAGATAAGCAGCAACCTTATCTGGGTCATTAACAGATCTTATATACTGTAGGTTGAACTTGAATGCATTTTCTGCAAAAAAAAAGAGGGTTTCTGGTATGCCGGGAAGCACTGTCTGGCACGTCTAGAGCAAAGATAAACAAGGCCACAATTATACAAATAAATACAAATACACACATACCAAAGCTACTTTTGTATAAAAAAAGAAATGTTTTCCTTTTTTTTTAATCTGGGGTATGGAATAATCTTTGGGATCCTTTGTGCAAGAGAATGTTTAAAGGATTCTATCAACTCTGTTGAGTCAAATGACTATATACATATATAAACACATGTAAAACAACAACAGACAAAACATTTCTGAAGGTTCCTATTAAGATGTCTTCTTCTAAGTAAATTAGCAACCTTATGAACCAAACATCTCAGCAGGGATCATGTAGTCATAGCAATGAGATGAAACTTCCTTGGGCAGCAGACAGTGCTAATCTTAACCACCCCTTGATAAACTAATCCCTTCTGTAAGGCAAACTGTAGAAGAGTTCTGCCTGGTGAAAATGCAAGAGACGGAGCTATGTCAGATCTGTGTCTGCCATGAAATTCTCTTGGCATTATTTTTTTTCTTTCCAGGAATCTTTCTCTAAATTTCAAAAGATGTAATGAATGGTAGGCTTTTCTAGGCTTTACAGTTACCAATCCATGGTATAGCCTAGGAGCGTCAGACAATAAGCTTAGTTACTAGGAGTTAGGTGCTAGGGAATAGACAATCTATCTCTGAAAGCTTGCTATCATTACTGTATTGGCAAGAAATGTATTGGACATTGTGCATGGCCTGCTGAGTACAATGTCCCTATAGAATTTGTACAGAATTGGAATAATGCACCCAATACTGTATAATGTATTAACTGTATAAGCCACTAAGGAGAGCTGTGACTGTAAGCGCCTTGAGTCCTTTTGGAGAAAGTGAGCTATATAATATAAACGTACTACTTACTTACTCAGTACACAGAAGTAGGTTTACATTATTCTTTATAATGCACAAATTTCAATATTTGGCCGAGCACATTGCTTGTCTGATGTGGTAATACATGTAATTGCATCAGGTTTGTGTTAGATTATCTAATAAGATTAAATTTACATTGCCACACAACCCAAAATAGATAAAGGTTACCCTCCATATATATATGGCCGCCAGCCAGAACTCTTCCAGCACTTAAGATGCGTTCGTATGCGATCGTACACATGCTAATGCGTTTGTGACGCAAGTGCGGGGGGGGGCAAACAGCTCACATAACCGGATGTCAGCTGCCCACCCAATATCCTGGAAATCTATACGCATTTATACGAGTGGTCTGGACCACCCTTACATATGCGTGCACTTTCAGCATCTTTTGATGGTCGGCGACCATCGAAAGATGGCTGAGGTTCCCACTGGCATCCGAATAGATGTTTATGTTAAACATCCATTCTCATGCCGGGTGAACGAACCCGTTGTGCAAAGGGGGGCAGGCAAACCACCATTCGCAGGGCAGGTTCTGGGTGACTTGCAAAGGTGCGAATTTGCACCTGAGCGAGTCAACCAGAATAAGGACCATAATCTGCCACAAGTATACATAATCTGTACAGTATACAGTATAATCTGCCACAGTACAGTGATTTTTAGGTTTATCTAACAACTTTTGACCGATCTCAGATGATTTTTGCAACAAATCATCCACGATTGCGAACGAATGCGATCCAATGCTCACTCCTGCTGATCTTTAGCTGGATATTTTGATGTAACCTGCTGCAGAGAAGATAAGAAGATTCAGCTAAAGATCTGTGGGACTCGGTTATTCGAATTTGCATGCGTGTCGGTATTTGGGTGTTGTGGTGCTCAGTGGCTCTGGTGTTCGGTATGTTCAGACGCTCGATCGTGTTTGGATATTCGGATATCCTGGCGGTCAGGTGCGTCCGCGTTATTGGGCTTTTTGGAGTTGGTGCGTTCACTCGCCTCGTCAAGTTGAGGCACTCAGGGATTCAGGTGTTTGGGTGTGTTCATGCCCTCAGTCACACTTGGATAAATGGGTGCGCTCATGGATTAATGTATGGTACAATTCTTACTGCCCCTTAAGGACTGTAGAAGTTGGGGGTCCATTGTGCCTCTTAATGAAACCATTGATACACAGTGTAGCCTGCTTTGGAACTATCTGGCATTTCTGAGAACCTGATACTGGTGCTGTTGCTGTTGTTGTTGCAGAAGGCAATACATCTACCCAGTGGGCTGTCACAGTCATATGGTCCTTACTTTGCCCTGTACCACTTGTCCACATGTCCGTGGTTAAGTGGACAGTGGGTACAACCGCATTTCTCAGGACACTAAGGACACTTTTTCAGACGTGTCTGTACATCCTGGATATCACCTGCATAGTAAAGTGGAGTCTAGATGGGATTTTCTACCGGGGACACAATATCTCCATCAATTGTCTCAATCTCACTGCACTAATGGCGGATACAGGACACAAGTCTAAAACCAACATAGCTGTCAAGGCCTGGGTAATCTGCTTTGCAATAGGCTGACTGTTAACATACTACATCTTCCTGGCAAAGGACTATTGGAAGGTCAATAACTTAAGTGAAAAGTAGTGGTGTTGGAAATTCGTTTCTGGAATTATGAACAACTCCCAGCAGCAGTGGGAGCAGGTGGCTTAGCACTGTAGGATCCTCTGGAGGAATCCCGGATGGGAGAGGAGTCAGTCATGCCAGTTATATAGCCTGAAGGACTACTTCTGACCCTGAGTGAGGAGGAAATTGATGAGGTGGGAATTGGTGGTGTGGATTGCAGGCGCTTGGATACAACAAGAAGACAAAGGTATTTAGCCGTCACTGGACTGCTTACGCTCTTAACCAAAGATTCTTATTTGATAGTGACTTATGATTAATGCACAGCAGGTAATAGGGACAATGTACCCAGTGTGGTTAACACCCTTACCCCTACTAATTTTAGCTATACATAGGGTACATATGGCGACACAGTTGTGTCATAATTCTAGACCAAAGATGTGCATCTTTTGGTCTTCTGCCCAGGCATGATAATGGGCAGAAGTTCGATGCCTTATTTCAACAAACCACAACACCATCAGAATCATCCTAGTCAACTTCCGCCTCAGTGCCGGCTACATCAATATCCTCATCCTGTTGTACTTCAATAGTGTGGGTGCTCCTTCCAGCACTTGCAGAGGGTGTGCAAATGGTGGAAGGAGCAACCTCTTACCGTCCAGTGTTGGGAGGTCAGACATCACAACCACTGACACACTTGGACTCTCTTTGCGGATTTCTTCAAGTTCTCAGTAGAACGCAGTTTTTGCTGTGCTTTTACCAGCTTCACTTTTTTCATTTTGTCAGCCATTACTTGCCACTAAATGTTCTAAATGGCACATTGCCAAGTTTACATTTCTCCTCCGACAATTTACATTTTTGGGGGGGATTATTTTACTGGAATTTGGCTATTTGGATCTTACAAGCCCTCTACTATGACATTGGTCATGAGCCTTGGCAGAAGACTTTCATGGCATTTCATTGTCTATGTTGTGCTCATGACTAGTGGCAGCAGCCTCAGCACTAGGAAGTGGTTCTTTATTTTTCCCTATTGTGTCTGCTTAATTGTTGTCCTCCATAATTTATTTGAAGCGAAGACACAGGGCATATCCCCTAATTAATTGGAGCAAACACATGGCAGAGCCCCTTAAATAATTGGAGCAAACACCAGTCAGAGACCCTTAATAAATTGGAACAAACACAAGGCAGAGCCCCTTAATAAATTGGAGCAAAGACAGCACACCCCTATAGCACATGGGAGAACCCGTGTGCTGCATTTTTTTGAAGCACACAGTGCAGTACCCCTTTACAGCACACGATAATGACAACACCCTTTTTTTTCAAAGGGCACAGCAGCACCCATGGTACTTGTGTAGTTTCACGGCGCCGCCGCGTGCACAGTCTGTTACAGAAACTTGGCAGCTTGCCAGTGGCTCTGTTTAACTGTGCGTGTGCCGCTCTAGCTCTGCCTGACTGTGCTCGTGCCGCTCTAGCTGTAAGATACATATTGACAGCTATAGCAGCCGGGCAGCAGCAGCGCGCTGCCCAGGCGCTGACAGATCACTGTGGTACTTGTAGTTCCACAGTGAAATAGGCAGCGCCTGGGCAGCACTGACAATGGGGGCAAGTGGAGACACCCCGGGCACAACGCTGACGGGATGTAGGCGCTAAAGCCCCTGGATTAACACTACCTGCAAGCCGCTAAGAAGGAGGCGGGCGCCTGGATTCAGACGCAAAAGCCCGAAGGATGGCGAGCGTAGCGAGCCCCGCGAGGGGCCGCAGATACCTTCACAGGTATCCGCGTCCCCTCGCGGGCTTCACAGGTGTCCGCGTCCCCTCACGGGGCTCGCTGCGCTCGCCACTCTTCAGGCTCGCCACACTTTCTATTCTCAACTCCACGCCGACATGGATAGTGGGGGTATGAAAAGGTTGTAGGACGTGTACCGCCGCCGCTCGCCACGCTTCGGGTTGGCGTGGATAGTGGGATTTACAAGGTCGACAGCTGCTGCGTCGACTAGTGGCGGGTTTTAATAGTGTACTGGATTCAGACGCTTTTGCGTCTGAATTTAGCGTGTACATGGGGGACATAGCGGTGTGCCGGGGTGTGTAGTTTAGAAGCCCCGGCAAGTCAGCATTGTGCCCAGGGTGTCTCCACTTGCCCCCGTTGTCAGTGCTGCCCAGGCGCTGCCTATTTCACTGTGGAACTACAAGTACCACAGTGACATGTCAGCGCCTGGGCAGCGCGCTGCTGCTGCCCGGCTGCTACGCTGTTAACGTAGCTGTCAATACGTAGCTTACAGCTAGAGCGGCATGAGCACATTCAGGCAGAGCTAAAGCGGCACGCGCACAATTAAACAGAGCCTTTGGCAAGCTGCCAAGTTTCTGTAACAGACTGTGCGCGTGGCGGCGCCGTGAAACTACCACACCCACTTATGTGGCAGACAGGGCAGTAGTACAGCCCCAGCACTGGCAGCATAGGACACCACACAGGACACCACAGGATTTTACTGCAGCCCCAGCAGCAAGTGTAAATGTGCAGGCAGGCAGGCAGGCTGGCAGCACAGGACAGAACTACAACCCACATAGGACAGGACTACACCCCACACAGGACAGGACTACAATCCACGCCACCCTCCTCTCAGACTGGTGCCAGATACATCTTGCTCCCTTTCCAAAGCTGTAATGAATATGGTGCCAGGCCGTGGTACTTATATAGGGTCTGGATCTCGCAAGAATCCAACAGCATGATAATGATGTCGCCTTGTTCTGGGAACCACGTTTGGTGGAAACAGCTGAGCCGTGCCCGGATCGAGAAGTTCAGTGGCATTTGGATTTCAGAGATCCAAACCTGCTCATCTCTAGCTATTAAGGTATATTTTTACAAAATTTTACAGGTTTTTTAAAGTATTTTTCAATCTGTCATGTTCATACAGTATTTCCTTAAGTTTGGTAATGTAACTCTGCGTTAGCCACAGATCGCCACAGGTTTCCCCCACAGGGAGTTTTCCTCTTCTGAGCTCTTTGTGAGTCATGAAGCCTCTGATCAATCTTGGTCAATAATTTCCTAATTTATAATGCAGAGTAAAAAAGTTTATTTTTACTTAAAAACTCAATTAAGTTATTTTAAAATAGACAGCTTGATTCTGTGTTTGTTTTATTAACCCCTTCCTGACACAGCCAGTTTTTGCGTTCCTGACAGAGCCATTTTTTTCAAATCTGACATGTATCACTTAAGTGGGTATAACTTTTTTTTGCTTTTACTTATCCCAGTGATTTTGAGATTGTTTTCTCGTGACACATTGTACTTCAAATTAGTGGTAAATTTGGGTCGATACAGTCTGTGTTTTTTTTGGTGAAAAATACCAAAATGTCGTAAAAAAAATGGAAAATTTAGCAATTTGCAAAATGTTAAATTTTCTGCTTGTGAGACAAATAATCATACCACTCAAAATAGTTAATAACTAACATAGACCATATGTCTACTTTATGTTTCCATCATTATTTCAACTTCCTTTTAAATTTTTTGGACACTAGGAGGCTTACAATATGAATAGCAAATTTTCAAATTTTCAAGAAAATTTCAAACACTGATTTTTTTAGGGACCAGTTCAGTTCTGATGTGACTTTGAGGGACTTGTATGTGAGACACCCCCATAAATGATGCCATTTCAAAAACTGCACCCCTCACAGTATTTAAAACAGCATTTTGGAAGTTTGTTAACCCTTTAGGTGTTTCACAGGAATTAAAACAAAGTGTAGGTGAAATTTCAAAATTTCATTTTTTTTGCAGATTTGCAATTTGAATACATTTTTCTAAGGAACACAGTAGATTTTACTAGAGAAATGTGACTAAAAATTGATTCCCCCAATTCTTTTGTTTTCAAAAATATCCTATATGTGGCCCTAGTGTGCACGTTGACCAAACCACAGGCTTCATAATAGAAGGAGCACCTACTTGATTTTGGAGCCTCCTTTTTATGAGATTATTTTTTAGGCACCATGTAGGTTTCTAGGCACCATAAGATGCTAAAATTTAGGAACCCCCCCACAGGTGACCCCATTTTGCAAACTACACCCTTCAGGGAATTCATTTAGGGGTATAGTGTACATTTCAAACCCCCAGGGGTTTCACCAATTTTGATACAACTGGGCTGTGAAAATGAAAAAATTTAATTTTTCATTTTCACAGCTCAGTTGTATCAAAATTGGTGAAACCCCTGGGGGTTTGAAATGTACACTATACCCCCTGATGAATTCCCTGAAGGGTGTAGTTTGCAAAATGGGGTCACTTGTGGGGGGGTTCCACTGTATGGGTGCTTCAGGGGTCATTCAACCAGAATCTGTGCTGCAAAATCCAAATATCACTCCTTCCCTTCTGAGTCCTGCCATGCACCCAACTGGTATTTTTGGTCACATGTGAGGCATTGCCATACTCGGGAGAAATTGGGGCACAGATTTTGGGGTGCTTTGTCTCCTTCATTCCTTGCGAAAATGAAAAATTTTGAGCCAGATCTGCATTTTTGTGTAAAAAAATGTAATTTTGTACACAAAAATGCAGTTCTGGCTCAAAATTTTTCATTTTTGCAAGGAATGAAGGAGACAAAGCACCCCAAAATCTGTGCCCCAATTTCTCCCGAGTACGGCAATGCCTCATATGTGACCAAAAAATACCATTTGGGTGCATGGCAGGACTCAGAAGGGAAGGAGTGATATTTGGTGGTGGAATGAATGGTGGGTGCTATTTCGCATTAGCAAGACCCCCGAAGCACCAATACAGTGGAACCCCCCCACATGTGACCCCATTTTGCTCACCAGCTTTGGGAGGGGGGCTGGCGCTGCGGCTGGTGGGGGGGGTGGGAGGGGTGCTGGCGCTGCGGCAGCCGGGTGGGTGGGAGGGGGGGCTGCCGGGTGGGAGGGGGTGGGGCTGGCGATCGGTGGTAATCGGTGCTGTACTTAACAGCACCGATCACTGTATATATATATATATGTGTGTGTGTATATATATATATATATATATATATATATGTGTATATATACTCACTTCCAGAAGAGCCGCACACTTTCAGGACAAGTCAATATATGGGTGCTGTGTCCCATACACAAAGTAATACAACACTGATCCCATCAACTATAAGCATCCAGGAATGAGAGACCAGCACACCACCAGTTAAATTTCATCCAATTGTATTGAAAAAGAGTTAGAATTCAATCCAGTAACCAAAGCATTTCAATGCAAAAACAGAAGAGACATTGCTGTACTTATCATTCTCTTCAACCAAGGGGCAGCCCTGTAGTAATGAGCCCCATTCGGCCCGACAGCTGTTTCGGTGTAGGTACACCTTCCTCATGGGCACAAACATACCAGATATGCAATGGAAATAAATAGGGGTAGAGTTCCCGCCACACTTACCCAAATTGGCCACATCTGCAGTCTTCATTATTATCCAGCGTGTAAGCCGGCTCCGTATACTGGCTATGGCTTCCGGCCATAGTAACAGATCCTGAATGCGGAAGTGCTGGGTGGAACGCACCCGTCACTTCCGGGTAGCGTTCCCAGCATCCTATAGGTTCCCTGTTAGTGCGCTTGTGGTGCTCTGCACCATAGACTTCCGTGCAAACCAGCCGGGGCTTAACACGGAAGTGACCAGTGGAACGCACTCGTCACTTCCGGTCAGCGTCTCCGGCAAATCAGGCGCAGCATCTCGAGAGCGTCACCAGCTGACGTCAGGCTCCCCTGTTACGCCCACCGGTCCTGCTCGATCGTAGTGCAGCCCTTACTGTATCAGGTTGCCATGGAAACCAAAAATTTAAACAATCGCGCCACCATTGTCTCTGAACAAGCATCTGTATGTTAGTATTATATCCTAATTCATAACACTGCAGCAAGTATTGTGACCATTTGGGCAGAATGGCGGTCCCCCCACTCCTATCTATGTATAAAACATACAATACAAATGGCAATGAATAACAAAACAGCCTGATTAGTACTCTGGATGAATAAAAATAGCAAATAATTAGTGAATCACTATTAAGATACTACTAAACAGTAATAACCTCATATGTTATTAAAGAAGGCAAAAGAACTACCAAACAAACCATCCTTTGATTGAATAGCCAAACTGTTACCCGTAGTGACCCATATTACAGGAATACATTCAGGTTGAACTCCTCATTTAAGCCCTTAGGGGTCATCGACTCAAAATTATAAATCAACTGACTCTCCTTTTGAAGTAGCTTAAGATGTCTGTCTCCACCCCTCTTCAACGGTTTTATGCAGTCCACGGGCATAAATTTAAAGTCTCTAATTGTGTGACCGGCCTCATAAAAGTGTCTTGCGACTGGTGGTGTGCTTTGATCTCGTATGGTAAAGGCTTTTTTAATAGAAGATCGATGCATTGAGATGCGCTCCTTAAGCATACGGATTGTTTTGCCCACATAGATCAACTGGCAAGGGCATTGCACAATGTAGACCACATACTTGCTGTCGCAATTCAATCGATGTTTAAGTGTATATTTTTGTCCCGTTATGGGGTTAGTAAAGCTTGTACCCGTCATCATAAATTGACAATTTGTGCAGCCGCTACAACGATATGCGCCATTGTTGAGAGAAAGCCATGTTGTTTGTTTAGCTGTCGGGCAGATATCTGATGTTGTTACACAGTCTTTTAGGTTACTGCTCCTTTTAAAAGCAAACATCGGTTCACTCTGACAGAATTTCCCCATCGTCGAATCGGTTGACAAAATGTGCCAATGTTTAGACATAGCTCGTCTAAGTCTCCCTGAAGCCGTCGAATATGTTGTGGGGAAGATTAGTCGATTAATGGTTTTGTCTTGTTTTGTACCATTTAACAAACTGTCCCGGTCCAAAGTCAAACATCTCTTAATGGACTCATTAATCTCCTCCTGGTCATAGCCTCTATGAACGAAGTCTCTACCCATGTTCTCAAGTGCCTCTGGCAACTTCGATATATCAGAGGTTATGCGTACAGTTCGTAATAGTTGTGAAAACGGCAGTCCCCTCTTGAGGGGTTGGGGGTGGAAACTCTCTGCTAATAGTACCGTGTTTTTGTCAGTCGGTTTTTTATATATTGATGTTTTAAACCACCCTCCAACCGCTTCCACCTTCACGTCCAAAAAGTTGATGGTACTTGGACTACTGTCACATGTAAGTTTAATGGTTCCTGGCACATTATTCAAGTAATTGATGAAACATGCAAGCTTATCACTTCCTCCGGTCCACACAAAAAAAATGTCATCTATAAATCTAACATACATGGCTATATCACCGGCATATATCCTGTTGTCAAAAATATATTTAGATTCATATTGATGCATAAACAAGTTAGCATAGGCCGGGGCCATGTTTGACCCCATGGCCGTGCCCTGGAGCTGCAAATAAAAGGAGTATTTAAAAAGAAAATAATTTTTATGAAGAATAAAATCAATCAATAATAGAAAATACTCACTGGGTGGACCTGTGTACTTAATATTATTGCTGATAGATTTTTTGATGGCCTCAATTCCCTCCTGATGGTTAATGTTTGTGTATAAGCTGGTTATATCACAGGTGACCAATAGGCTACCCTCGGGTATTCTACCAAACCCCTTTAAGCGATTTAAAAAATCGGTAGTATCTCTAAGTATGGTTGGAATTTCTATAACAATTTTTTGTAAAAAGAAATCAATGTATTGAGAGATACTTTGACAGAGGGATCCCCGTGAGGAGATAATTGGTCTCCCTGGTGGTCTATGGAGGGTTTTGTGGATCTTAGGTAGAATGTATAATAATGGAGTGACTGGATGGTCCTGCGTTAAAAATTCCGCCGTGACTTCATCCAGCCATCCATTATTAAGACCCATTTTTAACAAGGTATCACATTCTTTTTTATATATATATATATATATAGTTCATCCCATTTCACTTATAATTCATATTTATGCTGCTGTGCTGCGGCTGGCGGGGGGGTGGGAGGGGGGCTGGCGCTGCGGCTGCTGGCTGGGTGGGATGGAGGCTGCCGGGTGGGAGGGAGGCTGCCGGGTGGGTGGGAGGGTGGGCTGGTGATCGGTGCTTTACTTAACAGCACCGATCACCACCGATCTCTGTGGTACCGAGCGGCTTAGCCGCCGGTAACACAGAAAACGCTGCAATTGGCTGTTCACTTTTGAACAGCCAATCGCAGCGATAGCCGACCGGGGGGGCACCCCTGCCCCCCCTGGGCGGCGAGGGGGGATGTCTGCTGTCAGGGACAGCAGACATCTCCAAACTGTCACCACGTCTATAGACGCGGTGACAGTTAGAAGTCATGACGTACATTTATGCCATGTGTCGGGAAGTACATCCCGACCATGACGTAAATGTACGTCAAATGTCGGGAAGGGGTTAATATATACTCTCAGTAAATGAAGAGGCTGTGAGGCCTAGCAAGCTTAATGAGACCAGAATGAGTAATATGAAATAATACAGTAGTTAGGGAGATGAGAAAGCTATGCTATATTCACTATTGAACATGGAGACAGGCAGTGGCGTAGCTACGTTTTGGGCGCCCCCCCCCGCCGTTAGGGGGGGGCGCCCCCCCCGTCGCCGCCCCGCTGAGCACCCCTACCCCGCCGCCCCGCCGAGCACCCCTACCCCGCCGCCCATGCAAACCCCCCCTCAATCCCCCACAGCCTTACCTATCGCGCTGGTCCTGGCGGCTCCGTTCTTCTGCTGAGGACCACCAGAAAATGGCCGCCCCCATACAGCAGACAGTTTCAGAGAACTGTGTGCTATATGGGGGCGGCCATTTTGTGGTGGTCCTCAGCAGAAGAACGGAGCCGCCGGGACCAGCGCGATAGGTAAGTCTGCGGGGGATTGAGGGGGGGTTTAACTATAGCACCGCAGCCCCCGGCGCCCCCACATGCACAGCGCCCCCCCGCAGTGGCGGGGGCTGCGGTGCTATAGTTACGCCCCTGGAGACAGGTGTACAGTTTTATGATAATAAAAATGAGGATTTTAATGTCAAAATTATGACAATGGATGGATGTTGCTAATAGGTGGTCAAGAATTACTAAAATAAAGATTTTACTTGCATGTACACTAAGTTGTAGATACATAAAATGCATTTGTCACACTGTAACTGAGAGATTAACTCTTAAAAATAAATGCTGCTACATCATCAAGAAAAAGATCCAGTAAAATTTAGCAAATGAAGAAAGGAAACAAAATCAATAAATAAAAAAAGACAAGACAACAAATAAAGAAAAGAAACAAAATTGGACACAAAAAATAAGAAGTTAAGAACATAATTAGGGATGCCAATCCCGAGGCATTTTTTCAATCCCGGGAATCGGGATTGAAAAATGCTCAATCCCGGGATTCCCGGGATCCCGGGATTGGCATCCTTAATAAGAAAACCACCCCACTCTCCCCCCACAGTGTTTTACTTCGAGCGGCGCAGGCGGCAGTGGAATGCACGGAGGCTGCTGGTGTGACGCCGGAGGTACAGTAGGTAAGTCACAGTGACACACTGGACTGTGCAGCCGGGAGAAGTCGGGCGGCGAGCGGGTTCAGTGCTGCGGCCTGCGCAGCGTGACCCATAGGTGTCGCAACTCGCTCGCCGCCTGACCTCCCACAGCCGCACACAGTCACGGCTGGTCACAGTGGCAGGCCGCAGGAGGCGAGATCTCAGAAAGACTGGAGCTCCGGGACCGGTAATACAGAGCGGAGGTGTGGGGGCGTGTTCAGTTGGCTGCACAGTGTGACGCGCAGCGTGACCTCTGACCACGCTGCGTGTCTGAGCTGCACAGCCAGGATGGGAGTAGCTGGGCAGCGTCTGAGCGAGTGCTCAGACGCTGCACAGCATTAGACTAGTTTAATCCCGAAATACCCGGGATTGGAAGCTCCAATCCCGGGATTCAAATCCCGGCAATTTTGGGGCCAAATCCCGGGATCCCGCCGATCCCGATCCCGGGATTGGCCATCCTAAACATAATAAAATACTGTAAACCATAAATATTATATTAACTAGTTAACCTTCGTTGCATGATTTATTTAATTTTTTTTCAATATTTTCATGCTTCTTGTGTATTGTACTGACAAGGAAAAATAATGAAAAAAATCACAGGCAAGAAATAAAAGGTTTATTTAGAAAAAATGCTCTGTAGCAATTAGTCCACAAAATAAAATGGTTTACTGTCTGAGTTTTAAGTGTTTGGGTATGTAGCAAATTTTCAACAGTATGCAATGAAAGCTTAAAAGCCCATCAAAATTACGGCTTCTGTAATGTACTTTCACTTTGAGCTGTGACAGTATTTATTTTTACTTAGAGCTGTAACAGTGTTTTAGCCCACAATTGCTTTCACTTATTTCGTCGAGTGGCCTCTAGTGGTCACTGGCAGTAGCTGGCCTTTTATATATATATATTGTATTAACGATAACAGTAATGTGGAAGATCCAGTCCAGGTTTTAGAGCAGTAGCAGCAAATTTAGATCCATTCCAGGTTATGTAAACTGATCAAGGTTAGGCTGATAAGTAGCACCTGTGGCTTCCTGTTATATGTGTGTCCAGGGCAGGAGGTCATTGCTCCCAATGCTAAAAAGCAGTTGGGTGATAGGCCGGTAATGTGATATTACATTAGGTGCTATGGAGTGTACCCTGACTGTGAAATCTTTGGAAAAACCAAATCAGCCTGCACTGAAATAAAAACAAATGCATCTGGCTCCAGGGCCCAAAAACAAACATAGAAAACCCAGGAAGAATGGCACTCAGGAGGTATGAACAGCAATTAAAAATGGGATTGTATTTGCATATAACCTTTTGGGGTTTAACCCCCTTCATCAAGTTACAATCCTAAAGCAACATGTGCAGAACTACTCACCCCCTAAATATCCTCTCCTTGTCACCTCCGTACACCACCGCCGGGACTGCCTAGCCACTACAGGCAAAAGTATTCACTCTGCATATTTCCAGGTACTAGCAGCCTGGTGTTGACTAGCAACCGCCCGGCTTGCGTTCCACTGGGAGGAAGCCACGATCACCACACTTCCTGCAACAGTAGAGCATACCTGCAGGGCAATAAGAGAACCACAAGTAGTTACAAAAAAATACACAAAGTAAAAAAAATATATACAGTGAAAAATACATATAATAACAAAAATACACAAATGCAGCAGAAATCCATATGGATTCCACAAACAACAGACATTTGTCTCTTTCCTCTCCTCTAGTGGATTCCTAAATGTGGTCTATCACAAAGTATTTAAGTGAGTATAAAGAATGGCCTTGAGATATTAAGGGCTAGATGTATCAAGCTTCAAAAGTGATAAAATGGAGAGTGATAAACAGCCAGCCAATCAGCTCCTACCTGCCATGTCACAGACTGTGTTTGAAAAATGTTAGGCAGAAGCTGATTGATTGGTTGTTTATCACTCTACATTTTATCACTTTTGATGCTTGATGCTTGTGAATCTGGCCCTAAGAGAGGGGAATAGAGGTTCAGCAACTAATATGCCAGACACTAATAGGAAAACAAAAATTTTATTTGTGACAGTGGGGACAATAAAAAGCAGTTTAAAAAACAGAAAAAAAGGGGGTTAGGAACAAAGTAATAATATAAAACAATGAGGCAGATGTATGAAGGTGCGCAGGGCCGGCAACAGAAATCTAGGGGGCCCTGGGGCCCTTCGGATCGCTGGGGCCCACCACACTTGTCCCCCTTGACCCCCCATGTCGCCTGCCCTGAAGGTGCGTTATGGGGAGAAGGGGTATCAGCACAAGTTATGTGCACTGATACCGCTTCTCCCCATGTATGAAGCAGCCGGTGTGTGGTAAATGACACCATGATGTTTCTGAGCCCAAACATGAGCATGCAGGCTGAAGCGGCTGAAGCGGCAGGGTCACAGATCGCATGGCAAGCCCAACCACGCCACGCCCAACATGTCAATCTGTGACCCTGCTGCTTTCAACCACTTCAGCCTGCTTGTTCATCTTTGGGTACAGAACCATCATGCTGTTTGATTGATGGTTACCACCTACCTTGAGGTCCGACATTGGGTGGCTGCAGACGCTGATAGATACATCATACAGTAGACATGATGGTGAAAAGTTAGCTGATAAGCCATTTAAAGTTTACTTCCATGTATATGAGCATAAGCTTTCGTTTAGTCATATAAAGAATTCACTTTTACTTATTGGTGCGCCTATCTGTGCATTCATATGTATATTATAGGTACTTGTTTTCTAGAACGGCCACAATCGGGGGTAACTGTGTACCTTAACTTAAGGTACACGATTACCCCCGATGGACCCGATTTCCTTTGAAATCAGGTCTATTTTGCCGGCAAAGGCAAAATCGGGTCCATCGCGTCGGTTGGGGGCATTAACATGGCACGCGACGCGACCGACGCGATGGACCCGATTTTGCCATAATGTTCAATGTTAAAATATTTTTAACATTGTAATCTGGAAAAAAATGGGAAATGGGCCAATATGGGCTATTTCTCATTGTATATGCTCCCCCCCATTGTGAACGTCACCCCACGATTCCTTTTCATACCCCTACTATCCACGTGGGTGTGGAGTTGAGAATATAAAGTGTGGCGAGCGCAGCGAGCCCGAAGCGTGGCGAGCGCAGCGAGCCCCGCGTATACCTGTGAAGTTATACGCATCCGCTCGCCACGCTTCGGGCTCGGTGGCTCGCTGCGCTAGCCACACTTTATATTAGTAGGGATATGAAAAGGTCGGAGGACGCGTACTGCCGCCCCTCGCGGGCTCGCTACGCTCGCCACGCTTCGGGTTGGTGTCAATCGTGAGGTGCCGTTGAGGGGGTTAAAATTGGGGTCTGGGGAGAATTTTACATTGAATCCAATGTAAAATAGGATCCCAGGGACCCTATTCACATTTCAATCAATGTAAAAATCGGGACCATTGCGTCGGTCGCATCTCATGCGATTTGGTCGGATGCGATGCGACCGACCCGATCAACATACAGCCCATGTTATGAATTTAACAGGGCTTCTGTGTTGTAATCCAGCAACACAGGCTGACCGCAAGGTGACCCCATTGAGGGCACTTGCGGTCAGCCTGAGTTGACGGTTCTCACCATAGATGCCCATGTTAAATTCATAACATGGACATCTATAGAGCCGCAAAGAGCTCCTGATTGGCTGAGGGAAGAGCAGGTGACTGCAGTCACCGGAAATTCACGCATTCTCGGGGAGAGACTGCAGTCCCTCAGCACGTTGGAGCTGGTTATGCACGTAGTGTGTGGGGGACCCCACGCAGATTTATTTATTTATTTTTTTTAAACAGAAGCATCACATAGATCTGACTGATCCATGCAATGCTTCATGCTCATCCTTATTTGGCTGCCGGGAAACAGCCAAATACAAATTACTTCACCATCGGAAAACACGACTCCAGAGAATACGGCAGAATTGTATATTAGTCGTATTCTCTGTTGGTATATTTGGGCTGATTATGGCCAATCCGGTCGTACCCATTCGCCTTCTTAGTAAATTTCCCCCTAAATGTGAACCTACACACAAACACTATAAAGCAGGCTTTCCCAACCACAGTCCTCAAGGCACACCAACAGTGCAGGTTTTGTAGATATCCAGGCTTGAGCACAGGTGACTTAATTAGTAACTGAGTGATTCTGATTAAACCATCTGTGCTGAAGCCTGGATATCACTAAAACCTGCACTGTTGGTGTGCCTTGAGGACCGTGGTTGGGAATGCCTGCTATAAAGTATGACCACAATTGATTGTATGACAAGAATGGGATCAATGGATAGACATACATTCTCCATGCACTAGGTTGACCACTGAAGATTGACATGAATTAAGGTCGATATGACTGAAGTCCGACATGGGTTAGGTCGACAGGTCATTAGGTCGACACAAGCCTTACATTGACATGGGGAAGGTCGACAGTCAAAAGGTCAACATGGGGATTTTAACTTTTTTGGCCCGAGTGTCGACACTATCAACATGGACACTAAAAGGTGCGCTTGCCATGCTTAGGGCTCTGTGCCTCGCTATGCTAAGCACATTATTTTATTCTCCCACCACACGCTAGGTGATGGTAGGGCATGAAATATCACCTTTCGGCACATGTTGGCTCAAAAAAAGTGAAAAACCCCACGTTGACCTTTTGACTGTCAACCTTCCCCATGCCGACTTAATGTTTGTGTCGACCTTAGCCATGGCGAAATTGAGTCATGTCGACCTTCATGCATGTACACCTTCAGTCATGTTGACCTTCATGCATGTTGAACTTCACCCATGTTGACCTTCATGCATGTCGACCTTCAGTGGTCGACCTAATGCTTGGTGACCTAGCAACTGGATCCTGTATGACATAGATCGGTGGTTCCAATGCTGGGTGCCTTAGGGCATTTAAATAGGTACCTTTGGTTGCTGTTCCAGGATCAATTACAATTATTTATTGTTAATGTAATAGGCAAATCCAGTGCTTGTGACATCCAATCATAGATTATGAGGAATCCTGTCCTGGATGACATATTAACAGTTTACTTCACGGAATTCCAAAAAGTTTGGGTCCAATAGTGCAACTGTCCCACAAAACAAGTTATGCTTGGGAGTTATCATGCAGGGGAAATGAATCATTTTGTAAAAGGTGGCACTGACTAGCTCTACAAATGTGGAAAATGAGGAGAACATCTTCAGGACATGGATGAGTCGCATTATTACCAGAAAAAATGTTAACAAAAATTTATTTTTTGGTCGTTGTTTTTTCTTTCTTTTAAGGGTTATGCTTAAGGGTCTGTTCCTTTGCTTTTATTCATATGCTGGCAGGTGGCTGTCTGCCAATGCCAGCTGCATCTGGGATCATTTGCATTTCATGCCGAGTCTGTAGTTTAAAGGGAATCTCTTCCTTCCTTTAGATCATCTATTTCTTTGGAGTCACAGCCATTTCTTCACATGGATTGTATTCTTTCTTTAATCTTTTTTTCATACAGTTTAACAAGCGACTAAGATTCAGTATAAGCTGGCTCCCAATAGTTATGAAAAGCAGCCTTTTATAAGGTCTGACTTATTTTTCCCTATGGCTGGACACATGAGAGAGGATTTTGTAGAACACATATGATGATGATGATGATGATGATGATGATGATGATGATGATGATGTTGCTGCTGCTTTCATTTGCTTCATTGGATCCCAAGATGTTAACAAGTAACTTGGAGGATTGTGGCCATTAGGCATTGTCTATATAGGCCTACTGCTCTCTTTTTGGTTTCCCTCTTGTAAATATAGATTTTATGCTTTACATAGGGGTCTTCTTTAACATTTTTTTTTAAAACAAAACACAATTATCAAAGGCTTTACATTTTTTTTCTTTAGTATGCAATATATGTGGCTTAAATTCTGCCTCCACAGGTGCCCAGTAGAGACAAAATGATGTTGTGAACGCTTTGTGTCCCTGGTGTGGTTGTCTCGGCACTGTCCGTTGTTTGACACCCCAATACTGGCGGTGATCCCCATTGTGTAAGGTTCTGGAGCAGAATGCAGCGTTACACCTACCAGGGAATGATCCGTAACAGGATAAAATTGTACTTGCTTGTTGAAAATGCTCTCCCAGTTTGGTCTGGCCAAATCACTTGTGAAAGCCTCTTCTAAAGTGTGGTTTGCCTGTAAATCTAGGAGATGATTAGGAATAGGATGGTACTTGTGTATTATCTGGGTGCCCAAGATTTCCATCATACGACATAGTTTTGGTCGCATCGCATGCGATCTGATTGCATGCGATCGCTTGCGATGTGACCAAATTGGACCCAATTTTTAATTGTACAGGCACCCTGATGGGTGATTACTATGTTAAATGCACCCCCATTGTTAACACCACCTCCACTATCAACACCCACCCGAAGCGTGGCGAGTGCAGCGAGCCTGCAAGGGGCGGTGGTACGCGTCCTCCGACCTTTTCATACCCCCACTATCCACGTCGACGTGGAGTTGATTTTAG
Organism: Crinia signifera; assembly: GCF_055691185.1. Classification (NCBI taxonomy): domain Eukaryota; kingdom Metazoa; phylum Chordata; class Amphibia; order Anura; family Myobatrachidae; genus Crinia; species Crinia signifera. The sequence goes on from NC_139217.1 coordinate 280,115,519, forward strand.
ATAGTGTGGCGAGCCTGAAGAGTGGCTAGCGCAGCGAGCCCCGTGAGGGGACGCGGATTACTTCACATGGGCGTTGATAGTGGGGGTGTCGTTAACAATGGGGTGCATTTAACATAGTAATCACCCATCAGGGTGCCTGTACAATTTAATATCGCATCGCATGCCATTTGTAAGGGCATGCGATGGGATATTTTATTGCACAGTGCGGGTCTGTGTGCCTGGAAATCGGGTCCCATCGCATACCTTAATTAGTGGTATGCGATGCGATGCGATGGGTGCCCAGATAATACACAAGTACTAATAGGAATTTGGGGTATTGAAGGCCAGGGTAAGCCATGCCAGATAGTGGCCGATGACCAGGGAGTAGGTCTCTATTATTGAGTGACAGGGCTGTGGACATTCTACTATGTCATAGGTTTCTGGTTAGCTTTAGGGAGACGGACAGGGTTAGGGGGGGTGCAGGGAGGCGTTGGGGACCCCGGGTGACCACCAACAAGCCGGCGGGGACCGAGAGGAAGCCGTCGGAAGGGGACGCGCGCGCATCTCGTGCGCGCGTGTCCCCTTTCGCAAATACCGATGGCGGGTGGCGGGGGATGGCGGATGGCGTCGCCATAGCCATCCCCTGTAAAGAAGAACCCGGCTCCATCTGTACACTATATGGACAAAGTTATTAGGATGCTTTCCCATTACACTAACAGGGACTGCTTTGACATTGTATATGTATTTGGAGGTGGCCCCCTTTTTGCAGCTATAACAGCTTCCACTCCTCTTGGAAGGCTTTTCACAAGATTTTGGAGTGTTTCTGTATGAATTTGTGCCCATTCATTAAGTAGAGCATTTATGCGGTCAGGCACTGTGTTGGACAAAAAAGGCCTAGCTTGCAATCTACATTCCAGTTCATCCCAAAGGTGCTCAATGGGGTTAAGGTGAGGGCTCTGTGCATGCCAATCAAGTTCTTCCACACCAAGCTCATCTCCAGATGTGGAGATTCTAAAAGTTTTCCTCAAGGAAGTTGGACATTCCGATTATGCCATCTCAGTGAGGACTCACCATATATTGGTTCATATGCCCATAGTGCACAGTAGGATAGTGTACATTGTGTACATGTAGTATTGAGTGAATGGTAATTGGCATTTAGAGGGTGTAATACGATAAGGGAAAAATATATATTTTTGGGTGTGAGTAAATTTCTCTATACAGGATCCTGGCATACACAGACTGGCAGTGAATCCTCTGTCAGACAATCTGCATCAATATACACACAAGGTATATCGGGCCAAAAGTGGCAAATTAATTAAATTAAAATGATATGTTAATCAATACATAAATGGATAATCACAGCTCCAAATAAACAATTGTGCTGCTCCCAGAAGTAATAAATATAACCAAAACAAACTAAACAAATCAAAGAGAGCACACTGGGTGGATCTATTAAATTTTATATATTAAAAATTACACATATAACCATACACATAAAATAATAATTATAAAAACAATTGACATCCAGCCTTGCATACACAATCCATCCATTTTATTGGTTCTTAACCATAAGGTTGAATATCGCAATCTCCTTTAAGATGGATAGCTTTTTATCAATTTAATTATTGAACCGGTTCAGATGCCTCCAACAAGAAAAAAACTTTTGAGCAGCTTCAATTACAAATAAAAGTTCCTGTGCTTTTAAGAATTTCATAAATTTCCAAGTGGCATAAAAAAAGTTCCAATATGTCATAGTAGCATAGCCCGCATATATATAAGTGGGGTGATGTCAGCGAGGATTGATGTTTACTTGAATGGGGGATAAATCTTTGTCCGCTACAACCGGCGGGGCTCTGTTGGACTTGGAGCCTCTGTCGGGAGCAGACTGTCAATCTCCCGTCTCTAGCTGTCCTCTCTGTGCCGGGGAAGGACGTCACACTCACCGGCCTGAAGCAAGTCGCTGTGGAGATTGCCGAAGGTCACTCCCAGCGCGTGGCCTATAGCAGAGGGGGTCCAAGGACCAGGTTGGAATGGAATTGAAGAAGAATCTGGCTTTGGGGTTGTGAAGGCAAAGCTGGTTGCAGTACTCCACTTTATCACTGTCCTCCCTTATCACTGCTTCATACGTCTACCCCTCTGATCCTGGCCTTCCCTCATAATATATGATTGTTGTCAACTGTATTAAACCACCTTCCTTATCAATGAACTAGTTCAAATCATAAATTATACATTAAGAGAGAAGTTGATGAACAGAGCATTTTGTCCCTCCAGAAATTGATCATGTTGGGAGGTATGTCTTCCACCCTATTCCTCCCCAGCACATGACTACCCCTGTTCCCCACTGTGTTTCTTCATTAACTCTCTCCCTCTCTCTTTCTTTGGTACAAATAACCATAAAATCCAACAGTATAACAGTGCGAAAAGAAAAAAAAACTCTTGTCTGGCTTCCTATTCTTTTATGTACATTTAAGTAAAGTTAAGAATATGCAAGAAAAGAACATCTGCTTGCCAGTTTGTGAGTTCACCAGATCCTCACAGGGCAGCTACACATCAGTGACCAAACAGAAACAGTGTGAAAATGTAATAAGAGATGAGTTAACCTGACCAGTCTTCTAATCTCTGGGAAATCACCAGGATAAATGTATGTATAACAAGCCGTTGGAGGTTTGCTAGGACTGATTTCTTTTATATAATTTGTTTAATTCTTTTCTTTTTATTTTTCAGTGTGTGTTTTGCTGCAAACTGCTCCAGACAGAGGGCATAGGGGACTCTCACGCCTCAGCGACCGGCTGAGAATTATCAGCAGAAGCAAAGTTCTGTGAACAACAGCCATGGCACATCCCAAAATCAAAGAGATCAAGTTTTTCTCCCCACAATATGTTCTAAAAGCTCCTGTGTGATACAGATGGAGGTGAAAAGGGAACCCAATAACTGTTTACACTTATTTACCCAATTCTGTTAAACCCTTTAGGTTACAAAATCCTGGATTCTTCTTGGTCCAGTCTCTTTGAAGTTAGTTTGCATTTGTTCTATAACTTGATGCCATTTTCCACAGGCTAATTTATATTCAGCTTGTGTAGATGCCACCACCCAAAATCCCATACTGTATGAGAACATTTAGTAGCACAGACAAAGCATTACAGTGCACAATGACATCTTTCCATTAGTGTATACTTACATGACAATAAGAACAATAGCAATACTGAGAGGATTTGCATAAGTTTTGGAAAATAGTTAAATGTAATTTTGCTTATATACTTTGTGCACAGTCCTGCAGGGTATGACTATGTGATTCTTCTCGCTATGAGATGGCAGATATATAATCTCTGTACCCACTTCAATTGGACCACTGGGACCCCTTATATCATGAAAGGTTATCTTAAAACTGTATTTCATCTTTTAAATCAATTCAAATAAAATCTCTCTATTTCAGTGGTTCCCAACCCTGGTCCTCAAGTACCACCAACAGTACACGTTTTCCAGGTCACCCAGCAGGTGCACAGATTATTCAGGAACATTTTAAAAGATCCACAGGTGGAGCTAATTATTTCACTGATTCTGTGTGGAGACCTGCAAAACGTGCACTGTTGGGGGTACTTGACCAGGGTTGGGAACCACTGCTCTATTTCAAAAACCACAGGAATGCATTTATAATCATGCCCCACATTCACAGCGAAAAACATACAGTTTACTGTATGTCAACTCAAATAATGCTCTATAGGCTGGCTAGATGTAGAGTGGGAGATTATGGGTTACATTTGGAAACCCCCATCTAAAACTCTGGCATTTGCCACTGCAACCCAGCATTGTAAGTGCCCTGAGCTATGGTGCTGCTTTGTATTCTAAACAGGGCCAACTACAGGTGCACTATATAGCTACAAGTAAGGATGTCAATTCCTGGATTGGCATCCCTACTTGTAGCTACATAGTGCACCTGAAGTTGGCCCTGTTTAGATTACAAGGCAGCATTATAGCAGCATTATGGCAAAAACTGCAGAGATTTTAAATCAGAGATTTGGGGTAAAAAATATGTATGGCACTAGACCTTTTTTCAGCCAGGCATCACTGAGCAACACTGGGCCAAGGCACTACCTGGCAACAAAGTTGTGTGGCTGCACAACATGGATGTTAGATACAGTAGGATAGATATTTAGGGCGGTATTCAATCCCAGGTGTTGTTTCCGAGAAGAGAAATAGCGTGTGCCACCTATTCAATGCTACCGTTTCCGACAGCATAGAAGGCGGATTTCGACAATTCAGATGCGACTTTAAAACAAGTCGGATCTGTTTTGTCGGAAACGGGCGTGGATTGTCAAACTCATGGTCGTTTCTCGACAATCCACAGTCGTTTTCATCAATGCGCCCACTTTTTGCCACTCCGCAGGCGGAATATTGAATTCCGCCTGTCGAGTCTCTGTCGAGTTGGGCAAAATGTGCCTGGAGTCTGACTGTGGGGACGTTCAGACAGTCAGAATCCAAGACTGAATACCCCCTTAATATTAGCAGTGATCTAGCCAGCCAGCACATGCCCCAATTTGTGCCACATTGACGGTTTGATTAAGAAGGACAGATGCATATGAAATGTGAATGCTGTCCCTTTCCATGTATGTTGATATCTGCTGGCTGGCTCCCCCTTGCAGTCTTTGGCCGGCACTGCAGCCCAGACACAGCACGTGCAACTGGATATTACTGAGAAACTGAACATCTTAGTGGGTACTGTGCACAACATCATTCATGAGGTCTTGTTAACTAATACTGTTTTCACATTGCAGAAATGGGTAATGACACGGTATTCTTAAATGGGACTTTAAAACGGGTCTGAGCCTTGAGACCTTTCACATTGCAGGTGAAAACCGTTTTAAAAATCATTTAATACCATTCATTCAACCCGTTTAACCCCCAAGGGACACGTTTCAAGCCATTGAAATAGAGCTGTTCAAACTGCCAAAAAACGGCTTTAAAACGTGTAGGACTCTGCTTTTTAACCGTGTTGAAATACCGGTTAACTTTAACCGGTAAATCAACTCTGGCACTTTCACATTGCAGCCTTAAACGTTTTAAAATTGAAAAAAAACGGCAATATACCGTTTTAAAAGTGCGATGTGAAAGGGGTATTATGCTCTTTAAATAAAGTATTTTTATTGTATAAAGTATTGCACATTAAATAGAGAATTGAACTATATAACATTCTTGTTAACATATTTATTGAACCATCCTCATATATACAGTGCACATAACAAAATAAAACAACAGCTAGTTACAATTTTGGTCAAAATTGGTAAACTCCTAAGCTAGATACAGTTAAACAAGCTATGTGCGGGTCGGATTTACATGGATTTTGTTTGTTTGGGATAGTCAATAACATAAATCAGGGTTGCCTACCCTCCCGGAATGGCCGGGAGGGTCCCGGAAATCGGGTCCCCCTCCCGATCCCCCGGAAAGGGTGGCAATCCTCCCGCATATCCCCCCCAGCTCCTGCGATCTGTCCCTCGGCAGGGGGGTCCGCAGGTAAAATGCAGCGATCGCGGCATTTTAGCCCCGCCCCCGCAGTGCAATGACTGAAATACCAGCATTGCCCGGCGGGGGGCGGGGCTAAAATGCTGTGACGCTGTAGACATGCCCCTAACAGGGCATCATCTGTGTGGCCACGCCCCCGGACCGCCTCTTTTTCCAGTCCTGGAAATGGCCCCGCCCCCTGCCTGACAGAGCTGGCTGCCCTCTCCCGGAGAGGGCAGCTCAAAAGTCGGCAACTATGACATAAATCTGGATAAATCTGTGTGCAAGTTTTGTGAAAACAAAATCTAAATAAAATGTCAAATATAAAGTAAATTCGAACCTGGACATCTCTAAATTAAACTGATGCCTCTAACCAAGCCTGAGACCTTCCTGGAGGAAACTGAAAAAAAAAAAGTTTCAATACCGCTCATGATTGAAGAAAAGTTAGTAAACCTCTAACCTCCCCATTTGTGTGCTGAACCTTCCTACACTTGAATATGTGACTGTAAAACAAAGAAAAACATATTTCTTATATTTTTCCATTATCAGTTATGTTTTGATTAAGTTTTTTCTTGATTATACAGTAGCAGTTAGTGGAAGTCATTTTATAAAATGACACCAAGCTTGAAAAAGGCATAACGTCGAGATTAAGCAGATAATTGGCTGTTTGTTTATCACTAGAGACCGGATTAAGGGCCTTATTCTAGTTCACTCTTTCTGACAAAATCCTTCTTAGATGGACAAAACCATGTGCACTGCAGGTGGGGCAGATGCTACTTGTGCAGAGAGAATTAGATTTGGGTGGGGTTTTACTTCAAAGTGAGATCTATATTGCAGTTTAAAAATAAAGCAGACAGTATTTACCCTGCACAGAAACAAAATAACTCACCCAAATCTAACTCTCTATGCACATTTTACATCTGCCCCACCTGCAGTGCACATGGTTTTGTTCATCTAAGAAGGATTTTGTTACAAAGAGTGAACTAGAATAAGGCCCTATATGTATTTGCATATTTTGCCCATTCTCACTGGTTATTGCATATTTTACCTAAAATCTAGTGATGGTGCATATTTTTCCAGGGGCGGGACCTGCCCGGGAGGATGATTGACAGCCATGGAGATGGTGAGACCTGATTGGCTGGGGTGCCTGGAGGAAAAGAGACAGCCACAGGACAGGAGGCCAGAGGCTGTGTGGTGTGGAGAGACAGGAACCCCACGTGAGGTGTGGAGAGTGGCACCTGAAGCAGCACCGGGAATTGGGCTGCAGTCAGAGGCCGAATGCGGACAGCAGCGTGAGAGGCTCCGGAGTGACGGAGCGGGAGCGCAGGTCGGAGGCGGCACACGGGGAGGAGAAGAGGACGCAGTTAGTGTCCAGCACCTCCCCAGTTTCCGACGGCAAAGTTGCAGGCGGAGGCAGAAGCTGGGACCCCATATCAGCGGGGAGGTGGTAGCTTGAGGCAGCAGAGAGCGGTGCAGCCTAAGAGTCCGGCGGGTGCAAGCGGCAGTGTGGGTCCGCTCAGTGAAAAATCCCACGGGTGCCCGGCATCAGTGAGAGGAGGCAGTGAGAAGCGTGGAGCAGGACACCACGCCGCCAAGGGGACTCTGCCACACAGAACAGCCCCAGCGGCAGAAGAGAGAGAGAGAGCTGCGTGTGGAGGACTTACCAGAAAGAGACCAGCCTATCAGCGTGGAGATACAGAGAGGCCAAGCAGCAGGGAAGGACGAGTTGGGTGGCAGCGGTGACTAGTGGATGGAGATAGGTCGGCGGCTGAGTGTGGGCACCCACACTAGCGCAACTGAAGAGGAGCAGAGCGGAAGTGAAAGGTGGCCTGCACAAAACAGAGGTGCCAGTGAAGCTCAGGGAACACCTATCTGCCGCATCACCCTGCTCGTGTGATCAAGGGAAAGGAAGATGAGACAGATGCCGGTGTCCATGAGAGCAGAGGAAACCGTGAGTCTGGCCACTGTTGCCGAATTTGGGCTAGTGTGAACCTAAGGGAGCAAAGACAGTTCCCCTATTAGTACAGCCCCCTTACTTAAGAAGAGGCCCAGCCAGAGACATTGATCTTCAGTATGTTATTCTACAGCTTACTTATTAATTAGTGTTGATTTTTAAATAAAAAAAAAAATTACCTTATTATTTAATGTAGCATATTTTAACTTTTCATGCATATTTTAAGTATTTTTCATGCATATTTCAAGCTTTTTATGTTGCATATAATCCGGTCTCTATTTATCACTCTTCACTTTATCAAATTATGAATCTTAGTGCATTTGGCCCAAGAAGTGAAGTTAGAACTAGTTTTTGATATTTGCAAAAAGGAAGTGCCATCCTTACTGATAGACATGACTGACTGGCAATCATTAGTCTGTTTACTGCACCACACACAACTTCAGGCATTTGCAGCAGCTTAGCAGTGCTAACAACCAAACAAAACAACGTGACCTTTTGCTAATACTGCCCTGGCATGCTATTTTGGACCCTGTGACAGGAGTAACAGATGAATTGATCACCTTCTCCGGGTCAAGGGTAATCCATTGGTCATGGCAAGGAAGAGTTTTCTCTAAGAGGTCAAAGAGTAAATATACAAGGAGAATGAGTGATAGGAATTTGATTGAAAATAGAGACAATTAAGTTGTGTAGGAAAAGGCTTAAGTCTCTAACTATTAAAGAAGAAGAATGGGTCAAATTATTATTTGGAGCCTTAATGCATGGTTTAAATGGTAATGCTTTTATTTTTGACATTTTGAATGTAAGAATATAAATGAGAAAACAATGTTAAAAAACAAAAAAACATAGGAACTAACAAGCCTTTATGGAGACAAGATCAAACTTCAAGCAGTAGTAACTTTTGTGCATCAGAAAAAAGGCCCCAAAACATCAGCCCAGTAAACAACTAATCACACAAATATATATATATATATTTATATATATATATATATATATATATATATTCCCTTTTCACCTCTTTTATTTATTCTTGTTATTCTTCATTTAATTTTCTGATTTTCTTTTTTCTCCCTGCTCTCTTACCAACTCTTTTGTTCTGCATATAAGATCATGGGTATGATCATATGTAGGTGTGTCTGTGTCTTTTCATAGCCATTCCGCGGTGTACATCCGTGAGTCCGAATCTGTAAAAGGCCTGAAATTACGACTTTTCAGTCACCATCAATCCATACGTCCCAACATTTCACAGAGGGCATCAGGGCACATGTGCCAAAATCAGAGGGCTTGGATTCGAGGTTATGGGGCATGCCCTGTGATGGTGATACTTCCTGCGAGGCCATGCCCCCATTTTCGCTCTGAGTGCTGCTGGACATATTCCCTGTCCTCCTCTCCCAGTGCATAGATGCTGTGCACATTCGCACAGTATCTATTACTGCTAAGAATTTACCATCACATATAGTATCTATCTAGCAAGGTCCACCAGTTTCCCCTCCTATTCATCTGCTGCTTAACAGCTGTTCTGCTAAGCCAGACATGTCCAAACTGTGGCCCTCCAGCTGTTGTGAAACTACTCTTCCCAGCATGACTTGCCATAGTTTAAGCATTACCTAATAGTAAAACTGTGGCAAGGTAAGATGGGACTTGTATTTTCACAACAGCTGGAGGGCAATAGTTTGGACATGCCTGTGCTAAGGTATGGTAATATGTGATAAATAATCGGTAGAGAAACATTATATTTGTATAACAGAAGTATAAACGTAACAGAAGCACTGTGGTACCAGGCATTTAGCTGCGGGAGGGACAGGGGCAATGAGCTACTAGGGTAACAGAGGCAGAGATGTGTATAAGGAGCACTACAGTGGGCATTATGTGTATAAAATACACTATTGTGGGGCATAACATGAATAAGAGGCACTACTGTGTGTCATAACATGAATAAGGTGCACTACTGTGTGGTGTAACATGAAATAGGTGCACTGCAATGCATGCAGTGTAATGTGAATAAGATTGTGCTACTGTGTGGTATAACTGGAATTGGAGCTATGTTATGTGAACACACCCCTTCTTTGTGAGACCACTGTCCCTTCATAAAGTATGGGATATAGGGTACAAATTCATAGTTTGATGGTGTTGCCAAAAACACCAGCACTGGGACTGCTTAATGAGGTGTGGGAGTATGTGGAAGGGGAAATGGGTACTTGTTTAGTTTCACGGTACATCAGAAAAGATATCGGCCGATATATCGTCCGATCCGATGCGATTTTTTACCTGTTCATAACCCCACTCTCCACTACGCATGGAGTTGATTTTATATAGTGTAGCGAGCGCAATAATCCGCGTCCCCTCACGGGGCTCGCCATGATTCGGGCTCGGTGGCTCGCTGCACTCGCCACACTATATAAATCAAACTCCATGCGTAGTGGATAGTGGGGTTATTAACAGGTAAAAAATTGCATCGGATCGATTTGGATCGGCCGATATATCAGCCGATATCGCATCCGATATATCGGCTGAAACTAAACAAGTACCGGGAAATGAGTTTCACTGCCTCTTCCAGGACCACTTTAAGCCTAACTGTTTTAGTTTTATGTGCAACATTATTTAAATAGAAGTTATGGTGGAATGACAATTTTTTGCACTTTGATAAGAGGATAAGCCTAGGACAAAGCAAACTGTTAGTACAGTAGGACTGGAGGTCACACTCAGTCACTTATGCATCACTGCATTATTTTTACTGTACAAAACTATTTTACATAACAAACATTCTTAAGAAGGTCTACAGACATTTCTCAGAGACAACACATTTGTCTCTGAGAAATGGATTTCCTTGACATACAGTACATGTTCTGTTTTGCAACATCAAGCTGACCCCTAAGTATTATATTTTAAAAAGCATTCTGAAACATCTGTTCGGAATAAAAAAATGTAAACCAATATGAACTCTAGATTTTTGTACAACAAACTGACATATTTACAAATTAGTTAAAGATATGTAAAGCTATTGACCAAGGATAAATGTTTGACAAACTTAAATACACATATGTAGCAGGAGTATATGAGTCCACCGTATGTTTTTTATGCCTGAAGCTGCTGTTTGGGCCTCTTTCTAAAATGCTACACTATTAATGAGAATTATTAAATGATACTTCTAAATATAACCAGCAATCCTCTGCCCCCCCCCCCCCCCCACCGGAGCACAGTAATCCGGGGGTGGTGCTCGCTGCCCCGCCCCCTGACCAGGTCAGAGCGGGTGAGGGGGGGGCGGAGTGGGTGAGGGGGGGGGGGGGGGGCAGGTGGGCTGGTCGCCTGGGGCACTGCCAGGGCTTGCACCGGCCCGGCCCCTGCATGCAGCGTATAGCATGCTTAAGATAAATCAATCTAATGTCAGTTGAATTGTAAGATCAGTAACGCCACTACCTGTGCCCTGAATAATACCAAACACACAGACTTAACAGACTCGAGGAAAGGGGTACAATTTTTAAGAATACAAATTTGATAAATTACTCAAATGAAATAACTTTTAATGTGAGTCATTGCCATTTATATTTTAGATTGCAGACCATAGCCAGCCCCTGTAGTTATCTATTATGGACAGAACACATTTTAAAGGTTCAGTTGTCCCTTTCACTGAACATGACCCTGTGTCAGCCTTTATCAGGTGTCAATAACAAGCTGTGTAGAACTCATATAGACACTGTTGTTGTAGTGACCGCATTAAAGTATGTGCATTAAATTATTTTCTGTCAGAGAAATGGTTTCAGAATCCAGGGGTGGATTGCGAATTAAAAGTGAACCTGGGAAATTTCTAGAAGTGGGCTCTTGTGGGCGGAACCAAAACAAGTGTGGGTGGGATTAACAATAAAATAAGCGGAGTTAAAATAAACTTACACCTTTGTGGAAGCCGTTGGCAGTCTGATGGCTCCCAGATCTATAAGTTTCTATGACAATCCACAAAACGCCACATACAGATGGAGCAGCTCTCATTAGATTGAATCACCTTCCAATGGAGCACGAAGCTACCCCCCCCCCCCCCCTAACCCTGCCCGTCTTCCTGAAGTGCAGATGGCAGGAATTCTGCCACCTGCCACCCGCCACCGAGTGGAGACGCTTGTTACCTCCACGTCGGATGCAGCGCCTCTCCGCCAGGGATCGCCAGCTCATAATATGGGGATTCCCTGGGCTGGCTGAGAGGCGCTACATCTGTACTACATAATTCCCCCTCTTTTCCTCACAGACCCCAAAACTTCTATCAAGCAGACACCCAGCTCATTACCATAACCCCCCAAATATGACAAATGTCCCCATCTCTCTACCAGTGGAGCACAGAAACACCCAAGTCCTTGTTACACCCCAGATAGCAACCACTCCTATTCCTGTAACAGATGTCACAATGGATATAGATGAGTGCCACCTTAGATTACTATTTTCATCGTCGGATACTGTGCTCTGTAAACTTACTAAGGATTTTGTATGGGAGACAGGAGGGGTGAAAAAAAATCACTGGGTGGCAGGTAGCCTCACAGGTACGTTGGCCTAACAGGAATCTTCCCTGTAAGGTCTATGGCCAATCCGCCTCTGTCAGGATGTGTAAGCATGTAGGTACTAGTTAAACATTTAAAAGAGCACAGCTGGTCAAGTAACAGAAGCCAGGCAAAGCCATGCATTATATGGAAAAACAATCTTCTGAAATTAAATCTGCAAATAAATATTTTGCAAAGACCGGAGGATATTTCCTGCCAAGCAGCATTTTTATCTGAATTTGTACAACAAATGTGTCCAATGCAAACAAACAAACCAGCCTTGGTGGATGTTTAAAAATCCATGGGAAACTCTTCTTGGTCAGTCTTCTTTGTGAATAATCTCATGTAGAGCTTTCCTTTTCTTTGAGATAATGTAAAGATTATGGGGGAAATTTACTAAGAATACGAATACAAAAAATTGTATTCATATTCTTGATACGAATGAATACGACTGCATACGTCATATGCAAAGTCGTGTTCCGGAGGGGAATTTACAAAGCAGTCAAATATGACTGCTTTGTAAACCTCCGATGTCGTATTAATTCGTATTAATACGCGGTATATACGAATTCTTACAGGCAGTCTGCACGGATCAGTCAGATCCATGCAGGCTGCAAGGTGTAAAAAAAAATAGAAAAATAAATAAATAAATAAAAAACCGGCGTGGGGTCCGTCCCTCCCTCCAGGACTTACCTGACCAGGCTGAAGCCTGGGGCTGTCCCCGGTGGCCCTGGAGCGGTGGCCACCGGGCTGATTTCAGTGTAAAAAAACAGACTAAAAAACTATTGTTTTTAACTGTGGAACTATGAGTGCCAGCAAGCCTCCCCCCGCAAGCTGGGACTTGGAGAACCACAAGTCCCAGCCTGTGGGGCATTAAAGGGCCCGCTGGCACTTGTAGTTCCACAGTAAAAAAAATAGTTAAATAAACACACACTGACAACACAGAAAAAGAAAACTTTAATACATACATTACACACTCATACTGATACTTACCTATCTTGAGCCTGTAGGTAGGTCCCGGGGTCCGGGGCTCCAGGGCTTCAGAGTCCGGGCGCCAGGGCTTCAGAGTCCGGTACTCCAGGGCTTCAGGATCCGATGAAATCCATAGGGGGAACCTGTGGAAGGAAATCCTACTCACCAGGTCCTGTGGCGAAGATCCCGTCATCTTCTCTGTCTCCGCCATAGTCCACCGCATCAGCTGCCTAGCGGCCAATCAGGAGGCGACTTTCTCGGCTCCTGATTGGAGCCTGGGGAACCCCTATTGGTCGGGTTTCCTGATTTTTTATTACCGGCCCTGGCTCCTTCAGCCTGGTGCTGGTTACGGCTGTGGGGGGGACCCCACACCGTTTTTTTTTTTTAATTTATTTATTTCTCTATTTTTTAACTCTGAAGTCTGCACGGATCTGACTGATCCGTGCAGGCTTCTGCCAAAAACGACAGGAAAATAAAGTGTATTTTCCTGCCGTATATTCGTGGCAGTTTTATACTAAATAGCAGCCGTATTATCAATACGGCCGCTTAGTAAATCAGGAACCACCATTCTTTTGAATGGTGATTCCTGGCGTATTCTATTGATGGTGTATTCTTTCGTATTTGTAAATACAAATACGAATGTCCCATCAGTATGAATACGAAAATTCGTATTTTTGGCATAGTAAATGCCAAAAATATGTATACACCAAAAAAATCTCTTATTTTCGTATGAAAATACGATTTTTTTCACGAATTTTTGTTAGTAAATTTCCCCCTATATGATTCCATTCTGTATTTTTTCTTTAATCTTTGCATTCTTTATGCAGTTATCTTTTATATCTTTATAACAGAACTTTAATACTATTTCCAAAGTTTAATATGTTTGTCCTTCTTACCCTAATGCAGTGGTTCCTAAAGTGTGTGACGTGGCACCCTGGGGTGCCTTGAGGGACTCGCAGGGGTGCTCTGGATTTGTGGTCCATGACCAATTCAAATTATTTATGACCAATGTAATAGGCAAATTGTGGACAAACAGAAGTGAATCCTGGTCATGAACTGATTCTAATGCTGTGTACACATGGGGCGAGATGTATCAAACTGAAAATGCAGTAAAATCCCGGTTTTACCGCATTTTACGATGTATCAAAACCCAGCCGCACCGATACCGCACTGTAGGGTATCGCCACCTTTGGGTGGCAATACCCTATAGAAGCCTATGGGCTTCTTTTCGCCGCCTCCGATGAAAACCAGCCGCCTCGCCGACCCCCCCCCCTCCGGATTACCTTCCTGAAAGGTCCTCCGGGACCCCAGAAGGTAATCCCCTCCTCCCCCTAGTGAAGCAGCCGGACGTCCTTCCGGCTGCAGTGGGGAGGAGGAGGCGCCGGGGACAGCCTGCTTAGCTGTCCCCGGCGTGAGGGGAGCAGGAGGCGGCAGGAAGGTGACGGAGACCTCCCGCACACCACAGTACAGGTATCGCGGGGGGCCTCCATCACTGCACTGCGATGCCAGCCGCATATGTTAGTACATATGCGGTAGCATCGCGGCGGGCGGGCGGCGATGTATTTTAATACATCCCGCCCATGGTGAGATTCCCTTGCTATTCGACTTAAGATTTGAATGTTGCCCCCCTCATCCGTCCGTCCTTCTCCATCCTCCCCCCCCCCCCCACTCTCTCCCCTCTGTCTTACCTGTCCGCGTCTGTGGCCGAGAGTCGGGACCGCAGATCTACTTTGCACTCCTAGCCTCCTCCGGGCTCCTAGTCCTTATGACAAAATGTCCCTCAAAAAATGGCCGCCCCCTTACAGCAGACCGTTTTGAAGGATGCTAGAGGAGGCCGCTGCTGCCCCCTCTAGCATCCTAAATACTGTCTGCTGTAAGGGGGCGGCCATTTTTTGAGGGACATTTTGTCATAAGGAGCTAGGAGGCCAGGAGCGCCGGGACGCAGACAAAGTAACTCCCGGCCACGAACACGGCAGCAGTATAAGGCAGGTCACGTAACAATAGCTCCCGCAGACCCCGGCACCCACATTACTCTGTGTGGTCTGCCGCATTACGTGCGGGGTCTGCCGCACGGTGGCTACGCCACTGCCATTAGGCTTAGATATAAACAAAACAAAACTTTATATTTTCTGATTTTCTTCATTAGGAACTTTTGGCCTAGGGGTACCGTGAACAAATTCTGCTACTCAAGGATGCCGGGATTCAAAAAAGTTTGGGAACCACTGCCCTAATGCATTCATAAGTATTTCAAAAGAGAAGTATTGGTTGGTTACAGTAAACCCTTGAATGTCAAAGTTTGAGGTGTTAGCTTGCAATAGCTCAACACTGGGAAGACCCCTCCCCTCCGATGCTGCTCAAAGCTATCCATAAAACTCACCTGGCTTTTGAAATGAAGACTCAAGGCCTACTCTATTCATTGCATGCAAAATCCCATGTAGTTAAATGGTATAGCTGTAGTTAAATGGTTTTGAGAAGGAGCTGATATCCTGCTTGATACAGATTACTGACTTCTTTCTGGAGAATTATTTATTGCCTGTTAGCATTCATTGACATTTCAGCTTATTACATACAATATGTCTGTGAAAGTTATCCGATTTTTTTTAGATACTTCTTGTATTCATCGATGTCCTTTTATATATGTATATGTTAGAAGATTCCATGATCCCCCTTGCTCCGTCACCTGTCTAAATAAAAATTATTGTTGTTGAAAAGAAAGAAATTGAAATGTGAAATTGGGGGAAATTTACTAAAATGGAAAACTTAAAATTTCGCATGAGTATTTTCAGTACGACTGCATACGGCTGTTTCAGCCGTATGCAAAGTCGTGTTCCGGAGGGGAATTTACAAAGCAGTCATATACGACTATTAATTCATATTAGCAGGCCGTATATACCCAGGGTAGGACCCAGGGACCTACCTACGGGCTCAAGATAGGTACGTATCAATATGTGTGTATGTATTAAAGTTTTATTTTTCTTATCTGTCAGTGTGTGTTTATTTAACTAATTTTATTACTGTGGAACTACAAGACCCAGCGGGCCCTTTAATGCCCCGCAGGCTGGGACTTGTGGTTCTCCAAGTCCCAGCTTGCGGGGGAGGCTTGATGGGACTCATAGTTCCACAGTTTTAAACAATAGTTTTTAATTCAATTTTTTTACACTCAATCAACCCGGTGGCCACCGCTCCAGACATTCGTATTTGTAAATACAAATACGAATGTGCCATCTTTAGGAATACGAATTGCCGTATTTTCGGGATAGTAAATCCCGAAAATACGAATGTGTAAAAAATAGGTGTATTTCTGCCTATGAATACACCTATTTTTTACGAATTCATATTAGTAAATTTCCCCCTGAGTTTGTCATTCTGCAATGTCACCAGTTGGTTGCAGCAGTTCACAGTGGTCATTTGACCTTACAGGTAAGTTGCATTCGGGTACACAGCACCAGCACATATATTACTGAGCCCAGTACTTGTTTCCTAGCACGGCGCCCGTCATATGTGATCGCATAGCCTTTTCCCCGACAATTAAAAAATCGCGTCCATCGTATGCCTTAAGTTAAGGCATGCGATGCGACCGATGTAATGGACGCGATTTTACATAGGGAACAATGTTAAATGGGCCAGTGGACCCGATTTTTCATTGTATACCCACCCTTATGGGTATTTTACATGAGAAATCCCCCCCCCCCCCCCATTGTTAATGCCACCCCACAATGAACGACAACCCGAAGCGTGGCGAGTGGCAGCGGTACGCGTCCTCCGACCTTTTCATACCCCCACTATCCGCGTCGGCGTGGAGTTGATTTTATATAGCGTGGCGAGAGCAGAGAGCCACCGAGCCCGAAGCGTGGTGAGCGGACGCGTAATACCTGTGAAGGAATGTGCGTCCGCTCGCCACACTATATAAAATCAACTCCACACCGGCGTGGATAGTGGGGGTATGAAAAGGTCGGAGGACGCGTACCGCCGCCCATCGCGGGCTCGCTGCGCTCGCCACGCTTTGGGTTGGCGTTGATCGTGGGGTGGCGTTAACAATGGGGGGGCATTTGACCCATCAGGGTTGGGAAACAATAAAAATTGGGGTCTGGGGGCCATTAAACATTGGGGCCAATGTAAAATCGGGTCTCAGGGACCATTTTACATTGTTTCCAATGTAAAAATCATGTCGATCGCGTCGCATGCGATTTGGTTGCATGCAATGCGATCGACGCGATTTCGGGGGGTCCCGATGGACACAATTTTTATCGCTGGCGCCGTGCTAGGAAACAAGTACCCTGAGCCCTTATTGTACTACTGAATGTAGTTGCCAAATATGGATCTGCTTGTTGCACAAGGCTGTCTAGCCAGACATGGCACCTACAGAGATTCGCCACACGCCAGCCCCTGCCAGCCACCGAAAGGGAACGTGTGTGCGTCCCCTTACAACGGGACTCCTCCCGGGTCCCCACCATCATTTCCCGGCGCATTCCCCCACCTTCCCGATCCTCCCCCTAACCCTGCCTGTCTCCTTGAAGTGTAGATGGGCAGGGTTCCTGTCCCCCCGCCAATGGGGAACTTGTGTCGAGTCAGATTTGGCACCCGATGCTGAATGAGCGACGCTACATCTGTATGACCTTGATGTATGGTGAAGACTTCCTGCTATCCTGGAGGACTGCTCCTGTGGTATATCACATCACTTTGCTCGTAGTCTACAATCTCAGTGATTCAGAAACCCTGCACTGGGGGTTTCCCCACAGTCTTCATTGATTTGCTGGTAATCTACAATCTCAGTTATCTAGAAACCCTGCACTGTAGTGTCCCTGCAGTCTTCATTGCTTCACTGGTAATCTACAATCCCTGTGATCCAGGAACCCTGCTCTGCCCTGTTTCATCAGCCCAGTGATCCCGAAAACATGAACTGATGAGTTCATCCTGGTGTTCTGTCCTGCAAGCTGGCCTGCTTTCTGCCAGCTCACTACCAGTGGTCCTGGGCGCTGGTTGTTGCCACTTTGTCAACCTCGCATCCCTTCTTCATTTTACCAGGGGCTGCCAAGAAAAATATGACAGCTAGAGAACATTAGTAGGAGTCCTGAGCCCAGATCTCAGAGAAGAGGACTTTCCCCTGGCAGTGGTTGATCCGCTGCAACTTTGGGTGAGCCACAGTGAGCTCATCCTGTTCCCAAGAAAACCAGTGGAAGCAGGGTCTGGCTGCTGGTAACAAGCTCCACATCACAGCTCCACCAGCTTATTTTTTTCTATCAATGTAATGACGTTCTGTCTGACATGCTCTGGAGTCCATTCTCAGAGTAGCAGCCACCCACCACCAGTTTAGCATATACAGGGCTGTACTTAATCCAGGATTCCTGACAGTCTGAATCTCGGGTCTTAATTGTCCAGTTCGACAGAATCTCGACAGCTGGAATTAAATGTTCTGGCTGACCAGTGTCGGAAAATGGGCGTGTCGGCAAAAACGTCAGTGGATTATCGAAACACGCCCATGAATTTAACAATCTGCTTCCGTTTCCACCAAAACAGTTCCAACTTGTTATAAAGTTTGATCTGTTTTGTCCGAATCCGCCTTCAATGCTGTCACAAACTACAAAATTGAATAGGTAGTAGCTTCTATTTCCCTCTACAGAAATATCCGCCAATATTGAAAACCCCCATAAGCTTTAAACCACCAGTTACACCCTCACATGATATTATTAATTTATTTATCACCAGCATACAGTGCACACAGGCCCCTGCACCTCTGCACTGCTCAATCTTAAGTAAGAGGTTGATGCTAGTATTTTCCCATAGATATGCACATACTGTTCATATTTCAGATAGCACTGGGAACATAGAGTGGGAGCCATGTGCCAAAAGATCTGTGCATGAACAGTAGATTCTGGCGTGCATCATGGAATTGGGGGAAGGGCATGACCTAGGGAGGCAGGGACATGGGCTCACAGGCAGTGTATCCTCTAAGCTGTGCGCGTGCACACAACCCGCCGAGCGCGCGCACAGACAATACAACAGAGCGCACAAAGCAGCAGTGGTTCCTTTTAGTAGTAGTGGGTTCAATTAATGTGTGTTTCACTCATTAATTACATTGTGTGTTGTGTTTTGAATGGTGAAATGTTTTGAATGTTTAATATCATTTTAATGTAAAGTTGACACAAATGCTGAATGCAGTGGCGTAACTAGCAATTTTGCTCCCCCCTGCCCCCCAAAAAATTGTCGCCCCCTCCCCTCCTAAATGTCAGCAGGCACTGGGTAGCGGGTGGAGGCTGGACGCCGACACGTGTGACACACACACACTGTAGCAGGTGGGTTACTAACCGGCGGAGGTGAGCGCTGGGGCTTGGCGATCTCTCTCCTCCACTCTCCCCCCCCGCCCCCTGCTTACCGCGTCCTGACTCCTGACTACTGACAGCTCCTGCCGCCGTTTTCCACCAGCCGCGCTGTTCCTGGCCACAGTGATCAGACAGCCTATCTGATCACTGTGGCCAGGAGCGGCGAGGCAGGCAGAAAAACTGTCTCAGCTGTCCCGTTACCTGCCATTCCCGTCCGCCAGGTACATTCTCGGCCTGGCTACAGGGAGCCCGGAAATACAGTGTGCAAGCCGGAAGGGCAGCGCTGTCTGGCTGGCTGTGTGAGGACGCTCAGTGACCCTGTCACTGCGTCCTCACACAGACAGCCAGAGAGCGCTGCCCTTCCGACTTGCACACTGCTCTTGGGCTACATTAGAACACAAAACATGCGCCCCAGAGGTGCCTGCTCCCCCCGCCACCGCCGGGGCTGCGGAGCCCAAATTACGCCACTGGCTGAATGTCGTTTTCCAGTTATATTTGTAAGGGACGCACACAAATTTTAATTTCCTTCCAAAGTTGCACAGCCAATATATTTTGCCGCACACAGCCTTCGTAAAATTAGAGGGAACATTGCTCACAGCACATCCCCATTTTTATCACTGCGGGGCATAATCAAGGAGGTATTGAGCTGCCCCATTAGGATCAGAATCAGCTTTATTGGCCATGTATACTTGCGTATACAGTACTAGGAATTTGTTTTCGGTTTGCTGTGAAGCAGCCAGGTGGGTAACAAGTAAACAGCATGCAGTATAAACAATAAACAATATAAACAGGTGGGGAAACATGTATAGACTATGTACAGTCTGCCTCTGAACATGTACAGACTCTGCCTGCACTGCTGTCTCTTTAACTGTGACAGGAGCTAGGCGCTGCATAATGACAATGTGGTACCCAGCGCAATGTCACTGAGGAAGGTATTTGGGTGTCACCCCTTGGAATGCTGACACCCGGGTACATTCCACAACACCCAATGATTCCAGTGCCTTTAATCCTTCTCTGCACTGTGACTCGCTTTAACAAGTCATCAATCTCCACTATCATCATCATGTCAACCAATCTTTTCCCAAATCACCATATGCCCAAAAATTCCCCCAAACTTTGTCACCATATTTACTTATGACCATATGACGAGAAGGGGAGGATGCATCTAGATGGGATGCGGTCATTTGGTCTACAGCATGATGGTTGACAGTCATTAGGTCAACACCATTAGGTCGACATGGGGTTTTTGAGCTGACATGTGCCGACAGGCGGTATTTCATGCCCTCCCATCCACTAGGGTGTGGTGGGAGAATAAAATAGTGTGCATAGCATAGCGAGGCACCAAGCCCAAAGCATGGTGAGCGTACTTTTTTAGTGTCCATGTTGATGGTATCGACAAAATCCCCATGTTGACTGTGCCCAAAGCATGGCGAGCGATGCAGTGCACTTTAAACTGTGTCCATGCCGACTGTGTTGACAGTGAAAAACTCCATATCGACCTTTTTACTATAGACCTAGACACTTGCGAACTTATGACCTGTCGTACTAATGACCTTTCTATCTAGAATCATGTCGACCTTTTCCCATGTCGACCTAACAGTGTCGACCATCATGCTGTAGACCAAATTATCCCAACCCATCTAGACTAGGATCCCACTGCAATGTCAAAGATGTCAGCTTCTTGGCGTCTAATTTTTGCAGGACTTGGATTCTTTATAAGGTGCTATGGCCGAGACTTGGCATTTCAGTCTAACACTTGCTGCTGTATGCTGCACTGTACTTTGTTGACTGGCTGTGCTGTGTCCCAGAGTCTCACAAGTGGCTGTGCTGTATAGTGACTGTATATCGGAGCACAGTACATGCTGATTCATTGCTGTATTCAAATTCACAAGCTGTGCTCTGTATAGTGCTGAATCCTGCATTATATTCTGCTGTACAGGCAAAGCTGTATAAGTGACTGTGTATAGGGGCATGCTGCTTTATGCTGCACTGTACTGTAAATTGTACAGTGCTGTGCACTTTACCTTAGTGCAGTGGCGCCGGAACGGGGGGGGGGGGGGGCGAGGGGGCAGCTTGCCCCCCCCCCAAAATTACTGAGGCGCTAAAGCAGCTGTGCGGGCGGGCGGCTGATAAATCAGTAATATGGGCGGGCGGGCGGTGGGCTGATTAAGCTTGATCCAGCCTCCCGCCCGTCCGCCTATATTACTGATTAATCGCAGCCACCCGCCCGCACAGCTGCTTTAGCGCCTCAGCAAGCAGTGGCGGGCTGGGCCGGGGGGCAGGGTGCCATGTGCCCCCCGGGCCACTTTACCATTTATCGCTGCGGGCCGCCTGGTGATGATCTTCATTCATTGTCCACCGGCACCTTCTCCTGTCAGCGCAGCGGCACTGGCTGGCCACGGCTACAGTAGCATGGCCGCCGGCCCCCTGCAATGAGGACTCATCCAGTCCTCCTCATGTCAGCAGCGCCCTGCAATGAGGACGCATCCAGTCCTCCTCCTGTCAGCGGCGCTGGCCGCCGGCTACAGGAACATGGCCGCCGCTCCCCTGCACGAGGTGACATCATGATGCCGACGTGCGCTTGATTTATGAGGGAGGATTCAGGAAGAGCCGGTGAGCGGAGGATGGAGGTGGCAGACAGAGAGGTAGAAGCCACAGCAGCACCACAGACCCAGAGACGCTGCCAGACCTCAGGACAGGTGATAATAATCTATGGTGGTCACTTGGGTATTTGGCACTGCTTTTGCCTTAAGCATATCTGTTACAGTAAAAGGCAGGAGCCAGCCTTGTGTGTGCATTTGCAGCCCCAGTATCTGCGCTGTCACTATCTGTCTCTGCGTATGCCATCTTTCAGAACTGCTGAGATGGGATTAAGTCAATGTTGTCAATTATTAATTTGCAAAAAAATGCTAAAACACTGGGCCTGATTCAGCTCCATGCCCATGGGTGCACCAGACATCCTTGCAATCACAGCCAGCGAATGTAACCGCAGATATGCACAGGTCACATCATGACGCCGATCCTGCCTGACCATGCGCCTCATGTGTGACGATTCAGGAAGAGCCGGTGAGCGGAGGACAGAGGTGGCGGACAGAGATGCGAAAGCAGCAGCAGCACAACAGACCCGGAGACACCGCCACACCTCAGGACAGGTGATAATAATAATCATCTATGGCATATGTATATGCCGCTGCCCGGTGTATAATGCCCACGTGTTTATGCCGCTGCCCTGTGTATAATGCCCATGCGTAAATGCCGCTGCCTTGTGTATAATGCCCACGCATATATGCCGCTGCCCTGTGTATAATGCCCATGCATATATGCCGCTGCCCTGTGTATAATGCCCACGTGTATATGCCGCTGCCAGTGTGTATAGTGCCCGGGGGTAACATATAGCGGTACTTGTTTCCTATCTGGGCGCCCGTCGTGGTGATCGCGGGTACATTTATGGCTGGCCGCGACGCGACCGACGCGATGCCCACGATTTCCCATTGAAACCCATGTTAAACATGGAAATCGCGTCGGTCTCGTCGCGGCCGGCCATAAATGTACCCGCGATGCTCCCGATTTCCCATAGGAATCAATGTTAAATGGCCCGACCAACGCGATTTTACTGTTAAATGCCTCAATGGACCCGATGTGGCCATAGGAATCAATGTTAAATGGGCTACAGAGCCCAAATAGGCACAATTAACCCTTAAATGTCCCCCCAAATTTTTAACGCCACCCCACGATCCACGCCAACCCGAAGCGTGGCGAGCGCAGCGAGCCCGCGAGGGGCGGCGGTACGCGTCCTCCGACCTTTTCATGCCCTACTATCCACGTCGGCGTGGAGTTGAGAATAGAATAGTGTGGCGAGCGCAGCGAGCCACCGAGCCCGAAGCGTGGCGAGCGCAGCGAGCCCCGCGAGGGGACGCGGATACCTTCACAGGTAAACGCGTCCCCTCGCGGGCTTCACAGGTGTCCGTGGCCACGCGGACACCTGTGAAGTCCGCGAAGGGACGCGTTTACCTGTGAAGGTATCCGCGTCCCCTCGCGGGGCTTGCTGCGCTCGCCACGCTTCGGGCTCGGTGGCTCGCTGCGCTCGCCACACTATTCTATTCTCACTCCACGCCGACGTGGATAGTAGGGCATGAAAAGGTCGGAGGACGCGTACCGCTGCGCTCGCCACGCTTCGGGTTCACGTTGATGGCGGGGTGGCGTCAACTACTTTTGGGGGGACATTTTTATGTTCAGGGGTGTTTTTGCCCCATTTCCCATTGTTCCCTATGATAATTTGGGGAAATTGATCCATTTAACATTGTTTCCTATGGTAAATCGCGGTCATCGCGGGTAAATTGAGGCATTTAACATTGTTCTCTATGGGAAAATCGCGGGCATCGCGTCTGGCACATCGCACCCGATTTTTTATCGGCCGCGATGCCCGCGATGGCCCCGATTTTACCCCCGATTAAAATCGTGGGCGCCCAGATAGGAAACAAGTACCCATATAGCAATTTAGGGGGCGCCAAAATGAGATTATATCTTGCCCCCCCCCAACCTAAAAACGTTCCAGCGCCCCTGCCTTAGTGCACTTTGTTCCCATGCATCTATAAGCCCTTTGACCCCACGCAATTGAACCAAGCTACAATTTCAAAAAAGAAAAAAAAAATCATATAGCTGTATTGTTTGTCCTGTTCTGTGCACTGTACCCCAGTACGCTGTGGCAAATCTCCATAGATGTGCTATAAACTGCTGTGTGTTTGTGCCACTGATCTGTCACTTAGTAACCATCCAGCTTGCTGCAGCCTTTGGCCAATATTAATGAAAAAAATATTGTGAGCTGTGAAGTGGTCAAAATTGACTGGAAATGAATGGATATTAATGTTGCTGAGATTAATAATATTCTAGGAACAAAACAAAAAAAAGACCCAAATTATGTGATTTCAGCTTTTTATAAAAAAAAAAAATGCAAATCCAAAACCAGTCAAGGAAGTTTGGCAAATCCAGACACCAAATCAGTGCCAAATCCAAATCCAGCAGAAATGGTCCAGCGCGCATCTCCAGTTGCAAGACATTAAATTGCTCTCTTGCTGACATCTCACCAGGATGCTGGTGTAACATAGATGACATAGAACATTAGGGTGTGACTGGGAACACCCTGGTCCTTGTGTGCACATGCTTATGACCGACATAAAAAATTATAATTATAAGCAGATAACCTTCTGGATCTTATAAGACACCCATTCTCAATGATAATAAAACTTAAGTTAAACTGTATTTATGTTTTTAACTTGTAATAAACACAGGTCAAACTGAAAAGTACATTTACCTGAATGGTATTAAATATTATATAGCATTACCCAATTAATATGTCAGTGTTTTTCATTATCACTTGTCCTAATTGTCCTAGCTAATTTACTTTATGTACAGTCATTTTAAACACAGCTCAAACATTGACAACAATTAATACAGTATACTTTGAGATGGAGGGGAAAGCTTTCAGTGGCCTGCTTTTAGATTCTATTTAACAGCCATCCATCCACTAGATGCCGGTCCCTCGCTCTCTTTTTCTGTGTGTGTGTGTGTGTGTGTGTGTGTGTTTGGCACACTAACCTTGGAATACTGCC
Organism: Crinia signifera; assembly: GCF_055691185.1. Lineage (NCBI taxonomy): Eukaryota > Metazoa > Chordata > Amphibia > Anura > Myobatrachidae > Crinia > Crinia signifera. Next base: position 280,140,366 of record NC_139217.1, read on the forward strand.
AGTGTGACAATCACTGCCTGAACAGTCTCCTCTGTCTGAGATTACTTCTCAGGTTTCTTTGTTTTATGGCTGGGTGGGGGAGAAAGTTGGCTCATTCTTAACTGAAACAGGATGTCCTGCTGGTGTCCCTGGCTGTGAGAGGCTCCATTTCATCGGATCTGCGAGCTACGCAGGATGGCTTAGTTTAATCCAGAAAGACTGGACTGTTGTTTCTTTATATATTTTGAAGACTTTAGAACCTGTGAGTAATGCCGCCTTTGCAATGTTTTAATAATGAAGTCAAAAGTATATATTTAAAAATATATGACAACCTATGTTTCTGGGGTATTCACTACAATCCTCAAGGGTGTTTTTAGGCACAGACATAATTTGATTTAGAAATGAAAACCTAATGACTACTTATAGTAAGCTTTTTACAATAGGGAATTCCACCTAGGATGAGCTAACCATCTATCATGGATTTTCACAATATTGTATATTTCTAGCCCTATCTTAGAGCAGAAACAAATATGAAAATAATAATAAATACGTAGCACATGAGAGTTCCACCTGTATTAAAAATATAAATGTATAAAAGGTGAGACCGTATATATATTTTTTTTATTCCCGATGTTTATAGAGATATGTAAAAAAAAAAAAAGTGAACATAGGAAGAAAATAAGACATACACTGTATGGTAAGATGTAATAGGGTGTTTTTAACAATCCCCCCATATCGCACATGTCACGTTTTTTTTTTAGAACAAATGAGAAATCACTTGCGATTTCTGGCGATTTGTTAATATTGGGAATGTACAATATTTTAAGTAAGGTGCAATATGTTTTAGTAACAGGAATGTGTTTTTGTTTTTTTACATACTCAACTTGCCACAAGCTCCTCCGCACGTCAGTCCTCTTGTCCAGCAGCACTCCAGGTTTTTAAAAAAACAAAAAAATGGAATACACAAACCCCGCCCTTTCAGAGTGCATGCATCACACTGCAAAGGACAGCTCTTATTGTGAGAGCTGTATGTATCTGACATATTCATGCATATGGCAATAATAAATGCACCTATACATGTGATGAATAGCAGAATTAAACATACTTCATACATCCCGCCCATAAAGAGGGGTGGTCTCAATAGTGTAAAGTTGTATGCACTGTTAGTAGCATTAGTTTAATATTTTTATTATTATTAAAATTTTATTTATAAAGCACCACAAGTGTTTCGCAGCACCGTTCAAAGGAACAGTACAGGGACACAAAACTTGGCATTACATTGAATAAATAACAAAAATAGAGTACAAATAAAGAGCACCACAGATCAATACACATTACAGCTTAAATATAAGTAGTGAGGACTCAATCAACATACAACTAGAGGCTTTAGGCCAATGATGGAGATGAGAATGAGGACAAAGGTGGTCACTGAGAGTTTGAGTATAATGTGAAGAGAAGAGGGCTTAGACAACAGGAGGGAAGAGGGCCCTGTTTGGAACTATTATCTTGTATACTGTGGGAAACTATGAACCCATAGAACCACTGACAACTGGAGAACTTTCTGTGGTGAGGAATCTGAGAGACTGCCATTAAAAGAACAACCTCTGAAACATACAGTAGTCAAAACATACAGGTAATGTTATTGAGGTAACAACCATTTCAGTGTATACTTTTCCAGATATTGCTTGCTTGAGATACTGGAGAACTTCGCAGAGGAAAAGTTGTAGTCAAATTAACAACCCTGCAAAAGGGACATGTCCAGCAGGAAGCCTCAACAAAAGGTGAAGTGGCTTAGAAGCCATCTCTCGAAAACAATCTATACAAGGCACAGGTTTCCCTGCCTCAAGAGCTGGGGAAATTGTAGGCCCTGGGTTGCTACCCTGATAGGCATCTAAAGCACAAGGAGAAAGAGACAAAATGCCTAGAGAGAGACCATAGGCGAATCTAGAATTATGGTAATGGGTGGTCCCAGATCTAGACATAATAGTAGGGGGACCTTTGCGCGGCACAGCCGCGCTGCAAAAGGGGCGTGGCCTCATGGGAAGGAGGTGTGGCATCACAAAAAGGGGTGTGGTATTACACTTTAGACCATACACAGTAATGCCTGTTACACATTTTAGCAAACTCCGTAATACCCATTACACATAAAGCCACACGCCGTAATGCCAATTACACATAAGGCCACACACCATAATGCCCATTACACATTGTGCCACACATCATGATGCCCATTACATACTATATGACAAACTTTAATGCCCATTACATATTTGCCACATAAGTGCTGCTTACCTACGTGCTCATTGCTAGGGGGTTCTTGCTTGATGGCACCATAGTACCCATTACACATGATGCCGCACACCATAGTACCCATTACACATGATGCCGCACACCATAGTACCCATTACACATGATGCCGTGCACCATAGTACCCATTACACATGATGCCGTGCACCATAGTACCCATTACACATGATGCCGCGCACCATAGTACTCATTACACATGATGCCGTACACCATAGTACCCATTACACATGATGCCGCAAACCATAGTACCCATTACACATAATGCCGCACACCATAGTACCCATTACACATGATGCTGTGCACCATAGTACCCATTACACATGATGCTGCACACATAATGCCCCTTACACATGATGCTGCACACATAATGCCACTTACACATGATGCTGCACACCGTAATGCCCCTTACACATTAAGCCACACATTATGCATAATGCCCCCACATACCGCCACTTGTAGTGTCCCTTATGCAATGCCTCCAAAAGTGCCACTTACTGTAAATTTTTAAATGAGCCTTCGCTGCTACTGCAGGGAGAGATGGAGAGTGGTGCAGCTGCCTCTATGGGGTTAGGAGCAGAGCGCAGCGCAGAGCACGCTCCTCCTTCCCTCCTGGTGTCCCCTCTAGCCGAGTAGACATTTGAAATATTGTGAGCGCTGTTGTTGTGATTAATGGGGGGGCGGGCTGAGGTGAAAGCGGGGAGAAGAATTGGAGAGGAAGCTGCAGGGGTGACAGTCATTGACAGCTGGGCAGAGAGCAGGGGGCTGCCCGGCTGTGTTCAGAGCACTGCAGGTCACGGCTGTTTGAAATACCCCTTTCACAACAGAAAATGCAGGGATTTACCCGGGAATATGGTCCCCTGCATGTTCTGGTGTGAGGGGGAGAGACAACCACTCCCCTCTCCCTACCCCCCTTTAATCAACCAGCTATATCTTCAGAACCAACTGCACCATTTACATGAGACCAGTATCATATTGAAGAAAGTTTGAATTGGCTTTGATTGATTTTGATTCAGTGAAACTGGGCTTTTTGGTTCCAGAGAAACCTGCCCTCAAAGAACATAAACAGTCATGAAATTACATTTAATAAATGAAAAAAAAAAACGGTTTAACCTCAATATCCCTGGAACCAATTAACCTATATGGATCGTGCCTGGTATCAGATTGAAGGCCCAGAGATTTGGGTTCGACTGAGATCAACCTCGAGCTTCAGTGATACCGAAGGGGGAACTGGCAGCCGTTGAACTGGGTGGGGGTCGAAATTAGCGGATCCCATGTTATCCTATAGGGAAAACGTTCCAGCTTTGCCTTGCAGTATCTCTGGTTCCCAGGGGGCTAGAGACACGGGGCTGGGCTCGTTGGAAAGCCCCATCCCTCAGCTAATGGGTGGTTCGGTGCACCCCCAGACCACCCCCTAGATTCGCCTATAAGAGAGACCAAGAGAGAGGTTGACATAATGACTAGGAGACTATGCTAAAAGACAGGGTGGGAACTGCAAATTATGAGCACAGTGAGCGGAAACAAAGTCCTCATGTCAGAAAGCCTTGTGTGATATAGAGCCTGTAGGAATCCCATGAAACAGGGGATGCTGCTACAAGCTGAAGGTAATACTAGTCACATAAAGAAGATTGGGAGCAGAGAGGTAGATGTATGAACAGTGGCGTAACTAGGGGTAGGCAGCCCTAGCGGTAGCCACTGGGGTACAGCAGGGTCCTGGGGTGCAGCAGAGCTGAAGGCTGTCCTGTGCAAGTTGCTGGTAGAAAGGAAGCTAAGGATGTACTGCTGAGCTGTAGAGTGGTGGTAATTCAATTTTGATGTGATGTGTATGAAATAAAGATATAGAGAAAATCGGTGTCAGGTGATTATCAAATTATAACACATCAGTGAGGTAGATAGAGGTGGTGACTAGAATCGTACCAAACTCACAAGGTTAGTTGTGATACCCCGTGTATAAAGGTTTCTTTTAGATGGGTCACCTTCCTTGTAAAGGCAATATAAGTGGGAAATATGCAACGTACCGTACTCACTAATTAGTGGATCTTTATACTCTCGTAGCGGTTAGTTTCCCCCTCAGACCATTATTTTAGGCTCCATACATGACTGACCATAGACGTGTCAAAGTGATGGAAGAAAGGAAAAACGATATATATAATTCAAGACCTTATCGAGTATACATTTACATAGAGGTATTGTGGGGGACTTTAAGCGTACCAAACTCACACAGGAATACACTTATGCTTGTAAAGGTTTTTTTAAAGGGCATCACCATTTGTGTCAGAAACTCCTGTAAGCAATGATGCGTACCGTACTTACAGCCACATAACATTCCGGAAGCACATCAAGGTATCTTTTTTCTAGTCCCAGATCATCAGACCATTGGACCAATTCTTGGTCTCGTATGCAGTGTATTAGAAATAAATATAGGAACCGTCTTAGGGTCATATATATCAAATTATTCACATGCAATATAAAAATATTTAAATAAAAACTTAAATACCAGGGTAAGTGGCTGGGGGTGGGAAATGCCACAACCCAGGTGAAAGTAGGATCAATCACTCCAAATCCAACGCGTTTAAACAGCTACCTGCTGTCTATGTCAAGGCGCCTTGGGAGTGGGAAATGCCACAACCCAGGTGAAAGTAGGATCAGTCACTCCAAATGCCAACGCATTTCAACAGCTTCCTGCTGTCTTTGTCAAGGCGCCTTGACGAAGACAGCAGGTAGCTGATGAAACGCATTGGAATTTGGAGTGACTGATCCTACTTTCGCCTGGGTTGTGGCATTTCCCACTCCCAGCAATATAAGTGGGAAACCTTTATACACGGGGTCTCACAACTAACCTTGTGAGTTCGGTACGATTCTAGTCACCAACTCTATCTACCTCACTGATGTGTTATAATTTGATAATCACCTGACACCGATTTTCTCTATATCTTTATTTCATACACATCACATCAAAATTGAATTACCACCACTCTACAATTGGAGTCAAGCACCATCATTGTTGTTTTCCAAAAGCACAGTGTTCTCCAAAGGGGATGTTTCCAGTGACCCTCCATCAACTTTGAGGCAGCACGGACTTCTTCATTGCGCCTTACGACTTTCTATTTATATTCTTTGTTCTATGTACTGCTGAGCTGCCTGTTGGTGGTGCTGCCGCACAGAGCTCCTCTGCACTCAGGAAGCTCTTTTATCTCTCTGTGTCTACACCCAGAGGCGTAAGGAGGGCGGAGCGGGGAGAGCATGGGCTCCGGGCGCCGGGACATCAAAGGTTGCCGGAGCCGTGCAGCCCGCTCCCTTGGCCGCCTGCTCCTTGCACTGCCCGACACCACTCAGTAAAGCCACAGTGTAGGCAGCGCTGCCTGCCCCCCCTCCCAGGAGTGCAGTGGCAGCACTGGCCACTCCCCCTCAGTCCTTCCACAGTGTGGGCAGCACTGCCTGACCCCCCCCCCCCTCTCCCAAGAGTGCAGCGGCAGCACTGCCCACACTGTGGATGGACTGAGGGGGAGCGGGCATCGCTGCCGCTGCACTCTTGGGAGAGGGGGGGTCAGGCAGCGCTGCCCACCCTGTGGATGGACTGAGGGGGAGTGGGCAGTGCTGCCACTGCACTCCTGGGAAGGGGGGCAGGCAGCACTGCCTGACCCCCCCCCCTCCAAAGCAGAGCAGCGGATTCCCCCCCCAGTCAAGTGGTGGGCTGGCACTGGGGAGCAGGGGATAATGAGGCACCAATGCAGAGTCTCCACTGCCAGAAGCGCCGCACAGAACAACCCACCGATGCCGGGGCACAGCCAGGAGACCCTCCACTGACGGAGCCGGCGCACAGCACAACCCAACGATGCCATGGCACAGGAAACATTCCACTGGTGGAGCTGGCGCACAGGAGACCCTCCACTGGCAGAGCACAGCACAAGAGACTACGGAACTGGCTCGGGCTACTACCAGCGCCGATGAGACTCGCTGACCTCTGCAGAGGAAGAGGAAAAGGCAGGTACTGTGTGGGGTATGTGTGTGTGTGTGTATGGGTGTGTGTGTGGGTCAGTTTGTGTGTGTGTGTGTGTGTGTGTGTGTGGGTGTGAGATATGCACTGCAAAACCATAAAATGCATGGCCTTCCTCACAAAAAACTTGTGATCCCCCCTCTCTCCTCTCTCCCCCCCTCACACACCGCCTTTACCCCCTTGCATCTTTATCACTACTCCCTTGGCTCCCCTTGCCCCCGTCCCCATCTATCTCCCTGCCTTTCTTTCATTCTCACTTTCTCCACACCACATCCCCTCTATCCCCCTGCCTCTCTCTCTCCTCCCAGTCCCCTATATATACCTGCCTCTATCTCACTCCAACTCCTTGCCTACCCTCTTTCCCCACACTCCCTCTCACCCCCACAACCCCTCCCGCCCCCTGCCTATCTCTTTCTCGCTATAGCTGGCATTACCCTCCACAGTGAAGCTCTGCCGGCGGGGGGCTTCAGCGGCTAAGAAATTGCTGTGTTTTTACCACATTTTCACTTTACATCCTGACATGTATCTTCCTTCACACTTTCTTGTGGGGGGCCCTTTTCAAAATGTTATTATGGGCCCAGAATGTTCTAGTTACGCCCCTGGTGTCAGATGTGTAATGGGCATTACGGTTTGTTATATAGTATGTAATGGGCATTATGTGTGACCTTATGTGTAATTGGCATTATGGCATGTGGCTTTATGTGTAATGGGTATTACAAAGTTTGCTAAAATGTGCAATGGGCATTACGGTGTGTGGTATAATGTTAGGCTGCGCGCCCTTTTTCCTGCGCAAGGGCCACGCCTACTACGAATCGGGGGGGCACAAAACATGCCCTTTCTCCGGGCACCGTGACACCTATGCCCCTTTCAGACCGCACTTTGTAAACGGTATATTGCCGTTTTTTTACCGTTTTAAAACGGTAATCTGTGCGGTCTGAAAGGTGCAGGACCACTTAACCGGTTAGAAAATACAGTTTTTTCTAACCGGTTAAAATGCAGGGTCCTACCCGTTTCAGAACCGGTATTTTAGGCTCAAAATCGGGTCTGAAACGGTATTTAGGACCCAGCCAATGAGCTGGGTCCTAAATTCAGCGCAGTGAATATTTAATGAGCGCTCATTAAATATTCACAGCACTGGAGCTGCCCCGCGTCCCCCCGTGCGCGTGTCGACACCCCTCCCCCCGCGCGTGTCGACGCCCCCCCCCCCGTGTCGACCTACCCCCGTGCAGCCGGTACCTCCGTTGTGGATCCCGGCACTGCAGTTCAGTATGGTCGGAAGCACTTATGAAAAAAAGTGTCTTTCAGAAAATGGCTGCCCCATAGGAAAACCTGTTTAAAAAAACTGTCTTTCGTATGGGGGCAGCCATTTTCCAAAAGTCACTTTTCAAGAAAGGTGTTAGGTCGACATGGGGGGGGCGTCGACATGCGCGGGGTGGACACGCACACGGTCGACACGCGCGCGGGGGGAGCTGCACGGAGGGGAGGGCTGAAGGCTGCACTGGCTTTGACCCTGTATTTGGAAAGTTTCCAAAAACGGGTCTGCCAGTGTCAAAAAAATCGGCACTTGAACGGTAATATACCGTTTAAGAGCTGCGGTGTGAAAGGGGTTTTATCTGGCAGACCCGTTTTTTGGAAACGTTTTCAAATACAGGGTCAAAGCCAGTTATGCGGTCTGAAAGCAGCACTAGCTACACCACTGTCTACACCACATGGGGCTGGCTGAGACACTGAGATTAACCTGGAATGGACTGACAGGCTGACGCTCCAGGTCTGTGTCCCTTGTTGTGGGTGCCAGCCACAGGGGTATGGGCAGGGGGTGAAGAGTGCGTACACCATTAATGTGTGCTGGTGGCCCAGTGAGCACAATGATGTCTTGGTAGCTGCAGTGGGGGGGCTGGATATGTGGAAACTGGGTGCCCTCCATTGCATGTGGGGTTATTTGTTTTATTATTGGTGTTTGTAAGTATGCTGTGTGTATGTATTCTATGTATGTGTGTATGTATGTATGTATGTATGCTATGTGTATATGCTATGTGTGTGTGTGTGTGTGTGTGTGTGTATGTATGTCCTTTGTGTATGCTATGTGTGGCTATAGCTTGTGTATGTTTATAAATATGTTGTGTGTGTGTGTGTATGGTATCTGTGCCTGTATGCCATGTGTGTGTGTGTATGTCCTTTGTGTCTATGGTATGGTATGTGTGCGTGTATGTCCTGTGTGTGTATGGTATGTGCACATGTATGTCCTGTGTGTCTGTATGGTATGCGCGCATGTATGTCCTGTGTGTCTGTATGGTATGTGTGCGTGTATGTCCTGTGTGTCTGTATGGCATGTGTGCGATTACTGTACAGATGTAGTCGGACTTATTGTTGCTGGCGAACCGCCAGCAGCATGTTGCTGACGATCCGCCAGCAACACGGTGCTCCAACTGACTGAGACGCACGTGCGTCCCCCACGCACGCGTGTCTCAGTATCCGGGCGGCGAGGCGGACGCAATACTGTCTGCCTCCCGCTCGAGGGGGCTGGGGGGGACCCGAGGGCACTGGTGTGGGCACCGGGCGACCGAGGGCAGCACCGTCGGAAGGGGACGTGCACGCACCTCGTGCGCGCGTCCCCTTCCGGCATACAGATGGCGCGGGGCAGGGGATGGCGGCTGGCGTCGCCATCGCCATCCCCTGCAAAGATGAATCCCGCTACATCTGTATGTGTGCATGTATGTCCTGTGTGTATGTGTGTATGGTATGTGCATGTATGTGATGCATGTCTATATGGTATGTGTGTATGTCCTGTGTGTCTGTATGGTATGTGTGCATGTATATCCTTCTATGTATTTATGTTATGTACAGTATTAGAAACATTTCTGGGTAATGCAGGATCTCTCGACAATAAAATATGTGTATATGTGTATACACACACACACACACACACACATATATATATATATATATATAAATAAATATATATATATATATATATATATATATATACAGACTTCAGGACCCCCCTGTCTTAAGTACCCCGGGACCTCCAGGGCCTTAATTCAGCTCTGAAGGGGGTATCTTCTTTGTGGATTGGCACTCACCCTAAAGGTACATTCACACTGGGCATTTTTGCCCATCGTGTATGGATAACGATGTGTTAGGGTCATTATGGTGTGTGGTATAATATGTAATAGACATTACAGTGTGTGGCATATTGTCTAATAAGCTTTGCCACACACCCTTTTTGGAATGGGCACGCTATAGGTTCTTCATAAATTCTTTGTGTTTTTCTTTATTTGCGGGGGGTACTATTTTTACTGAGAGTTGAATTGCTGAGAAACTGTCCTGTTTCTTTTACCAAAAAATGGAAGGAAGGAGAGGGGGGGGGGGGGGCAGAATTTGTTTGGCAGGGGGGAGCAAAATTTCTAGCCACTGTACATGAAGCAGTGATAAGGAAGGAGAAGTAATATCACTGGCCAATCAGCACCTGACTGTTAACTTACAGGCTGGGTTTAAAAATAACAGCAGTATACCAATGAGTATTAAATTACACACATTTTATTGTGCATTTGAAATAAAATAAGACTAATTTAAAAACAACAATATGAGGACACTGGCACCTATAAATGCTAATAGCTGAAATTCATCCATTCCTATTTGTATCACCTGTTTTTGGTTAGGGGAATTCTTGTAAAATGTACACAGTCTCTGTTAAGCTCTTTGAATAAAGATGGTATAGTTACCAATAAAAAGCCATCCTACAGACAGGGAAACGTGTAAGAGTTGGAGGCCCATCATCTTGCCACTGCCATCTTGTACTTTATTTTATCTGGACCATTCGCCACTGTGGGAACTATTCAAAGTCATCTTAACATCATTAAGTGGGACTCTTTTTATTTCACCACCACCCGGGAGGATATAACTGCAATGCCATCCTAAAATTGGATTGATTCCCTAGGTGGATGATATTGGAAACTACACCAGGGTACTTGAAAACAGTTCATGAAGAACTGAAACGTTGTCTTACAACTCCTTATTGTGAGTTTTATTCCGAGTGCCGCACCCTCTACCTGATATACTATCCAGTCTTGTGAAGGCACTGGGCACTTTTATTGCTGGGAGTGCCTGACCCACACTGTATATATATGTATATATATATATATATATATATATATATATACATACAGTATATAGATATATATATCTATATATATCTAGTCCCTCCGGGACTATGGTGTGCCCTGGCAGATTGCTGGGATCGCCAGCGTCCAGTGAGGTCTGAAGCACCGTAGTACAGCGTCTATGCGTTTCCATGGAGATGGACGCTGTGACGTGGTTTCCACCTAGTCCAGAGCCGCCCATGTTTGCAAGACACTTGTGTATACGTTGCCGGGGTGACTGATGCGGTGACCGGCTTCTGCTGGATCCTGCGCCACGTCATATCCGGGCATCGGATGTCAGCTGCCCACTATGTTTCCCTCCAGGACACACGCAAAGCTAAGACACCTGAGATTGTCTTCATTTTGCGTGTACCTTCCACATCATTCAATGGTTGGTGACCATCGAATGATGTGGGTTTGGTTCCGTAGACTGGGAAGGGATGTTTATGTAATACATCCATTCACAGCTGTGCGGGCAAATTTGCCCCACAAAAGGGGGCGGCAGTCTAAGCAAGCCGGGCAGGCTTAAAAAGACACGCAACGCTGTGTGTCAACTAGAATAACCTCCAATGTCTACTTAGGCATGGATCTCTCAATTAATGAGAAACAATCAATATATTAAAAAAATTATATTTCTTTATAGTTACAGTACTTACACTTAAACCTCAGAATATAAAACAATTGCAATTAAATTATAAGTATTACTACTGTATAAGGACAAAGACTAAAAACCAAAATGTAAATATTATAAGATAGAAAATAAGCAATGTACAGTACAGTAGGGGAGAATAGGAAAACAACCTCAAAATAGCTGCAATGTGTATTGCAGGAATAATGCCTAAACATTATAAAATGTATGTGCAAATCCGAACCCTGCTGTAGTATATATGCTTCTTATCATCTTATTCTATAAAGATTCAATTATTTACCAACTTCATCTTTAAATCAGTTTCTCCGTACAAAGATATTAGGATTCTTTAGAATAGAAAGTATGCTTGAATGAAACTGTTCTTTTGGTACAGGTTTTGACAGTTCAAGGCAACATGTCAGAATATGGGAAAAAAAGGTGGAGCGCTAAGTGGATCAATTGGATATCACAATTTTAATTTGTATAAAAATATTAAAAAACAAGCAATTTGTGACAAGACAATAATAATATTTCAATAACAAAAAACAACAATAATAAAAAATTACATATATAATAAATAGGACAAGGAAGACAATACTTATGTCTCTGCGTAGCTGCCTTTGTGTCCCTTGAGATAAGGGGGGAGGCTCTCCGGATAGTGCACTACCGAATTGGTGGTTAGTAATTTGCCGTCCTGGATGGTAATAGGAGACGCTGGAGGATGGTCTGGTTCCCAAGAATTTGGGGTCCTCACTAGATTGCGCTGATCCCAGTAGTAGATGAAAACTGTGGTTAATTTTCTCGCTGGAGGATGTCAGAATATGTCACAGGCTTCTCATTGAGACAACAGAAACAATTTATAACTGACACACACAAAGAGAAGGATGCATTATACAAACAGACCAGTTATGCATTTGAATACATTTAAATAAAGATACAGTTTATATAGACACAACCTGTGCATACAGTATATATATATATATATATATATATATATATATATATATATATATATATATATTTACACAACAAGTGTGACCCTTAGACTGCGCTACCAATGCGGCAGCACTTCTATGGAACCTCGCTGTTAATAGAGGAACTAGTGAAAAGATGATAGAAAAAAAAACATAGAAGTGCGCTCTATAGGTTCACCAAAAAGTATATACAATGGTAAAATAAAGTTGTTTATTTGAGTGTTCTTCAACTTGACAGTTAGTTATTCATATGATTCCAATTTCTGATCCAACGTCTGAATTAAATTAGTTCATAAAAAGAGAGAAGATCCTATGCATTTCGTCCGTAATGGACTTCTTCACGGGTGTTTTGGATCTACTGTTTAAGGTGAAAGAAGTATGCCAAAAATGAATATATACTAATTATAAATATAGGTTGCAGGCTGTGCTTTGTAAAGTGCCCCAAGTATCCTAAAATTGGACAGAATGTGGAGGAGAAAAAAATTATTATGGGGGAGGAGACATATAAAAAGAAGAATGGGGGAGGAGTCATATAAAGATAATTGAAGTAGGAATTTAAACTGTGGTTCCCATTGTGAGGATTTTATCCTTAAAATAAGGGTGTATAATAGTTTATTAACATACCTATTTGGATACTATGATGAAGATTAAAAAATGGTATGTTCAAATATTAAGAACCAGGTGTGGCACGTTGCCATAAAATTGGAGATATTGCTCCAAAAAATAAATATACAAGGTCCTAGTAAACATATCTGGGTATTTTTCATACAATTCATAATTAAATTTATCATACAATTCATGATATGAAAAAAATTACAGTATTCATTTTACTTCATTTTAAAAAAATATATAAAAAAATAAATAAATAAAAAATCTTTATACAAAAAAAGATCTCTGTAAAGCGACTCAAGTTTTTTCCACGCTCACTGATATGGGTTTCTTCAGACAGCTTGTACATAAGGGTACATTCTAGAAATAATAAATGAAACACTATAGTACATTCCAGAAAAAATATATATACATAATGGAAAATTAATACTTTAAAAATATACAAATTATATTCAAGTTAATTCTTAACACTTTATATGTTACATTGAACAATTGTACTTTAAACAATCCAAAATATAGATATACATATATGGGACCAAAATAGTGCAACCTACCAGTAGTTAGAGGTGTTCAGTTTAATCAGTCTGAGAGATAAGATAGACTGAAGCTAAGCTGTATGTTTTATATACCCTAATGGGTGTGACATCACTTCCTGTAACATAATTTAGGTGGACTCATAGACATAGACCTTTAGAGGAGTTATAACCATACTTCTCCTGCACTAGAAGTACAAGTATTAGTATCTGCTGTCCCCAGAGAGTTAATAATAAAATGGGGGGTATTCAAATAACTAAGGAGTTTATTCTGTTTGGTACGGTGGAATCGTATACGGGCGGTTCAGTTTTTTTTTTCCATCTGCGCATGCGTAGCTTTCGCAATGCGCATGTGCGGCGACTCACACCGCTCACGGACGGGTCTTTCCGTGCGAAAAAACCTGTCCGCAAGAGCACGGTCATTGTGGGCGGCATGTGGGCGTTTAATTGTTCTTTAATACTGAGCACCTTCTTTCTGTCCTGTTGTGAAGCTTTAGATCTGGCCTCTTGGATTTTATCAGGGTCATAGCCATGTTCAATGAAACTTTTAAGGAGGGTTTCAGATTGGTACATGTAGTCTTCAAAACTTGAACAATTCCTTCTTAGTCGAATAAACAGAACATAAGGAACCCCACTCTTCCATCTGGGGTGATGACAGCTATTATAAGGAATGAAACTGTTTGCGTCAACTTCCTTAAAGTGCCCATACACTAGTAAGATTTATCTTCAGATCTGGCTATTTGGAACAAAAACATTGTTATGGATGAGAGATAAAAGTAGGTTCTGGTGATGAAGTCCTAGTGACGAAACATGTCAGGGTGAGGCCTGCTACACTCACCTCTCTCATCTTACCTGACGGCTCTCCAGACACTGTGATCTCCCTGATGCCGCATAGCAATCCAGCGTGCTGTGTTATCCTCTTTAGAATGTAAGCTCTCACGAACAGGGACCTCTTGCCTCATGCGCTTATCCTTTCCTACTTCAGTAGTCTTCGACTGCACCAAAGCATGATGTTTGCTGCCACCTGGATACTTATGTTGCAGTAATCGGCTGATGTTCCTATAATCATTTACCCTTTATTTGCCCTATATTATCTTAAACTGTAAGTCACTGTTTTCCTGTTTTGATTATGTGTACTCTGTAATTGGGCGCTGCGGAATCCTGTGGCGCCATATAAATAGAGGATAATAATAAGAGTCCTTGGTGAAAAGTTTCATGCCACGTGGTAACCAGCCCACACTGTTTTTAATTGGTACGAGCAAATATATGCAGTATCCTGGCTTTTATGCTGTTTTCATATAAAAAATCAGTTTAATGCACCATGAAGCGCACCTTGTCATCCATCTCTGTCTAGATATATATATATATATATATATATATATATATATATATATATATATATATATACAGTGGTCGAAGTGGAAATTTTGAAGTGGGGGTATGGAAATTTTGAAGTGGGGGTATGGAAAAGTAAAGAGTGAATATAGTGCGCACCTTCGGACACCCCCCTGTCCATCAATGTCCCCTGCCAGACTGCCCTGTTGTACAGGGGTATTACAAAAGCACAATATGCGCTGCTGAGTGATCAGAGAGCATCCTGAGGGGGAAAAAAAAGTTTTTTTTTTTTATCTTCAGATTAAAGTGGCGGTATGGCATACCCCCGTATACCGCCCCACTTCGACCACTGTATATATATATATATATATATATATATATATATATATATATATATATATATATAAAATCACAAAAAATAAGAAGCGTCACACCTTTTGTGTGTTCTAAAGATGGATTTACTCCCAAAACAGCATAGATAGCATAAATCTCTTTGCATGTTTAACTAAGCTCTGGAGTGAAGCTTATTTTCGTGATTATACATATGGGGAACTAGTTTGCATGGAGTGAGTACCCAGACGAGACTGCTGACCCAGATTTGTGGGAAGGGGTACCAATTTACTTGTTTGCCCCGGGCACCAGAAATCCTAGTTTCAGCCCTGCACTGAGAGCTGTTCATGTGCAGCACTTACATGATAAAGTGAAGTGCTGTGTGAGCTGTTGACTGTTGCCGCCATCATTCATGGAATTCCCTATGCCAGTCACACAGTGCTGCAGGAAACACGAGGAGTGTGGAGGCGGAGCTCATGAGAGACAGCTCACAGCTTTGCCTCCACACTCCCATGGGAGTATCTGTGCCAGCCACGCATGTGCAGCAGGGCAAACTCAGCCATTTTAACTCCTGGCCATGTTTGTCTACAAGCTGCTGCTGTGACCGTGGTAGTCACGACTTGCTGCCCAGTTATGCTGCATAGGGAGTTACAGTGTCAGCGGCATCCCACCAAGCCATTAATCTGCCATTATGTGGATGCCCCTAAATGGGTGGGGGCCCCAGGATGGCCGTACCTCTCGCCCCCTCCCTAAATCTGACCCTGATGTATATTGGCCAATATACTATCTGTAGAAGCCTTTTGTGTTCTGGGTTCTGGTTGTAACCTACTATATAAATGAATCTTTTTTCTTTAGGTCTCCATATTATACAGCATAAATCCAGCAAAACATATGTTTATGTGACAGCTTATTGTTATTATGTAATAGAAAAGATTAAGGATTGTATCTCTGTCGTCTATTGTTTTGTGCAATGGCACATATTGACAATGAATCCTGGAAAGAGAGACCTGGCAATGAGTAACAGAACTCTGAAACTATGGATAAATAAAACAATAATCTGGCTTTGTGCTTGGCATTTTCATATACTGTACAAGCTTGTAATCTTATAATATGCAGGCATGTATTCATAGAACATATCTGACCGAAGATCTTAGTCATGTGTACTACACATGTAGTGCCATTTTGTTGTTGTTCAAAGCAATCAAGTAGTAAGTAGAAGTCTGCTATGCTAAATTGGTCTCAGTGGACGCATAAAGCATATGGTATTCACAGGGTTCTGGGAATTTGGGCAGGTGCTAAACACCTAGTTACTGTATTAGTGTTCATCTGGTCCCTGGACACAGGTAGATTGTGAGACAAACATGAAGAAGGTTTTACAGTATTTGAAGAATATAGCATTTTTTAAAGTTTCTTATTTATTATAAAAAATTATAATTTTGCAGTAGTAGATATAATGTAATACTAATAGCTATGAGCAAACAAACACTATAAAACTATAGCCTTAAAGTACTGCTATTGGTTTTAATTAACCCAAGTAATTGCAGAGTCATATAAGGCTGAATTAACTAATTCACTAATTGCTTTGAGATCCCATGCTTATTTTTTAAATTATTTTTGATCAATTTTGTTATTTCTATTTATTTTTTAATTTTCCTGAAATTGTCGCTTTAATTGACATCCATTCAGTCCTCCTTCATTTTACAGTTAACTATTTGTTTGAAATTACTGTATGTGTCATTTTTGTTGTTATTTTAACCAATATACATGTCTCTCAAATACACATATTAGGCACTGAAAACTCTACTGTTGTTTAATGAGACTGGAGTACAATCAATACCGCTGATTATTCCATTTTCAGTACAGAAAAGGTGTACTTTGAATGCATTCTTTGATTCATCCATTACATTACTGTATGTTTAAAGCTGATCTGCTGAAGGAGTAACTCAAAGTAGTAAATAAAGATAGTTAAAATGCAAGGATCTTTTTTTGCCTTTCAATAAGTAACCTTGAAAAATAAATCCCCGTTTGAGATCACCTTTCAGAAACATGAATGGGTGAAGATCATTTTCCTTGTATCTTGGCCTGACTTCCAGGTGAACTCCGTGTGTGCACATGGGAAACTGATTTATATGTATGGGAGCCTGGACATCACAGTCATTTCATTTGCAGAATACTTTCTAACAAAACTCCTCATTCTTTTTGTATTTATTTATGAAGTGCCAACATCTTTCCCAACAATGTCTGAGTAAGTGATACTGTACATACAGGGCATTATAATGCTAATTTGGGACATGGGTGTTACACTACAAAACCAACCAAGCTCAATTTACAGTGCCTGACTTACGAAATTAACTTTACTTCCTGGCTTCAGCCAAATGTTGGCTATAATCATGTTCTTCCTAGAGATGTGTAGGCACTGTCAGGACTCGTGGATTTTGTGAGTCCGTTTGCAGATCAGAAGCTAGGGGGCACACTGAGGGCTGGAATGTAGCAGGCTTAATGTAAGTCTTACGCATAAGCTAGGATTAATAATACCGTTTATTAAGATGTCACAGTCACAGGTATTAATACTTGAAGCGTGGAACAAAGATACACACTGGAAGATACTTGAATAATGAACCATGGAACAAGAGTACACACTGGGAGAAACTTGAGCAAGAGTTCATTGAACAAGTGTACACCCGGGGAGATCCTTGGAGCAAGAGTTCATGGAACAAGTGAACACACGGGGAGATCCTTGGAGCAAGAGTTCATGGAACAAGTGTACACACGGGGAGATCCTTGGAGCAAGAGTTAATAGAACAAGCGTACACACTGGGAGATCCTTGGAGCAAGAGTTCATGGAACAAGTGTACACACGGGGAGATCCTTGGAGCAAGAGTTCATGGAACAAGTGTACACACGGGGAGATCCTTGGAGCAAGAGTTCATGGAACAAGTGTACACACTGGGAGATCCTTGGAGCAATGAAACACAAGGTACATGGAGACGGAAGTGCAAGTGTCAGGACACGCTGGGACCCAATGGAATAGACAAGCTGAGGACTCACGGATGCGGCAGCGCCGGTGCAGGTACACACTGAGAGATCAGTGGGACAGCAGCTGGAGATACACGGATGCGGCAGCGCCGGTGCAGGTACACACTGGGAGATCAGCGGAGCAGCAGAGCTGGAGACACACGGATGTGGCAGCGCCAGTGCAGGTACACACTGGGAGATCAGCGGAGCAGCAGAGCTGGAG
The DNA here is from genome assembly GCF_055691185.1 of Crinia signifera. Classification (NCBI taxonomy): domain Eukaryota; kingdom Metazoa; phylum Chordata; class Amphibia; order Anura; family Myobatrachidae; genus Crinia; species Crinia signifera. The sequence continues at coordinate 280,158,432 of NC_139217.1, forward strand.
ACACACGGATGCGGCAGCGCCAGTTCAGGTACACACTGGAAGGTCAGCGGAGCAGCAGAGCTGGAAACACACGGATACGGCCTCTGGTGCAGGTACTCAAATGGGAGACGGATAGAGCACAGTCTTGGAAGCACCCAGGCGTGGAGACTCTGGTACAGGTACTCACAGGGAGATGATTGAGCACAGCCTTGGAAGCACGCAGGTGCGGAGACTCTGGTGCAGGTACTCACAGGGAGACTTGGAAGCAGGGAGCTCAGAAGCACACAGGTGTGGAAACGCTGGTGCCGGTACACACTGGGAGATTGAGCACAGTCTTAGAAGCACGCAGGTGCGGAGACTCTGGTGCAGGTACTCACAGGGAGACTTCGAAGCAGGGAGCTCAGAAGCACACAGGTGTGGAAACACTGGTGCCGGTACACACTGGGAGATTGAGCACAGTCTTGGAAGCACACAGGTGCGGAGACTCTGGTGCAGGTACTCACTAGGAACTTGGAAGCAGGGAGCTCAGAAGCACGCCGGTATGGAAACGCTGGTGCCGGTACACACTGGGAGATCTTGGAAGCAGGAGCTGGTCTCAGCAGCACACTGGGAAGCACAGGTCGCAAGTTAACTCCTGGGAGAGATAGCGAATCACTGGTGTCTGCTGAGTCTCAGGTGAGGGATTAAATCCCCCGTGCTAGCTCCTGATTGGACGAGCACAGATGAGGGAGAGAAAGCCATTGGGCGGCCATGGGAAGATGGAGGCGCACTGTAAGACAAAGGGCCAAGCCAACATGGCGCCCGGGAATGGAGACCCACAATGCTAGGCAGGTGATAACAGGCACCAGCACTAGGACATACCCGCAGGACTCCTCCAGCCGGTACCAACATGAAGTGACCTAAGACCCCGACGCTGGACCCGAACTGGTAAGCGCCGATTGTGTCCAGGGATCGTGACAGGCACAATCTCTGATTAAACCACTCTAGTATCGACCCAACACTCTTTCAACCATTTCAAGTCTTTATTAATGGGCACACTAAACAAAACAGGAATATACTTCCAATACTTAGGCATACAATTCTGATGGTCAGAATACGGATGCTGGTACCTACAGAGACCATAATATTAAATTTACCTTTTAAGTAGTCATAAATTGTAAAGTAGGTTTCACATTTGTTTTACATCTAAAGCATTGTGACACTGTTCATCATATTAAATTTCATTTGATAATGTCCTGTATTTGCATGCTTAAAGGATCCACTGGCTAATTTAAAATGTGAATGTGGTAGGCCAGGGTAACTTCTGTAAATTGTTAGCTTTAAACTTAATTCTTGGTGGTTGTAGCAGTGGTTGACAGTTAGTTTAAGGTAGAAGAAGTTTAAAGTAGAAGGTAGTTATTTTTAGCAATACACGTTCATTTCCTGTCCACCAGGTAAAAGTTAATGTGTTTTAGACAATTACATAAACAGAATGCTTGCTGTGTGGTTGAATTAGTCTTCTCTTTTTGCCCTCATTATGGAACCTTTAGCGGCGAGGTTACGCAACAGCTCCTCCATTTGCGGTATCCGCACCGGCCCGTCAGAACATAAGATCGCATTATACGCCGATGATGTGCTATTGACACTAGCCAATCCGGCCAGATCCATCCCCCCTCTCTACTTTCTGAAATACAACTGTACTCCTTATATTCTGGTTACAAGATAAATGTGGAGAAAACCGAGGTGCTTGATTTTCACATCCCGGGAACTCTCAAATTCGAATTAATGAAACTGCTCCCATGCAATTGGAACAGAAAGAAAGTCAGGTACCTCGGGATCTATTTGACCCACCACCAACTATTCCAGGCTATTTTTCCCTGACTTTTAGACACAATTAAAAACGATTTTACTTGGTGGTCCTCATACTTTATTTCATGGGTGGGTAGAATTAACTCCGTTAAGATGAATATCCTCCCACGCCTCCTCTACCTATTCCAGACCCTCCCTATTTATATCCCTCTTTATGTTTTTAAATCCCTTCAACATCAGACTATTCCAGGCTATTTTTCCCCGACTTTTAGACACAATTAAAAACGATTTTACTTGGTGGTCCTCATACTTTATTTCATGGGTGGGTAGAATTAACTCCGTTAAGATGAATATCCTCCCACGCCTCCTCTACCTATTCCAGACCCTCCCTATTTATATCCCTCTTTATGTTTTTAAATCCCTTCAACATCAGACTACTCCAGGGGTTCCCAATATTTTTTGATTCACGGCACCCTAGAGTATCAAAAACATTTTCACGGCACCCCTAGGCCAAATTTTTATTTATTAGATTGGGTTTATATGTGATTCTTAGGGTCAGTTATTTGTTAAAGGCCAGGTTTTGCTTCTGTTTATACACATTTTATAATTGGCAGCCACCAGCACTTGTTTTGCTCATAAATAATTAGCCATTAATAATTTGAATTGGTCCTGGATCACCAACCCAGGACACCCCTGCAAGTGTCCTGAGGCACCCCAGGGAGCCACGGCACACAGTTTGGGAACCACTGGACTACTCAATTCATTTGGGATAAAAAGCGCCCTCGAATAAGGCTTAAATTACTCCAGCGCTCCTCCAGTCAGGGCGGGTTGGGAATTCCAGACTTCTGGAAATATTACTATGCCTCTCAACTCTCGCAGAGTGTCCAGTGGTGTAATCCCTGGGGGGCTGGGAAGGTTTGGGTAAACATTGAAACAGATGAATTGGGGCTATCTACACTATCCTCCCTTTTATGGCTCCCCAAAGCCAAGCGCCTGCAAGCAAGTTTATCCCACCCCGTAGTCTCTCGTGCTCTTTCAGTTTGGGATAGAACCAATAAGATTTATCATTAAGCCCCATCCCCTCTAATTCCTCTTTTCCACAATCCAGATTTCCCTCCGGGATTGGGCCATTCCTCGTCTAAATGGTTGAGGGCCAATATTTATTATCTTAATGATATATCCAATAATGTTAACTTTCCTCAATTTTCAGAAATCCGGGAGGGCACGGCAATCCCTAACATTGACTTTTTTCGATTCCTACAGATTAGGCATTTTCACTCCAAAATCGTATCCACCCTTATATCTAGACCTTTAACATCCTTTGAATATATCTGTTGGAAACGTTCCTCTTCTAGGGGCCTGATATCCGCAATTTATTCTCTTCCAGAGACACGTTCAGTCTCTTCCCAGGCCCCACATGAAATGTCCTGGGAGCGTGACCTAGGACTCTCCCTAGATGATGAAGACTGGGCAGAGATATGGGATCATGCTGCCTCAAGCTCTATTTGTGTGAAAACTAAAGAAAACATTTATAAGCTTTTGTACCGCTAGTACTATGTGCCCTCTCGTCTACAAAAAATGTTTCCTGACACATCGGACAGATGCTGGAGAGGCTGCCCATCAGAAGGCAATTTTATTCACACTTGCTGGTCATGTCCTAAAATTGCCGCCATTTGGAGAGAAGTCATTGCCTTAATCTCAGATTTGTTTGGTTTTGCCGTCTCTCTAGACCAGGCCTGGGCAACACCGGCCCTCCAGATGTTGATGAACTACACATCCCAGCATGCCTTGCATCAGTTTCAGCATGGCCACATAGCAAAACTAATGCAAAGCATCCTGGGATGTGTAGTTCACTAACATCTGGAGGGCCGGTGTTGCCCAGCCCTGCTCTAGACGCTAGATACTTTCTTCTTCCACTAAGTCTCCCCAAGCTCACTAGGCATCAAAACAGACTGCTCCGTCACATTTCCTCGGCTATGACTTGCCAAATAGCAGCCGACTGGAAAAAACATACTCCAGCCCCCATGCAAGCTATAATTTCCTGTGAATGGTATATATACAAAATGGAATACATGACAGCGGTTATACGCCACTCTCTTAAAACTTTTCATAAGACCTGGTCCCCATGGCTGGCCTCACAGAACTCACCTCCCCCATTTGACTTTTGATTGTGGAGGCCCCCCACTTTCCCCACTTAATTCCCCTTCCCTCCCCTTTTTCCTATTCCTCAAGCTCTTCTCCCCCTCCTCCCACCTCTTGCCACTTCTGACTCTCTTCTTTCTTTCCTTCTCTTCTTTCTTACCTCTCTTTTCTTAGTCTTCCTACAGCCAGCTTTAGCTTTCCTGCCTTAACAGGCCTCGCCAACAGGCAGTCTGCCACTCAGCCCTGGCGGGGCTTACCTTTCTTTCTATCCTATGTCTTTTTGATACAGAAAATGTTTGGAGCACATTTGCATTGCTACAAGATTTGAATTTCTGTTGTTGTACCCGAACCAGCATGTATGTTCAAGTGTTCCATCCAATAAAGTGTGTTTAAAAAAAAAAGAATTAGTCTTCACTTTCTCCCCCTAACATGTTGTAGGCCTTTTGTTTTACATATAAAAAAATATAGACGTACACAGACAAAAATCATACATAAGAGACACTACACACATACTGGACACACTCAAGAACATGCAGTGGGATAAAGATTTTTGGTTAGTAACATCAGATGCAACATCCTTATATTCAGTAATAAAACACGACCAAGGTTTAGAAAGCATTAATTATCACCTCACGCAAGATCAAGGGGGGTTATTCTAGTCCATTCTTTCTGACAAAATCCTTCTTAGATGGACAAAACCATGTGCACTGCGGGTGGGGCAGATGTAACTTGTGCAGAGAGAATTAGATTTGGGTGGGGTTTTTCTTCAAAGTGAGATCTATATTGAAGTGTAAAATCATGCAGTCAGTATTTTCCCTGCACAGAAACAAAATAACTCACCCAAATATAATTCTCTCTGCACATGTGACATCTCCCCCCCCCCTGCAGTGCACATGGTTTTGTCCATCTAAGAAGGATTTTGTCAGAAAGAATGAACTAGAATAAACCCCAAGATTTGACATCAGAACAGACAAAATTCATTTTGGAAAGTATTAACTTCATTTTAACACATAACTATCTATGGTTTGAAAACAATTTTTATTTACAGACCACTGGGACAGCGATGGGCACGAGATTCGCCCCCAGCTACGCCAACCTCTTCATGAGCTGGTGGGAGGACCAGCACATATGGAGAGGTGGGTGGTGGCTGGAGGAGAATCTCGTGCTCTGGAAGAGATACATAGACGATGTGCTCTTCATTTGGAGAGGGGATGAGGACTCTTTGAAACAATTCATTTCACACTTAAACAATAACCAAAACAATCTCAGCTTTACAACTGTATATAGCAAGAAAGAAGTCAATTTCCTTGTTTTACACATATACACAGAAGCAGTGCCAGATTAAGCCTTCGGGGGGCCCGGGGCACTTTAGACAGGGGGGCCCCCTTGCACTTGTCATTACTGGCCGCACACTGCATGGGGGAATATTACACTGTCAAAACACAGAGTAAAGGCAGTATAAACTTTGTCAATGGGTAACTTCAGGGGATATATATATATATATATATATATATATATATATACACACACATACACACACACATACATACCACATGAAAAGCCAGTGTTTGTCCCTATGCACCTTACTCTGTAGGAGACCTCGCAGACCCAGTGCTGCCTCTGATTAAAAACCCTCCCATGACTAGGCTGCTGCTGCTGTTATCCATGGGCCTGAGAAGCATGTAATGAGCTTCACCAATCAGAGCTCAGCACAAACGTCTCAGCCTCTGCCCTCTGGTGCAAAGTGTCATGGGACTTAGTCAACTCCCATTAATGCACTGCACGATTGGTTCCGATTGCTCAGCACCATTAATCATTGTCACATTTGCAGATAGGTGAAGCTGCAGCACTACCCCACTCCCATGCAGAAAAAACCTGTAGCTAAAAAAAAAAAATATATATTTTTTTTTAAAATACATGCCAACCACAGGGGGCCCCTAGCTAGAGGGGGGCCCAGGGGCACTGACCCCTTGTGCCCCCATTATAATCCGGCCCTGCACAGAAGACACCAAGATACACACAAAAACATATAAGAAGATTGTAGACGTAAACAGTTATATTTTATCAACGAGCTGGCATCACCCCAGTTGGCTTGATTCAGTGCCCACAAGCCAATTTATGCGAATCAGGAGAAACTGCTCCAAACTAACAGACTACATAGAGCAAGGAGAAGAATTAAAAAATCAATTTAAAGAAAAAAAGTATAAGGACCACAAAATTAATGAAGCATTTGAACAAATGAAACAAATAAATAGAGAGGACATATTACAATATAAAAACAAAAAGACAGAGAAAAATGGCATTCCCAATGAAGTGTTATTCATTACACAATATTCCGAACAGTCAAGACAACTAAAGAAAATTATAACCAAACATTGGCCATAACTTTTAGAAGACGAAACCCTAGCTGACCACCTCCCAAGTAAACCGAAAATAGTTTTTAAAAAAGCACCAGACTTAAAACAAAAATTAACAAAAAATCATATTCCCCCAAAATCTAACACACAATTGACAATAGACAAAGGCCAATCAAGCAAAGGTTTTTTTCTTTTGTGGGGGCTGCACAGGATGCAGAAATCAGAAACAAAGGAGCACAAAACCAACTACCGATTTCAAATCCACAAATAGTGAAGACACATTTAAAATAAAACAAATAATTACATGTAGTAGCAAGGGGGTGATCTACTTATTAAAATGTGGATGCAATAAACAATACATAGGCAGGACAACACGACAACTGAAAGACAGAGTATGTGAGCACATAAGAAATATAAGGTAAGGACATGACGAACACAACCTATCAAGACACTTCAAACTTCACCATGACAGCGACCCTAAAACATTAATATTTGTAGGAATAGAAATAGTACATCCGAACTGGAGAGGAGGAGATTTTACACACAAAATCAATAAGAATGAACTGAAATGGATGTACAAACTAAAGACATTCTCACCAAGGGGATTAAATTTAGACAATGAGGTAAAGTCCATCATAGGCAAGAAATAATTGACTCCACAATTAATCATAACCAAACAGTAAAAGAATATGGGAATGGAATACACTACAAAGCGGAGGTAATACCCTAAGAGAATAAAAATGAAAATAAACACACACCTAAAAATTACCATAATTATGTACAGACACCCAAACCATAAAAAAGCTAATACTATAAATACACGCAAGCCCCAAAGAAACGTTTTCAAAACTGTATACGCAAGATCTAGAGAAATACACCTAGAGGCTTAAAATGTCAGAATTACTAAATGCCACCATGCAATCACGTTATGTAAAACCTAGAGAAATATACTCAGAGGTTTAGAATGTCCTAAATGCTGAATACCATCATGCAATCACGTTAGTGTGGAAATTAAACGTCAATCAGGAAGAAGAATGACAGACACCCATATTAACCAATCAGCAACCCGCTAGAGAACCAACCCGGGACATTTAAACAGACGGGAACTCTAGCAACACACACCTCCTTGAAGAAGGCAATTAGCTGAAACGCGTTGGAGGGATATCCGTACACACCAGCAAGAACAAGAAGCAGACTGTCATCATCCCCCACCGCACGTAAGAACAGAGAGCTGAACATCATAGCCGGTTGCCAATCGTGCGGAGAAGACCATCAGCGTGGAGAGGGTGAGTAGGAGACGGAGAGAACTGTGAGGCAGGAGGTCCCCCCGGGCGGTTAAGCGAGGCAGTGTCGACGGCGGCGACAGCTGCCCCAAACACCGCACCCCGCTGCCCTTAGTCACCGCAGCGAACGAGAGAGAGCGGCGTGTGAAGTACTGAGTGCCACAGCACTCACACGTCACTGCCGTTATCCCGCAAGCAGCGGTATAGACACCGGCACCCTAAGCTGCACCGGTCGTCCGTCCCCCCCCTCCGAAAACCCGTTGAAAAATCCATTACGCTCCAAAGGGGTACCCGAAGACTTGTTATCTTGCAAACCTAGACTAATGTTTGACGGGACGCTGCAAACATAGTTTAGATAAAAGACTGAGACGATCTATACTGCAATCAGTGCAGTTTTATTGATAAATTGGACAATGAGACATTTTCCAAGCGTACAGACTGGGAGATAATCACTACAGATTATGCACAGTGGCTGATAACTAGTGCATATTTGAGTATTAAGACCACAGTACTGCATGCTTGTATCTTTTTCCATACCTGATAATATTTTAAGTAAAATTTGTTAGAATAACATTGTGTCAGATCCATTCAATTGTAGTTCAGTTCCACCTGAATTACACATACTTTCTAGATTTCTCACCCATTTATTTAATCATTTATTTTTCACTCATTTATTTATTTTCTGCCATTTCCTACCGATACCATTATCCAAAGATTGAGCGCAGCACTACCCCCAGACCATAGAATTTAATCCTTGGGATACAGTCAGATCCCACAGTGCGTTTGCAGCTCATCACCCTGATTTTTTCAGTGCGCAGGTATAACCAAAATTTTATAAAAAAATATAGACCTGCTTAAAGTCCAGGCAATTGCTGGCACAGATAACACATATAGGTGTACAAGATACTGTATATCTAGACTTCTGAGCAAATAATATTCTAATTATAATTTCCTTTGAAAAAGTAAGTAGCTAGTCCTCTAGTTGTCTATAATTATTCTTTAAATATCATGTAAAGAGACTATCAAACTGAATGCAATGCTGACTGACTTGGCGATTCTCCTGTAAGTTACTATGCAGGTTCTTCTAAAAGCCTGCTAAAACCAATGATACTCGTACACTAGCCTGAACTAAAATGTACTTATGTTGGGTGACTGCCAAAGCCATTACAACAGTTCTAATTTCTCAAGCTGTAAAATTGGGGAATTTTGATGAGTAGAATTTATTTAGTTTGGATTATCAAAAGACTTCAAGCTGCTGCTTAATGTCAGAAAATTATTACAGCCTTGGGCACCAGATTTCTCTAATTTCTAACATATTCCATAAGAAAAGTATTTAACCCCTTCCCGACATTTGACGTATATATACGTCATGGCCGGGATGTACTTCCCGACACATGACGTATATATACGTCATGACTTCAAAGTGCCACTGCGTCTCGAGACGCAGTGACAGAGGGACGATGTCTGCTGTCCCTGACAGCAGACATGTCCCTGCATGCCCAGGGGGGGCTGCGATGCCGCCCCCCCGTCGGCGATCGCTGTGATTGGCTGTTCAGTGTGAACAGCCATTCACAGCGTTTTCCTGTGTTACCGGCGAATCAGACGCTCGGTAACACAGGTGTCAATCACCGCCGGGCGTCAGGGGGCATGAGGGGGTCATCGGTGACGACGACACCTCACCCCACCTGCCCCCAAGGCTGTGATTGGTCCGTGGGACCCACGGACCAATCACAGCCAAGGCGCGTGATTTAAACTAACGGTGACTGCGCTGCAGACGCCATTCCGGTCTGGAATTGCGTGCAGAGCGGTCACCGTGCCAATCTGTCGTGATACATACCTGATCCTTGCCTGAAACTTACCTGATCACCGCTGATCACCGCTGGTAGCGTGCTGCCAGCAGCTGGATACTTCCTGGATCTTGTGACTTCTGTGTGTGCTGCTGCAGCAGTGTCATAGAGTCACAGATCGTGAGAGATAGGGACAGATAGTGACAGAGAGTGATAGAGAGTGATAGAGAGTGATAGAGCGTGATAGAGAGTGATAGAGAGTGATAGAGAGTGCTATATTTTGTGTCTGCTGCACCCCCTTTTGTGCTGATCACTATATCTGAGGTGATCAGCAACTTTTTGGGGGTGCAGAGGTTTTTTTTTATATATATATACCTGTCAGTTGCAGCAAAGGTTGTGCTGCCTGTGCAACTGACTGCTGCCCCCGCTGCTGCCCCCCCTTTTGTGCTGATTGTGCTGATTAATTAACTGATCAGCAACTTTTTGGGGGTCCAGGTTTTTTTTTTTTATATATACCTGTCAGTTGCACCAAAGGTTGTGCTGCGTGTGCAACTGACTGCTGCCCCCCCTGCTGCCCCCCCCCCCCCCCCTTTTGTGCTGGTCAGTTTTAATTAATCAGCAACTTTTTGGGGGTCCAGGGTTTTTTTTTTATATATATACCCTGTCAGGTTGTGTGTCTGCTGCCCCTCACTGCTAATCAGTGGTGCATCACTGCATCACTGATCTGCAGTTTTTTTTTTTTTTTGGGAGAGTGCAGTGGGGTTTTGTTTTTACACCCACGTTGCTTGTGTGGGTGTCCTGTGGCCGCTGAGCGCTGATCAGTGACGTACAATCACTGAACAGCATTTTTGGCACAGGGTTGATATCATTTTTTTTTCTGCAGTTTTTTTAAATTGTTTTTTTTTTTGGAGAGTGCTGTGGACATTTTTTTTAAATAGTTTTTACACCCACGTTGCTTTTGTGGGTGTCCTGTGGCCGCTGATCAGTGACGTACAATCACTGAACAGCATTTTTGGCACAGGTTGATATCATTTTTTTTCTGCAGTTTTTTTTTAAATTGTTTTTTTTTGTTTTTACACCCACGTTGTTTTTGTGGGTGTCCTGTTGCCTTTGAGCGCTGTTCAGTGACGGACGTTACTGACCAACATCTGTGCTCAATTTGTTTTTGTGGGTGTCCTGTTGCCTTTGAGCGCTGTTCAGTGACGGACGTTACTGACCAACATCTGTGCTCAATTTTTGGCGCAGGACCTTTTTTTTTTTTTTTTAACCCCTTCAATTTTTTTTTTTTATTGGGATCAAATTCCTGTATAAAGTATTTTTTTTTCTGCACTACATACACACTACACACTACATACCCCCCGTGTTGAAATAAAGTTTGTACCCCCCCTATACTATACACGTGTTGAAACATTACACTTACAGAAACACAAAAATAAAAATGGCATCCCAAATGTCATCCCAAATGTCATCCCAGTCATCCAGAAGAATGTATTCAGCGGAGGAGGCATATGCCATGCTTGCCTCTGACTCTGACTCTGACACAGCCAGTGATGCAAGCGGGGAATTTGAAGGATTCGCCTTAAGCTCCTCTTCCTCCTCTGCTGATGAGGGACCCCCTCAAAGACGCCCCCGTAGAGCAGCTGAGACCCCCCCCAAATGATTGATCCTGTATGGACCCCACCACCAGACAATTTTGAGCCCCAGGTTCCTGAGTTTTTGGCCATCCCAGGAATCCAATTTGATTCAGCAGGTCTCAGAGAAATTGACTTTTTCAAATTATTTTTCTCTGATGATTTTATAAATTTAATGGTGGACCAAACTAATTTATATGCCCAGCAGTTTATTGCTCAAAACCCCACGTCATCATTTGCTAGGTGGACCCCTGTAGATGCAGTAGAGATGATGACGTTTTGGGGTCTGGTGTTACATATGGGCATAGTAAAAAAGCCAGAAATTAGGCAATATTGGAGTACAGATGTTCTGTACAGCACCCCATTTTACCGTATGGCCATGACTCAGGCTGGTTTTGAGATAATCCTTAAATTTTTACATTACACCGATAATACACTGTGCCCACCCAGAGATGATCCCACCTTTGACCGGCTATTCAAAGTCAGGCCGGTCATTGATCATTTCAGTGCCAAATTTGCAGAGATGTACATCCCTGAAAAATTTATTTGTATTGACGAGTCCCTTATACATTTTAAAGGAAGGGTTCAATTCCGCCAGTACCTTCCCAGTAATAGGGCAAGGTATGGCATAAAAATGTATAAGCTGTGTGAAAGCACCTCAGGGTACACCCACAGGTTTAGGGTATATGAAGGGAAGGATTCAAGAATTGAACCGCCAGAATGCCCCCCCTCCCTCGTAGGTGTTAGTGGAAAAATTGTCTGGGATTTAGTGCACCCCTTCCTGGATAAAGGTTATCACCTCTATGTGGATAACTTTTACACTAGCATCCCCCTGTTTAAGGCCCTTGGTTCAAGAGGTACAGCAGCTTGCGGTACTATGCGTAAGAACCAAAGAGGCCTCCCAAAAACGCACATTGCCCAAGTAATGAGAAGGGGTGAAAGCAGGGGAATATGCACCGAAAATATGTTGTTGGTCAAATATAAGGACAAGAGGGATGTCCTTATACTGACAACAATTCATGGAGACAGTACCACCTCCATCCCTGTACGAGGTACCAGTACCCACACCTCAAAACCTAATTGTATCCTAGATTACAATAGGTACATGGGCGGAGTGGATCTTTCAGATCAGGTACTGAAGCCGTACAGTGCCCTGCGGAAAACAAAAATCTGGTACAAGAAGCTGGCCGTGTATATCATCCAGATGGCACTGTATAACGCTTACGTGCTATTCCGTTCTACCAGCCAGAGGGGGACATTTATGCACTTTCAAGAGGAAGTCATAAAGGGCCTAATATTTGGGAACCAGCAGGCAGAGGGCCCCAGTACTTCTAGTACTTCTAGTACTGGCCCCCGTATTGTACCAGGGCAGCATTTTCCTAACGAAATCCCCTCCACTGCAAGAAAGGGCAGGACACAAAAAAGGTGCAAAGTTTGCTATAAAAAGGGAATAAGAAAGGAAACTATTTTCCACTGTGAAACTTGCCCCGACAAACCCGGCCTATGTATAAAGGAGTGTTTTAAAATATACGACACATCTATGGATTATTAGGTTCATCATTTCACCGTGCTTCGGGGGTCTTGCTAATGCCACATAGCACCCACCATTCATTCCAAAAATCACTCCTTCCCTTCTGAGTCCTGCCATGCACCCAACTGGTATTTTTTGGTCACATATGAGGCATTGCCGTACTCGGGAGAAATTTGGGAACAGATTTTGGGGTGCTTTTTCTCCTTCATACCTTCTGAAAATGAAAAATTTTGAGCCAGAACTGCATTTTTGTGTAAAAAAATGTAATTTTTCATTTTCACTGCCCAGTTGTATCAAAATTGGTGAAACCCCTGGGGGTTTGAAATGTACACTATACCCCTAGATGAATTCCCTGAGGGGTGTAGTTTGCAAAATGGGGTCACTTGTGGGGCGGCTCCACTGTATTGGTGCTTTGGGGGTCTTGCTAATGCGACATAGCACCCACCAACATTCCACCAGAATCTGTGCTGCAAAATCCAAATATCACTCCTTCCCTTCTGAGTCCTGCCACTTTTTGGTCACACATGAGGCATTGTAGTACTCGGGAGAAATTGGGGCACAGATTTTGGGGTGCTTTTTCTCCTTCATACCTTCTGAAAATGAAAAATTTTGAGCCAGAACTGCATTTTTGTGTAAAAAAATTTAATTTTTCATTTTCACTGCCCAGTTGTATCAAAATTGGTGAAACCCCTGGGGGTTTGAAATGTACACTATACCCCTAGTTGAATTCCCTGAGGGGTGTAGTTTGCAAAATGGGGTCACTTGTGGGGGGCTTCCACTGTATTGGTGCTTTGGGGGTCTTGCTAATGCGACATAGCACCCACCAACATTCCACCAGAATCTGTGCTGCAAAATCCAAAAATCACTCCTTCCCTTCTGAGTCCTGCCATGCACCCAATTGGTATTTTTTGGTCACATGTGAGACATTGCCGTACTCGGGAGAAATTGGGGCACAGATTTTGGGGTGCTTTTTCTCCTTTATTCCTTGTGAAAATGAAAAATTTTGAGCCAGAACTGCATTTTTGTGTAAAAAAATTTAATTTTTCATTTTCACTGCCCAGTTGTATCAAAATTGGTGAAACCCCTGGGGGTTTGAAATGTACACTATACCCCTAGTTGAATTCCCTGAGGGGTGTAGTTTGCAAAATGGGGTCACTTGTGGGGGGTTCCACTGTATTGGTGCTTGGGGGGTCTTGCTAATGCGACATAGCACCCACCAACATTCCACCAGAATCTGAGCTGCAAAATCCAAAAATCACTCCTTCCCTTCTGAGTCCTGCCATGCACCCAAATGGTATTTTTTGGTCACATGTGAGGCATTGCCGTACTCGGGAGAAATTGGGGCACAGATTTTGGGGTGCTTTGTCTCCTTCATTCCTTGTGAAAATGAAAAATTTTGAGCCAGAACTGCATTTTTGTGTAAAAAATTTAATTTTTCATTTTCACTGCCCAGTTGTACCACAATTGGTGAAACCCCTGGGGGTTTGAAATGTACAATATACCCCTAGATGAATTCCCTGAGGGGTGTAGTTTGCAAAATGGGGTCACTTGTGGGGGGGTTCCACTGTATTGGTGCTTGGGGGGTCTTGCTAATGCGACATAGCACCCACCAACATTCCACCAGAATCTGAGCTGCAAAATCCAAAAATCACTCCTTCCCTTCTGAGTCCTGCCATGCACCCAAATGGTATTTTTTGGTCACATGTGAGGCATTGCCGTACTCGGGAGAAATTGGGGCACAGATTTTGGGGTGCTTTGTCTCCTTCATTCCTTGTGAAAATGAAAAATTTTGAGCCAGAACTGCATTTTTGTGCAAAAAATTAAATTTTTCATTTTCACTGCCCAGTTGTACCACAATTGGTGAAACCCCTGGGGGTTTGAAATGTACACTATACCCCTAGATGAATTCCCTGAGGGGTGTAGTTTGCAAAATGGGGTCACTTGTGGGGGGGTTCCTAAATTTTAGCATCTTATGGTGCCTAGAAACCTACATGGTGCCTAAAAAATAATCTCATAAAAAGGAGGCTCCAAAATCAAGTAGGTGCTCCTTCTATTATGAAGCCTGTGGTTTGGTCAACGTGCACACTAGGGCCACATATAGGATATTTATGAAAACAAAAGAATTGGGGGAATCAATTTTTAGTCACATTTCTCTAGTAAAATCTACTGTGTTCCTTAGAAAAATGTATTAAAATTGCAAATCTGCAAAAAAAATGAAATTTTGAAATTTCACCTACACTTTGTTTTAATTCCTGTGAAACACCTAAAGGGTTAACAAACTTCCAAAATGCTGTTTTGAATACTGTGAGGGGTGCAGTTTTTGAAATGGCATCATTTATGGGGGTGTCTCACATACAAGTCCCTCAAAGTCACATCAGAACTGAACTGGTCCCTAAAAAAATCAGTGTTTGAAATTTTCTTGAAAATTTGAGAATTTGCTATTCATATTGTAAGCCTCCTAGTGTCCAAAAAAATTAAAAGGAAGTTGAAATAATGATGGAAACATAAAGTAGACATATGGTCTATGTTAGTTATTAACTATTTTGAGTGGTATGATTATTTGTCTCACAAGCAGAAAATTTAACATTTTGCAAATTGCTAAATTTTCCATTTTTTTACGACATTTTGGTATTTTTCACAAAAAAACACAGACTGTATCGACCCAAATTTACCACTAATTTGAAGTACAATGTGTCACGAGAAAACAATCTCAAAATCACTGGGATAAGTAAAAGCAAAAAAAAGTTATCCCCACTTAAGTGATACATGTCAGATTTGAAAAAAAGGGCTCTGTCAGGAAGGCAAAAACTGGCTGTGTCAGGAAGGGGTTAATATTGATATCTATTTTAATCTCTGAAAGAAAAATACACATTAAGCTGATCAACTCACAAAGGGCCAGATTCTCTAAGCTTCAAAAGTAATAAAATGAAGAGTGATAAACAACCCACCAATCAGCACCGTGACCTGCCTGATATTTTTCAACACAGTCTGTGACATGTCAGGTAGGAGCTGATTGGCTGGCTGTTTATCACTTTTCATTTTATCACTTTTGAAGCTTAGAGAATCTGGCCCAAACAATGCTAAGACGTTATTTTTTCATTTTTGGACTACAGTAATCAAGAAATGCACAAGTATATTGTTGATAACTGCAAAGCTTTTATTATAGGTTTAAATAGTCATGTTATTTTTGAGCTACCCTGCAAAGGATAATTCATGAAATACAGTATATACTCCAAATACAGAACTATACATATCAGTGCTCTGTGGTCCTTATGTAATTAAGCAGTACTCATTATCATGAGAGAAGTGTAATAGAGGTCATTGCTAACAAGACTGCATGCCCACTTTTAAGAGTCAATTACAAGCAAGAACGTGGGCTTCTTGAGAGGAATGAATCATTGGTTAAGAGTAGAAACCATGTATGGAATAGCCAACATGGCCTCTTCCTGTTAGGGAACACGAGAAAGCATAAGGTGCATGATAGGGGAAGAATAGACAGGCAGAGAATAGAGTGAATGTGAGAAGGATATAATAAAGATAGTAAGGGAAAAAATGGGAATTCATAGAAACACATAGAAAGAAACAATAAATACCTTGAACATAGGAGCAACAATGGGCTATCAAACCCCCATCTTCACACTGGAGGAGCAGCAGGTGAATCTCCACATTTGCTATTAGAATAGTAACTTTGTAAACTACAATTTACAAACAGAGTAGGGTTTGAATATCCTTTACATCAGTCGTAGGTAATCACTGCTGGAGGACCATCAATGGTTGATATGCTGCAAACCTTTGATGAATTATGCGTGCACATTCACAAAGTAGAAAGGACTCTGTAAAACAATCACACAATGTACCGCATGTGCAGTACAGGTCCTGTGACCTTGAATGCAGTAATGCTGCAGACTTCAGACTTGGGGGCAAGAAGGGGGTGGTGAGGTGCTCCATTTCACAAAATAGAGGTGTGTCGCCTGCATTTTGTGGGAGTGCTGATGCTAGGGTCTCCATCTTTTAAACAAAGATTTCCTGGCCTTGGTGACAGAGCTCCAGCAGCTGGTCTGTAGAACCTCACAGAAGCAAGGAAGCAGCAGAGATGCTTTATACAACGGAACCTGAATGACCCTGTCAGTGTAAGGACACATATTTCTCCTTGTGGTGCAGAGCCGGAATATAGTTCAGTCTCTCGAGGGATCATGATTCATTAGGGGGATCCATATACTGTCCCCCAGTATTGGCCATTGGCAGTGGTGCCGACAGAGGGGGTACTAATTAAGGGGTCCCAATTCAAGTTTAGGGGCCCCTTTACTTGGGAGCAGCAGCTCGTCAGTGTGGCTAGGGAGGGGTTGAAAGTACTATTTTTTCTGTATTTTATTCTATGTTTGCATGCCCGTGCATCACGCAATTAGACCATGCCCCCCCAAAAAATACCTAGGTCTGGCCAGGTCCCCTACTGCCCGGGCCACTGGTACTGCCATTAAAACATAATTTAGCTGTGTATCTGTTTCCCCTCCTTTTCAACAACTGTTACTTAACAGCAGCTGCTGAGGAGCTTACTACACAGCTACTCTAGCAGAATAATAAAGTCAAATACCACAAGATACTGTCCCAGGCTGCAGCTCTTTTACACCATGGTCTAGACATGTAATGCACCTGTACCCAGTTGCTGGTCCTCTTGTGTGTTTGTCATTTTAATGGCAGAAGCTGTTATTGAGGGCTCTGGGGGGAATGGGGGAAGGTTGGCATCAATTTTGTAAGTGAGTCTCCACAACTTAGTTGCTCCATGGCCTCCACAAGCCTTAATCTGCCCCTGATGTGGTGTATTCCCCTCCTGCCCCCTTCCTCTATTTCCTGTCACATGCTGAACTAGCAAGCATTACTACTGTACCAGGCGCTGTTGCTATATGGTATTATATCTCTCTCCTAGGCTGTCTGGACGTGTCCCAAGTGGTACCAATGCCAAAGACTGTTTTCATTTTCTTGCCTGCAATCAGCTGACTGCTGGTCCATAATCTCTGAACTGATTCTTTAACATGACTTCTGTGACCTGTCAGTAGCCAGGAAATCTTATAGGAGTCCAGTGGCGGATTCAGGGGGATGGGGGCGGGCACGTTCTCCCCCTGTCATTTCTCACATAGAGTATTGGTTGGGATTTCAGTCCTTTAGGACGTTAGGGGTCTAGTGTTTGAAGGGTCTAGTTATAAAGGGTCATCTTTAAATTAATATCAGCGTTATACCGGCGTTCTATTCTTTATAACTTCATTGTATATCGATTGTGATTTAACTCCTCTCTATATTCCATCAACAGGTAATCCTATTTCAGATTTCTACTGCTGAACATAGCAGCTGTTTGCACTGTTTTAAACAGGGTAATCCTATTTCAGATTTCTACTGCGGAACATCGTTTTAAATCTGTAAAAGCTGTTATTATTATTGCTTTTCCTGTGCTATGTCAAGAACTTAGAAATATTGGGATAGTGTTACTGCTCTTACATTTGTTAGGTTTGATTAGCACCTTTTGCTGGTGGGGGAGGTGTATTGGGAGTGGCAGCTAATTCAGGATGGACATATGTCTGATATATTGAGTATTGGTTGGGACGTCAGAAGGGTCTAGCTATAAAGGGTCATCTTTAAATTAATATCAGCGTTATACCGGCGTTAAACCGAAGAAAACCAGAAGGAAAACAACAAACCATCATTACTTCTGAAGGACTGCATTATAACCACAAAACTCAGGAACAACATGTGGCCTCAACACACC
The DNA here is from genome assembly GCF_055691185.1 of Crinia signifera. Taxonomy (NCBI): domain Eukaryota; kingdom Metazoa; phylum Chordata; class Amphibia; order Anura; family Myobatrachidae; genus Crinia; species Crinia signifera. The sequence goes on from NC_139217.1 coordinate 280,176,688, forward strand.
CTTGCCATGAGAACACCTGGACCAGGCCCACCACCCCTATGGCTGAGAACACCAGGACTACCCCTCATGGTGAGCATGGAGCTATGAGGGGAAGCACCAGGGCCAACCTATGTAGTTATACTTCCCCCATACCTGAATGTGCCCCCCACTTTCTCATAACCACCTGTACTGCTCTCATGAGACCAGGACATTGATGATTCTATGAAAATTATTTCTCAATATTTCCCTTTCATTAGTCCCCTGCAAAGATGTGTTCTCGACTTAAGACGTGCTTTAATTGTGTTATGTCTAGTTCTATGTACCCTGTACTGTTCTATATGTACGGTGCTGGCTGGTGCAATCACCATGTGGCGCCGCTGAATGGCTGCCTGGGTGCTGCACAGCTCAGTAATTATATGTTCCCCATGTCCGCGTCCCTCATTAGAGTACATCTAGTATATATATGTATATATATATATATATATATATATATATATATATATATATATAGGTAGAGAAGGTCTGGCACTCCTATAGAACAGTGATGGTGCTGCAGCCGGTGCCCTCACAGAAATCATGCATACAGAGGCTGGAGGTGCGGCACTCGTAGCTTTGTTATTGGCGAATCAATAAACACACCGTGACACGGTAGCTGGGTGATCAACGTTTCAAATAACTTTGTATTTTTCTACAAAGTTATTTGAAACGTTGATCACCCAGCTACTGTGTCACGGTGTGTTTATTGATTTGCCAATAACGAAGCTACGAGTGCCGCACCTCCAGCCTCTGTGTATATATATATATATATATATATATCAGTACTGTTCCTGGCTACCTAGCTGGTTGTGCAATCACCATGTGGCGCCGCGGAATGGCTGCCTGGGTACTGCAGAGCTCGGTAAATATGTTCCCCATGTCGGTGTCCCTTATTAGAATGCATCTAGTGCATATCTGTACATGTGATGTATATGTGTGATGTATATCTGTGCTGCCATTGTTATTTGATCCTTGTACTGATAACCCTTTGTATTACAGTATGTGCATTGTTATTTTTAATTTCTGTAAAGCGCCTTGAGTCCTGTTGGAGAAAGTGCGCTCTATAAAGAAAACTTACTTACTTAATTAGCTAATTTTGTAGCTTTTCCAATGAGCCCAACCCCGCGTCACTAGCCCCCGGAGACCGGAGATAGTGTACCGTTAGGCAAAGCTGGAACATTTTCCCCATAGGATAACATGGGACCCGCTATTTCCGATTCCCACCCGGTTCTGACAGCTGCCTGTCCTCCCCCTCCAGGCATCACAGAAGCTCAAACCCAAATCGCTGGGCCTTCAATCAGATACCTGGCTAGTCCATATGGGTCAATTGGTTCCGTAGATATTGTGAGTAAACCTGCATTTTCTGGTGTAAAAGGGGTATTATTTCAAATAGCCGGGACCTCTGAATACAACTGGACAGCCCCCAGCTCTCTCCCCAGCTGTCAATGGCTGCCACTTTTGCCCGGCGGTGGCTGTCCCCCAGTTACCGCAAGCATGTATTCCTCCTTGGCAATGAGCATGTAATCCCACATGGCAATGAGCATGGAACCCGTCCTCTGGCAATGAGCATGTAGGTAAGCAGCATTTATGCATTTATGTAGCATAATTTTTAATAGGAATTATGGTGTTTGGCATAATTCGTAACAGACATTATGTTGTGTGGCTTAACATGTAATGGGCATTATGTTGTACATTTTTAATGTGCACCAAGGGTGCGCAATGTCCCTGTTTATGAAGTGTATTGTGAATTTTGGCTCAATCTGTGTAGCATTATGCTAATATTGGCTCAATCCATGTGGCATTATGTGAATTTTGGCTTAATCCGTGTAGCATTATGTGAATTTTGGCTCAATCCATTTTGGATCATTCCGTTTGGCATTATGTGTAAGGGGCAAGTATAATGCGGTCTAAAATTTTGTTGCATAATGTGTAGAAGTGGTTTATGGTGTGGTATACTACACTCAAAGACATGCCCCTTTTGAGTGGCCACACCCCCTTTTCCAGCGCTCGCACAACTACATCTTACACTTTTGACACCAAGGTGGACCTGTGTACTTTAAACGCCAGGACCCATTTTTAATCCCATTCCCACCCTCTCTCTGCTCTTTTCTCTCTTGCCGCTCTCTTAGCATGTACACTGGCACCACTAACGCCCCTCACCCCCTCCCAAACCCTCTCTTATCATGGTGCCCCCCCTGTCATTTTCTCCTCGATCTGCCACGGAAGGAGTCTATCCCTGATCATGGTTCTATACCAGAAAAACATCTACTGCAGGGGTTCCCAAACTTTGTGGAATCACGGCACCCCAGAGTATCAGAAAGTTTTTCATGGCACCCTAGACCAAATGTATCTCATTAAAAAAGTAAGAAAAAAATACTAAGTTAATAATATTGTGTTTATACTGTAGCTCATCCTTAGGGTCAGTTATGTGGTAATTATCAGTAGTCACCTCTGTTTGTCCACAATTTGGCTATTACATTGGCCATAAACAACTTCAATTTGATCATGGACCACCAATCCAAGGCACCACTACAAGTCCCCCAAGGCACCCCAGGGTGCTACGGCACACAGTTTGGGAACCACTGATCTACTGTATGCTGCTAACTACTTTCTGGTGTGCAATTATTCTAGAATTTGGTTACACAATCTAGTGTGCTCCATTTTATGCTGTGATACTCTGTGTACTAGCCATTACTGCTGAGTGCTACCCAGAGTCTTCTGTGCATTCCTATTGTGCTCCAAATATCAGCCAGTATTACAGAGGATTCCTGTAATACTCCAAGGACCAGTCATTACTAATGAGCAGTTTCCAGTGTGTTTCTGTTATGCTCCAAGTGCCAGCCATAATTACTTTGAGCTCTCACAGTTTTTAACAGGTTTTACTACAAGTACTACTGCTGGGTGCGTCACTCTCCACAGTTCCACGTTTCTGTGATTCAACCAGCAGTAACTACTGGTGGGTGCTCCTCACAGTCTCGAGTATATTTCTGGTTAGTCCACTCTGTTAGCACAGAGTTGAGAAACCATTATACAAGTGTAATTTGTTCTCATAGAATCTCTATGATAAGTCTGTACTGGCCACTCACTGCAGTTCCATGTGTGTTGATAGTCACCAGTCACTACTAGGAAACAGTGACTGTTTGATTGAGCCCTCTCAGATCTCTACCTATTCTTCAAATCTCAATAAACAAGGACTGAACCAGAAATCATATGGGCAACATGTATGATCTCCAGGTCTGATATTGAACCTCAAACACATGCTATTTGGGCCAATTTCATCCGATTTCTCAGCCCGATCCCCTGGAATTTGTTTTCCTTCTTCTTTAACAGTAAAAAAATAAAAATAAAGACGGAAATATCAGGCCTACGACACAGCTTCTATCTAGGCAGCTTGCCTTCCACTAACAAATAGTACATTCTAGTTGTTATGTAACCAAAAAAGGTGAATAATATATGGTTTTATAAATATTTCACTGTGTCTATTTTTAAGAAAGAGAAGAAGACAGTAGAGAACCAAGAGAACAACTGAAGCACTGCAGAAGGTGTCCACTGGCAATGGTTAACTAAAATACAGGATCAGGAGAAGATACCTTGATGGTATTCATAAGATTCAGATATCTCCGTGTTTGACAGTGACAAACAGAGATTACCGATATGACAAGAATCTGATGTAAGTGATGCATACTGTATGCAATACAGTGAGAGTGGGTAAAACGGTTTATTGGTAGCAACAAATTAAATTAATTGTTTAGATGTTAGGTGCTCAACTGCTTTAGCATCATAGTGCAAACCGGGATCAAGAAGAAGATATGTATCCTGGGAGTAAAGCTGTATACACACGGCACGATATGCTAGGCAATTTTGACTAGATAGTCAAAATTGCCTAGCAAGGTTAGCCAGAATCCCACCGTTTGTACACGGCGGCGATAGCGATCCACGGCCCCACGGCGTGGCTATCGCCCAGCCAATTAGACTGTGCAGGCAAGTCTGCAGACAGTGTATTTGGCCAAATTGGCCTAGTCAAAATCGCCCATGGGCTTAGCCAAAATCTGCTTTATCAAAATTCCTTTGCCTGTCTTCCGCGTGTACACCCCTTTGTTCTTATTCAAACTTGGTAAGATTTTAATAGATAAGAATGGCTAATAATGGGACTTATAAGATAAGTCATACAGTTGGTAAACCATATCTAAAAAGAATAAAGCTGGGTACACATATGTACAATCGTCGGGCCGTTCTTCCGATCTGCGGACGAACGCCCGTTCGATTGTATATATGTGTACGCTGTCCCGATCCCTTCGTTGCGATCGATAAACGGCCAAAAACGCTCTTGGCCGTCCACGGTCGGTCGGTCGCAGGTTCTTTGCTGCTTAATATTCTTCCGACAGGACGGCTCCATATCGAAAGAAAAGTGACATGTGTACGCACGTTCGATCGATATGCAGCCCGTTCCTGCGATCATTCCTCCCAAAAGCAGCACGCCCATGTGGGTGTTGACTAGCTGCGTCATCCCTCTATCAGCGCAGCATGTAAACAACAGGAAGTCTTCTCCCCCGTACTTTCCGCGCCATGCTGTTAAAGAATATTCGTTGTGTGTGCATTCCTTTTGAAATAAATAATCGTTGTGTGTGCATTCCTGACAGATATAGTTATAGAAGGAAGATAGATAGATAGATAGATATGTGATGTTCATTGTTCTGCATAAACACTTAACATTTATTAAGAAATACTGACAAAAAATACTGTGAACACTTTGTTTATTTGGGTGGTCGGACCTGAACAGAGTATCACATACAGGTGCTTGCGTGAAGGTGTAGCAGGAACGCCCACCCACCCAAAAAACATAAAAACACATTTGAACATGGTGGTGTATGTAGTGGAAAGCGGTCCCACGGCAGCAACGCATCACATGGGAACATCCCGGCCTGCTCACATGTGATGCATTGCTGCCGTGGGACCGCTTGCCATGACATAAGTGCCACGTGTGAAGGTTTAGCAGGAACGCCCACCCACCCAAAAAACATGAAAACACATTTGAACACGGTGGTGTATGTAGTGGAAAGCGGTCCCACGGCAGCAACGCATCACATGGGAACATCCCGGCCTGCTCACATGTGATGCATTGCTGCCGTGGGACCGCTTGCCATGACATAAGTGCCACGTGTGAAGGTTTAGCAGGAACGCCCACCCACCCAAAAAACATAAAAACACATTTGAACATGGTGGTGTATGTAGTGGAAAGCGGTCCCACGGCAGCAACGCATCACATGGGAACATCCCGGCCTGCTCACATGTGATGCATTGCTGCCGTGGGACTGCTTGCCATGACATGCACCATTTTAAGGTGCATGCTGCTGGCCTCCAAATAAACAAGAAGGAGAAAAAAGTAAAATAAAGTACACAAACTATTTTTTGACTTTATAATGCAAACCGTTATAAATTTTTTCATATAAAGAGTGTACTACTGCTACGCCTTTTTGGATTTTCGTAATTTTTTGGGCTACGGTATGGACTTTCCCGCTTAGTTCTTGTAGACATTTATGGACTTGTGTCATGTTTTCTTGCATTGTGCTTTCGTCGCTGGACGTGTCAGGTGATGGTGTGTTCTTCTCCCCCTCTGCACTGACATCTGAAATCTCGATGATATCTATAATAAGTACAGATAAAGAAATGTTTACCTTTCCACAAATGATACGTCACTATCCCATAAAGATGATTTGCAGTATACACTCACCATCTACACTGCTGGTGATCGCAATCACTTGGTGGCCCTCTGTGGTCCCTTCCATCGGCTGCGCAGCCTGGATATCATCTATAGTGACAAGGTAAAGTGACATATTACTACCCCTTGTTGTGTGTATAAAACATGTGTTGTTCTGTTGGTGTGCTGGTACAAAACCTTACCTGTTGTACTCTCCTTCTTTATTTTTAGGTTGGAGGCCCTGTCTCTGCCTTCCTCATGTCTTCTCCTGGATTGGATTTCCTCTGAGTAAAAACAAGCAACATGTCAGCAAAACACACAAAATGTAATGGATCAAGACAGTATATTAATAAAGCCACCTAGGGCATTGGACTCACTTCTTTTAATAATTCCACGAATTTTCTTGAGCTTGGCCTGCTCCTTGTGCTTCGCCTGCTCCTTGTGCTTCAGGTCCGACCACCGTTTTTGGAGCTGGTATTTGGACCTTCTTTTCCCAAACTTCTCCTTTATCTCCTTGCATACACGCTGCATAATAATTTCTTTTCTATAATTTGTCTTGGGGTATGTTTTTCTCGAACAATCGTAGTCCCTTCTATCCAGCATTTTGACCATCAGTTCCACCTCTGCAGATGACATGGCGGATGCGCGCGTCACTTTTTTCTCCTTGTTGTCAGCGATTTCTTTATCTGTTGTTATCAGTGCTGAATTGGAAAACAAAGGTGCTGTACTGGCCTCCCCCATATGCGGTGGCGCCAGACCCTCCGACATGGCTCCTCGATGTCCCGTGTCTGTGTGACGCGAAGCACGTGAGTGGGGCGGAGATTCCTGTGCTCATCCAATCACTGTGTTTCAAGCCACGTTCAGCACGAAAGAATATTCCGTCGTTGCTGTTGGATTGATCGGAGCAGCGCAGCGAATTTTCCGGACTGTATCGACATTTATTTCGGTGAGTATTAAAACAAAATGTGTAGTTTTCTATGACAGGGACTTCAATCTGTGGGCCATGGGTATGCTGGGGCTTGTAGTGACCGTGTATCCTATGTCCCACAGAGTTTCAACTCCTGTACTATAGCTACAGTATATCTAGTGGCCCACAGACTGAACACATGTACATTAAATGGTTTATGGTGTGCTTTGTGTATCAAGAAAATAATATGCCTTTTTATTTTATTTTTTGGAACAGAAATTCAACCATGGCAGAAAAAAATGTCGAGTTCATGAAGGACTTCATTGAGGCCTACAGGGATCAAAATTGTCTCTGGAACACCAAATCCAGAGACCATTCCAATCGGCAGAAGAGGCTATCTGCTCTGGAGGAGCTGGTGAGGGTGAGCCAAACATACTACCCCACAGCAAATGTAGAGTGGGTCCGGACTCGGATTGCCAATATGAGGACCGTCTTTAAAAAAGAACTGAATAAGGTTGAGTCCTCAAAGCGGTCTGGGGCAGGGGCAGACCAAGTCTATGTGCCCAGGCTGTGGTACTACGACCTGCTGGCCTTCACGGTGGACCAGGAGCTGCCCAGGGATTCGGTCAGCAACACTTCAAGGAACCAGCCTGCCCCCTCCACCTCCGCGTGCAACCAAGAGGTTTCTGATGACACCATTTGCGGCACAGTAAGTAGACGGATTTTATTTTAAATTTTTTTTTCAAACCAGATAAATATAACAGCAAGTACAGTATAAAAATTGTGAACATGTAAAATTAAAAGGGGGGGTATCGCCCCCTGCAACTGACCTCTCTGTTGGGCACAACAGAGAGGTCAGTTGCAGGGGGCGATACCCCCCCCTTTTGGTTATACATCGTCAATTTGACCTTCTCTGTGGCCCTAATTCTGGTTCTTCTCAGTGGTGGAGCTATACTCTTATCCGCCTGAGAACACAGTGATCAATATTCAGACATTGCAAGTGCATTTACCACATTTTTTGTATTTGGAACTTTTGGTTGGCATTGGTAATCCCTGGTATCTACACTGTTGTAGTCTTTCTGGCGCGGATTATTGTAATATTTTTTGTTGTCTAAAATTAACGAAATAATATCATTCTGCCAATCCACAGCGCCAACACCAATAAAATACTGCATGTATTCATCCCTGTTAATTTAGCACGCATAGATGCATTTCTGGTGTTTAAATTAGTATTTGGTATGTCTGGTATCTAAATAATTAGTTTCCAGAGATGCCAGTCATAACGCCTCTTCAACTAGCTCACTTTCATCCATGGCAGCAACATGGTGGTGTGTGGGCTGCGTTCTTCTGCGTAGATATAAAAATATATGGAAGTCTTAAAAATCGATAGTGATACATCATCTTGTTTTGTTACAGCCATCGCTATTTGCCGAGGAGGAATCTTCGGCATCGCTGGAGGTGGCATCACAGCTGCCTTCACCGACCCTCTGCTCCACCCCCACACCAACCGCCACGACCAGCGCTGAACCTCAATCAAGCGCTCAAAGTACAGCAGAAGCACCATCAAGAAGAGGGCGCAAAAGGCCGATGCAGACTCCAGATGCTGCGGACGTGGCAACCACCAAGATCCTGGAGTCTGCCAACAGATTGATGAGCATGGATGAGGATGATGCGGACCGGGTGGGGAGTGTATTAGCTGACAATTTGCGAAAGTTGGACCCGGCTACAAGGGTGGAGGTAGAGCGCATATTTTATGAGACGCTGTACCGGGCCCGTGTGGGGACTCTGTCCCGGCACACACGTCTCACCGATGAGACCCCTCTGCCTAGGGTTGAATTTCAACCCATCAGCCCAGCTCCTATACCCCAACAAGCGGTATTTCACCCGGTGCAATATCCCCAGTATCAACATTTACAGCCACCAACTGGGCAAAGGCAGCACCAACCGGCAACGTTGGCTAATACGCTCCCACCAGGTCCACCTGGTGGCCCCTTCCAGAGTTTAGTGGAAAGTCCATCTCCCTCCCAACCACCGATGGATACAGGGGATTATGGGGTGGGACAAGTTTACCACCATATGTAAATATTTTATATAGTTTATTTAAGTGCATTATTGTTTTAAATATTTTTATGTTTAAGTATTTCTTTATTATTTATTTACTTGTTATTTATGTTATATTTTTTATAAGTTTATAAGTTAATAATTTATATAAAAATTAAAAATTCTGTAATCTAGTTGGTGTCCGTGTGAAAATATCATTTACCATGCAGGGTGACTATAGGGCACAGATATACATATGGGGTACATGCATGTTGTTTCAATATTTACCTTCATGTATTGCTCCTGGAGACTGTACAAAAGTACCAGGAGAAATTGGCATAGAAATAGGTGTGGTGGAGCAACTACTTGCTAGTACATAAACACCAGTACTGGGTACAGTCTGCACTCCAGGTGCCGTGGCATTGTGCCCTCCAGGAATGCCTGGCACCTGAGTACTACCACTCACTTGCCGTGATTCGGCCTCCACCTCCCCCTCCTTGCTGCAAGAAGACGCAGAGGACAACTTGTGCGGAACTGTGAGTATACAAATTTTATTGGCAAAATATTGATTATTACACACCAAAAAACAATATATTTACAATGACAAAAAGGTACATTTTTAAGCAATCATGTCATTCTGCCACTCCACAGCCCCAACACCATTGAAATAATTCAAGTACTCGTCTCTTGACAACTTTGCTTGCGTTGATGCATTTCTGGTGTTTAAATTAGTTGCCAAAGCTGTCAGACCAATAGGCTCGTCAACAACTTGGCTCTCGTCCACTGTAGCCCCCAGTTGTTGTGTGTGCACCGCTTTTCTGCGCATGTAGTTGTGCAGCACACAACAGGCCAGCACCACTTTGTCAATCTTATCTAGGCGCAGATTGATGGGACTGTGAAAAATTCTGAATTTATTACTTAGAATCCCAAACGCATTTTCAACCACTCGCCTGGCACGTGACAGGCGATAGTTAAAAATGCGTCGTTCCCTGTTCAGTGCCCTTTGTGGGTAGGGTTTAAGGACATTAGGGTGCAATGCAAAGGCCTCATCCGCCACAAAAACAAAGTTCAAACCGTGCTCATTTTCAGTCCGCTCTGGCAGATTCAGTTCATTTTTTTTCAGTTGGTCGTGGAAAAAGGTATTCTCCAGGGCTCCTCCATCTGAAACTCTACCATTTTTCCCAATGTCCACAAATATAAACTCGTATCGAGCATTAGCGATGGCCATTAGAACAATGCTGAAGAACCCCTTATAATTATAATAAAAAGATCCACTCTTTGCAGGGGGCATGATCCTGACGTGTTTGCCATCGATAGCTCCACCACAATTAGGGAAATTCCAAAGATCACGGAAATCACGTGCAATATTTTGCCACTCCTCCTTGGTCGATGGAAACTGCAATATAAAAGTATATGCGTATTAATAATCTGTTGGGTTGATTTTAGACCCATCAGCCCTCCCCCATTGCAGCCTCAAAGCTATTACCCGCCTTATCAAAATGACCCCCCACCCACTGGTGTAAAAGATTAAATCAACAGGCATTGTAAAGATATACATATAGGGTACAGGTATGTGCACAGCTATACATATGGGGGACATGTACGTAATTTCCATATTTACCTTCATGTATTTGTCCTGTAGAACTTGGACGATGGCATCACAGGTGTCTGGTATTATCAACCCCAGCGCTTGAGATGATATTGCGGTGGTGAATCTCAGGTCGGCAAGGGTCCTGCCTGTTGCCAGGTAACGCAGCGTTGCCACCAGTCTCTGCTCTGCAGAAATAGGCCTCCTGAAATAGGTGTCCTCTCTCTCTATTAAAGGGGTAACCAGTGTCAGCAGCTCCATGAAGGTAGCGTCATCCATACGGAGATAATTTCTGAAATCATCAGGATTGTTCTCCCGTATCTCCTGTAGCAATGGCATGTGGGAGAAGGTGTCTCTCCTCAGAAGCCAGTCTCTGGTCCAGCAGCTCCGATTCTTGGTCCTTTTTCTTTTTTGAATAGCCCGCAATCTAATGGCCATAGCAGCCAAAATGCACGCACGAGCCTTCCTTCTCCTCAAGCTCATAATTAAAAAGGCCCAAAAGCACCGATAGACGAACGAACGTACGTACGTACGTATATCCAGTACAGCTAGCAATGATCTGAATAGTCACGGCTCTATTCACTGTACTACACGAACGATTCTTTGTTCCGTGATCACGCCTCGTTTTGGTATGCTCTTTTAATCCAGCCCATTATGATAATGTTGTGTACATTTTTATCGTGTGAATAGCCAGAACGGGAGAGTGTGTACGGTGGTACAATCTTTTTCTTGCGATTGTTTGGACGGGAGTACATCGGACGTCGCAAGTAAAATTGTACATATGTGTACGCGCAGATCGGTCGTATGTTTCGGACGGCCGAACGTGAATTCGGTCGATCGAACGGTCGCAAGAAAAATGAAATTGTACATATGTGTACCCAGCTTTAGCTCTGAACCCAATTGCTCTTCAGTCGTGTCATTAAATAAATGGAAAGATGAATGGATTCTATTTGTTTAGTACATAATCTGCAGATCTGCACAGTGTGGTAAGAGTAGGCTAAAGTACAAAATCGACACCAGATTTGATTTGTGTATATCTTTGCTTAGATTGAGAAATAAAAAAAGCATGTCATGACACATTTTTAAGGGAATATATTAGGAAGAGGTTTGGCTTTTCTGTAAAGGGATGTGGTATACAGAAAAAAATGTGCTTTCTTGTTAAACCAAGACTGAGTATTTTGTTTGTCTTAACACAGAAAGGTTGGGGTTTATTTATGGGATGTTGCTATGGGCAACCAGTCAGATTCTATCTATTATCTTCTAGAAGGTGCTAAATAAATAAGAAACAGAATATGATTGGTTGCTATGGGTAAAATCCAGTCTTCACTAGAACTCCCATCTTAATACATAAACCCTTCTGTGCTAACATGACATTGGATTAAAAAAGCACAAACTGTAATCACGAACAGTGAAAGAAAAAAAAGTTCACAAAGGCAGCCGTAATCATATAAGCAAGGCTTGTGTGTGACGTACAGCACACCATCAGCGAGATCAGGGGTTTGTAAGCTAGAACTCAGTGACAGTGACAAGTAGAATATGAGGTAAAATGGTCACATGGCTGTTTTAAAATCTAATGAGCAGGTAGTCGAATGAACATGAGAAAAGAAGAGATACACAGAGATGCATAGCTATACTATTTTTATTTGGATGGTAGGGCAACAATGTAAATGTGGACAGTAAATAGGTTGATAACATATGGTCGACATGATCAAACGTGACACAGGCAAAAGTTTGACAAGTGTTTTTTTTTGTAGATTTTTCTTTTTGCGTTTTTGGAATGGTTGCATTCTTAACCATCCACGTGCACTATTACTGGGAATGGGAAAGTGTGCCAAGTGCATTGGTTGCGGAGTGAGGTACCTACCTAAAGCAGCATGGTTAGTGAAGGGAGCCATGCAAGGGGGTGCAGTATGCTAATTGGGGGTAATGTGCTCAGGTTTCAACACTGACACAAAAAAAGTGAAACGCTTATGTCGACCTTTTCCATATTGATTATTTTGGTGTCACCCATTGGACAGCATAAAGGTTGATTGAAAGAGAAAAATTGTATCATAACAATAATAATATTAATAATAATGTTCAATTAAAGAAAAAAGGAATTTAGGTATTTGTTGTTAATTATGTATTTATTACCAGTTATTTATATAGCTCACACATATCCTGCAGTATTTCACAGAGAATATTTGAACATTTACCTCAGTCCCTACCCTAGGGGATCTTACAGTTTATGGGGTAAATGTACAGGTGGAGCGCCAGGGCTTGCCAGATTGCCCCCGTTTGCGAGATGTCGCTCCATCTGACTGGTACACATGTGCGCCCCAGTTACCGGGCAGAGGGGGATACAAACCCTGCACGTCTCAGCTTCAGGGAGACTGGCAGGGTTAGGGGGGGAGCAGGGAGGTGGGGGCGAGCGTCGGGGACCGGCGGGGAGCTCTGTTTATAGGGGATTTGCGTGCATCTTGTGCGCACGTGTCCCCTTCCGGCGGCTGGCGATCCAACCGCCAGCCCCCGGATGGAAGAGAGCAGCTCCATCTGTATGAAGCAGTGTTAAGGGAAGAGAAGTGATAAAGTGCCTGGTACTTTATCACCATCCAATCAGCTCCTGACTTTTATGTTACAGGCTGTGTTTAAAAGGGACAGTTGGGAGCTGATTAGCCAGTGGTAAAGTACCAGGCACTTTATCACTTCTCCTCCCGTATCACTGCTTCATACATCTATACCTATATTCCCTACCACATTTACACACACACACATTCTACAGTTAATTTGTTGTAGTTTAATAATATATTCAAACATAGGTATCACAAACAAACCAGGATCCTGAAAGTATAAAATCTGTAAATTCTAAAAATATTGCAAACAATAAACATTTCATCCCCTAGCGGATTATCCTACTGATAACGGACAAACAGCAATAACTCTGAACTTATATGAATAGAAATACAGTGGTCTGTGTAAATAAAATAAATAGCACATCATCTCACATTAATACTGCTAAAATAGAATTATTTTGTACATTAGCTTAACATGATTGTACGGTCCTCATTGCCACAGACCCGTATTGGTAAGCAACTTTGGAAAAGTCCTAGTCCAGCCAGACAAATGCAATGTTTTGATAATTTCCTTGACTTATTTGTTTATACTGTGTATAATCACATTTTAGACATAGTTTGGTTTGTTTTATACCCATACATAAAAAGAAGAAAAGAGCATTTGCTATTTAATAAAAAAGGATGTGCATGTAGAAGATGTCATTGATAATAAGACAAAGAAAAAAGATGAAAAAAGAAAAATGAGAGGCACATCTGTGTAACAGATGTTGTTTATCTGATACAGTTTCACCATAATGTGTATGATGTATTAACTAGCATGGATGTAAAATGAATTAATAAGATAAAGAGTTGTCAGGTCTATCCACAATTCCCCTGGAGTGAGCAGGGATTTGGTTGAAGGTAGAGAAATTTCGGTACTTATGTAGTATCTGGGCTGCCGATTTTTTGATTGTATGCCTTAAGTTAAGGCATACAATCAGATGCGATGCGATGCGATATCGCATCGCATCGCATACGATGCGATGCGATGCGATGCGATGACCCGATTTTTCCATAGGATTCAATGTTAAAATGGACTGAGTCCATTTTAACATGGAATTCAATGGGAAAAAGGGGTCCTTTTCATACCCCTACTATCCAAGTGGGCATGGAGTTGGATATAAACCTGTGGCGAGCGTAGCGAGCCACCGAGCCCGAAGCGTGGCGAGCGAAGCGAGCCCCGCGAGGGGACGGTATTCTGTGTCCCCTCGCGGGGCTCGCTACGCTCGCCACGCTTCGGGCTCGGTGGCTCGCTACGCTCGCCACAGGTTTATATCCAACTCCATGCCCACTTGGATAGTAGGGGTATGAAAAGGACCCCTTTTTCCCATTGAATTCCATGTTAAAATGGACTCAGTCCTTTTTAACATTGAATCCTATGGAAAAATCGGGTCCATCGCATCGCATCGCATCGCATCGCATGCGATTTGGTCGGGTGCGATGCGATGCGATGGACCCGATTTCAAAATCGGCAGCCCAGTTACTACATAAGTACCGAAATTTCTAGCTCTAGGGCCAGATGTATCAAGCCAATCAGCTCCTAACTGATATTTTTGAAATCCAGCCTGTAACATTAAAGTTAGGGGCTGATTGGCTGGTTGTTTACCACCTACCATTTTATCATTTTTTTGAAGCTTGATACATCTGGCACTAGATGGGAGAAAGAGGGCCAGAGAAAAAGAGGGTGTAAAAAAAGGGAAAACAATTACATTGTTTCTATGGGCATTTTAGTACACAGAGGGCCAGATGTATCAATCTTCAAAAAGTGATAAAGCGGAGAGTGATAAAAAGCCAGCCAATCAGCTCCTACCTGCCTGTTACAGGCTTGGTTTGAAAAATGACAGGTAGAAGCTGATTGGCTGGTTGCTTATTACTCTCCACTTTATCACTTTTTGAAGCATAATACATATATAATATATAAACAGATTCAGAAACTGTGCTGCCAGTGGCGTAACAGTTGCCCCGCAGACCTTGCAGCGGCGGGGAGGGGCTGAGTGGGCGCCGGGTTTCTGCGGGGACTATTGTTCCACTTGCCGCCGCCGCCTCTAACCCGGACACGCAGCTCTACTTGTCTGCGGTGACCAGTTCCCGCTCTCCTCCTTGCTCAGCTCCTGCTATAGTGAAAAATCTCCCAGACAAAATGTCCGCCCCCTTATAGCAGACCGTTTTTTTTTTATGCTAGAGGAGGCGGCCTCCTCTAGCATCCAAAAAACTGGTCCACAGACAAGTAGAGCTTAAAGAGGTAGCAGCGGCGGCAAGCGGCAACGGGGGTAAGGAAGGGGGTGTTAACTTTTCTCAGGGGGGGGGGGGGTGCTGCATTTGTAGTTACGCCACTGTGTGCTGCCTAGTACAACTAAAACAAAGCATTGTGTTGCCCAGTACAAGTAAAACCTCACAAATTTCTCCCTTTACCATATGTAATTTTTTTTTTTAGCAGGGCTGCATCCAGGTCTCCTAGATCTGCTCAGCTCAGTCTGTATTGAAGTCCCTGTAGAGCAGTGTCTTTCAATCACTGTGCCGTGGCACACTAGTGTGCCTTGAGCTGTTCTCAAGTGTGCCTCCAGATCTAGAGATGCCCATACCAGTTTACAGTCACCACTAGTTCAACTGTTATTTACTGGTCTCTTCTGTTCATGTGAAGGGCCAATGTGTTTTATTTTTGTTACCTGTGGGACCAGTGTGATGGTTTTGAATTATATGGGGGCCAATAGGCTTGTTTTTTTTTTCCTTTGGGGATCTCACAGTGTGCCTTGGCAATTTTAAAATCTTATTTAGTGTGCCGCAAGGTAAAAAGGTTGAAAATCACTGCTGTAGAGAGATCAATATGTAGTGATATCTCTCACGAGGCGAGATGCAGCAAAGCTAAAAATGTATCCAACCTCTGAATCTTACCGCAAGAGCCGTCCTTTGCCAATTTCTACATGTATACAGCATTACCAGAATGCATGCGGCGGCAGGTTGCAAGCATCACAAGCTTCTTGCGATGCTTGCTGCATCTTAACCATTATAGGCATTATTCAGTAAGTAGTAAATGTATCAAACCTTGGAAAGATATAAGGTGGAGAAGTTGAACTAAGCAACCAATGAGCTTCTGTCATTTCAAAGACTGTACTAGAGATATGACAGAGGATTGGTTGCATTGAGCAACAACTCCATTTTATTTCTCTTCACACCTTAATACACCATGCCTTCAGTATTAAGGGCCTTATTCTAGTTCACACTTTCTGACAAAATCCTTCTTAGATGGACAAAACCATGTGCACTGCAGGGGGGCAGATGTAAAATGTGCAGAGAGAATTAGATTTGGGTGAGTTATTTTGTTTCTGTGCAGGATAATTACTGGCTGCTTTCATTTTACACTGCAATATAGATCTCACTTTGAAGTAAAACCCCACCCAAATTAAACTCTCTCTGCACATTTTGTATCTGCCCCCTGCAGTGCACATGGGGCCTTATTTTGGTTCACTCCTTCTGGCAAATTCCTTCTTAGATGGACAAAACCATGTGCACTGCAGGGGGGGAAGATGTAACTTGTGCAGAGAGAATTAGATTTGGGTGGGGTTTTACTTCAAAGTGAGATCTATATTGCAAGGTAAAAATAAAGCAGCCAGTATTTACCCTGCACATAAACAAAATAACTCACTCAAGTCTAACTCTCTCTGCACATGTTACATCTGCCCCACCTGCAGTGCACATGGTTTTGTCCATCTAAGAAGGAATTTGCCAGAAGGAGTGAACCAGAATAAGGCCCATGGTTTTGTCCATCTAAGAAGGATTTTGTCAGAAAGAGTGAACTAGAATAAGGGCCTAAATGTAAGTTTAGAATAATTTTCTCAAAAAAATTAATGCATACAGTATGCTTGTTTATTCATAAGGCGTCTATACATTTATTTGGCTTGAACCTTAGCATACACTTTAAGCTAGCTTAACTAAAGAATAACTCACACTGACACAATAAAGACACGGACACCAAAGCAATTAGATTTAAAGGTCATAGTATATTTATTATGTGGTATGACCCTTCTTCGTAAAGGGCTGGCAATAAGGCGTCACGGCGCCCAGCTCTAGTCACATCAAAAATGGCGGCGACTTAAACGCCCCAACTGACTGATATTAACATGGGGACGACTGAGACGGCCCCATCCAACTAAGGCACAACCTAACGCTGGGAAGTCTCACCACCCCTTCTCTGGCTGGTGTGGACACTCCGCTGACGAAGTGCCCACAGCGCCCCCCCGCAAAGGCAGGACACTCCGCCGTCTTTCCCGGGGGTAGTGCCTCCCAGCGCCCTCTCATGCCACAAGTGACCGCTGGACCGTGACGCCCTACCGCCCCAGTTCTGATAATGGTAAATGTACCAATGAATTGACTATAAATTTGAAATGCCAAAGGCAAGGGAGGGTGGGTGGGGCTGAAGAACTTTTTCAAGAGGAAGCATTTCCTGTAAGGACCTGCCTATATACCCCTCTCCTAAGCTCACGCCCCTAAGCTCACCCATAGGCTAACCACTAAACTGAAACCAACTTTAGGCAACTAGCAGTCATTAACTCTTTCCTGCCAACCCAAAAAATGTAAGCCTCTTAAGTACGCTCTGGCTTAGGCAGCCCTCGCTTTATCTAAGGCGTCTATACATTTATTTGGCTTGAACCTTAGCATACACTTTAAGCTAGCTTAACTAAAGAATAACTCACACTGACACAATAAAGACACGGACACACAAAGCAATTAGATTTAAAGGTCATAGTATATTTATTATGTGGTATGACCCTTCTTCATAAAGGGCTGGCAATAAGGCGTCACGGCGCCCAGCTCTAGTCACATCAAAAATGGCGGCGACTTAAACGCCCCAACTGACTGATATTAACATGGGGACGACTGAGACGGTCCCATCCAACTAAGGCACAACCTAACGCTGGGAAGTCTCACCACCCCTTCTCTGGCTGGTGTGGACACTCCGCTGACGAAGTGCCCACAGCGCCCTCCCGCAAAGGCAGGACACCCCGCCGTCTTTCCCGGGGGTAGTGCCTCCCACCGCCCTCTCATGCCACAAGTGACCGCTGGACCGTGACGCCCTACCGCGACCGCCAGGCTCTTAAGAGATTAACTAGATGAGCTCTAAGAGCCGCCGCCGCATGCCACCCGCGAAGACCTACCTAAGTGTCCGTTATCCTAAACTAAAACTAACCTATACCTCAACAAAACCCCCTATCCTTATTGAAGGGGAGCCTGAAAGAAAAGTTCCTAACCGTTAGAAATTATACATTGCATTGATTAGTATGACAAGGTAAGTTAGTACAATGGACCCAAGTGAAGTCGAAAACTTGATAAAAACCTCTCGTGTGTCCCGGAAGGGGGAGGTGGGCCGAATTGAAATAAATAAGGACCCACGGAGGTAAAAATTGCAAGAAAGTCCTTCACACCCCTGATTCCGGAACACTAGCTGTTCCAAAACCAGCGGGTAAACAGCGTTTTTGGGTCAGCGCCACAGGCGCACTACATCCAAATCTTATCTACCTTATATAAATCCTAATTGCAGCGGACTTCCATCGTTCCCATTGCCTGAACGGAAGAGTCAGGAAGCCTGCTGGCCGCTGCGCAGGTAGCTGCCCGCACAGGCAATTTCAGCACTAAGTATTGCAGCCGCCGCAAGGCCTGCGGCGGCGACGCCAAAAGTGGATCATCACCAAAAACCCAGGATAATATCCAGGGCCTTTTTGCAAAGCTGGTACTGTCTGAATACCCAGAGGAGGAATTCCGCTTCCCATCGGCCGAATCGTGAGGGAAGCCTGCACGGAAACCAGTTTATCTCTTGACAGCACGTGGTGGGGGGCGTCAGGACTGCATCCAACCCAGCTGACGGCAGGGATCCAGAAGACTCCAGAAATAAATTTTTAAACCCTGACCATCCGCTAAAGTACCAAACAAGGCCCGCTAAGCTAATGCGCTCTCCATCTGAGCTACTTCCGGGACAGCGGTATAGGCCGCCCGAAAGGGCTGTCCCCAATAAATTGGATGTCGCAAAGGCCTGGTGGGGCCTAAAACATGGATGGCCATTGAAGTTTGGAAAACATAGATGGTTTATGGCCGATGTCAACTAGTGTTGACACCGATGTGGAAGAGCCAGATGGCTTCCCCCCCATCGATGTCAAGCATAACATAATAGTTTTTGTACCTCCCTTTGCCTTGGCTGCGGAGCGAAGCTCCGCCCCAGCACCCGGGAAGCCCTGCTCTGTATTCTGTCCACGTAGGCAATGGACGACCATCGATATGTAACACCATCGACTGTCATCCCTTGCATGGTTATGCACCATCGGTGGTCGGTTGCCATTCGCCCATGGTGGCAAGGGCAACGGTGGCCAACCCTGCCCTTTTTATAGCGTGGTACACAGGTGGGGATTGAATGACCGGTGGGATGGGGACAATCGTAGTGGGGAGTGTGTAAGCGCGGGAAATGGGACGGGCGAAAGGGTGTCCTGGCCACAGTATGCTGCTGGGAGGGGTAAGGCTGCTAGGTGGATACGCTGGGGTGGGACCAGTCCCCTTGCCCGTATCCCTGGGCCGGGGAAGGCCCGAGGATGTGTCAAATTTGGTGGGCACTGGGGCTGGGTGGACACCGGCCAGAACAATCCAGGGGACGGAGCCGTAGGGGCCCCGGCCCTGGTATCCCACCCAAGCCCGCTGGGAACTGGTGTGGAGCGGGGGAGGCGCCACGGTTGCCCAGCAGGGGGCCAGGGTGCGGGGTCGCAAAGTCCGCCGCCCCCTGAACTCCGTGGGTGGTGGTGGCAATAGTCACTTGCGCCCTTAACCCTGCCGTGCAGGGGGAGGGCAGGTGAAGTAAGTGGTCCCCTTGTGGAAGAACGGGTAGGGGTACCCGGACCCAGGCCCGGGAGGGGCCTGTACAGCAGAGAGTCCCATCTGGGGGGAAGGGGGTGCTGGGTGGCTGGCCTGGAAACCAGTTCCAGTCCCAGTGGAGGGTGGAATAAGGCCCCTTATTTGATGGGCGGGGTGATAGGGGTGAGGGCGGGGCCTGTTGCGGGGAACCCGAGGGTGACCATGCACCCAGAGCTGGGGGGCGCCATCTTGGAACCTGGTGGGAGAAGCGCCCCCCTTACTTGGAACCTGGTGGGAGAAGCGCAACCTGCAGGGAGGTATGGGGTTACGGGGGGGGAGCGCCCATCCCGGAGATGCCGGGATCGGGCTTAGCGTGCGGGCGGAAGTGCCGGCCGTCACGTCATAGGCCCGCGCTGCCTGCTGTACAGGAGCGTCGGACCCACGCGGCAGCCGCACGCCAGCCTGGGGAGCTGTGGGGGACCTGGAAGGACGGTGGCGGCAGGTAAGGTAGGGAGACCAGGGGAGAACAAGGGAGGGGGAGCCGGTGCAGGGCAGAGGTGGACGGGCCGGACAATGGTGCGTCAGATAGGGCAATGGTGGTACTTGCAGGGAGAGTAACCTGCAATGGGAGAGTGGGACAGGTTGCTGTGGGTCCCGGAGCGGGAGGAGGTAGGGATTTGGGGGGGGATAGGGCATGCTGTGAGGGGTGGGGGGGGCCTAGAAGGAGGCGCGCTATCTGACTGGAGAGGAAGGTTGTCATAAAGCCAACAGCGGGGAGGGGGAGACGGGACATGTTGGTTAACTGCACCAACTGGCCAAGGGGATAGCATATAAGATGCACAGGTAGGCACTTAGCTTTTGAGGAGAAGCTGCTGGGCTGTGACTGCATGCTGCTGGCCTGTGACTGCATGCTGCTGGCTGAAGAACTTTTTCAAGAGGAAGCATTTCCTGTAAGGACCTGCCTATATACCCCTCTCCTAAACTCACGCCCCTAAGCTCACCCATAGGCTAACCACTAAACTGAAACCAACTTTAGGCAACTAGCAGTCATTAACTCTTTCCTGCCAACCCAAAAAATGTAAGCCTCTTAAGTACGCTCTGGCTTAGGCAGCCCTCGCTTTATCTAATCTGCACCTGTTTTCTGTGTCAATACAATAGGGCCTTGAGACTATCTGTGTTTAGAGGGCTGGGACTGACTGAATGGGTGCAGAATCATGAGAGCAAAAGCAGTGGGGTGCAGCTGTAAGGCAAGTATTGATTGGTGGATCCTGGTTGTGTAGTATGAAGTAAAGACAAACTTGACTGCTGCTGAATAGACTGAAACTCATGTTCCTGGACATGTATCAGAATATCTTGCATCAAGAAAGTGTAGTCAGCCTACAAAGTTGCACAGATGACAATATAATGCTTTCAGTGAGAGCATTGTTTATATACTTTGATAACAAGGATATGGGGGGGGGGGGGTTGTTTCAGAGAAAGCAGAAAACTCAAAATCTCCGCACATTAATACCTTGTTTTATTGCAGACTAAATGTGTTGCATTGTTCTGCAAGAAACATAGTGGTCTCATGCCTTAGAAATGAAAAGTGGCATTTAGGGGCACTATGACATCACTAAACTACAAGTCTCCACACAGAAAGAGTTCTGCTTTAATTACACACTAGCTGTGTATATTCTGCGGCAACCTAGCAGCAATAACTGTATAACTGCGCACAGAAATACACACACACACACACACACATACATACACACACTTATTGGTGCTGACGTACATTTGGGTTGGGAAACCAAAAAAGTATTTTCTACAATCTGGTTTTTTTTTTTAAATATAATTACATTCTACTGGTACTATAATACTGGTGTCTGGACATGCAAGATGCCTACACAGGCTGGCTGGGATCCGTAGCTTCACTGAAATGTATAGTATGACCATTTACTGTATGTTACACAATAAACTCCATATGTCTATAGTAAGATGCAGCTTTCAATAAAAGAAGAATTCAATTGACCATTGATATGGTACTATGATTAACTCACTGTGCGTCTCCCGAGATGGCTGGGGCTGCTAACCGTTATAGACATTGTGGATAGCAGCTTGCTCAATATGCTTAATATGATGCTAATTTGCACACAATATCCAAGCTGCAGTGGTGGGAAGGAGCAGTTACAGTTTTCAATAAAATTAGATGAATTCATGTTGGCCATTTTAAGGGTACTGTGCAAAACTCAATGACCTCGCCCCCCATACCCCCACGGTATGCGGTGGTGGCTGTGTACAGAGAGGCGCTGTCACAGCCACCACTGCAAACCTCCCCCCCCAGCAGCCGCCGACACCAGAGCCCCTCATTACTACATACTTATAATGCCCATCTTGTGTGCTGAAGGCGGCCTTCCGCTTATCGTCAGACTTCGTCTGAATCAAGTTTTATTTTGTGTCCATTTCCAGTTGGATCCCAGCTCCATGAAGAGACATTCATTATTGTAAATTAGCAGTAACATGATTACTCAGAGACATAGGTTGGCATTAAAAACATGATTTATTTATTGTGTGGCAGGGATAGCATCTTTACACATGAAAGTAATGTGGAATATCCGGTCCAGGTTTAGAGCAGCAGCAGGGAAACTGATGTGATCAGGGTTCGGTTGATTAGCAGCACCTGTGCTCTACTGATATAAGTGTTTCCAGGGCAGAGGGTGTTTCCTGATGGTGGAATAGCTTCCCAAGTGATAGGCCGGGGGTGTGGGCTACGGTAGGGACCACTGGAGCTTTCTGAAGAGTTTGAACTATGCTGTGACACCTGTATGCTGCAATGCTGTATCCATCCTTGCTTATGCTGATGACCTGGTATGCTGTTTACCTGCTACATCATGAAGATCAAAACTTCATCGTATCCAGTGTATGTGATTCCTTGTCACAATTAATTAAACTTTTAGATGGAATAACTGTATAATGATACACAGTCTGACTTAAGAGAGAAACGATAAGGACAGTTCACAATCATGTTTCCTACACGCTCTCACCAGCAGCTGACACTCAGGTATCCTGCAATGCTTTCTTTCAGCAGAAGTGTTTTTAAACTATATATTCTGACCTCGAGCCCACCTGATTGCTCTCATCCCATGTCTGCTCAGTGTTTAGTAAAGGGCCATACACACTGGGCGACTTTGAGCTGAAAGTCGATCAAAACAGAATGTTTGAGCGGCATTCAGCTCAAAGCCGCCCAGTGTGTATGCCCTGACGATGAGTGGTAAGCGCTGCTGCACACTCCTGCTTCATCGCTGGGAAAGCCATTCATCTGCTGGTAATACCTGCAGATGAGCGGCTTTGTGGACAGCTTTGCCTAGCTCTGTGCTAGGCAAAGCCATCCTCTCCCCGCTGACGACACCAGGCAGGGGGAAAGCCGCTCAGTGTGTATGCACTGAGTGGCTTCCCCCCCCCCAGCGATAAACGCGATCATCGCTGTCCATACACGCTGGGCATAGTCGCCCAGTGTGTATGGACCTTAAGACTCAGTGACAGCAGAAAATCAGGTGAGCAGATTAGAGGCATTACATGTCACATATACAGTACTCTCAACCTAGCATTTTACCTCTATGCCCATATTCACCTAGAAGGAACATGAAATCCTAGATGTGTGGTCCCACCAATAGGGTTCATGTGTTTGCCCTAGGGACATAAAAAACGTTTAAGAGAGCAATAATATACATGATACAAGCTAGAGCCATAGGCTGTGACTACTGGCAGCATTTATCAAGCAATATTTGTGGCTAAATCCCCATAAACATCCATTTTCGGGGGTTAACCGCAAATATTTATTATCCCCAAATGTGTTAAAGGGGGACCGCAGCAGGAATCACCAATCCCTGCTGTGATCCCCCCCTCCACCGCCGCCGGCCGCATCCCCCATTTCTATGGGGGATGCGAAGCTGGCCAATGTATCAACATCGGCCAGCCCGGCTTCGCACCCTTGGGCTATCGCCATTCTGATATGGCGATAGCCCATTGTAGCCTATGGCCAGAGGGGGCAGCGGGGGGCAGCGCATAACCGCGCATGCGCTGACCCCCCGGCTTCCGGGTCAGGGCTTCGCAGGGACGGGCTCCTTTCGGAGCCCTGTCCCTGCACCCTCAAATTGATAAATCCCTGCGGTATCACATGATACCGCAATGTGATGCCTGGCGATCTCATCACGCCGGCATCGCTATATAATTAAATGCGCCCCTATAGGTGATCAGACATTCAACAGCGGTCAGACAGTATATTACTTATAAGATCGGAATCTGTGACTAATACCCCTTTTACACCACTGCAAAAACCTGGGTCAGACCCGGGTCAGCTGCGGTGTAAATGGGTCAAGCCGTGTCCTTTTATCCAGGACTTCTACCCAGGTCCTGACGTGGGTAGAACACAACTAGGACATGGATAGAGGACATTGTAAACAGGTACGTCGGGTCATCCAACACGGCTCCCATTTACATCAAGGGGGGAATCCCAACCTGCGGACGACAGCATACGCAAGTTGGGCAGGGGGGCACACACAGCCTCCGCTGCTGTCTGCTGTGTACTCTGCAGACAGCAGCGGAGGCAGGGAGGAGGTGAATGGATGCCTGTGTACGGCAGTCCCTAGTTTTGAATACAAATGTATGAACCCCCTGCTACAGGAGTCTCTTGTGTATTAAGGGCATATACCTTCCAATTGTTATCTCCCGAAGAATATACCTTTGATTGTTTATTTCCAGCTAGTTATAAAAAGCTCACCCCAGACCGAAAGTGGGAATTGGTAGCACATCCCATGATTAGTAGTTTCGTTTGCGGAATCCCACTTTATATTTTCTGTATAATGGTAAAGAAAGGATGGGCAGGAATTAGCACAGCCCATCAATACACTAACCAACACCATAATACATTATGGGCCTTATTCTGGTTGGAGCGGCCGGGCCGTACGCGTACGTCCCGGGGTTTTCATGATCTGCGCATGTGCAGATACGCTAATGCGCCGGCGCGAACACTCCACAACGCTTACGGCCGGGCTCTCAACGTGCGAAAAAACCTGTACGCGAGCGTACGGGTAATGGGGCGGCATAGGGGCGTGTTGATGGGAGCGGACGAAATAATGAGGGAAAATGGGCGTAAATATGGGCGTACACGGGGGTGTGCACAAAAAAATGAGCGGTGCTACTACCGCACGATCGACTAAGGCACCGTTCATTTCGGACACCAAACAGGCGGCCGCCAACCGCCAGCTCAAACCACCCCTACAGATACCGCATGCCAGCGTGCGCCTGAGTTGGCTAATTTACGCTGATTACTACTCAAACACATACACCTGAATGTAATAAGCAATGCTGCAGTCTATTAAGTCCAAAGCATGATTTCACTACCTGCAAGCCACACACACAGCACGCAAACACATTGGAAGCTTATGTTTTTATACTTCTCCACATTTAAAGGTTTGTTTAATTTAAGGTAAGAATCTTTTTATACGCTAAGGTAGGTATTTGCTAAACAGACACATCCACTACGTGCTTTCATAGACTTTACGCAGTAGCACACTCAATCTACACAAGTCGACATGTGTCAACGTGTTCACTCTAATACTAACATAGGTTTTGTATTTAGGATACAATAACATAAACCACATCTAACACCTACAAAGGATGTTTCAGCAATGTTTGAAGCCCATGACCACTATTTTCCACACAATCTTTGTATAGTACCCAAAATAATGACCTGTACCACTATCTCATCTGCTATGATTTGGATTTGACTACACTCTGGATGTAAGATGCCACCATTCACATTATTGCACTCTCATTTCTCTAACAAAGGATTCCTACATCTGCTTATGACACTGTCAAATCATATATATTTAAAAAGTTAGGCATGTTTGTTCACAAGCTAATTTATCATGTTTGGCCCATTCACACATCTTTTTTTAGGGAGGACACATATGTATTCCTACACAAATTTACCTTTTCACCCTTGTTTGTCTGCCTCACCCACTCCATGAGGAAAGCATTGTTCTGGACCTGCTTTTACCTACTACTGTAGGAGCTACCTCACCTGCACACAAACTGCTTTCTCACCTATTAAGTTGCTCTGCACATGTGCTGACACAAACTAATTAGCAGGGAAAAGTTGGATAGGAACATGGGAATGGCCATGGAGAGGGTTACACATGGGAAACTTCGACCACACTTCAACAAATGTTCAAAAATACCCTGGTCAGTAAGTACACATAAATCTAGTATTTTTTTCACACAAGAAATTACACATACCACAATTTAGATTTAATTTGTAAAATAAATTTATTTGCTGTTCAGCATCACAGCTTGACACTTTAATGTGAGAAATCAAATAACCAAATAAAATAGACACACAAATAATAAAACAGCCAGAACAAGAGGTTGCATATCTCCAAACATGTGTTACCCTGCAAATGCAATGGTGAAAGAAATGGGGACACCAGAATACGTACTGCAACAACCAGGGTGAATACTAAGCAAGATACACACCACCAAAAAAAAAAAGCCTGCATTTGTAGAGGTCAAAATACGAACTTTCATGCCCATGGCACGCAAATGGATCGATGGCCAACTCAGGAAGCGGATGTCCAGTGCAATTTAAACCTTTGGCCTCCAACCACAGAGGAAGTGAACCAGGTCTCATTTGGGCCCTTTTTTGCCCCTTTTAGATGGGGCCTTGGGGACAGGGGCCTTTGGCTCAGCTGCCTTGCGACGTCTTCCACTAGTCGACACAGGAGGGTCAGCCGAGGTGGAAGGTTGGGGAGCAGCTTGGGGTGGGGCAGCAGATGGGGGATTGTCCCTTAGGGACCTGGCGGTGGACAGCTGCTCCGCAAGAAGTTCATTCTGGCGGCTGAGGTGTTGGCCAATGCTTAGCATGCCAGCCGCCAGAGTTTCATTAATGCGGTTCAAGGCCTCAACCTGCACCTGGTTTGTGGCCTTCCACTCCGTCAGAAAATCCGCCACCTGCTGCTGACGGATCGCAGCATCCACCCCTTGCTGCTCGATCCTGTCCAGCGTCACCAACAGGCTCTCAGTCCATGTTTCCTGTGGCTGGGGCTGGGGGCGACGTGTTGGTGGAGGCTGGACCACTTGCTCCACCTGTGGCTCTGCAGAGGAAGATGCTGCCGGTACATACTGTGTTTCTGCTTCTTCTAGGATAAGAATTGAAAACAATGTCACCATCACATACGCAATCAAAAATATCTTTCTAAATACAATGCATTACTGTGACTTACCATCAAAAGCAGCAGCAAAGACCTCCGCCGGGAGCTCACTGTCCATATTGGAGATCCCCCTGACCTCGGCCACATCGATCACGTCACAGGAGTCCAGCTCCAGGGGGGTATACTCCAAATGGTCAGGCATAGGACCTCTCCCGGTGGACATGCTGTGGTTGTACCGGTCAGTCATCTTCTTCTTCAGTGCACTTTTGAAGTCAGTCCACCTACAAGTTTAAAAATACAAATATCACCATGAGATATGTGCACCACTGTGCTACGTGTAGGGTTACCACCTAGTCCCTTTAATTCCGGACACATGTTACTTACACAGGTTCTGTGGCAGTTTAAAATTAGGTGAAGTGGAGTCTTGAAGTCAGCCAGCCACAGAACCTGTGTAATTAATATGTGTCCGGAATTAAAGGGACTAGGTGGTACCCCTAGCTACGTGACATTTGCTAGTGTGGGTGATCTTATGTTTTTTTGCCATATGTGTCCCACACACACATTCATGTCTCAATTAGGAGGCATTTCAGTGTCTCATCTCATTCATTAGGCCACTAAATGCACATACATACATCACTATGCAGAAATGACATCATCCATGGCCAAATTAGGCACCTCCACCTGGTGTGAAACTACACATTTCACCATAGCTTGACAATGTGGTTATTATGGAGTAATTTAACTATGGAATGGCATACTGGGATGTGTAGTTTTTCACCAGCTACATGTGCACAGTTTGCTCATTCTTGTTTCAGTAGCATCATATGGAACATGTTACAACAACTCTTTCAAAAACACACTTTCTCTTGTCCCATCACATACTTCACATGAGCAGAACTGTGCCCATAACCTCACATCACACCAATGGTGCATGTTTCATATATCAATGTGGGTTATTAGACATGGTTGTGTTCACATGTGACATTGAAGTGTAGCACTATCTACAAACACACCTTTCTATTAGTCTCCAAACATACATGTAACATATGTACACACATATGACATTATCAGGGGGACAAAGACCAGGGCAATTTTTCAGCAGTCTCCAGCAGGAACTGAGGCCCTTATTCTAGTTCACTCTTTCTGGCCAAATATTTCTTAGATGGACAAAACCATGTGCACTGCAGGTGAGGCAGGTGTAAAACCCCACCCAAATCTGATTATCTCTGCACAAGTAACACCTGCCTCACCTGCAGTGCACATGGTTTGGTCCATCTAAGAAATATTTGGCCAGAAAGAGTGAACTAGAATAAGGGCCTCAGTTCCTGCTGGAGACTGCTGAAAAATTGCCCTGACAAACACACTAACCTTTTCTTCACCGCGTCCCAAGTTCTGACCACTGGTGACACCTGGTTCACTTCCTCTGTGATCTTCTCCCAAAGGTTTCTCCTTGCACTGGCACCCGGCTTCCTGGTTGCCAACTCAATCCATTCGCGTGCCCTGGGCACTAGAATTCGCATTTCGGCCTCTACAAATGCAGGGTTTCTCTTTCTGGTGGTGGTATCCTGCTCAGTCCTCACCCTCGATGTTGCAGCACGTTTTCTGGTGGCCCCAGTTCTCTCACCATGCACCTGCTGGGTCACACCTGTTTGGAGAGATGCAACCTCTTGTTCTGGCTGGTTGCTTGGCCCTTGTGGAGCTGGTGGAGGTTCACCAGGGCCTGTTACTGAGGGGCCCGCTTGATCTTGCAGGCTACTCCTCTCTTGGGCCCTCCTTCTCCGCTCCTGTTCCCTCTTCTGTAATGCTTCAAGCAGGGATTCTGCTTGTGCTCTCTGCAGAGCGTCCTCTGCTGCTGAATCGTCAGAGTCAGACATGTTTGCAGCAATTGTGGCCTGCATCTGACTGAATATTTATATGTTAATTTCCCGCCATGAACAAGGGGGCGTATATTTTTCCCCGCAAGGTAGATGCAAATTTACGCCGATATTTCCCGCCGATAATTGCCCCTTAAATTACGCAGGTCTCAATGCACCTGATCAATCACCCGTATATGTATATACACAGGTTGTGGAGCATTGTGGGCTACATCGTGAAATGTGTGCACCTGTCATTCCAATGATGAGTGTTGTCAGCTGGTATCTGTTGGAGTTCGTGTATGCTTTGTGAGTCACATTTCAAAACATCACGTTATAATGCTTTCCTTACATATGTAATGTGTATGAAATTGTCATACAGCAACATGTTGCATTGTGGCCCTTTAGGCAGTGTAGTTATAAGTAGAGGGTTGCGTGTATTATTTTCCGCCTACTGTATATACAGTACTCCTCCCCATGCAT
This sequence comes from Crinia signifera, assembly GCF_055691185.1. Lineage (NCBI taxonomy): Eukaryota > Metazoa > Chordata > Amphibia > Anura > Myobatrachidae > Crinia > Crinia signifera. The sequence goes on from NC_139217.1 coordinate 280,205,881, forward strand.
ATCGGTGTATCGTGCCCCCTTTAAGCAGCGTAGTTATAAGTAGAGGGTTGCGTTTATTATTTTCCGCACACTGTAAATACAGTACTTCTCTCTTCATTGAATGCATGCTGTTGGTTGTGGTGTGTGTATATTCACATCCAGTTTGTTAATGTAAGAGGGATTAATAAAGTTAATACCAAACAAACAATGTTTTCGACCAATCAGCAAGCACCAAAAGTGATATATGTACCTGCAATTAATAACTGCACCATTGCCAATATGACTTGTACAAGAGCTAGGCCCTTTTCGACATCAGAGCTTTTGGCCCTGGTGGAAGTGATGGATCGTCACCTGGGGCCCAGGGGCCCATATGTTTCTAATGCGGACAAGCGGCGGGCGTATAATGCTGCCCGCCGCCTGATATTTTCCACAACCGGCGTCCGCAGAAGCCTGGGGCAGGTTGAGCGGCGCTGGTCCGACCTGCGCCGGCGGCAGCCAGTTTTACTCAGCAGCCTTCGCCGCCATATTGCCCGATGTAAGTTTTGATTACTAGTATGTCAGCGTTTTTTAGCAATGTTTTGTGTACTTTTTATAAATATGTTCCTGAGTATGGGGGTGTATATGGGTGTATAGGGGGTGTATATGGGTGTATATGGGGGGTATATGGGGGGTATATGGGGGGTATATGGGTGTATATGGGGGGTATATGGGGGGTATATGGGGGGTATATGGGGTGTATATGGGTGTATATGGGGTGTATATGGGTGTATATGGGGGGTATATGGGGGGTATATGGGTGTATAGGGGGTGTATAGGGGGGGTTTAAGTAGTTGATCAGTTTTTGGGTGTAGGATATCAAATAGTTTGCATGATAAATGTCTGAAATTTCACAGCAATGATAATTTTGAAGGTTATGAGCATGACTAATGTGAATTTTTCTTTCCCCCTTTTTTATGAAACCCAATCTTCGATTTCTATGCCATCAACATGAACATTTCAGCACGGGCAAGGGCACGCATTCAAGCCCGGGAGCAGGCAGCCCGGGACCAGGCAGCCGAGGAGGAGGAGGAAGAGGAGGAGGAAGAAGAGGAAGAGGAAGAGGAGGAGGAGGAAGAGGAGGAGGAGGAGGAGGAAGAGGAGGAGGAGGAAGAAGAGGAGGAGGAACAAGAGGAGACCCAGGGTGCAGTTTGGACCCACACCATTTCCCCATCCCCTTCCCCCTCCACAACCCCCACCCCCTCCACAACCCCCACCCCCTCCACAACCCCCTCCCCAACCCACACCCCCTCCCCAACACTGGAGACAATGGGTGCAGTTTGGACCCACACCATTTCCCCATCCCCTTCCCCCTCCACAACCCCCCCCCTCCCCAACCCCCCCCCCTCCCCAACCCCCACCCCCTCCACAACCCCCCCCCTCCACAACCCCCCCCTCCACAACCCCCACCCCCTCCACAACCCCCACCCCCCCCCTCCCCACCCCATTTCCAACCCCCCTACACCTCTCCACCACCCACCCCCAAACCTCTCCACTCCCCAGTCACACCCACTACCTCGGTCCAAACACCAGGACCATCCTCCTTGCTCCTGCCCCCCCCAACCACTCCACAGCCAACCAGCGGCGCCCAGGATGGCTCAAGTAGCCGTAAGTAAATAATGTGTCTAATGTTGACCTACACATTTCTACACATAAACAATCACAACAACCACATATGTGTATCCAACATCAACATTAGTTGCAACATATCACTGCAGGCCGACCATGAGGTGTGTCCTGTCCTTCTCCAGGAACAAGGCTCCCCTTGGTGGTTTTTTTGAGTGTGGCCATGCCTCACCCCTTGAATAATTGACATAACAGTACATCCAATGAGATATCCGACATTAGTGGTGTGGTAGTTATGTGGCTCCAGGTGTTGGGTAACTCCAGTTCCCAGCATGATGTGCAACACAGGGCCAGATTATAATGGAGGCGCAAGGGGTCAGTGCCCCTGGGACCCCCTCTAGCTAGGGGCCCCCTGTGGTTGTCATTTTTTTTTTTAAAAAGAAAATGTTTAAGTTATGTTGTTTTTTTTTTAGCTAAATGTTTTGTGCATGGGTGGGGTAGTGCTGCAGCTTCACCTATCTGCCAATGTGACAATGATTTATGGTGCTGAGCATCGGGAGGCAAGGCACACTGATTGCACAAGTGTGCAGTGCATTTCTGGGAGTTGACTAAGTCCCATGACACTTTGCACCAGAGGACAGAGGCTGAGAAGTTTGTGCTGAGCTCTGATTGGTGGAGCTCATTACATACTTCTCAGGTCCATGGAGAACAGCAGCAGCAGCTTAGTCATAGGAGGGTTTTTAATCAGAGGCAGCACTAGGACTGTGAGGTCTCCTCCAGAGTAAGGGGCAGAGGGACAAACACAGGCTTTTCATGTGGTGTGTGTATATATATATATATGGTGTCTATTATTATTCCGAGTGCCGCCAACCCCCTGTCTATATATATATATATCCCCTGCAGGTAACCATTGACCAAGTTTATTCTGCCTTTACTCTATGTTTTGACAGTATAATATTCGCCCATGCAGTGTGCGGCCAGTAATGACAAGTGCAAGGGGGCCCCCCGCTCTAAAGTACCCCGGGCCCCCCAAAGGCTTAATCTGCCACTGGTGCAACTTAAATGTAGAGATTGTTTTGGTAATAGTGTGTGAGGCCATGCGGATGCATGCTTTACAAACATAGCTGTAGGCCTATAATTTGTACAGCAATGTCCTAAATTTAAAATAGTAAGGAGTGCTTAAGCCACAACAATGTCATAACCCTTAAATAGCACAGGCTAATTGTGAGGTTAGAGGAGAGTCCCCCAAAACCAAAGTACCAATTGGGATACAGCATACATTCATTGATGAAGGAGTAATTGAATTAATGTTATTTACTATGTACAGTATGTGCGTGTTAACATATTATTTTTTAGTACTGTGTTTACAGCAGACCCATCTTCAATGTAGTTTCTAAATGTATGTGGCCTTCACACATAACTCTGAACTTTTTATTATGTACAAATACAACAAACATTTGTGTATATTAATTTTTTGTTTTATCCCTTCATTACAGACACTCAACAGCAGCAGGAGGAGGTGGGAAATAATGGTCACCCTGGTCTACCTGCAGCTACTTTTTGGCCTTCTGGAGGCCCGCCTTTAATTTTTTATTTATCCCCCCCCCTTTTTATTTTTGTATCCAATAAAAGTTTGATGACAGTTCGAAATTGCCTGTGTTTTTAATAATAAATATGTTAGAGGGCGTGTAAGGGTAGGTACATACAGATGTGTACTGTAAGTTATACTTGTAATTTGAGGTGAGGGGTAATGATTGATGTGTGTGTTTTGGAGTAAAATAACACATAGTGAAAATGCATGAATGTTTAATGTTGTTCGATTAAAACATCACACATAACATCAGGGTAGGTATACATGTTACACATTTTGGAAAAAGTAATTACGTACATAATTTAATACATATACAGAAACACCAACATAACTTGATTTAAAAGTAACAGCAATATGGGGACACATAGATAGTGATTAAAATGCCACATTAGAACATAACAAATATACATGTAATGTGGGTTAAAATGTAGTTTTATTAGGTCTTTATTAAGGTAGACAATTGAGTTAATAGAAAACAATAAGTGAATAACAAATAGATTAATTAATCAATTGTCAGATTAGTAGTTGAGAGGCAAGATTTGCAGGTCCATATATGTGAAGGGTATGCCAGCGTGCACGGACGTACGCTCACTCTCACGAGCGGTGACATAAGCTGAGTTTTCCATTGAAAACAATAGGGACCCGTCCGTGCAAACTGGCGTACGCTCAGATCTCCGCAAGAAGTCGGTGGGGAGACGGAGGAGAGACGGCCGTAGACGGCGCCGTACGCTCAGTCGTACGCCAGTTGTCGGAGTGTAAGGGCTGGGCCGGCCGCGTACGTTGCCGTACGCTCATTTGTACACCACTCCCCTTCTACGGTATTTCTGCCCGTACGTAAGCGGCTGATTTGTGGGTGGACTTAACCCTAACGGCCGCGTACGGCTAGCGTGCGGTAATGGCGAACGTACGCACGTTTGGCCGCTCCGATCAGAATAACCTCCTTTGTGTGGATGGAGACTGCCCCATGGGTGCCTTCCACACAACCCAGAGTGTCCAAAATACCTTCTAACATAAATAGCCAGTCTGGTAGGGTGGTGCTGGTGACAATAGTGGACTTCAGCACAAAGCAGGAGAGGAACTACCAGCCCCTGACCATCGACGGGACCACAGTGGAGAGAGTAGACAGTTTCAGGTACCTGGGTGTCTACATCACGCAGGATCTGACATGGTCCTGCCATGTTAACTCCCTGGCGAAGAGGGCCCGGCAGTGTCTTTATCATCTTAGATGACTGAAGGACTTTAGACTATCCTCAAGAGTATTAAAGAATTTCTATGCCTGCACCATTGAGAGCATCCTGACAGGAAATATCACGGCCTGGTTTGGAAACAGCACCAAAAAGGACAGGCAAGCTCTCCACAGGGTTTTGCGATCGGCAGAGAGTACCATCCATATCAAGCTTCCCGACCTGGACACTATATACAGCAAGCGATGCTGGACCAAAGCCAGGAAGATAATGAAGGACCTCAGCCATCCCAACAATGGACTCTTCTCTCTGTTGCAATCAGGGAAATGCTACCGCTTATTGAAGCGATTGAGCAGAGCGAATGAGAAGGAGCTTCTTCCCGCAGGCCATCAGAGCCCTCAACCAGACCTCCTAGTACCGGGACTTTCTTTCTTGACCTACCCGAAACATTCTCTTTGCACTACGCTGCTCAACCACATTTGTCGGTGCGCTATGCACACATTGTGTGCATACCGCACAAACACTTTTCAACCCTATATATGTATATTATCTACTTATCGTAATGTAGGACATTTGTATAAGAAGCATTTCACTACATATTGTATTATGTATGATTTTGTATGTGACAAATAAAATTTGATTTGATTTGATTTGAGAATAGTTCAGACTTTAAATAGTGGTGAATAACGAAACCCAACAAACTGCGCCGGGCTGATGATCTTGTGCAGGGCTATTTTTCAGCAGGCTCCAGCTGGAACTGAGGCCCTTATTCTAGTTCACTCTTTCTGACAAAATATTTCTTAGATGGACAAAACCATGTGCACTGCAGGTGAGGCAGGTATTACTTGTACGGAGATAATTAGATTTGGGTGGGGTTTTACACCTGCCTCACCTGCAGTGCACATGGTTTTGTCCATCTAAGAAATATTTTGGCAGAAAGAGTGAACTAGAATAAGGGCCTCAGTTCCTGCTGGAGCCTTCTGAAAAATAGCCCTGATCTTGTGTCCCCCAAAGGCAAGGTTCCCCATACAGAACTGCTGCACGGCCACCATACACTCATGCAAGACACTTGAGCCAAACACCTAAAAATATTCCCTAAGAATAAACATAGACTATCCTCTGATAAATGTTGCCATAAGAACAGTACAAATGCTGATCTCTGAAAATATCAATGGGTGTTTAACTACGGCACCCCCTTTGGCTAGATTACTTGGTTCCTCTTCTGCCTACCTTACTTGGTTCCTCTTCTGCCTACCTATGTCCAAAGCTGTAAAATTTACAATAATTATCCCAAAACGGTCGAGGCTAAATGTAAGGCCAACTAATCTTATATGAAGGCCGGCATATCTGATGCTAGTAATGTCCCCAGCACTGGCAAGCTTAAACTTGTCAGATGTGCAAACCTCTAGCTCATTATCACCCAAATACAGAAACATGTATGAGCACAATCAATGTTGTTCCACAGCAGCTATGTTTCCTTCCACAAAGCTTTATGGAGGACCACAATGGCCCAACCACCTAATCCTACCGGTTCCAGAAAATAACCGTCCTACCAGTTATTGCAGCCACCTTCACCTCCCCCCCAAAAAATATAAATGAACGATAATCTGGAAAGAACAAAAGCATGCCACCTAGAGGGGTGGTTAACAAATAAATAATTAGATGAGTAATGATAAAAAAAAGGGTTTCATTTTAATATAGCCAAGAATGAGAACAAAAGAATTGGAGCTTTTGTGTATGTAAAATGCAGGTTATTACATATTTTTTCTAGTTTCTAGTTCAGGGCTGGGCATAGGCGGCCCTCCAGATGTTGATGAACTACACATACCAGCATGCCTTGCATCAGTTTCAGCATGGCCACATAGCAAAACTAATGCAAAGCATCCTGGGATGTGTAGTTCATCAACAGCTGGAGGGCCACTATTGCCCAGCCCTGTTCTAGTTGGTTCCCAACTCCATAAACATGTAACAATTCTAATAACTTAATACTACAATAATGACAGAGACATCGGCTGGCATTAAAAAGTCAGAAATTTATTGATCAAATAATAATGCCAAAAAAGTTTTTAGTTTTAGTGTAGTGAAGAGCAAGGACAGAACAAATGACACATAAGGAATGACTGAGGGAAAGGAGGTGGAAGGGGGGGGGGGGGAGCCAGGGAGACACAAGATAACTCGGCAAGAGGTAAAACCATAAAACCTGCTGAGAGACTTATTATTCCTTATGTCCGAATTGTGTCCAAATTATGTCCGAATTATGTCCGAATTATGTCCATCTAGTCAGGTAAAAAGTAGAGAATCCGGTACTTGTTTCCTAGCACGGCCACAACGATCTTGATCTGGGGCATCGCAGGTAAAAAAATCGCGTCGGTCGCATCGCATGCGGGCTAAAAATCGCATGCGATGCGACCGACGCGATGCCCACGATTTTCCATAGGGAACAATGTAAAATTACTCAATTTAACCAAATCAACATAGGGAACAATGTTAAATGGGCCAGACACCCCAAAAAACCCCCCTGACCAGTGAAATGGTCCCCAAAAAAATAGTTAACGCCACCCCACGATCAACGTCAACCCGAAGCGTGGCGAGCGGCGATGGTACGCGTCCTCCGACCTTTTCATACCCCCACTATCCACTTCGGCGTGGAGTTGAGAATAGATAGTGTGGCGAGCGCAGCGAGCCACCGAGCCCGAAGCGTGGCGAGCGCAGCGTTGACGTTGATCGTGGGGTGGCGTTAACTATTTTTGGGGGGCCATTTCACTGGTCAGGTTTTTTTTGGGGGGTGTCTGGCCCATTTAACATTGTTCCCTATGTTGATTTGGTTAAATTGAGGCATTTTACATTGTTCCCTATGGGAAATTGCGGGCATCGCGTCGGTACCATCGCATGCTTTTTTTGGCCGCATATGATGCGACCGACGCGATTTTGACTTTTTCAATGCATTTCAATGGAAAATCACGGGCATCACGTCGGTCCCATCGCAGACCATTAAAAATTACCCGCGATGCCCGCGATTGTGGCCGTGCTAGGAAACAAGTACCGAAAATCCCTCAAGACCCCCACTGTTGAAAGTGGCGAGTAGCAAAAGCCCCGAGTAGGATAGACAGGGGAAGACAAAACAGACTAACAGGGAGAGACAGCATAAAACAATGGCAGCATCAAAGCATCACAAGATTCACCAATGGTGACACATTTGTGCGCATCAAATAAACAGGCATATTACATAGCATAATAAAATGATTAATGATAACAAATCAAGTTAAATCCCCAAGTGTTAATTTAAGTTAAAAATTACATATTTCCCATTTAACATTTCTATTCCCTTTGATCTCAATTTAAATCTCAATTTAATAAACATATTTCAAACAAATCATTCAAGGTTTAAAAATCAAACCCTAATTAGGTTCTATAAAGGATACTCCTTGAGCCGGATGGAACCCTCAATGGGCAGCCTGCAGCCAGGAATAACCTGGAGATGATACCTGGTCACTAGGTAGAGGGCAGGGGTGCAGTGATGGAGGCAGATGTTCCGTGCCTGCAGGAGGTGGTCTTTCCTACACAGGGCAGACTTCGCTGTATTTGGGTGGCGGGTCAGGATTCCACGCAGATCTTATCCTGGGCGGGAATCTGAGTTCTCTGGCGACTTGGCTGAAAAGATACAAATACAGGCATCATAGGTTATCACATGTACACGTCACACTGATATATCTAGTGTACTCCTTGTCCTCACAGTGTAAGCAGCATGAGGTCAGTGGTCACCAGCTAATGGATAGCCTGCAGTTGTGAGATTTGGTTCATCTCCCCAGCTGGCTGCCTACAATGCGCCTGATTGGATGTATGCAGCAGGGCCACAGCTCTGTGCTAATGGCGCAGAGATAAACTGAAGATAAAGTGTAGATAAAGTGGAAGGAGATAACGCACCAGCCAATCAACTTCCAACTGTCATATTTCAAACACTGCTGATTGGCTGGTGCATTATCTCCTTCCACTTTTTCTCCAGTTTATCTCTTCGCCAGGCTTAATACATCTGCCCAAATGTATCTGTCAGTTACACGTGGAAGCCAGCACCTCCCTCTATTTATCTATGGTTAGGCTGTGGGGAGACAACGACTTAGCGTTAGGCTGCCAGGGGGGGATTCCCTCAGTCCGAATGCCGCATTGGTGTTCTGAATGCTGGCATACCATCTATATGTATCCCCCCAATGCTGGGCGCAAATGGTGCATTATATACAAGTGTCCAATTTCTGTCTGCATGGAAGTCAGGCTAAACCCCACAGCACTCCCATCTCACAGATCTGTTCCTAGAACCCGCACGGCACCTGTTCAGTTACTGCCCAGAAACACGCATGTCACAGAGACATGGGAATGCAGAACGCCTCCATCTGTGCTCATATGCATGGTGCCTCTGCAGTCTGCAAAGGTCTGCGATGTGGCTCAATTGTGAATCAGGCCCAATGTAGGTCGATAATGAGTGACTATGAGTCAGGTCAGCGGCGTAACTATAGCACCGGGGGGGGGGGCGCTGTGCATGTGGGGGCGCCGGGGGCTGCGGTGCTATAGTTAACCCCTCCCAATCCCCCGCAGACTTACCTATCTCGCTGGTCCCGGCGGCTCCGTTCTTCTGCTGAGGACCACCACAAAATGGCCACCCCCATATATAGCACACAGTTCTCTGAAACTGTCTGCTGTATGGGGGCTGCCATTTTGTGGTGGTCCTCAGAAGAACGGAGCCGCCGGGACCAGCGCGATAGGTAAGGCTTTGGGGGATTGAGGGGGGGTTTGCATGGGCGGCGGGGCGGGGGGTAGGGGTGCTTGGCGGGGCGGCGGCAGGGGGGGGGGGCTCCCCCCTAACGGCGGTGGGGGGGGACCCAAAACGTAGCTACGCCACTGAGTCAGGTGTATAATATAACACATGCAGCAGCACTGGAACAATGACCAGGCCATGCTGCTGGTAGGAGCCTTCAGTTGGGTATAGATGGTATAATATAACACACGCAGCAGCAGTGGGGCAATGACCAGGCCATGCTGCTGGTAGTCCAAGCAATGACAACAATGGAAGCCATTATGTGTACATCTCCAGAACTACAGTGCTTCCATGGGCTGCTGTCTGTGCAGCCCAGCAGAAGCAAAACCACTGCAGTGAGCATGCCCAGACTTCAGTGAGTCACTCAGTGTGCTGCAGCTGAAGGGAGGTATGCATTGCACCAGAGAGGTGCATGGAAGTTTTTTTTTTTTTTATAATATTTCAGCCTCTGTGAATAATATTTATTTAACCCCTTCATGACAGAGCCAGTTTTTGCCTTCCTGACAGAGCCCTTTTTTTCAAATCTGGCATGTATCACTTAAGTGGGGATAACTTTTTTTTGCTTTTACTTATCCCAGTGATTTTGAGATTGTTTTCTCGTGACACATTGTACTTCAAGTTAGTGGTAAATTTTCGTCGATACAGTCTGTGTTTTTTTGTGAAAAATACCAAAATGTCGTAAAAAAATGGAAAATTTTGCGATTTGCAAAATGTTAAATTTTCTGCTTGTGAGACAAATAATCTTACCACTCAAAATAGTGAATAACTAACATAGACCATATGTCTACTTTATGTTGCCATCATTATTTCAACCTCATTTTCATTTTTTTGGACACTAGGAGGCTTAAAATATGAATAGCAAATTCTCAAATTTTCAAGAAAATTTCAAACTCTGATTTTTTTAGGGACCAGGTCAGTTATGATGTGACTTTGAGTGACTTGTATGTGAGACACCCCCATAAATGATGCCATTTCAAAAACTGCACCCCTCACAGTATTCAAAACAGCATTTTGGAAGTTTGTTAACCCTTTAGGTGTTTCACAGGAATTAAAACAAAGTGTAGGTGAAATTTCAAAATTTCATTTTTTTTGCAGATTTGCAATTTTAATACATTTTTCTAAGGAACACAGTACATTTTACTAGAGAAATGTGACTAAAAATTGATTCCCCCAATTCTTTGGTTTTCATAAATATCCTATATGTGGCCCTAGTGTGCACGGTGACCAAACCACAGGCTTCATAATAGAAGGAGCACCTACTTGATTTTGGAGCCTCCTTTTTATGAGATTATTTTTTAGGCACAATGTAGGTTTCTAGGCACCATAAGATGCTAAAAGTTAGGTACCCCCCCACAAGTGACCCCATTTTGCAAACTACACCCTTCAGGGAATTCATCTAGGGGTATAGTGTACATTTCAAACCCCCAGGGGTTTCACCAATTGTGGTACAACTGGGCAGTGAAAATGAAAAAAAATTAATTTTTCATTTTCACAGCTCAGTTGTATCAAAATTGGTGAAACCCCGGGGGGTTTGAAATGTACACTATACCCCTTGATGAATTCCCTGAAGGGTGTAGTTTGCAAAATGGGGTCACTTGTGGGGGGGTTCCACTGTATGGGTGTTTCGGGGGTCATTCAACCAGAATCTGTGCTGCAAAATCCAAAAATCACTCCTTCCCTTCTGAGTCCTGCCATGCACCCAACTGGTATTTTTTGGTCACACATGAGGCATTGCCGTACTCGGGAGAAATTGGGGCACAGATTTTGGGGTGCTTTGTCTCCTTCATTCCTTGTAAAAATGAAAAATTTTGAGCCAGATCTGCATTTTTGTGTAAAAAAATGTAATTTTTTACAGAAAAATGCAGTTCTGGCTCAAAATTTTTTATTTTCACAAGGAATGAAGGAGACAAAGCACCCCAAAATCTGTGCCCCAATTTCTCCCGAGTACGGCAATGCCTCACGTGTGACCAAAAAATACCAGTTGGGTGCATGGCAGGACTCAGAAGGGAAGGAGTGATTTTTGGTGGCGGAATGAATGGTGGGTGCTATGTCGCATTAGCAAGACCCCCGAAGCACCAATACAGTGGAACCCCCCCACAAGTGACCCCATTTTAGTCACCAGCTTTGGGAGGGGGGCTGGCGCTGCGGCTGGCGGGGGGGTGGGAGGGGTGCTGGCGCTGCGGCAGCCGGGTGGGTGGGAGGGAGGGGGGCTGCCGGGTGGGAGGGGGGGGGGGGGGGCTGGCGATCGGTGGGGTATATACACACACACACACACATATATATATATAAATATATATATATGTGTGTATATATGTATATATATATATATATTTATATATATACATATATATACACACACACATATATATATATATATATATGTGTGTGTGTATGTATATATATATATATATATATATATATACATATATTTTCAGTGCATATATTTTATTGTAAACCTTTTTCAGCAGCTTGATGCTGCTGCTGCTGCTGCGGGGGGGAGGGGGGAGGAGGGCAGCGCTGCGTGCGCTCCAGACGCTCCGGGGGAGCCGTTGGAGCCGCTGCTGCTGCCGGGTGAGTGCCCGGCGGGTGCGAGGGGTGGGCTGCACATCGGTGGTGATCGGTGCTGTACCTGACAGCACCGATCACCACCGATCCCTGTGTTACCGAGCGGCTTAGCCGCCGGTAACACAGGAAACGCTGTGAATGGCTGTTCAGATTTGAACAGCCAATCACAGCGATCGCCGACCGGGGGGGGCACCCCTGCCCCCCCTGGGCGGCGAGGGGGGATGTCTGCTGTCAGGGACAGCAGACATCACCTAACTGTCACTGCGTCTCTAGACGCAGTGACAGTTAGAAGTCATGACGTATATATACGTCATGTGTCGGGAAGTACTTCCCGACCATGACGTATATATACGTCAAATGTCGTGAAGGGGTTAAACTATTATTTGTGTGTAGATCTTTAATAGGAGTATAATTTTCTGTACTTTATTATTAAAGTTATTCAGTTATTCGTGGGTATATTGCTCTGTACCTGTGTTTGTGTGCATTTGAGTAGATCTTTTGTTTACAGTATATGCACAAAAACACTGGTACACAGCAATCACAATCAGGGTTGCAGTGAGTCCCCAACTTTACAACAGAGGGAATTTGAGGGATCATTTGTTTAGGGGGATACGGTCACTAGGTTGACAAGCATTAGGTAGGTTGACCACTGAAAGTCGACATGCAAGAAGGTTGACATGACTGAAGGTCAACAGGGTCTAGGGTGACTAGGTTGATACAAGCATTATGTCGTCATGGGTAAGGTCGACAGTCAAAATGTCGACATGGGTTTTTTCCGTTATTGAGCTGACATGTGCCGACAGGCGGTATTCCATACCTTACCATCCACTAGGGCGTGGAGGAAGAATAAAATAGTGTGCCCAAAGCACTTTTTCAGTGTCCATGTCGACTATGTTGGCATTCAGGACAAAAAAAAAAGTTAAAAAAAAAAACCTTTTGACTATTGATCTTCCCCATGTTGACCTAATGCTTGTATCGATCTAATGACCATGTAAACCTAACCCATGTCGACCTTCACTCATGTTGACCTTCATGCATTTGGACATTCAGTGGTTGACCTAATGCTTGTAGACCTAATGTCTGTCTATCCAATGATCCATACCCTGTTTACGACTGTCATGTTTGTATTGTGCAGATTACATTTTTCACTGCCGGTTTAAATGGGGCCTGATTAGGAGTTTTCTTGTGTTTTCAGCTGTGCATGCTTCTAAAGCTGGGTGCACAGAATATTGGCGGTAGTTGGGACCCTGCACAGTGTCAGCATCAGCAAGTGCATACACATTTGCTGATGCCAGTGGGAGGGAGTGACGGAGGGGGCATGCAGCTTAGCCCTCAAACAACAGGCTCCCTTGTCTGTAAATGAAGGACAAATTAGGCCATACACACTAAAGCCCTGTACACACACATCGATTTGCTTTTGATTCAATGTTAGATTAGATTTTCTATTAGATCTGTCATTAGATCTTTCCATTCGATTTGGCATTAGATCTGTACTTTTGCATTAAGCTGGGTACACATATGTACAATTTCCTTTTTCTTGCGACCGTTCGATTGACCGAATACACGTTCGGCCTTCCAAAACATACGACCGTTCTGCGCGTACACATATGTACAATTTTACTTGCGACGTCTGATGTACTCCTGTCCAAACAATCGCAAGAAGAAGTATAGAGATGCTGTTTTAACTAATGTGTGTATAATGCCTCACTGCTCAACACTTTAGACGCATCACTTTAAGACATTAATCAATGTTGAAGTTTTAATAGAGTGGGCTGGAAGCTCTTTTCAGGGCACCATAACACACTATTAAAACTTCAACATTGATTAATGTCTTAAAGTGATGCGTCTAAAGTGTTGAGCAGTGAGGCATTATACACACATTAGTTAAAACAGCAGGCAAAGGGTTACAGGGTCTCTCATAATGCAGCATACCACCGTGCTTTGTCAAACTGTCAAGCATATCGATCGAAGGTGCGTACACACTTCACTTTTGTTCCGATATGGAGCCGTCCTGTCGGATGAAATATTAAGCAGCAAAGAACCTTCGACCGACCGACCGTGGACGGCCAAGAGCGTTTTTGGCCGTTTATCGGTCGCACAGCAGCAATTGGGACAGCGTACACACCTATACAATCGAACGGCCGTTTGCCCCCAGATTGGAAGAACGGCCCGACGATTGTATATATGTGTACCCAGCTTTAGATATCGAATTCGATATACATTCATGGTACATTGTACACATTCGATTTACTAGATCAAATTCGATATTTCCTTGGCTGCACAGTAGATTTTTCTGTTCGATTTTGTGAAAACGCATCCAATCGAATGTAGATCGAAAGTGACACAAAAACCATTCGATTTCGTTTAGGATTCGATTCCATTTTGCTTCTATAAGCAAAATCGAATCGAAAATCGGGAAAAAATGGATACATGTGTACAGGGCTTAAGTTATATTTTAAACAATATTGCACAGAAGGTGGAAATGAGCGATATTGTTTAAAATAACGCTTTGTGTGTATGTAGCTATTGAAACGCACAGGGGATTATTCTGGTTCACTCGCAAAAGCAAATTCCTTCTCAAAGGGACAAAACCATGTGCACATGGTGGGGCAGATGTTACATGTGCAGAGAGATTTAGATTTGGGCAAGTTATTTTTTTTCTGTGCAGGGAAAATACTGTCTGCTTTATTTTTACACTGCAATATAGATCTCACATTGAAGTAAAACCCCACCCAAATCTAACTCTCTCTGCACATGTTACATCTACCCCACCTGCAGTGCACATGGTTTTGTCCATTTGAGAAGGAATTTGCCTTTGCGAGTGAACCAGAATAATGGGCATAGTCTCAAAGGTGTATTAGTAAAAAATTAAGGCTTTTCTTTAGGGATGTGCACCAGCCACTTTTCGTGTTTTGTGTTTTGGGTTCTGATTACCTTCAGGTTTTGGGTTCTAATGGGTTTTGCCAAAACACCCCCTAAATGTTTTGTGTTTGGATTTTAGGGATTTGGGTTCTGATGGTTTTTTTTTTTTTAAAGCATAAAAATGGCTAAAGTCGCAGAATTTTTTATTTTTTTTGCTCCTACCCTATTATTGACCTCAATAGCATTCATCTCCACTCATTTCCAGTCTATTATGAACACCTCACAAAAGGTTGCACGGAAGTAGTTGGATAACTATGATAAGCGGCACAAACACTAGACTGATACGGCACACTTAGCATCACCCCTGGACTAATACAGCACACTTGGCAGCACCCCAGGAATTATACGAGACAGATGGCGGAACCTCTGGACTGACACAGCACTCATGGAATTATATGGCACACATAGGGGTTTATTCTAGTTCATTCTTTCTGACAAAATCCTTCTTAGATGGACAAAACCATGTGCACTGCAGGGGGGCAGATGTAACATGTGCAGATAGAATTAGATTTGGGTGAGTTATTTTGTTTCTGTGCAAGGAAAATACTGACTGCTTTATTTTACACTGCAATATAGATCTCACTTTGAAGAAAAAAACCCACCCAAATCTAATTCTCTCTGCACAAGTTACATCTGCCCCACCCGCAGTGCACATGGTTTTGTCCATCTAAGAAGGATTTTGTCAGAAAGAATGAACTAGAATAACCCCCATAGTGACACTCCTGCAGTAAAAAGAGTTATTCTTTTAATAAAAAAAGGCAGCACCTCTGGATTGATACAGCAGACTTAGCAGCACCCCATAAATTATACAGCACACTTGGCTCACCCCTGGACTGATATGGCACACTTAGCGTCACACCTGGACTGTGACGGCACATTTAGCAGCACCCCATGAATTATACAGCAGACTTTGCAGCAACCCATGAATTATATGACACACTTGGCTCACCCCAGGAATTATACGTCACACATGCGGGCATCCCTGACCTGATACAGCACACATGGAATTATACGGCACAGATGGCGGCACCCCTGATTGATACGGCACACATGGCGGCAGGCATGGTATTATACGGCAGACAAATTCCTGCAGTAAAAATAAAAATTTGTATTCTTTTAAATTATAAAAAAGAGCAGCACACCTTACTTAGCAACACCCCATGAATTATACAGCACTCTTGGCTCACCCCTGGGGTACAGCGCATTTAACAGCCCTTGCAGCAAAAAAAAAAAACACACCTTATTTTTATTTTCATTAAAAAGGGCACCCCTGGACTGATACAGCACACATGTGGGCACCCCTGTACAAATACAGCACACATGTGAGCACCCCTGGATGGATACAGTACACATGCGGGCACCCCTGGACTGATACAGCACACATGTGGACACCCCTTGGCAAATACAGCACACATGTGGGCACCCCTGGATGGATACAGTACACATGCCGGCACCCCTGGACTGATACAGCACAAATGTGGGCAACCCTGCACAAATACAGCACACATGTGGGCACCCCTGGATGGATATAGTACACATGTGAGCACCCCTGGACACGCAAAGGTTTGGATGTCGTCCGTAAACACGCCCTCTTCTTAAAGTGTGAGTCCGTCCGAATGCGGAGGAACGGTGGGCGTTTCTTCGAACGATGTCCGCACAGCGTGGCATGCGGACCGCTCCGAAATAAATCGGAAATATATGCACCAACCAGAATAAGGGCCAATCTCCTAGGACTTCTCTCACGAACAAAGTGTTTTCAACCATAGAACGTAGGCTGGGTACACACCTAAAGAGTTACTCTATCTGATCTGGTCTGTGGTGGGAACAAAAATCTGGGCATGTACAGTATGGGAGCAAATTACAATGGATCATTTTCTCCAAAACACTGGAAAACCGACAACAGCCATTGGCAATCCATTTGATCAAACAGATGTATCCAAATAAATAGTTTTTTGTACATTTTCCAGTATTTGGGAGCAAATATTTTTGTTCCCACCAGACAGATTGGACAGATAAATCGGTACTTGTTTCCTAGAACGGCCACAATCGTGAGTGATCGTGGCTCTTAATTAAGGGACACGATCCTCACGATGTGGCCGATTTTTAACAATTTTTTCCCTTTGATTGACAGAAATCGGGTCAATCGGTCGGTCGCGACCAATTAAAATCGGCCGCGATGCGACCGACCGATTGACCCGATTTTTCCATAGACTTCAATGTTAAAAAATCTTTTAACATTGAAATCGGGAGGATCTTGTCGGTCTTGTGCCATTATAATGGCACAAGATGAGATGGACTTGATTAAGTCCATCTCACATAGGGAAAAATGATAAAAAAGGTGAAATGGGCCAATATGACCCATTTCACATTTTTTATGTGCCCGCCATGACCCCACGATAGACGTCAACCCGAAGCGTGGCGAGCGCAGCGAGCCCGCGAGGGGCGGCGGTGCGCGTCCTCCGACCTTTTCATTCCCCTACTATCCACTAGGGCGTGGAGTGAGAATAGAATAGTGTGGCGAGCGCAGCGAGCCACCGAGCCCGAAGCGTGGCGAGCGCAGCGAGCCCCGCGAGGGGACGCGTATACCTGTGAAGTTATACGCGTCCGCTCGCCACGCTTCGGGCTCGGTGGCTCGCTGCGCTCGCCACACTATTCTATTCTCACTCCACGCCCTAGTGGATAGTAGGGGAATGAAAAGGTCGGAGGACGCGCACCGCCGCCCCTCGCGGGCTCGCTGCGCTCGCCACGCTTCGGGTTGACGTCTATCGTGGGGTCTAGCCCACTTACTAACATTTGGGGGGGCAATTGAAAATAATCAAGTGAAAAAAAAAAAAAAATCGGGTGAAAAATCGGTCGGTCGGATCGGTCGCATCGCATGCGACCAAATCGCATGCGATGCGATCGATCCGATTTTTTATCTTACGACCACAACGATCTAAATCGTTGTGGCCGTGCTAGGAAACAAGTACCGATAAATCTGTAAGTATGTACCCAGCTTTACACTCTCTAGAAAACAGTAGCGTAAGTTTGTCCCAGTTACCTGTATGCAAGGTAAATATTGGTGCCCCCCCCCCCCCCCCCAAATGGCTCAATCAATGTGTCGGTTTCCAGTAAATCAGGTCATGTGTTCTAATACAGGGTGTGACACTTACAAAAAAAATATGTTAGGAGGGGGAGTCAGCTACAGAAAAGCAATAGTCGGCTTTAAATTAAATGGTTCAAACTTAAAGGGTAAAGAGGTGCCCCCTTAAAAG